>NC_134267.1:75309460-75957793 GCF_031893055.1 Leptodactylus fuscus
TCTCCCACTTAGCTTTGGGGGGTACAGCATTAAAAACAGGTTTGACCACACATGGCCTGAATTGCTTTGTCTCCCACTTAGCTTTGAGGGGTACAGCATTAAAAACAGGTTTTACCACACAGGGCCTGGCTGAATGGCTGTGTCTCCCACTTAGCTTTGGGGGGTACAGCATTAAAAACAGGTTTGACCACACATAGCCTGACTGAGTGACTGTGTCTCCCACTTAGCTTTGGGGGATACAGAATGGGAAAGCTGGATATTACGTATATGGACTGACTGAATGGCTGTGTCTACCACTTTGCTTTTGGGGGTACAACATTAAAAACAGGTTTGACCACACATGGCCTGACTCAATGGCTGTGTCTCCCACTTAGCTTTAAGGGGTTAAAGCATTAAAAACAGGTTTGACCATACATGGCCTGACTGAATGGCTGTGTCTCCCACTTAGCTTTGAGGGGTACAGCATTAAAAACAGGTTTGACACACATGACCTGATTGAATTTCTGTGTATCCCAGATAGGTTTTGGGGTTACACACCGTGAAAAACTGGATTGAGCGTATATAGCCTGACTGAATTTCTGTGTATCCCACTTAGGTTTTGGGGGTACACACCGTGGATATCTGGATTGAGCTTACATAGCCTGATTGAATTGCTGTGTATCCCAGGTAGGTTTTGGGGTTACACACCGTGAAAAACTGGATTGAGCGTATATAGCCTGACTGAATGTCTGTGTATCCCACTTAGCTTTGGGGGGTACAGCATAGGAAAGCTGGATATTGCATATATGGACTGACTGAATGGCTGTGTCTGCCTCTTTGCTTTGGGGGGGTGCAACATTAAAAACAGGTTTGACCACACATGGCCTGACTGAATTGCTGTGTCTCCCACTTACCGTATTTTTCGGACTATAAGACGCACTTTTTTCCCAACAAATTTGGGGGGAAAAGAAGGGTGCGTCTTATAGTCCGAATGTGGCGCCTGGCATCCGCTGTAATAGAGAGACGGATGCCGGCAAGGGATAGATGCAGGTGCCGGGGCCTGAGACATCGCTGCCCTGCCCTGCATGAAGCCAGCAGCGGGAGGGGCGATGCTATTCCGCTCCTCCGTCCCCCCGCCGCTGGCTTCATGCAGGGCAGAGGAGCACAGCGATGTCTCAGGCCCCGGCACCTGTGCCAGCGTCTATCCCTCGCTGGCATCCGCCTCTCTAGTACAGCGGATGCCGGGTCAGTATCGGTGGCCCCTTCTCCGGCCCCGTACCTGTGAAGTTGCAGGCCGGCTCCTGCGCGGCGATATCGCAGGAGCCGACCTGTTCGGGTGACAGCCGGGAGCCTAATGAGGCTCCCAGGCCTGTCACTGCTATATTAGTATTGCGGCTGTGTCTATGACCAGCCGTAATACTAATATGCAGAATGGCCCATAGACGGCAATACAGTTGTATTGCCGTCTATGGGACTTGCAATCAAGTGACCGCAGGTTCAAGCCCCCGGGGGGGAATAAAATAGTAAGTAAAAAAAAAAAAAAAAAAAGCTTTAAAAATATGAAATAAATAAAAGTTCTAAATCACCTCCTGTCCCTAGAATATATATATAAAAGTAGAAAATCATATATCATAACCCACCGGGGTTTTTTTCAATGCAAGGTAATCTAAGCAATAGATATTCCCCAAAATGGTATAACTAAAAAGTACATCTGGCCCCGCAAAAAAAAACAAAAAAACACTCTATGCGTCCCCGTACAGCTGCAGGGTCACCTGTCAATGTGGCCTTGCAGCTGTTGCAAAACTACAACTCCCATATATTAAATATTTTACCATTTTTTGCTTCAAAATTTTTTTTCCCTATTTTCCTCCTCTAAAAGCTGCGTCTTATAGTCCAGTGCGTCTTATAGTCCGAAAAATACGGTAGCTTTGAGGGGTACAGCATTAAAAACAGATTTGACCACACATGGCCTGTCTGAATGGCTGTGTACCACCTAGTACAGCATGGGAAAGCTGGATATTGTGTATATGAAGACCAAAAAATTGTTTGTGAATTGGATTAAAAAGTAACGCTTTATTATGGGTACTTAACCCTAGAAATAAATATAAATTTAAAAACGCTCGTGCTGTATAGTTTTTTTGAAATGCTGAAGTAGGGTAGTGGTAATTGTTACCTCCTCCACCTTAGATGTTTACACCTACCACTCTAACCCCTACTCAGTCTCAAAAGGGACAGAAGAACAGGTAAATATTTATTGAGTCAACGGAAAATTACTCATTAAAAAGTTCAATGGCTTTTCAGTAATCCTGTGCTCATATAAATAGCCTGTTACAATGTACACTGCCTAATTAGTGTGTCGGCAGGAGAACCAAACATAAAGAGGTAGGTATATCAGCTGAAAATGTGGCTCAATGTTCAAAGAAAAAACTGATTCCTGGTAAACTAAGTGCTTGTCGGTCAGAGTTGGGTATAGTTACACCTGCAGGGAGGAGGATCAAGATATCACCACTCCATCCATGCAAGGTCCTAACACAAATTAACCCTTGTAACCCTTTTGACCAGATCCACTGCACCAGCCTGGCTATAGTTTTTCTGACCAAGTGTTGCTGTTACTGCTACCACATTGCTGCCTTCCCCGTACTGTACCTAGAGCCTGTTCCTACATCTTTTAGACCCCCCCTACGTATTTCATGGGCCCTCCAGTCGGCTCATCAGGGGTATTTTGGAGTAAGTATATTCATTTCAGGCTATCAATCTAGATAGGAGACATCAGGCGGCCACTGTCTAGTGCCACCGCTCTGATCCCCCGTTCGGTACTAGTGAGACCGCAGCTCGCGGCCGACAAGACAGTGCTTCAAATAGTCAAGCACTTTGCTATAGGCCCGCCCACTGGGCGGAGTTTCGGGCCCGATCAATGTCCAATCTGTGCTTGCCAACACAGACAAGCCCTGCATCATTGGATTGGTACATCCCCCTATTTGGATCTACCACTGGAGGGGGCGTGGCTTGTAACAGCGATTACAGCGGCTCTATGTACAGTCATGGCCAAAGGTTCAGTTTGCATATACTCCATAATGTTATAAAGAGTGAGCAGCTTAACAGCAATTACTTGCAAAGTCAATATTTGCCTAGAAAATGAACTTTATCCCCCAAAACACATTTCAACATCATTGCAGCCCTGCCTTAAAAGGACCAGCTAACATCATTTCAGTGATTGCTCCATTAACACAGGTGTGGGTGTTGATGAGGACAGGGCTGGAGATCAATCTGGTGTAGGAACAGGCTCTAGGTACAGTACGGGGAAGGCAGCAATGTGGTAGCAGTAACAGCAACACTTGTTCAGAAAAACTATAGCCAGGCTGGTGCAGTGGATCTGGTCAAAAGGGTTACAAGGGTTAATTTGTGTTAGGACCTTGCATGGATGGAGTGGTGATATCTTGATCCTCATCCCTGCAGGTGTAACTATACCCAACTCTGACCGACAAGCACTTAGTTTACCCGGAATTAACTTTTTCTTTGAACATTGAGCCACATTTTCAGCTGATATACCTACCCCTTTATGTTTGGTTCTCCTGCCGACACACTAATTAGGCAGTGTACATTGTAACGGGCTATTTATATGAGCACAGGATTACTGAAAAGCCATTGAACTTTTTAATGAGTAATTTTTTGTTGACTCAAATATTTACCTGTTCTTCTGTCCCTTTTGAGACAGGCTGAGTAGGGGGTAGAGTGGTAGGTGTAAACATCTAAGGTGGAGGAGGTAGCAATTACCCCTACCCTACTTCAGCATTTCAAAAAAACTATACAGCACAAGCGTTTTTAAATTTATACTTATTTAAATTTTTTGGTTTTTAGCTAGTTGTGAAAGGTTGCTATATCACATAATAACTAGAGATGAGCGAGTACTGTTCGGATCAGCTGATCCGAACAGCAAGCTCCATAGAAATGAATGGATGCACCTGGTACTTCCGTTTTGATGGCGGCCGGCCGCTTAACCCCCCGCGTGCCGGCTACGTCCATTCATTTGTATGCGAGCGTGCTGTTCGGATCGGCTGATCCGAACAGTACTCGCTCATCTCTAATAATAACTAGATATAGCCCGATTTTGAGTTGATATTGCGTATATGGACTGACTGAATGGCTGTGTCTCCCACTTAGCTTTGGGGGGGTACAGCATGGGAAAGCTGGATTTCATGTATATGGAGTGACTGAATGGCTGTGTATACCACTTAGCTTTGTGGGGTACAGCATTAAAAACAGGTTTGACCACACATGGCCTGACTCAATGGCTGTGTCTCCCACTTAACTTTGAGGGGTACAGCATTAAAAACAGGTTTGACACACATGACCTGACTGAATTTCTGTGTATCCCAGATAGGTTTTGCGGTTACACACCGTGAAAAACTGGATTGAGCGTATATAGCCTGACTGAATTTCTGTGTATCCCACTTAGGTTTTGGGGATACACACCATGGATATCTGGATTGAGATTACATAGCCTGATTGAATTGATGTATCCCAGGTAGGTTTTGGGGTTACACACCGTGAAAAACTGGATTGAGTGTATATAGCCTGACTGAATTGCTGTGTATCTCAGGTAGGTTTTGAGGTTACACACCGTGAAAAACTGGATTGAGCGTATATAGCCTGACTAAATTTCTGTGTATCCCACTTAGCTTTGGGGGGTACAGCATGGGAAAGCTGGATATTGCATATATGGACTGACTGAATGGCTGTGTCTGCCTCTTTGCTTTGGGGGGGGGGGGGCAACATTAAAAACAGGTTTGACCACACATGGCCTGACTGAATTGCTGTGTCTCCCACTTAGCTTTGTGGGGTACAGCATTAACAACAGGTTTGACACACATGACCTGACTGAATTGCTGTGTATCCCAGATAGGTTTTGGGGGTACACACCGTGGATATCTGGATTGAGCGTACATAGCCTGACTGAATTTCTGTGTATCCCACTTTGGTTTTGGGGGTACACACCATGAATATCTGGATTGAGCTCTGTATCCCTGTTAGCTGTTTGGGGGCACACTGCCTGCAAAGCTGGGTTGAGTGTATATTGCTTGAATGAACTGCTCTGTATCCCTGTTTTGGGGGGACACCGCCTGCAAAGCTGGGTTGAGCGTATATAGCTGGATTGAATTGCTCTGTATCCCTGTTTTGAAGGGACACCGCCTGCAAAGCTGGGTTGAGCGTATATAGCTGGACTGAATTGCTCTGTATCCATTTTTGGGGGACACTACCTGCAAAGCTAGGTTGAGCGTATATAGCTGGACTGAATTGCTCTGTATCCCTGTTTTGGGGGGACACTGCCTACAAAGCTGGGTTTAGCGTATATAGCTGGACTGAATTGCTCTGTATCCCTGTTTTGGGGGGACACGACCTGCAAAGCTGGGCTGAGCATATTTAACTGGACTGAATTGCTCTGTATCCCTGTTTTGGGGGGACACCGCCTGTAAAGCTGGGTTGAGCACATATAGCTGGACTGAATTGCTCTGTATCGCTGTTTTGGGGGGACACCCCGTGGAAAGGTCAACTCCTCTCCCTTCAGAATTGCTCTGAAAGGAGCTGTTGTTTTTCTTCCGTTTTTCAATTCCTAGCTGAAGCTAATTCCTATCTAGCCCTCAGCAGCACGTCTGTCTCTATGTTTCAAAGCTGGAAAATGAAACGAAGATGGCGCTTTCTATTCTTATAAATCAGAGGTCACATGTTTTCGGCAGCCAGGGTTTTTTCAATTTTTTTTCAATGCCTCTGTTGTCGTAGCTCCTGTCCCACCTCCCCTGCACAGTTATTGGTGCAAAAAACGCGCCAGGGAAGGTGGGAGGGGATACTATTTTTTACTGCGTATGCCGCGTAGTATTTGATTGGAATCGAATACCTCGAACGGCTTGATATTCGATCGAATACCTATTCGATCGAACGGCGTTCGCTCATCTCTAATAATAACCTTTAGCGGACATTCATACACATTTTTTACAGATATTCAGCATTCAGCAAATTTGTTACAAAAATATTGGTGACTAAAAATCTATAGACACTGCATCTGTAAACCATGGATCAGAACTAAATAAAGGCCAAGCAGCAAAGTTTACGCAAATAGTTGCTTTATTTTTCTAAATACAAAGAAAATGTGTGTATATACATACAGTAAGCAAACATGGTAATTGCCATACCTTGTTCTATTGTTTTAAAAGTATTATTCTGGAAACAAAATCTCAAAATATATTTCATGCATTTTAATACACACAGCCACTCTTCTGAAAGCAGAATTACTAAAAAAGGACCTTTCACCACCTCCACAAATTTAAGTTCGTAGTATTTATTACTACTTATTCCAGCGCACTTGGAATTTCCTCTCTAGCCCCCACCATTCCCGAGCAACAAGCACAGGTAATTTTGTTGCTTGATGCGATATTTAAAAATGACCCTTTATGTCCTCATGCACATGAGGTTTTATATACCGCTAGTTGGCTTTCCCAGTATGTGCCCCGGTGGTGGAGATAGTGATGGCAGTTTCAGAAAAATATCTCCCCACTGTCGGAAGGGTGTTCCTCATAGCTCAGCATTATCACTTAGGGCTCGTTCACATCTGTGCCCATACTCCGATCTGCAGGTTTCCGTTTCCTGCTCAAAACAGGGGCAGGAGACGGAAAACTGAAGGCATGTTTCAAGACCATTCATTTGAATGGACTTGAAAAGTCTCTGGCCGTGTGTGCCGGTGAGCGTTTTATGCCCTCTGCAGCGAAACCGTTTTTTTTAAACCGGACACAGAGTCGGACATGCAGTACTCTGTGTCCGGTTTTTTTTAAAAATGGTTTTGCCGCGGAGCGCTTAAAACGCTCACCAGCGCTCACGGCCGGACTCGGCATGACAGGTTTCCGTCTTCTGCATGCAGAAGACGGAAACCTGAAAACGGAGTTCAGGCGCTGGTGTGAACAGAGGGAGCTTTCCTTACAGATGATGCTGACCTGTGAGGAACAACCCACAGGTACAAGTCTATGGACAAGTATTGTGTGGGACGGGCTTCTTTACAGCCCAGCGATGACGCTAAGTTATTAGGAATGCCCTTCTGACAGTGGGGACACATCGGTACTGAAAGTAACAGCACCAATATCTCCAGCCCTGGGGCGCATGCTGGTCTGGTATATAAAACTGCACTTTCCTCTTTAAGCCATATAAGTCAGAAGGCAGTGTCAGGCAGGGGGCATGATTCAGATCTCTAATCAGAGGCAGCCAGTGTCAGAGCTCAGAATCACTTCCCTTACTTGCTCCTGCCTGACACCGCCTTCCTGACAGTACAGAGTCTAAATAGCATATCAGGCAGTGCTGATTGCTTGGGAATGGTGGGAGCTACAAAAAAAATTCCAACTGTGGCAGAATCATTGGAGCAGCGACTAATAAATTATGTAAAGAGCCGGACATGTTAGAGGTGGTGATAGGTTCCCTTTAACGCAGTTGCCCAATGAAACAAATGTTTACAAATGCTATCCTTTTCATTTAAAATGTTGAAATTTTAATGACAGTAAATTATAAGAGTATTTATATTGCAAAAGGCTATCATTTGGAAACATTTTTTTGTGATTACACAATTCCTTTAAATTTTCTTAGCACCTGCTTTGTGGCTTATATTCATGACACAAGCCTGCTGCTCTGAAAGACTCTGAACCTCTACAGACTCTTTTGGCTTATGATGAAGTTAGGCGGGTATAGATGGGAAAATTAAAACTACATAAAGCATGATTTCTCTTGTCAATGTAATCTAAGATGGGCTTCAAGTGTTTAATACATATGTGAATAGGGCTTTATATATAACAATTTTTTTTGAAGATTCTGCAGCAATAACTGTTTCTTTCTGACTCACTTGCTGAGTGTTTATGTGAGCACATTAAGAAAACCCTCTATTATTAAAGAACTTGACCTTTTCCAAGAACTCTGAACCGAAGGTATTTTAGACAAATGTAAGTGTAAACGTAAAAGCAAATATAAGTTAGACCAATTTAAGGCTGAAGCCCCACATTGTTGAAACGCATTTTTTTGTTGTTGTTGCAGATTTTGTTGCGGTTTTTTGAGCCAAAGTCAGGAGTGCCTGCAAAAGGAATGGGAAATATATAGGAAGCTTATCCTTTCTGCTCAATCCACACCTGACTTTGGCTCAAAAAACGCAACAAAATCTGCAACAAAGAAAGCTGAGTTTCTGCAATGTGGGGCTTCAGCCTAAGACCAAGGCCACTCATTGCAGAAAAGCTGCAATTTTACAGCATATCCGAACTTTTCCGCAACATGGGGCCTCAGCAGCTCTAAACGGTAAGCAACATTTAACCCATATGGCATACACACAAGATTCACAAATTATTACACAAAAACTAAGTAAAGATTTTTTCTACACTTCAAAGAAATGTCGCATAAAACCAGAAACAATGTATCTAGGTTCAACTATAAAGTGACAGTACAAACCCTATATACTACAGTCACCAATGGAATGGGTCACAAGTGATAATTAACTGAAAAATAACATTCTCATGTTACAACATAGTTGGTCATTTTCTGGCAGTGGAACTGTAGCTCATAATAATACTAGCAAATATGTTATTAATCAGACTATAAAAAGAACAAACAATTAAACTGCATGTCATTAAATGCTTGGAAACAGAAACAAAGCCTACAGCTGGCAAGCGTATAGCAAGATTGTAAAAAGGAATAAAGTGCAATCTGATTTTTTTTTGCTTCTTCAAAAACATGAATGGATCTTTATACAAAGAAAAGGTAATATTTGGGAATGTTTCTCATTTTCTTTGTGCTGAGACCCATTACAATTGATACAAAAAATGTACAGGGGAGCAAATCTCCTGGTAATAAAGGCAGCTTCAAGATCAACTATCAAAATGTAGGGAAAAAAATTGTCAATAAAATGACAAAAAGAACCAATACAGACCCTTTTAAATCCCCAACCACTACAAAACCATAACTCTGGTGCTGCCCAAAGATCTTTGTTAACTTGGCTGTGATGAAGTCTATATATGCGACTGCTGCCAATCACTGCAGTAGATGTATAGATGGAGATGTATACAGCGGTCTCAAGAACAGGTATAGCAGTGCTGGAGTAGTACAGAGAGCAGAAGGTTGTTGATTCCTGTACAAAAACTTCCCAAACAATTCACTGGAAAGGGAATACAAAGGTCCCCTCAGTACATTGAGTGGTTTGATAATAATCACTGCTAATAGGAATTACCACTATTTGCTGAACAGCACCTGTACTAGTTCAACCATAGCAAGTATAGCAGCATCCAGCTTGTAGGTAACATACAATTACCATGGATGGGTTGCATTGTTGGTCTGATTTATAAAACCTATTTACAATTGGTCAATAAATTGGTCAATAGTGGGGAGCCCCATGTTTGAGGATCCAGTTGGTCTGTGCATTACACAGGCAGAATTTTTATATCAGTTTTTGTCTTCTATGTTCGTACTGCCAATGCAATGAACACTTACCAGGTTCCCTCAGTAACAGTTCACTGCTGGGGCTCCCAATAGTAAAACATGCTATCATCAGCTCATCTTCAAGAGAGCCTTTGAACGAAAATGCACTGTCAAAGGCAAAATGTAACTGTCACTTCAACCTTTTTTTTTTGCGCAGGGTAAATTATTTTAAGAATTTTTGTTGTAGGTGTTGAATTAACACAAGTTCTGACGTTTCTAAATGAAAATCGCTAAGGAAAATCTGTGTTTGGCATGTACAGTCTAAAAGCCAGAGGCATGGGACAGAGACAATTTCACAGTTAAGAGGACGAACATAGTTAGATACATGTATGTAGCAGCAATAAAATGAAAAGCAGTTTGGGAAGTCTGCATGTAACAGGTAACTATAGTCAGAGTGTATAGTAGATGTTAAAGACATTTTCCTTAGTAATGCTCATTTAATGCATTGCTTAGGGGCGACTTCAGAGTTTTCTTTTTAATAAATGTCAACATTACCTAATTTAGAATATTTGCAATAATACTTATCACATCACCTACAAATGAGAAAAAGGGTTGAAGTGACAGTTACACTTTTAGTTTAATTCAATGAAATCATACATGTAAAATATAAAGATAAAAATAATCTTCAAAGTGCCCGTGTTTTGCATAATTTTTCAATATTTCTGTAAAGCAGTTGTAAAACACTATCTTCTAAATCAGTTTTGCTAAATGAACACTGAAATGCATTCTTCACAATGATCAATGCAAGTCTTTTGTGGACAGTATTATGGGTTATCCAAGCAAAAAAGACAAAAACAATGTAAGGCTTTAGGAATCTACGGCTAAAAATGCATAAAACACACTGTATTTATGAATATTTTCTTGATCAAATATATATTTAGCTTTATACACTATATTAAAATACATTTTAAGCATACATCTTGTAAAAGGTTACCAATATGTTGCTATAGAAGTGTGTAAACTTTAAATCAAGTGTTTCTAACTTTTTAACAAGCTGCATAATTGCTGAGGAATGAGTAAAACATGGGCAATTTCAGACGTTGTTGGTCCTTGCGACACCAGCCAATCACTGTTCCTTCACTGTTTGCAGTATAAAGATGATGGCCATCACAGGAAAAAGTAATGCTGAAAGGAGAAAAAATTAAAAAAAAAACAGTTTATCTTGAGAGACTATTTCAAAAGCATTAAGATTTTATGGCTGTAAATAATATGGGAACTAATACACAACTAGCAACTAAAAATTTTGTGAAAATGTGTAACTGAAGCGGTGTTAATTTTATGGTGTCTATTTGTATCAAAGATCATATTAAAGGGTTTCCCAGGATAAACTAAGAATTAACCCCTAAACTAAATTCCCTCGCCTATCTTCTAATTTAATTCTATTAAAAAAAAAATAAAAAAATTACCCAAATCCCTAGAGCGTTCATGTGACCGCAACACAGACACTTTCGGATAATCCGGTGACGTTCCATTTCACCACTTCCAAAACGGAAACGTCACCATTACTCTCCCCATTCTCATCAATACTTACCAGCTTTCCTGTGTCTAGATATGGCTCCTCCCCTCTTCCTCTCTGCTAGTAGTGGGTGTGATAGCTTAGCTAGAGAGACTGGGGGAGGGATAGCTTAGTAAAACAGGAGGGAGTGGCTAGTAGTGGGCAGGATAGCTTAACTGGTGAGAGAGCAGAGGGTGTGAGTGAGAGGGAACTAGGGTGGAAGGTACAAAGCTGCACAGGAGGAAGTTATATCATGCAAACAAATGAAAGGATGCCAGCAGCTCCCAGAGACACCCAGAAATTATTCCAAACACTGCTAAAGGTATATGGGTGTACTTATTAACCAATTACTAGCACTAACAGAACTTTTTTTAAAAGAAAAAAAAAAGATTTTTTTGCCCGAAAAACCCTTTTAATGTAACTTGGTAACATATTAATGAATTTTCTAACATCTTGTTCAAAGGTTCATATTTCTTATCTTAGTTTTTTTTTTTTTGTAATCAAAATCATATTTTTAACATCAGTGTTCATAACCCCTGATCTGGTTGCAGGGGATTTCCAGCATCAAATATGCCAACACCATTATGCCTACTTTTTTGGGAGCGTTATGAAGACAATGCAGAAATTAAAGAGACAAAATTCTCTTACACAAAATCATGATTTGCATACAAGGCATATATCTGGCTCACAATTTTCATATTCCAATGCTTAACACAAGTTAAAAAAGACTCTTTTTGGTTTTTTATCCTCTATAACTTTTTTCACTCTCAGTAAAAGACTTAAGGGCTCATTCACACTACGTATACGGCAGCTTATTCTGAACGTAAAACACGTTCAGAATAAGCGGCGTATAAAGCAGTTCCATTCATTTCTATGGGAGCCGGCATACGAGCGCTCCCCATAGAAATGAATGGGCTGCTTTTTTTTCACTACGAGCAGTCCCATTGAAGTGAATGGGAAGCGCTGCGTGTACGGCTCGGCAAGAGCCGTACACGCAGTGCTTCCCATTCACTTATGATTCCAGCTTCTACAACCTACTTAGTGTGCAGGTTATGCAGGTCCAACAGCAACAGCTGTGGGCTTATGTGCAGCAGGATACCATAAAAAACATGTAATCTTCCATGCCCAACCATGTAGAAATCACTTACATATATCATCATTACAATCACACATATAACTTTTCATTTGATTCCAACAAATCCTCAGTGCATTTTTTTATTTTTTTTGTCAATGAGTGAAGTTCTGTACATGTGACAACACCTTATGCCCCATTTTGGCACAGAATATTTGCTACTTACCATACTAATGGTCTATTTGACTTTGGGAAGGTTATTTCGCGAACCGGCTTCAAATCCCATGTACTCCATAATCTGTGAAAAACAAACGGAAAAGATTAACTAACTATTTCTTTGGAAAAAAGAAGAACCAAAAAGGACCACAGTGCTGAATCCTACAGAGGTTGTGTCCCACCTCTAGAACCCACATCCATATTGAGAATGGAAACCCATCTCTTGATCACAACAAAAACAGAGAGGCTGAGTTTGCCTACATCTCTGCATTCATTTGTACAGGAGTTGCACAAATAACTTTGCTGGCAACCTATTTTTGGGATAGCCTTATCAATTGATACCTCCACCACCAGAGGGATGAGTCCAGTCCACTTGTGGCAGAATGCAGAGCTTTCCACTGCTCATTAGGCTCAAGTTAATGGCCCTAATAAGCAGGAAGTCTTAAGATACAGACTCTGTATCAAAATCAAGCTGCAGTGTCCTGCTGCAATCTCTGCCTCCCATCAAAAACAATGGGAGGCAGAATCTGTGCTGAATCTGCCACTGATTCCTACATGTGAACAGCCCTTAACGGTACCAAATTCAGATCCATACCATATGTATAGGAAATGCAGCAAATATCTTACTCATGATCCAATTTGGAGGGTCTAATAACACAAATATAACTAATGTAATATCTAATAAGAAAATGCTTTAGAAATAGAGAATCACCATTAAGGAAGACTATGTGTTTGGGTTGCTGGGGGAGATAGTGTACTGTGTATGCAACAAGAACACTGTTGGGGCATTCATTCATTTAAGGCTGCATTCACACTGAGTAACGCTGGCGTTTTTTGTGCTTATTTTTGCACATAGCGCCGCGTATACGCCGCGCTATTTTGCGGTGGCGTTGACTGGCGTTAACGCGGCGCTATGTGCAAAAATAAGCACAAAAAACGCCAGCGTTACTCAGTGTGAATGCAGCCTTGGGCTTCTTCGACTGTGGCACGCTGCCTTCTTATACGCATATTGTCCGATACAGGACAGCACCTTATGGAGCAACACCACTAATCCTTCCTTCAGGAGTATAGAGAGTTTTATGTAGGTCTGTGGACAGAAAACATTCACACATACTAACTGGATTTTGTAATCTATATGCTTGGATTATTGGACATTTGGATTCATTGACGCACTTTAGTGGGGTTTTTTTTAGACATATGATTCACAATTTATATATATATATATATATATATATATATATATATATATATATATATATGAACCTAATTGATGATTAATAAACTTTGATATCTGCACTTTTCTGTGTGAAATCTTTTGTATACTGTGAATAAACATACTGTTTCTTTATGAAGTGGGAAAAAAAAACTACAGTAGATTGTGGATTTGGAGCTCCATATGAATTTTTTCTAGCTCCTATATTTACTGTATTGAAGGTATTAAATGAAAAAGATTAAGTTTCTTACATCTGTAGATATGAAAGAATATACACTAAAATACAAAACAAATCGGTAGTTCAAGATCACAGCGAAAATATTGTCCTGCAAGATAAAAGGGATT
The DNA here is from genome assembly GCF_031893055.1 of Leptodactylus fuscus. NCBI lineage: Eukaryota > Metazoa > Chordata > Amphibia > Anura > Leptodactylidae > Leptodactylus > Leptodactylus fuscus. The sequence goes on from NC_134267.1 coordinate 75,323,273, forward strand.
GTACACTGGAAATCATATAATACATTTTAGAAAAATCTGTAAAATGTATTTATTATCTTACCGCACAATGCCATTTTCCAGTCCTCCAGCTACGACATTAACCGATATTCCCTCTGGTTGGTTTGAAAAAGCAACACAGGAGATTATCTCTCTGCAATGTACATGTCCAATAAGATCACCATTTACAGTCCAAAGTCTCAGGTCACTGCCACCACCAACTAGAAAGATAAAGAAAATAAAACTTGTTTAATACATGATAAGTAAATTTGATACTTACGTTGTATACATGGTTCCACCAATAACTTACCTGAATCACAAACTGTTGCAATGTCTCCCATTGTTTCACTAGCTGAAACTGCTGTGACTGGACTTTTGTGGCCAGTGAGACTTTGAACATAGCATAACCTTAAAAGAAAAAAATAAATGAGTAAGTGATGAAAGGACGTCTTATTTGTAACCATGTTATAAACATTTTAGATTCTACAGTTTCCAAATACACCTCTGTTATTCAACTTTGGAGCCCTATTTTCAGGAATTACTGTTTACTTCACATGCAAATCAGGGGGGAAAATGTTTTGAGGCATTCTTTAGGACCTAGGTCTAAGTGCTTTGGCCTCTACTAGAGATGAGCGAACACCGTTCGATCGAATAAGTGTTCGATCGAATAGCAGGCTGTTTGAGGTATTAATTCCCAATCGAATACCACGCGGCATACGCAGTAAAAATTTGTATCCCCTCCCACCTTTTTGCACCAATAACTGTGCATTGAAATGAGGTTTATTGTACTAACAGAAAATGTGCAATATGCATTAAACCAAAAATTTGACCGGTGCAAAAGTATGGGCACCTCAAAAGAAAAGTGACATTAATATTTAGTAGATCCTCCTTTTGCAAAGATAACAGCCTCTAGTCGTTTCCTGTAGCTTTTAATCAGTTCCTGGATGAAGGTATTTTGGACCATTCCTCTTTACAAAACAATCACCCCAGTCCATGCCTCTGCCTGTAGCCATCTTTTTTCCTGCTTAGCTTACCTCCACATCTACACTGCCTTCCCCGCTAGACATCACCCCTGTCCATTTATTGTCGGTGGCCTCGTCCTCCACCAACTCCTCTTCCAATTGTTCACTCTCCTCTTACTGCAAACCGCACATGACAACAGCATGCCCTGATGGCAAATGTGTCTCATCATCATCACTGAGGATGGAAAATGCTGGTTGCAGGTCCACAACCACAAAATCGCCAGGTGATGGCGGATGCGCCAATGTTTGGGCATCAGTACACACAAAGTCGTCTGGTATCTCCAGGGATTCGGGAAGTGGTTCAACAGAGGGAGAGACAGTAAAAGGACCTGAAAAGAGATCCTGGGAGGGGGCAAGGATGGGATGACTCTGTTGGGAAGATTGGGCATGTTGGGAGGAAGGAGGGGCAGATTCTTGGGTATGAACACGACTGCAGGTAGTGGCTGACCGGCTGCTGGAAAAGCAGCTGGAAGCATTATCCGCTAGCCATTGTAACACCTGTTCCTGGTGTTCGGGCCTGGTCTGTGTTGTACCCTGCACCTCTGCTTAACGCAGCTTTCATATCAGGAATTGTGATGAGCGCATGCTAATGTTTCTTGTCCAGTGGAAAGGATGGGATAGGATTTCACATAAGTCTGCCACCCATGGAAACTCATGGTGCAGAAACTGAGGGAGCTTATTTTGATGAACCTTTGGGTTTTGGAGATGGAACTCCATCAAAGGTCTCTGTTGCTCACATACCCTGCTCAACATACGATATCTAGGGTTTCAGTGTGTGGTGACCTCGCACAACAGTCGGTGCTTCAGGCAGATGTAGGCGTTGCTGGAGTGTATTGAGGCTAGCACCAGGTACTGTAGACTTGCCAAAGTGGGAGCACAAGTACCGCACTTTAACCAGTAGCTTGTGTAAATTGGGGTAAATTGTTAGAAACCGTTGCACCAATAATTTGAAAACGTAGGCTATGTGTGGACCGTGTTTGAGTCTGGCAAGCTCCAGATCTGCTACCAGGTTCCGGCCATTATCACATATGCCAACTTGCACTTGTGCCCAGGTGCAGCGTGGCAAAAAACAATCCAGGATGGCATCCCTGACCTCGGAGGCACTGTGCTGTCTGTCCCCCAGGCTGATGAGCTTCAGCACGGCCTGCTGACATATTCAGGTATTTTCCCATTTTGATAGAGGTTTTTTTGAGTGTGGAAAGTGTGTAGGTGATAGGCTGTGATGGTGGGGTAAAACTGTTACTTGGGCTTGTTATATGCCCCAGGCATGCTTTCCCTGCTGTCCCAGTTGCATTCCAGATGTGTTGGCATCATTTGCTGTGGTGTCATAGTGGACTTGGTGACCCTCCTGAGTCGAATGGTGGGTTCCCCTGAAACGAAGCATTTTTCCCCATAGACTATAATAAGGTTTGATATTCGATCGAATAGTCGAATATTGAGCGGCTATTTGAAACGAATAACGAATATCAAATATTTTACTGTTCGCTCATCTCTAGTCTCTACTTTTCCCTTTATTTGATTATGAATAAAATGGTGATTTACATAACAAAGGGGCACCAAAGCTTAAAGCATATTTGGAAAATTTTGACTCCTCTACAAGTCACTATATTTAGGTTTATAACCAATTTAATGATGATAGACCATTTAATACATGTTTCATACCGATGACCTATCGGATCTAATTTGTGGACGTGCTGGAAGCTGTGGCAGTTGATAAGAAGCAAAAGAGGGCCTGTCTTTATTCAAGAAACAGAAACAGATGTGCAGTACACTTGTGTAACATGAATTACATGAATAACAACAGAGTTGTTTCTGTCTCATGTACACTGCAATAGCTTCACATGCCTGGAGGCTGCTGGTACAGCTAATCTGTGTGAACTCTGTGTTTTGGACTCCGACAGATCAGTTATTTGGGATGGATAAAGATCAGTTATTGATGACCTGTGGAAAAGTCATCAGTATGAAATATGCATTAAAAGTCAAAAAACCCTTACATTCCAAATTAATTAATTCTTATTTAATTTCAGGATTCATACAGTGCTCTACTTAGCAATATAGAGCCATATATAATACAGATGAGAAAAGATACATAGCCATATTATTCAGAATGTGGATGAAGAAACAGTATTAGGATAAAGTAAAAAAAAGGTTTCCCCCGGTTAATCCAGAAAAAGATACCCAAGATACAGCCGAAAAATTTTCTCTTGTGATCCTGAGTGACAATCTGTCATCTCTGTCCCTAATCCTGCACTAATCTTGGCAATCTGTACATGGATAGGAAGAGAAAATAGCCATAGGCTAGCAAATAATCCTGTTTTAAGTGCGTAGTGTCTCTTATAGATCACAGAAACAGCAGCGCATGATTAACAGCTTTGATATAGTAGGGACTTATATATACCGACTAAGCAGATATTTACAGAGCAGAAAAATGTCACACTGCAAATATCTAGTCAATATCCCATACAGCTAAGCTGAAGAGCTGTCCATAGAGACCAGTACTCTATTAACTAATATTCTGCCTAAGGATGGACTTCTATATCATGATGTCTAGTTTTAATTTCCATACATATTTCTGCACTGGTATGCTGCGCTTCCTCAGGGAATTCTGAGATAATTTGGAAGAGTAATAGAAAAATGGGCTATGGGGGTAGCTACTGGCCAGTGACACTACCTCTATGCCCTGAAGTCTGCATATAATAATAATAAAAATTTTTATTCATATAGCGTCAACATATTCCGCATATATTTGAACACATTGCGGCTGCCAAACAACTAATATTGTAAAGCCTCAGCCCACCAGGGCGTAATTGACAATGGTGGCAAGAAATCCGTAGGAGGAGAGTGTGGATAAACCATGCTTTGGATCCTTTAATGGGACTCAGTAAACAGTAAAGGTGCTCAGTGAGTAACTCACTTCATACATCCAGTAATGAAAGAAAAACTGACACTCTTAAATGCTTATTGTGGATAACTTTCCAAACGGTTTATTATATCCAAATATGAGCAGAAAGATTTTGTTCTCAGAAGGACCTTTATGAGTCATCGTATATTGAAGAGAAATGGAACAACCAAAACATAGTGCATGAAGATACAAAGGTAAACCAGCCACCAGGGCCCAGGATAAGTATGCTGAAGATTTCTTTTGTATTTTCTGCAACAAATCAGCTCTGTGTGAAAACAACCTCATAGTTCTCCAATTGCTTAAGTATGATAGCCAGGAATGGATTAAATAGTGGAAACCTTGGGTGTGCACTCTGGGGACTTCAATGTCAGAGAGGAAGAGAGGGGCCTGCATCAAGCTGCAGATTTGAACCTGTAGTTTAGCATTATATTCAACTGTATGTGCACCTCCAACACATGCATACAGTCAGAAGCAATAACAGAGAAGAGAGCTATTAGTTTAGGGTGGGGAAAGGAGGGGGGGTTGTTCCTGACGGAGCAGAACTATACACAGTGCATACGAATCATTCACAGTAAAACAGTATGACCGTAGTATTGACCATAAAGGAGAAAGCAGGACAGGGTCACGAAGACAGGAGTATAAAATGAGGTGAGAAAAGTAGGAGAATAGTAAAAGATATTCCACAACTGCCACACTTTCTGGTGAGTACTGTTATCCTGCTGGGGAGTCACAACTCCCACATCCCCCTGATATGCAAGATCTCTTGTAGCCAATCCATTGTGGACGTGGGGGAAGAAGATTACCAGCGACAAGGAATGATGTACTTGGCCGCTATCAGCATATACCTAACTTAACAATGTGTTTCTGTATTTTGCATGAGAAAAAGAAAAGAAGGCGGCGGGCTGGGTCATCCTCCAATGATACCCCAGTGATGTCCTTTATGATCCTGAAAACCTCATGCCAAAATGGATGGAGACGGGGACAGTTCCACTAGACGTGTTGCATTGTGCCCCGTCCTAAGGAGCAGAACCAGCTTTGGGCGCAAACCGTTGGGAAAATATTATAGGCCACAGAAGGGACCCTGTACCTGGAAAGAATCTTGTAATTAGTCTACTGCACTTTGCATAACATGGAGAACTTATGGCAGGAGCAGAAGGCAATGTGCCACATGTCAGGCAGGAAGGTGATCCCAAGCTCCTTTTCCCAGCCAGCTACAAATGAAGGCAAAGGAGAGTCAGGATCAGCGGTCAAGAGGTTATAGATGAGAGACATTGAGTGTAAAGGCAACATAGTGCTTACTCAGAGTTTCTCAAATTAAAAAAAGGGTTCAATGCAGGTCATTTGCTTTCCTGGGGGAGGAATAGAAGTAGTAGAGTTGGAGGTATTGCCAGTGCAAAGCCAAAGTTCTACTCTCCAGAGGTACTAAGTCAGAATAAGGCAGTTCTATTGGGAGGCTTTTTTTGGAGGCTGATTTTGAGGCAGATTCCTGACCAAGAAACTCAGTGTGGACTCAGCCTAAGAGTTAGAAACCTTACCATTATTAGTGCCCTGGAACTTCACTAAGAGCTGCTTCAATGAAATGGGTATTCAGAAGACACTGAAAAAGGTATCTCCTAAGACCAAAGGAGTAAATCTCCCTCTTTTCTCATGCTTGGGATCAGAGCAGAAGGAAGGCAAAACAACTTTCTGGGATTAGTGGAACCTGGATATTACCTAGGCATATAAGAGGGGCCTGGAGAAAAGATGTCCCAAATAAGAATGGCTAATGGAAAAAGCTCGTATGTTGCCCACTTCTGTGTCGTATGTGATGGTTAGAAGAAAGGTCCTATTTCTGAGAGAGGATTTTAATAGTCAATTTCTCTATAGGCTGAAAGAGGGGTATCCATCTGAACAGACAATACTAAATTTAAATTCCTAGGGAGAGATCTCTCCTAATTCACATTCTGCTCCTTAGTACATGAAATAGAACTGGCAATCACAGGAGCTTTCCCGCACTGAATTTATTCCCATGGTGTTTTAGGTGTAATCAATTTTATTGAAATTTTGCAAAAAAAAAAAAGAACAAAACACAATAGGGGGAGCTTTAAGCCCACACAATATCTACTAAGGCCTCAGAGAGACCAAGAAGTTGATCATCCACCGGGAAGGCACTCCTGGTCAAGTGAGGCCAATAACAAAAGAACAAAAACAAAGTCAGAACAACCAACAAATTCAAGAGGGGGAAGGGAGGAAGTCACAGTATGACAAACACAAGTGAAACAGGAGGCAAGGGGAGGACAAGATAGACAGGACACAACAAGGAGAGAAGGGTGGGCTACAGAAAAAAGGAGAGAGGAGAGAAGAGGGAAGGGCCCAAGGGAGCCAGGACTAGGCAATGAGAAGGCAGGAGTTCAACCAAACAGGGAAGAGAACTCTGAGGACTCTTGAAACACTACCCACGACTGCCAGAGGGCATCAAACTTGGACGGGTTGGGAAAGTCTTCTGTGACCAGGCCCTCCATCCTCCTGATAAGGAGTTCTTTGAGCCATTCCAGCAAAGAAGGAGTCGTGGAGCGGAGTTAGTGACAGGGGATAACCGTACTAGCAGCTATGAGGAATTGGTGCAGAAGATCACCCTTCGAAAGGCATTTTAAAAGTTATTTTTGACATGTTTTCCTCTGCACATTTCCTTACCCTATTAAATCTATAGGAAAAAGCTTGTGATTCTGTAACTAAAATAAATATGTAATAATTTTCAAAAAAGCATATGCTGGCACTGTGAAATGTATATTTTCCACCATGCAGGGCCTTAGCCTTAATGTAACTTATGAGAGTGCATTTACATATTCAGTTTTTGCATATAATTTTTGAACACAGGTGTGGATTATAAAGGCGAAGACAATAGGGTGCAGTAAATGCACCTTCAGCAGAATGTTATTTCCAAATGATTTTCATATGTTGGATATTATATCATCAGTACAGTTGGAAGAATAATTTGTAATATCAAAAGTTCTTCGTAGAACATACCTGTTTAGATCCCAAATGATGCACGTACCATCCATGCTGACACTTATCAGTATACTATATGGTTTACAAACAAACAGGTTGGTTATTTCGTCAGAATGACCATATAGATGTACCTCCGACTCCACTTCAATTTCCATTGGCTGTATAAAAATTTAAATTTTAAGTTTATTATAATAATAAAAAAAAAATAAAAAATTACCATACATCTATGAATTCTATATATTTCGTGTCGGTATGTAAACCTAAGTGGCTTCATGGCTACAGGCTAGAAGCTAAACATTTGTACTCGTACTTCTTTCCCTCTGTCCTCTACTGTTTGTTAACCTAGCAAATCAAACATAGGGGAAAGAATAAAGAGAGACAAACTGCAAAGAGATACATCACTCTCTTTAAAATTTTGTTTATATTTTGTTACCTTTTATTTGTTCTTTGGGGCAGATGTGTTAGGGGGCGTTCACACTACCGTCGGTGTCCGACATGTAGTGTCCGCTCCTAGTGTCCGCTCAAAATCTGTCACGGACACTAGGAGCGGACACTAGATGTGTCCGTGACACCTGTCATTCACTTGAATGGGCATCGGGTGCGTTCTTTTGCACTCCGTGCCCGTCCTTCCCTGTCCGCAAGAGAAGATGTCCGACTTCTCAAGCGGACAGAGGAACCCTGCATGCATGCGGACACCGACGGTAGTGTGAACGCTCCCTTATATTGCGTTGTTGATCCAAGCTTGCCATAAAGTAATCACTATGTGTTAAAGAACAGAGAAATAGCGCTAAATCTATTCACTGACACAGCAGTGAAAACTAAGCATGCACCTCCTTCCCCTGTTGTACAGAGAAAAGACATTACAGGGCTGTGTGAGGAACCTATTAAATCAATGAGGAGAGGGTGTGGGCTACGGCTCTAACGAATAAATGAGATAAAGTGTTCATATAGTGTTATTTTTTTTCTATATGTATTCTATGAATTTTATGGGTTTTTTTTAGAATATATAAAACTTCTGGCTGCCATAGAAACCAAATAGGTCGGGTGATCCAGCCTACTGCAGATTGCACTAGCTCAGATTGCACTGATTGCCTGTTCGGGCTTTCTGTTCAGCCTTCTGTTTAAAAAAATGTGGAGAGAAAAGTTCTGCAAGCAGTCCATATTTTTCTGGAGGAAAGCGAGCGGACCACATTATAGTCTATGGGTTTCGTGAGTTTCCACAAGTAATCACTTTTTTAAGTGGATTACGTTTCTGTTCATGGGTCCCCAAACAGACCCCACACATGCAAACCCAGATGCAGGTGTGACCCTAACATCATCTTGCTAAAACAGCCACCTGTTACAACATGTAAAGGCACAGGCCTTTTTGCACACGACAGTGAATAACCGTTTTAAAACTCATGAATGTCTATTGGTTCAGCCAAATGTTCATTTTCTTTCACATAATGTTTTTAATGGATATCAAAAAAACAAACATGTTCTATATTAGCTTGTTTTGACGGACATAAAAATTGACAAGCGAATAGATTCATAGACATTCATGGGTTTTAAAACGGCTGCGTCACAGCTCTCAAAAAACAGACATCACATGGCTGTTATTCAAAGTGAATAAGGCCTTATCCCCCTACGCTCACCTTAAAATTTCTAAACCCTTGCAGATTTTGCATACATAGCTCAAATAATTGCTGACATAACTCTGGTGCCTTATGTACATTTTACTCCTTTAGCTTTTTCAGCAGATTAGATGTCCATTTGGGGGGTCTCCGAGCGTAAAGGCTAAAGGAATAAAAAAGCTATTACCCACAGCATTTTTCAAGCGGAAAGGGGAACAGAATTCACAAACAGAACTCCAGCGCTGGTGTGAACTCAGCCTTAAACTAGTAACATATTATCCCTCTCTGCATTCCCTTATTGATCAGTTTTTATGACTATTTTTGAGAGGTGAGAAAACATCAATTTGGGCATCTGAATTTTAAGTTTTATGGTGTTTATCATGTAAACTAAATAATGTATTAATTTTATTTTAGGGGTTGTTACAGATGTGGTAATACTAATTGTGTGTTTAATTATTTTCATTAACAAGGGGGATTAATAAAGTAAATTTTTACTTTTTTGCTTTAAAACAATATATTTATTGCAGTCAGAATTGACAGCAGAATCTAAGGGGTTAAATGGCAGGCATACTTTCAGATTGATGGTATCCATGGTACTCCCTTCCCTGGAGTTATCTGAAGTGACAGTGACAAGAGGGTAAAAATATCATTCTTCTCACCTTGCAGACTCTCAGCTGTACATATTCTCCTACATACTAGTTGAAGTGAAGCTCCGTTTTAACCAGTGATATCTCAAGATCCAAGTGGGCAACATACAAGATTCTTGGTGTTAAAACCAAAATCACAGCTGTAGCCCCCGTGGCTCTAGAGTTAGAGGTATTCAAAGTGTTCCCTCTGCAGTTCACTAAATCTTGCTTGAGGTAATATGTTATGTACTTTGCTCAAACTCCAAGCTGGTTTCATTCAGATCAGTGTGGGTGGGAAGGGGGGTTAAATGAACTGAAAGACTTTTTTTTTCACAGACATTAACCCAAAAAGAACGGTCTAGTTGCTGACGATTCTACTGTACAAAAGAGGACATCAATGAGTACTTCTAGAAATATTGTGCAAGAGAATCCTTATCTCTACATAGACTGTGTCAGGGTTGATCCCTCCATATAGCAAATGACTAGCAATGCTAGTTTGCCGGATTAAAGACAACAAAGATGCACACAGTCTTAGGCTAGGTTCACATCATGTTGTTATATTATTGTTCATACATCCATTAGAAGAAAACATATGTATGGCAAACAGATGCAAACGGATGCCTTGGAATGGGCAACTGTTTTACAGAAACAGATGGTTTTTCCATGGCATCCATTTGCATCCGTTTTTTTTTCTTCACGAATGAATGAACAGTATAGTAAAAACATGATGTAAACATGAAAACCTAGCCTTACCTGATCAGAACTGTTGCATCCCCTGCTAGAAAATAGTAGGGAAAAGTTTTTGTGACAAAGTCTCACTGAAGATGATAAGTGCATTTTGTAAAGGAGGACAGGGGGGGATCTTTAGAACATGGACCCAGCAGCAAGAACGAGGGACATCAGGTATGCTTATTTAAATTTGTAATTCGGAATGAAGGCCAGCTTTAAAGTGGCTGCCCTGGCAAAATTGGTCAACCCTTTTAAAGTTTAAATAAGCTGGGGGGAAGTGAAAAAGTATACTCACCTGTCCCGATTGCTTTGGTGCCCTCTCGCGCCTCCCAGGTTATCTGCTCCTGCGGCATTTTCCGGAGTTGAGGCCAATCAGCGAAGGGCCTGAATGTCACTACCTGTGACATTATGGATCCTCTTCCTAAGGCCTGCTGAGGCCAGACAATCAGCACAATGCTGGAAAAAACCCAGGAGAGTAGACGAACCGGGAAGCGCAGAATGACACTGGAGCAACGGGAACAGGTGAGTATGCCTTTTTTTTTTTTCATTGCCCCAGCAGATTTAAACTTTAAAGCTAAAGCCCCAAATTGCAGAAGCGCACCTTTATTTGTTGCAGATTTTGCTGTGTGTGTTTGAGCCAAAGCCAGGAACAGACTGAGCAGAAAGAAGAAGTATAAGAAGCTTCCTACATATTCCGCATTTCATTTGTAAACTCAAAAGAAGAAAAACACAGACACCGAGCAACCTTATAGTGTAGTATTACCGTAAAAACCAGTTTGGAATGGATAAGACCAAATAGCCTCTCAGCTGTACCAGTTGTGAACTGTTCACAACTACGTATTAGGGTTGGATGACCAGGCGGAGGGGGCAGCACACCTCATAGAAACTGAATTCCAAGGGAACCGGGAGTAGACAGCAGCAATAGGGAAGTAGTGGCAGTGGTATATTTATGGTCTGTCTCAGTCTGATTTTTTTTATTTGGCTGTGAACTTGTATAACAGATCTGTTTTTATACATGTACACTTTTGTGATTATATGGATGTGTATTGTTACCTTGAATTGTAGAATACTGTTACATTTTGTTCTTCATTTTTCTGGTTTTAATAGTTTTTCTGCACTTGAAAAAGGGCGTTTTGGCCCGAAACGCGGTTACTTGTTTTGCGTTGTGCTTACTTCTCAATAAACATCAATGAACCAACATGTGCCTTTCTGACCTGTGAGCACCACTTCCACTACTTCCCTATTGCTGCATTTCATTTGTAGCAATTCATAGCTTTGGCTCAAAAAACCGCAACAATATCTGCAACAAAAAAAGCTGTGTTGTGCATCTGCAATGTGGGGCCTTAGCCTAAAAAGTTTTGCCTGAAAACCCCTTTCAGGCCCAAACTAGACTGTATCCTTTAGGAATTAAATTACTTCAAATTGCAGAAAAGTTGCATATACAAATCAAAAGATATGAAAAAGGTAAATGAGAATTAACATACCGTGGTATTGGTGAATCGATTTAAGTATGCTGTGATAACACCACATTTGCTGCCAGTGTAAAGTTGACAGCTGTCTGGCACCCAAGCACAACTTGTGACCTGTATAAGGAATACAAATATTAGGTATGGTAAATAAACTAAAGTTAATTGGTTAATCTGTCATTATTCGGGTCAGAGATGTGTGAAAGAAATTACTTCCACTATCTTGTCTTCAAAACTCCTGTAAAAATAGTAAGAGGGTATCGGTAATATTCCCCTTATCTGTAATAGTTCCCCCTTATCAGTAACAGTCACCCTGTAAAAATAATACTACTCCCTTATAGTTTCCTATATTTCCTTATTAATAATAATCCTCTCATAAATAATAGTTACGCTAGGTTCACACCTGCGTTCACGGTCTCCGTTCTATGGTTTCCGTCTTCTGCATGCCAGAAGACGGAAACCACAGACCGGGTCCGGCCGTGCGCGGCGGTGAGCGTTTTATGCTCTCCGCCGCGAAACCGGATTTTTTTTATCCGGACACAGAGTACTGCATGTCCGACTCTGTGTCCGGATTATAAAACCCGGTTTCGCGGCGGAGAGCGCAAAACGCTCACCGCCGCTCACGGCCGGACATCTCTCTCACCCATTCAAATGAATGGGTGAGAGAGACTCCTGCAGGTTTCCGTCTCCTGCCTCTGTTTTAGGCAGGAAACGGAAACCTCAAGTACGGACACCTGGGCACAGATGTGAACGAGCCCTTACCCTTATAAATATATAAATATATGTATAAAGTCCCCCTTTATAAATAACTACAGTGAAGGAAATAATTATTTGATCCATTGCTTATTTTGTAAGTTTGCCCACTGACAAAGACATGAAAAGTCTAGAATATTAAGGATAGGTTAATTTTAACAGTGAAAGAGAATATACTGTAGATATTAAAAAAATCCTGAAAATCACATTGTATAAATATTATAAATTTATTAGCATTTTGCATAGAGAAATAAGTATTAGATCCCTCTGGAAACACTTTATACTTGGTGGCAAAACCCTTGACGCGTACAGCATTCAGACATTTTTTGTAGTTGATGATGAGATTTGCGCACATGTCAGGAGGAATTTTGGTCCACTCCTCTTTGCAGATCATCTCTAAATCATTAATATTTTGAGGCTGTTGCTTGGCAACTCAGAGTTTCAGCTCCCTCCATAAGTTTTCTATGGGATTGCGGTCTGGAGACTGGCTAGGCCACTCCATGACCTTAATGTGCTTCTTTTTGAGCCACTCCTTTGTTACTTTGGCTGTATGTTTTGAGTCATTGTCCTGCTGGAAGACCCTCTGCTCCAAAGTACAATCTGCTCTACAGTGGCCCCCACACAGTACAATTTGCACCCCAGTGATCCCCACATACTACAATCTGTTCCACAGTGGCCCCCGCACAGTACAATTTGCACCACAGTGATCCTCACTCACTACAATCCGTTCCACAGTGGCCATAACAAAGGCTTTATTGTGACTTTAATGCCGACATAAGCCTTGAAATTTTGCATCTTGTATCTTTTGCTGCATTTACATTCTTGTATTTGATAAAATATTTAATATAAGAATGTTACAAAAAATTTTTTTAAATTATATACTGAATGTTTCAGACTATAAGATGTACTTTTTTCCCCAAAAAAATTGGGAGGAAAATGGTGCATTTTATAAGTCCAATTGTGAGGGTGTTTTGGATGGATGGCAGAAGCAGAGGAGCGAGCTCGCAGCATTGACCCACTCCTGCTGCCACTGGTTGCCTGCAGTGGCAGGAGTGTGACAATGTGCAAGCCCTGAGTTGCAAGGCTAGGGTGTCCGAGCGAACCCATCTTGGTATCTGCCGTGCTATTACAGTGGATGCCAAGTCTGTAAAATGATGGCAGCTGCTCTGCTGCAGAGCGGTTGCCATAGTGACTGCTTCTCCGCTGTACTGTACAGTGGAGACCCGGAGCTAATTGCCCACGATCAAAGTCCACCTTGATCACGGGCATTACTTCAAGGCCCCGCTAAAGTGTAAATGTAGTCCACCGGGGCGGTCTCCCCTGGCCCTGTACCTTTATTGTTGCAGGGCAGCTCCCACACGATCGCAGCAGCCATCTCGTTCCTTTGACAGGTAGGAACCTAATGAAGGATCCCATGCCTGCCATAGGAAAATTACTACAGTAGTAATGTATGAGATCTCCCATATGGGACTTGCAATCAAATGATTACAGGTTCAAGCCCCCGAGGCGGCTTAACTAAATAGTTAAAGGAAAAAAAAAAAGTTAAAAAAAGTTAAAAAATTAAAAGTTCTAAATTACCCCCTTCCCCTAGAATACATATGTAAGTAGAATATTACTGTGAAACACAGACACATTAGGTATCCTTGTGTTTCCCTATTGACTGAGCATTTAGAGAGATCTCTACATTCAAGTACATTCTATCCTTGAAAATCAGGATCCCTACATTGAAATATTATAAAACTTTTCATTATACAAACAACAACATTTGTCTCGCAATATTTGTCTGTAATTGGACAACCCCTTTAACGTGACAAAGGGATCTCTAGGCAACATCTTAAATATTATCCATTTAGAGACAATAGCAAAGACAGCACCGAGCTGTATATGGTGAAGTGCAATAAAACAATGTCATAGACAGGTAAGCAAAAGGGTCTCTCACCTTGATAAGTTTTTGAGGGATTCACAACTACCAGATGGGCCTCAGAAGCTTTTAACAGGGGGTTCCTCCCTGGGTGACGTACAGCCACAGGATGCGTGCCACCATCAGTGTCAATCGAGTACAAGAAGGACACCACCAGCCTTCTCACAGCAGTTTATTGCACTTGAGAAAGGGCAGTCTAAGGCCAGAAACGCATTGTTGTGAATTGTTGAACTCTAATAAAGATTTGATCATTCATCCATTGGGTGAAGCACGGTGATCTTTTAACTGTGGTACTTCTGGTACTCAATAGTATCCATGGCATTGATATGTAGCGAATATTGAAATTAGGCCATAAAAAACTTACCGTATTTTTTATACGGTAGGACTATAGGACACACTTTTTTCCCCTCAAATTTGTAGTGGGGAGAGGTTTGATGAAGAACAGTCAGCCAAAGGGGTACAGGCCCCACAGCCATCTGAAGATGAGCATAGTATAATGTGTGGGGGCCACTATGAGGAGCCTATTGTACTGTGTTGGAGCCACTGTGGGTAGTATATTGTACTGTGCGGGGGTCAGGCGGTGCAAGCACGTTAGGAGAAGAAATCCTGTGGCGGGACTGGTGTGTTCCACATTAACATAGGTAAATTCCACTGCAGGACTACCTATCAAAGTGGCCCTGCACCTGTTTCAAAACTACAACTCCCATCATGCTTGGACAGGTTGGAACGATGGGAGCTGTAGTTTGGCAACAGCTGCAGAGTACACAGGTTGTACAACACTGATGTCCGCATATAAGAGTTTTGCACAACCTGTGGCCCTCCAGCAGCAGATCCCCCACCCCCACATACATTTTCTTTTCCTATTTTCCTCCTCTAAAACCTATATGCATCTTATGGTCCAGTGCAACTCAGAGTCTGAAAAATATGGTAAATCCAGGGCAACCCCTTTAAGGCAGACTACTCAAACATAAAGCTTGGGAAAGCTGGAAACATGAGTGTAGACTTGGTAAATGAAGTTTAACCCTTTCGTAACATCTGCCAGCTGTAGTATATATAAATATTATGAAATTTTGTAGCAAAGTCCAATAACTATTTAGGATTTCTACCATACATAGCAAGAAAGTAGTATTGGGGTCTATGGTACATGGAATTTGGGGGGGGGGGATTGGGGACATGGGTTGCTGCTTAAAAGGAAAAAAAAAGTTTTTAAAAAGTCTACATTTTTAAAAAAAATATAAAAAACGTTGATTTGAATGACCACCTTTCCCTGGAATACATATAAAAATAAACAAAAAGTAAACAACATATTAGGCATTCATGTATCTGAAAATGCCTGAACTATAAAAATAATACTTATAAAAATAATAATTGCACTTACTTTCAGACAAGCAAGTAGCAATACCTGGTGTGGTTTTGTGCAAGGTACACAAATATGAATTTCAGGATCCGTATCAAAGAGAGCAAAAAAGGAATTTAAGGATTCTCGTTACACCTGTTAGATTGCCTAATTCTTGACCATCTAAAAACCATTGTATATTTACAAAGTTTCACATTATGCATACAAGTTAGTGTGGAAGCATGAGTATATCATTTTCTTTTAAATATTTTACCTGATGTAGTTCAGAACACTGAATGAAATTTACAGGTGGCTCACTTTGTTTGCTTTTCAGTCTCAGAATGTTATCAGGATACCCCCAGCTTAGTATTGCTGACCACTGAATATCGATGCTATGCATACTTCGAACACCTTAAATAAAAATAAATCAGTCACACTTTATTATAGTTGATCTTGCTGTTTTTTTTACATCATGAGAGAAAAATTATATATTCGTAATATAAAGTAGAACTTTATTTTTATACTAACTAATAGAATACCTGTGGCTTCGTTCATGGAAAATATGTTAAATTGTTGGGCATGCTAAAGTAAATTTTCAGTGTCACACTCAAATTGACATTTTCAGAGTGCTACAGTAAATCTTTTTTTTCCCATTTTACTAATTTGTCGTAACATTGATGTGAACTTTTTTTTTTTTTTAAATTTCAACATTTTTAGTGATTTTACATATTCAATACATATTATGTAGTATAAACTATCTATTTTTTTTTTTTTTTTTCAAAAATTAATATTTATGCTCCTTATACAAAAAAACCCATTTACACCCAATTAACAACATAGTGCATTCCTTCCAGCTCCCTCCAATCTATAAGTAGTTCACGGACAAAAGAGTAAAACTGGTTTACAGTTACACAACTATCTATTGTAGTGCTTCAGTGATGAAAGCTCCTTGTATAGTATACAATAATGACAATCTTACTATGAGGTAGTTTTCGCCTGACCAATATTGCTGCTCAGTAAGGCTGCTTGCGCACTAAAGTATTTTTCACAAGTCTTCGGGCCGTGAATTCTACAGCTCCAAAGACATCTATGGAGCCTGCAAAATTCACAGCTTTGTGCACAAAGTCATCTATGGAACCACCAAATCCATGTCCCTGAGGCCTGTGAAAAATACTGTAGTGTGCAAGCAGCCACTAAGGATACCAGAAATGTTTTGTCATTGCGTGCGTGTATGTGTGCACGCGTGTGATCCATGTGAATGTATGTGTGTGTCCATGCATGTGTGTGGTCTGTGTATACATATGCGTGAATGTGCACATGTAATCCATGTGTTTGTGCGTGTGCAGTGCAAGTGTCCATATGTGCAGTAATTGTGTATGAGTGCATGTGCTCTGTTCGTCCATGTGCGTAATGTGTATCATCTGAGTGTGTTTGCGAGCGTGAGGGGTTGCTAAGGCAGCCAGGAGGCACTGCAGCATTAAAACTGCAATAAAAACAAAAAACATAATGAACAGTAACAAAAACTCATGTGTATCCCAAAATATAGTGGTTCACATGTAGTTCTTGACCAAATGTCTGATGGCTAAGTACTAATTACTAACTATCTTGGATTCTACAGGACAGTCACGTATAGTGGGTTTCTCTCCCGGTCGGTGAAAGGTATGTCCCAGATTCAACTCATCTGTGTACGGTGAAGACGCAAATGAGTTGAATACAATGGCGAAGCAGGACCAGACAGTGCTTGCTTCACCACTGTTCAACCCCAGGAGCTGTAGGCATGATGTGACCAGCAGAGATTTAGTTTTTGGCGAACTGAGCCTTGCACCAGCAGTGTTTTTGGCCCTTTGGGTGAGTTGAGCCTTTAACCAGAGATTTGTTGGCCCTTGAGGTGAGTTGAGCCTTTTAACAGTCGTGTTTTTGGCCCTTGAGGTGAGCCTTTAACCAGCAGAGATTTAGTTTTTGGCCCTTTAGGCGAGTTGAGTCTTGCACCAGCAGTGTTTTTGGCCCTTTGGGTGAGTTGAGCCTTGCACCAGCAGAGTTTTTGGCCCTTTGGGTGAGTTGAGCCTTTAACCAGCAGAGAATTAGTTTTTAGCCCTTGAGGTGAGTTGAGCCTTTTAACAGCAGTGTTTTTGGTCCTTTGGGTGAGTTGAACCTTGCACCAGCAGTGTTTTTGGCCCTTTGGGTGAGTTGAGCCTTGCACGAGCAGAGTTTTTGGCCCTTTGGGTGAGTTCAGCCTTTAACCAACAGAGATTTAGTTTTTGGCTCTTTGGGTGAGTTGAGCCTTTAAACAGCAGTGTTTTTGGCCCTTGAGGTGAGCCTTTTACCAGCAGATTTTTAGATTTTTGCCCTTTGGGTGAGTTGAGCCTTGCACCAGCAGTGTTTTGGCCCTTTGGGTGAGTTGAGCCTTGCACCAGCAGTGTTTTTGGCCCTTTGGGTGAGTTGAGCCTTGCACCAGCAGTGTTTTTGGCCCTTTGGGTGAGTTGAGCCTTGCACCAGCAGTGTTTTTGGCCCTTTGGGTGAGTTGAGCCTTGCACCAGCAGAGTTTTTGTCCCTTTAGGTGAGTTGAGCCTTGTACCAGCAATGTTCTTGGCCCTTTGGGTGAGTTGAGCCTTGCACCAGCACAGTTTTTGGCTCTTTGGGTGAGTTGAGCCTTGCACCAGCATAGTTTTTGTCCCTTTGGATGAGTTGAGCCTTTTAACAGCAGTGTTTTTGGCCCTTTGGGTGAGTTGAGCCTTTACCCAGCAGAGATTTAGTTTTTGGCCCTTTGGGTGAGTTGATCCTTGCATCAGCAGTGTTTCTGGCCCTTTGGGTGAGCTGAGCTTTTTAACAGTAGTATTTTTGGCCCTTTGGGTGAGTTGAGCCTTTACCCAGCAGAGATTTAGTTTTTGGCCCTTTGGGTGAGTGGAGCCTTGCACCAGCAGTGTTTTTGGCCCTTTGGGTGAGTTGAGCCTTTGCTGGAGGGTTTGGAGGCTAGCAGCGGCTACTGTCCAGCTCCAGAGCTGCTACCAGGTTCCGTCCGTTATCGCACATGACCATTCCTGGGCCTAGGTGCAGCGGCACAAACCACATTGCCGTCTCATTGGAGGATGGCATCCCTCCGATGAGATTATGTCAACTAAGTACATTCACTCATAAACGGCATAATAGTCAAAAATACCAAATGACAATGGTCACCCATTCACCTATACTCTGGAAAATCCAAAAAGTCACAAACATGTGTATCAGCTCACCTTAACATCATATAGACACGTCAGACGCGCGTTTTGCCCCTGCTACAGGGCTTCGTCCGGGGACCTCTTGATATGGCATATGTGTGTATATAATACTATTCATCTGGACCCCTGGTTACCCTGCCCATGGCATAAATATTGATTCTAGATAACTGTGTGTATTACCTCACTAACATCACTTTGGCTTGCTGGCACTTTTAAACCTGATGGTTTTTCCTGGTTATTTTGTGTAATTTTTGTAGTGTGTCATTATATGTCCATGTGATTTTTTAATATTTGGATAGCAATAAAAAATTATATTTTATACCTATCTGTGGATATGGTTGTTCTTTTTGTATATGTGTACACTTCAAACTGTTGATTCATAAAAAACCTGTCTTAGATAGACAACTAGATAGTGGCCTACTATTTGAACAAGCAATCTGGAACCAGAATTATGCTTTTGATGATGGAGTCAAGTAGATTTATCAACTGGCATCACTACCATTTTCAAAGAGCACTGGGGCATCCCCAGTGCTGCGAGAGAAATCTCCAGCGCCGCCTCCATCTTCTTCAGGAACGGCCTCTCCCTGCGTCGTCTTCCGTCTTGGATTTCAATCTTCTAGGCATGCGCAGTTGGCTCTGCCATCAGGCCTCGAGCAGAGTCGATTGCACATGCCCGGCAGCCACAAGAAAATGGCCGCTTACAGCAGCTTACTGTGTAAGCGGCCACAAGAAAATGGTCGCTTACATAGCTTACTGTGTAATAGGCCATTTTCTTGTGGCTGCTGGGCATACGTAGTCGGCTCTGCTTGAGGCCCGATGGCCGAGCTGACTGCGCGTGCCTAGAAGATTGAAACCCAGGATGAAAGAAGACGCAGGAAGAGGCTGTTCCTGATCCATCCCAAAACGAATGCCACCAGGGTAGTACTTGGAATTAGTGTGGGCATTCATTACGGGCACTGTCACCAGACACCTGGCTGATATGGTGGCCACTCAGCTCCTCAGCAGCTGTCATATTTAAATATGTAACATCCAGTGTATTATTACAACAAATGTCAGAAATGTGTTAAGTTATATGTAAACATGCAGGTTTTCAGATGCAGTTTTTGATGCCAAAACCAGATTAGCTTATAAAAGGTGTGAAGTTATGAAGGACAGATGTTACTTCTCTCAGTTTTTTTTTTTTTAATTTTATTTATTTTTTATATAACTCTCCAGGTATTGGCTTCAAACATCACCAAACCCTAAATGTGTAAATACACCCTGTATGTACCATGACGCTATGTTCAGATGATTGAGATGTGAAAAATGCTGTGGAAAACGTTCATTTTTCACAGCTGTTTTTCACCCAAGAGGCACCTGTTTTCATGGATTCCACTTACATTTCAGTGTATGGAGGGATCCATGAAAATAGCCAAAATTAAGACATGACCTGTATTTTGACTGTCGATGAAAACAGAAAAACAGTCATGTGAATAGTCCTCATTCACTGACACTGAATTTAATAATGTTGTGTGACATCCGTTAAAAAAACAGAAGTTGCACAACCATTAATCACTGTCATGTGAACGTACCTAGAGACTGGGCCTCCATGTTATGTTTGCATTTTGTTGTTTTTGAAAAGGTTGTATGAAAATACATTTGAATAAATACTATTTATCATTAAATTTCTGTTTCTTTATGCATGAATGGATGTGTCTGTCCAAATGCGGTTTCATACAATGTTTATAAAATATTAAATTCACAAAACACAGGACCAAAATTACCATATATACTTGAGTATAAGCTGACTTTTTCAGCACATTTTTCATGCTGAAAAAGCTCTCATTGGCTTATACACGAGTCAAGGTCCACGGAGCACAGAAAACTGGAAGGACCTGGAAGGGGGAGGTCCTTTAGTGCTACTGCTCTGTGATTGGCTTGTCATGAGGTCACTTGACTGTGATGTCATCAAAGGTCCTGTAGCCACTGGTATGTAACATCTGCAGATAAGGTTGAGTCTAAATCCTAGTAGCTCCGCCCACACCAGAGTCCGATCACATGGTCATGACATCATCAGAGGTCCTTTAGCACACTAGGATTTAGCATCTACCCTGCAGATTAGTGGCCAGGATTCATTGTGTCTTATGTAAGATGTATGGAGGAGAGGAAGCTACAGTAAAGTGAAACACACAGGTACCTTCCTTTAGTTACTCTGCCTATTAATGTCAGGCATTTGGGGTTATTAATTTAGTTTCAGTAACTCCATGTGCCTCACAATAATAGCAATTAACCCCATCATGTCCCTCATATTAACCCCTGTGTGCCCCATAGAAGGGTTACTAATATGTGAAACACATGGGGGTACTAATAAAGGACCTTAAAGAGGACCTTTCACCACTTTTGGGCACATGCAGTGTTATATACTGCTGGAAAGCTGACAGTGCGCTGAATTCAGCGCACTGTCGGCTTTCCCGATCTGTGCCCGGTGTAAAGAGCTTACAGTGCCGGTACCGTAGTGCTCTATGGTCAGAAGGGCGTTTCTGACCATTAGCCAGAGACGTCCTTCTGCCTCGCAGCGCCAATCGCGCTGTACTGTAGAGCGGGGAGGAACTCCCCCCTCCCGCTCCTGATAATGCTCGTCTATAGACGAGCTGTGTGAGCAGAGGGAGGGGGCGTTCCTCCCGGCTCCACAGCAAAGCGCGATAGGCGCCGCGAGGCAGAAGGACGTCTCTGGCTAATGGTCAGAAACGCCCTTCTGACCATAGAGCACTACGGTACCGGCACCGTAAGCTCTTTACACCGGGCACAGATCGGGAAAGCCGACAGTGCGCTGAATTCAGCGCACTGTCAGCTTTCCAGCAGTATATAACACTGCATGTGCCCAAAAGTGGTGAAAGGTCCTCTTTAATTATGAAGATACCTAATTATTACCTCCATACAGTGTTGGCCAAAAGTATTGGCAACCCTGCAATTCTGTCAGATAATACTCATTTTCTTTCAGAAAATGATTGCAATCACAACTTCTTTGGTATTGTTATCTTCATTTAATTTGTCTTCAATGGAAAACCACAAAAAAAATTGTCAAAAAAAGGGGGTGGACAAAAGTATTGGCACTGTTTGAAAAATCATGTGATGCTTCTCTAATTTGTGTAATTAACAGCACCTGATACTTAGCTGAGGTACCTAACAGGTAGTGGCAATAACTAAATCACACTTGAAGCCAGTTGAAATGGATTAAAGTTGACTCAACCTCTGTCCTTGTGTGTACCACATTGAACATGGAGAAAAGAAAGAAGACCAAAGAACTGTCTGAGGACTTGAGAAGCAAAATTGTGAGGAAGTATGAGCAATCTCAAGGCTACAAGTCCATCTCCAAAAGACCTGAATGCTCCTGTGTCTACCGTGCGCAGTGTCATCAAGAAGTTTAAAGCCCATGGCACTGTGGCTAACCTCCCTAGAAGTGGACGGAAAAGAAAAATTGACGAGAGATTTTAACGCAAGATTGTGCGGATGGTGGATAAAGAACCTCGACTAACATCCAAACACTGGACTGCTTGACTGTGTGCATGGCATTATGAAGTCTGAAGACTACCAACAAATTTTGCAGTATAATGTAGGGCCCAGTGTGAGAAAGCTGGGTCTCCCTCAGAGGTCATGGGTCTTCCAGCAGGGCAATGACCCAAAACAGACTTCAAAAAGCTCTGGAAAATGGTTTGAGAGAAAGCACTGGAGACTTCTAAAGTGGCCAGCAATGAGTCCAGACCTGAATCCCATAGACTACCTGTGGAGAGATCTCAAAATGGCAGTTTGGAGAAGACACCCTTCAAATCTCAGGGACCTGGAACAGTTTGCCAAAGAAGAATGGTCTAAAATTCCAGCAGAACATTGTAAGAAACTCATTGGTGGTTACCAGAAGCGGTTGTTCGCATTTATTTTGTCTAAAGGTTGTGCTACCAAGTATTAGGCTAGGCTGAGGGTGCCAATACTTTTGTCTGGCCCATTTTTTGAGTTTTGTGTGAAATGATCAATGATTTGACTTTTTTTTTCATTCTCTTTTGTGTTTTTTCATTGCAAGCAAAATAAATGAAGCTATTAATGCCAAAGAGTTTGTGCTTGCAATAATTGTCTGGAAGAAAATGATTATTACCTGACAGAATTGCAGTGGTGCCAATACTTTTGGCCAACACTGTATGTCTGACATATCAGTAACTCTTATGTGAGGCACACAGGGGGTAAAGTGATTGGTTGAAATATTGACCTGGCAGAAACACTGATGGGTTAACTGCTATTACTATGAGGCACATGGAGTTACTAAGCTGCAATGCACATGACCAGACTTTTTATCTGCAATGGTAGATTTCCCCCTAGGCTTATACTCGTGTCAATAAGTTTTCCCAGTTTTTTGTGATAAAATTAGGGGTCTCGGCTTATATTCAGGTCGGCTTATACTCGAGTATATACGGTAATATATATAAAACTCAACCTTTATTGGTATACATCTAAAAACATCTCCTAGATAGCAGCAATACTGGAAATATAATAAGGTGCACTCATAAAACCTTGCTCATAGAGAAAGAAACTATCTTACTAGGGACTTGATATGCAGGGACTTGATAAGTGGGCACAGAGTGAAATTATCCTTTTTAGTACCCTACAGTATATCCCACAAATTTACTCTAGTCTTTACAAGCACAGTCCCACATAAAAGCTCTCCCTATTTCTCGCTAACACAAACACTTCATTTCCAACATGTTCCACGCCTAGCATAAAGATGGACAATCTTCAGGGGATTAGGCAGTCTCTTCTTAGTGATAAAAGAAAGTGAGCCAGTGCTCCAACCCAATATGATCAATCTGAGCATATCCACAGATAGCCCTAGTTCGGGGGAGTTGTGTCCTCGGTAACCTTGTTCAGCTGCTAGGTGTAGGGCAGGCTGTTGGTCCCTTACTGAAAAGATATTTTTGGCCTATTGTTAAGAAAACCTAGATCCTGAACTACTCCAATTCAAGGGAGGGAGTATCATTTAAAACTGAAATGGAGTCTTCTAGCACTACAGTGATGTCATAGTTTATATAATGTACATAAATTTGAGGTCATTATGCTTGGCCAAATACGAGGATACATTTTTTTGTTGAAGTATTTTTTTTTCTAAATAAGAACTACCAAATTAATTTATATCAGCTCTGGTTTTGGATAATAAAAAAAGAAAAGAACGCTGAACTATTGGGGTAGATGAAGAATTAAAAAAATGTTAAATTTAGATTTGGGCTTGAAAACCATAAACATATTAAACCAATCTTTAACACCACTAATTTCTGTAAACTGCTTACTTATTTTATTTAACAAAACAAAAAAAAATCAACATGTTAATTACCTTGTTCCTTGCTGTAACTCATCATTAAGCAGAATTTTCTTGATAAACCACATATAGCCCGAGTAGGCAAAGATTGTAAAGATCCAAATCTTTCTCCATGTGGCTGACTGAAGCAGACCGTGGGATCTGGAGCACTTGGGGAACCAACATATTCCCCCCATTTGAGTCCTCTTATCCACGGAAGTGGGCTCTATCATTGCAAAAAACTGAGCATTAGTACATTATTAGGGTTACATCTGACAAGAAAAAGAAAAAAACATGTGGACCTACCATGAAAGTTTGGTTAGGCAGAAAAACATAATGCTACCCTAAGTTCCATATAAGACAAAAAATAGAGAACATAACACTGAACTAAACAGAGCCAAAATGTAGAAACTGATCATCCATAACTTTCCCAAGCAATAAGTGCAGTTAGTTTTGATGCCACATATGCTCATTGCTCTCTCTAATGTCAGGTGGTCAGTGTTAGGAAAGAGCAACCAAATGTTGTGATTCTGATCTCTGACACGGTCTGCCTCTGATTGAAGCTTTGAATCATGCACCTTGCTTGTACCATACCATGCAACAAAACTAATTGCAATTAAAAAAAAAAAAAAAAAAAAAGCTCAGGTACAATGGGAGCTAGGGAAAAAAATTCCAACTGCAGTGGAGTCGGTGGGGGTGGTGAAAGGTCCTCTTCAAAGGGTTAACAGACAACAGTATACATGTATATAATGTAATGAATACAATACAGTTCTAAACACAATATTTAGACAGTAGAAGAAAGTGGGCAGACTTGGAGCATGACTCTTTCAATAAGAAATGAAGAGGAATGTAAGTCTGCAACTTGTACTTTAACTTTGGGAGAGAAGTAGAGGGCAATTACCGTAACTAAAAAAAAAAGTAAATTGTCTTGGAGTCTCTACTTTCTTCGCATAAAGTAAGCTCAGAAAACAGACAAATGCTTTGATATCAGACCTTATGTAAGCTATGGATTAGTCAACTGCAGGCTAGGACAATGACACCAGAGAACTAGATATCAAAGCAGCCACTGTGTATTCAAGGGTACACTGTGCTGTGCAATATCATAACTTTAGGCTGGGGTCCATGTAGTGTAAACACAGTGATTTTGCTAATCCCAGCCACACAAATATCCACAGTGGACATGCTGAGATTTAAAAAACCGTTGTGTTTTTATATATCACAATATGTCATTTATACTTACAAAAACTCTGCAGACTTTCTGTGAAAAGCTCTGCGGTGTAAACCATGATACGTCTCTGCCACAGTTTTTCCAGCATCACTTTTTGGATGTGGCTTGCTACGCTACCATAGCCTTAGATGGTCTTTGGAGACTCAGGCTCACCCAATATACTTTAACCTGAATTGCATTTTTTACAAACTCTTTTTTGTTTTTTCTAAAGAAATTGTTCTCCCTAAATGAAAGATGATGCTTCACATAATCTGCCCTGGTAACAGAATCCCTTTAAAGAAGACTTGCCAACACTCCCGACATGTCTTTTAGAAAGACAATAAAGACATGTCACAGAAGGCAATAAAAACTAATGAAAAGTCATTGCTAAATGTTTTACTAATGACGTTTCATTGGCTTTTGTTTTCTTCTTTGATAAGATATTATGCTGCAGTTTAACCAATTGAAGAGGTTTTGTTAACTCTGCTACAGCTGTATTAGTGACTTTTTCTGACTTTTAAGCAAAAACAAGAAAATTGAGATTAAATTAATGTAAATAATTTTTTTTACGTACAGGATACATAGATTCTTTAGTGTTGTCTCTGTTTTCCCGGAATGCCAATTGAACTAGCAATCCCATAGCTGCAGGAAGTTCGCCTTCCATTAAAAGCTTTGATCCTGAACGACTCACATGGGCTGAATGGAAAAGTTGCCTAGGAGTTTGACCATATGTTTTTATCATAGTTTCTAAAGCCCGTCTTTGTACAGGGTCTTCAACTGCTGAAACATCCATTCCAAAATAAGTCTAAAAAACAAAAACAAAGCATGACTCTTATGACATGACACACAATCATAAAACATATTACTAGGATATCTCATTAATCTTATGCGACTACTAGACTCAAGTGATATTCTGCTGATAACAAGGTGAGTAACATACTAAACATAAAAATAAATATGCCACCAAATGAAAGGAGAAGTGGAAGTAAAATTTTTGCTATGTGCCACTATGGATTGTCATTTTCAGATTTGCTTTTCAGTAACTGACAACCAATTTTCAATTTGTTAGTAAACATCTATGCTAAGAAACTGAGACACTAAAACAATATGGCAGCAAATCCAGTTGTAGATTAGCATTTAGATCTCCAGAAGAATAAAAACTTTTTTGTCCAGTAGAACCTACCCTGTAAATCAATGTCTGTGTCAATAGAGCTTTGCCCCTATAATGAATAAGGAAACTTCCAATCTCTCTTAAACATTAAATATAATAAAAATCATAATGAATGTTCACTCTAATGTCTAAATTGCTAATAAAACGCCATTGGTAAGTTTTGGATAAAAACTTTCTGAAAATCTTAATATCACTGGCACAGATCAAATAGTAAGTAGACTTACAGCTGGATGAAACACATTAATCGCCTGAACAGCAGCACGTCCTTTCTGTTTATAGCCAAATACCAGATCAATCCAATGACATATGGTTTGTGAAACATAGTCTGATTCAAGGGCTTGTCGATGAATCAAAATGAAAAGACGAGGATCATTCCGTGCCCAGGGTGGAAGATTAACATGATTAACACGTTCTCCATTTTGACGTACTCCAAAATCAAAGCCTGTGTAGTTTAAACACAAATGCATAAATAACAAAGATGACCACTGTAAAACCTGAGGTTCAAGGGTTTTTATAGTTTAAATGCAAATAGTTTACAGTGTAACTAAATTTTTACCCACTTAATTTTCTGGCAGTATTTGTGCCACCAATACATTTTGTAATGTACCGTATTTTTCGGACTATAAGACGCACTGGACTATAAGATGCACTAAGGTTTTAGATGAGGAAAATAGAGGAAAAAAATTTTGAAGCAAAAAATTGTAAAATATTTAATATATGGGAGTTGTCGTTTTGCAACAGCTGCAAGGCCACATTGACAGGTGACCCTGCAGCTGTAGGGGGACACATAGAGTGGGTTTTTTTGCGGGGCCAGATGCACTTTTTAGTTATACCATTTTGGGGAATGTCTATTGCTTAGATCACCTTTTATTGAAAAAAACCTGCCGGTTTAGCACTTGTGATATTGACGTTCACCGTACAGGAAAACTATTAGTAGACCGGGCATTTTCGGACACAGGGATACCTGATGTGTATGTGTTTGACATATGATTTTCTACTGTTATATATATTCTAGGGAAAGGAGGTGATTTAGAACTTTTATTTATTTCATTTTTTAATTATATATTTTTAAAGCTTTTTTTTTTTTTTTTTTTTTTTTTTTACTATTTTATTCCCCCCCGGGGACTTGAAGCTGCAGTCACTTGATTGCAAGTCCCATAGACGGCAATACAACTGTATTGCCGTCTATGGGACATTCTGTATATTACTATTACGGCTGGTCATAGACCCAGCCGCAATACTAATATAGCAGTGACAGGCCTGGGAGCCTTCATTAGGCTCCCGGCTGTCACCCGAACAGGTCAGCTCCTGCGATATCGCCACGCAGGAGCCGGCCTGCAACTTTACAGGTATGGGGTCGGTGGGGACCAGCCCTGGGGGAGAAGGGGCCGCCAATACAGACCCGGCATCCGCTGTAATAGAGAGGCGGATGCCGGCGAGGGATAGACGCCGACACAGGTGTCGGGACCTGAGACATCGCTGCACTCCTCTGCTCTGCATGAAGCCAGCGGCGGGGGGACGGAGGAGCAGAATAGCATCGTCCCTGCCGCTGCTGGCTTCATGCAGGGCAGAGGAGCGCAGCGATGTCTCAGGCCCCGGCACCTGTGCCGGCGTCTATCCCTCGCCGGCATCCGCCTCTCTATTACAGTGGATGCCGGGCGGCCACATTCGGACTATAAGACGCACCCTTCTTTCCCCCCCAAATTTTGGGGAAAAAAAGTGCGTCTTATAGTCCTTTATGGACAACTTTCGACTCCTTTATGTGAATCTTTTTTTTTAATTTAACTCTTTTACTTGCCTCTCTATTAGAGCTGTCCCCTGCTTATCATTTTGTCATTGAGCATGGAGTACAGGGCTGTGTGAAGTGAACAGAAAATTAGGTTGGTGGAAGGTCACTTCAAATGGTTATATCTCAGGCATTTTGAAACATAGAAACTTGCTTTTGGTGTCATATGAAAGAGGAGATCCAGTTGAAAGAAGATATTCTCTTCTATTCATCTTGTAGTACTGAGAATACTGTGTGCAGGGGCCACTATGGGGCATAATAGTGTGTACAGGGGCCACTTGGGGAAATAGAACTGTGTGATGGGCCACTATGAGGCATAATGGTGTGTGCAGGAATGCGAGGGAGGGAGGGGAGTCGGGGTCTTCGGCGTTGATCGGGGCTGGAGGCGTGTCAAAACATACTAATTTCTATTTATCATTATTTGTATTATTAATTTAGGCAAATTGCGAGACTTCCCTGTACACCAAAAAACAAATTTATGCCAGTCAGGAACTGGCATAGATTTATCGGATAACACACAGATCCTGCACTGGACTAGCTAATCTATCTGCCTCTGCGTCAAAGAAGCTATAGTAATGGATAAAACAGGAAGAAGTTCTGCTCCTATTCAAGTAGGTGCAGAGCTGTAGTACCCTGGTGCCTCTTCTGACATAGTTGGACCTTTGGCAGTGATATTTGCATATGGAGTAAAAATTAAAAAAATTAAAAAAAAATTATTTTGCCAAAGTATGATTAAAAAAAAAATAAATAAATCACCTTTTAAATGTGGCATTCCAAAAGATGACTGCAAAGATGTATTTTCATCTTTTCAAGGTATTGGATACTTTGATCTTGAAAAGGTTAAAAGAGTTGTTCAACCATTTGTAATTGATAACCTATCCTTAGGATTTGTCATCACTTTGATATTGGTGGGAGCTGCAATAACCCAGCTTGCCAAGAAGTGCTGGCTCCATCCACTGTATAGTTCCTGTATTGGTGCATTGCTGAAGATAGCTGATGAGTGGAGGTATCAGATGTGAGATTCGCTACCTAATATTGATTGCTTCACCTTGAGCTAGATTATCAATATCAAAAGACTGGGAAACCCCTTTTTTTTTAATGTAGATTTTGAGCCCCACATAGAGCTCACAATGTACTCCCCCCCCCCCCCCCCCCATCAGTATGTCTTTTTTGGAATATGGGATGGAAAGCCATGCAAACACGGGGAGCATACAAACTCCTTGCAGGTGTTTTTTTGCCCTTGGCGGGATTTGAACAGCAAGACACCAGCTCTGCAAGGCTGCAGTGCAAACCACTGAGCGACCGTGTGGCTCCCAGCAACCTCTTTAAGCGTATTACAGCTCCTTTAATAAATAATAATCAGAACAGATTTTACATACCTTCTCGGTTTACCAAAAAATCTGGTAAGTAAAAAAACTCTGGAATCAACTCTTTCACGTCAGTCATTGATTCATAAGAAGATAATCGCCATGTTGTATTCATGGAATGAAAGGTTCTGTCCGGAATATCAAAGCTTTGATCTGAAATGTAAGCAATGTACAGATATAAACAAAAAGATATAAACATGAAAGATAAACACTTGTAATAATAAATACATTTTAAATGGCTACTGAAGCAAATCGAAGCCTTCTGTTTGTCTCATTCATACCATTAAAGTCAGTGGTGGCAAACAAATAGAGGCAAACAAGAAAATTACATCGAAGAAGGAAGAAACAAATTAAATAACTCCAAGAAACTCACCATGTACCAGTCTCTGCAAAGGGACTACACCATGGCCACCTACCTGGAGAAAATATCCCACCCCAAACAAAGAAAAGCCCTGAGCCGGTACTGACTGAGTGCCCACAACCTAGAGATTGAAACGGGGCGGCAAAAGCAGACCTGCAAGCCACGGTAGAACAGACTGTGCCAACACTGCGACCAAGGGGCCCTAGAAGACGAGGCCCATTTCCTACTACACTGCACCAAATACTCAGCTATGAGGGCCATCTACTACCAAAGACTCTCTGCCCACAAACCAGACTTCACATCTGCAGATGAGAAGAGGAAACTCTACATCCTACTGGGAGAAGAGGAGTCCACCGTGGAGATCGCTGCCCAAAACGTGTCACGCTGTCAAACAAGAGGAAGATGAAACCCCAAGGACTATTAAACCCCCACCCACCACCCAAAGACCTTTAAGCCCCCATCATCCGCCTACTCCATGCCCGCCCATACCCACATGTCCCAAGCAAGAACAATGAGACCCCAAGAACACATGAACCCCCAACCCACAAACCCCCTACCCACCCCCTTCCCCCAACCCCAACCATTCTTTGCTTTGGCAACACCACATGTTTTTCTTTGGTCATGCTAATAAAGCACATTTGTATTTCTATTTGGTGGGCATAAAACAGAAACTGCTTTCTATTAGGTCTCAATTTTTGCAGGGAAAAATAACATAGTTGCAATTTTCATTCTGACAGAAAAAAAAAAAAATAGGATGCCAACAGAAGGCTTCTGTGTGCATCTAAAAACTGATAAGAAAAAAAAAATCACTTCAAGATGGATAAGTAAAAACCTTTACCTTCCCAGAAATGTGAACAGAACCTTATCTGCAGTAAGAGCTCTCCCTGCCTGAGGACACAGAAAGTCTAATTTAATTAGACTTTCCGGGTCGCTAATTTAATTTAAGCGGACAGAAAAACCCGACATGTAGGTTTTTTGCCCCCACAGTATCATATATGAGCGACCCAGAAACAGGTTTGAAAATGACCTTGACCACACTCATGGCTGGGATACGACTCCACAGACAGTACTGCTGGTGACCTGCATGGAGCAGGTGATCTGTGGACCAGTGGGAGACAGGCAAGTGGTCTGTTCCAAGAGGATTGGATTCCAAGTTTAAGCTCAGTGTGAGCCACATTGCTGAGAAGAAACCACAATAAAGCTTATTTACCTCAGAAGGTAGTTAGGGTACAAGGCGTGAGGTATTGCCCTCTGTGTGGGCTAGGTTGTTGTATTATTTTTGTTCCTGCTGAAAGCCAAATAAAGCCATTTGTTGTGGATTTCCATTTCCTGCTATGCTGTTTATTTGGCAACCATCAGGCTACCTTTGATGCTAAACCACTCCCAATTGTCACTATATATATATATATATACACACACACACATACATATATATATATATATATATATATATATATATATATATATATATATATATATATATATATATATATATGGATGCCTAATGTGTTTCACAGTAATTTTCTACTTTGAGGGCAGGTTCTCCCTGGGGGACTTGAACCTGCAGTCATTTGATTGCAAGTCCCATAGACGAGAATACAAGTGTATTGCCATCTATGGGAGATTCTCTACATTACTATTAATAGTTATATAGCGATGACAGGCCTTGGAGCCTTCATTAGGCTCCTGGCTGTCGTCTGAACAGGTCAGCTCCTGCGAGCTTGCTGCGTAGGAGCCGGCCTGCAACTTTAAAGGTATGGGGCAGGCCGAAGGGGGGGAGGACATCTCCGGAGGGGGGAGGACACCTCCGGAGGGCACCTCCGCTTACCTCCTGTCACCTCCTGTAACGCTTACAGTGGAGATGCCGAAGCTTATGCCTACAATCAGAGATTGCAGGCATAAGCTTCAGCATCTCTGCTGTAAGCATTACAGCGGAGGTGCCGGTTTCTATGGCGACCGCTCTGCAGAGTGGCGCCATTACATTTACAGACCTGGCATCCGGACCCGGCATCCAGACACCGGGGCGGGTGCCGGGGCCCACAGCATCGCCACGTTCCTGCCAGAAGCATGGCGATGCTGTACATTAAAATCTGCAGAAGTACTTACGGTACTTCTGCTAGCAGGCCAGGAAGCAGACACACGCTGGGTGCGGGCCTGAGTTTACGTGGCCACGTCACTCGGCATGTGATGGAGCAGTGGGGGTGGGGGTGGGGGGGGTGTCTGCTATCCTGGCCTGCTACAAGAAAATTACCGTAATAACCCGAATATAAGCCGAGGAGCACTTCTTCAGCACAAAAACTGTGCTGAAAAACTCGGCTTATACTCGAGTATATATAGTATTTCCTCTGAGTATTTCCTTCCTACATCTGAGATACTAATACTCACTACACCCCCTGATAAATTCTTTGAGGGGTGCAGTTTTCAAAATTGGGTAACTCCTTTGGGGAATCCACTTTTTTTGGTATCTTGAAGGCTCTACAAACATGACAAGGCGTTCAGATACCAAACATTTGAATCTGCGCTCCAAAAGCCGCATCGCGCTCCTTCCCTTCTGCGCCCTGCTGTGAGCCCAAACTACAGTTTATGTCACATGTATGACACTAGTGTACCCAGGATAATGTAGGTAATGTCATATGTGGGTATAAACTGATATTAGGGCAGAGCCGGACACAGAAGGGAAGAAACTACACCCCTGAAGTATTTATCCAGGGGTACAGAGAGCATTTTTTAACCCCCAAGTGTTGCTATAACTTATTATTCATAAATGAATACGAAGCTGATTCTGAAAGGTGAAAATGACAATTTTTCCAGGAATACGTCAATTCAATGTGTAAAATGTTGTGTCTGACTTGTATCAGAGATGAACGCTCCAAAAGCTGTTGTGTCAGGGATACCCGCTTAACAGTTTTTGGAGTGTGTATCTCTGCTGACATAAGTTGGGCACAACATATCGGGCACTAAAATGGTGAATCTCTGGAAAAATTTGATTTTTAACTTCTCATTATTAGCTGCGCATTCTTACTTTCTTATGGTAGAGTTGGAAGGGACCTCAAGGGCCATCGGGTCCAACCCCCTGCGAGTGCAGGTTTTCCTAAATCATCCCAGCTATATGTTTATCCAGATTCCGCTTGAAGATTTCCATTGATGGAGCTCCCACCACCTCCCGTGGCAGCCTATTCCACTCTCTCACTACCCTCACTGTCAGAAAGTTTTTCCTAATGTCTAATCTGTATCTCTTTCCCTTTAGTTTCATCCCATTGCTTCTTGTACTTCCTTGTGCTAATGAGAATAGGGTAGATCCCTCTGCACTGTGACTACCTTTCAGATATTTGTAGACTGCTATTAAATCTCCCCTCAGCCTTCTCTTCTGCAAACTAAACAATCCCAGTTCTTTTAGCCGCTCCTCATAGGACATGGTTTGCAGACCTTCCACCATTTTGGTTGCTCTTCTCTGGACTTGCTCCAATATATCGATGTCTTTCTTGAATTGAGGTGCCCAGAACTGTACACAGTATTCCAGGTGTGGTCTGACCAGGGAAGAGTACAGCGGAATAATGACCTCTCTTGATCTAGATTCAATGCTTGTCTTAATACATCCCAGAATTTTATTAGCCTTTTTTGCAGCAGCACCGCACTGTTGGCTCATGTTGAATTTGTGATCTACTATTATGCCCAAGTCCTTTTCCCCTATGCTATCACTTAGTTCTATTCCTCCCATACTATATATGTTTTTTACATTTCTGTTACCCAGATGTAGAACTTTGCATTTGTCCCTGTTAAATACCATTTTGTTTGCCTCAGCCCATTGTTCCAGTGTGTCTAAGTCCTTTTGAATACACTCTCTCTCCTCTCTAGTGTTGGCTATTCCTCCTATCTTCGTATCATCTGCAAATTTTATGAGTTCCCCAATAATTCCATCGTCCAGATCATTTATAAAGATATTAAAAAGTACTGGGCCCAGAACAGAGCCCTGCGGCACCCCGCTTTTGACTTTCTTCCAGTTCGATGTGTAGCCATTTAGTATTACTCGTTGTGCCCGATCATTAAGCCAGTTGTGAATCCACCTAACTGATTTTTTGTCAAAGCCATACTTAATCATTTTTTCAATAAGAAGGTTATGTGATACTTTATCAAATGCCTTACTGAAGTCAAGATATACTATGTCCACGGCATTCCCTTGGTCCAACCATTCAGTGATTTTGTTGTAGAAGGAAATCAGGTTAGTCTGACAAGATTTATTGGTCATAAAGCCGTGCTGGCTCTGGTTAATTAATGCCTTCCCATCCAGGTACCGAAGTAAATGTTCCTTGACAATTTGCTCAAAGATTTTTCCTGCTATCGAGGTCAGACTTACCGGCCTGTAATTTCCTGGATCGTCCCTTTTCCCCTTTTTGTAGATGGGGACAACATTTGCCCTTTTCCAATCTAAAGGGACCACTCCTGTTTCTCATGACTCACCGAAGATTATAGCAAGGGGTTCTGTTATTTCCTCTGCTATCTCTTTCAGGACTCTAGGGTGTAAATCATCTGGTCCTGGGGACTTGGTTTCCTGTAACTTGGCTAAGTGCTCTCTTACCAGACCTTTGCTTATAGTCAGCTTGGAGTCCTCCTTCCCCTCATCTCCATCACCATTAATGTCGATATTTCCATTAGTTTATTGGGAGAAGACGGATACAAAATATGAATTTAGTAGCTCCACCTGCTGTTCCACCATGTTAACTGTTTCTCCTTTGTCATTCTTCAGGACTCCAATGGTCTCCTTCACTTTTCTTTTGCTTTTAACATATCCCCAAAATCTTTTTACCTTACTCTTTGCCTCTTTTGCAAGCTTCAATTCGTGTTCAGCCTTAGCTCCTTTGATGCTTGTCTTGCAGAGTCTGCAGACTGCTGTGTACTCTTCCTTAAGTATAGTTCCCATCTTCCACTTTTTGTATGTTTCCTTTTTCCTTTTTAGCAGGTTATGTAATTTTTGGTCATCCATCCTGATATTTTTAGGTGCTTCCCATTTTTCTTCCTTCTAGGTATTGTTAGTTCCTGTGCTTTAATGATTTCCCTACGGAAGATTTCTCACCCTTCATGTGCATTTTTGTGCTTAAGAATTTTGCACCATGGAATTCTGCTAACCCTTGCCTTCAGGCTCTTGAAGTCTGCCCTGCTAAAGTCGAGCCTTGAAGTCTGTGTCTTCTCAGGTCTTCTTCTTCTTGCAATCCCAAACTCAAGTATAGCATGATCGCTGAATCCCAGTGTCCCTGCTACCCGTAGTCCCTTAACCATGTGCTCTTTGTTGGTTAGGACTAGGTCCAAAATGGATGTTCCTCTCGTGTTTTCTTCTACTAGCTGGGCAATGAAGTTGTCTGCTAGAGAGGATAAAAATTTGATGGAGCCTTTACTCTTGGCTGTATGGGTTTCCCAATGAATGTCAGGGTAATTGAAGTCTCCCGTGATCACTATTTCATGTTTCTTTGAGAACGTGGTCATTTGCTGTGAAAAAATCTCATCCATGTCTTCTGTCTGTCCTGGTGGTCTGTAATAAACGCCTAGTATGATGTCCTTATCATTGTTTTTCCCTTGAATTACTACCCAAATAATTTCCAGTAGATTATCATTCTGTAAAACTGTAATTTCTGTGGAGATGTGTTCTTTTTTAACATACAATGCAACTCCACCCCCTCTTTTATTAGTTCTATTCTTTTTGAATAAGTTGTATCCTTCCATCTGTATGTTCCAATCATGCATGTCGTTCCACCAGGTTTCTGTGATGCCGATGACGTCATAGTTTTCCTTGTGTATCATCAGCTCTAGTTCTCCTTGTTTGTTTCCCATGCTTTGTGCATTTGTGTAAAAACATTTCAGATTGTGCTCTGTTGTATCCTTTTTCGTAATTTCCTTCTGAGTATCCTGTCTTGGGTCCTCTTCACCACATCTAGCAACCTTGTTTAGTATGTCTTTTAGCTGCATGTTCTTGTCTTTCTTTTTTCTTCCCATCCCCTCTTCTTCTAGTTTAAAGCCCTTCTGATGAGTGTGGCAAGTCTTCTGGCAAATATGTTTTTCCCAGGTTTTGTGAGATGTATCCCGTCTCTAGCAAGGAGTCCATCGTAGAGGTAATTCACGCCATGGTCCAAAAATCCAAATCCTTGCTCTCGGCACCACCGTCGAAGCCAGGTGTTTACCTCTAGTATTCTATTCCATCTCCTGATGCCATGACCATCAACTGGGAGGATTGATGAGAATACTACCTGCGCATCCAGTTCCTTCACGGTCTTCCCCAAATTTTCAAAGTCTTTATAGATAGTTGGTAAATCATTTTTTGCCGTGTCGTTTGTACCCACATGTATCAGTAGGAATGGGTAGTCGTCCTTGGAGCTGAGGAGGCTTGGTATCCTATCGGCCACATCCTTGATTTTTGCTCCTGGGAGGCAGCATACTTCTCGTGCGGTTAAGTCTGGCCTGCAGACAGCTGCCTCTGTGCCTCTTACCAGTGAGTCACCCATAACCACGACTCTTCTTTTCTTCCTTGCAACACCATTTCTTGTTGCTCCTGATTGTCTCTGGGTGACTTTTGTTTCTTCTTTTGCTGATAGGTTATTTTTGTCATTTTCATCCGCCTGCATGAGAGTTTCATATCGGTTACTTAGCTGTGTGAGTGGTGATGGCCTTGTGATCCATTTGCATCTCTTGGTCACATGTGTCCAGTTTTCTGCCTCTGTAGGTTCTCTCAAGTATTCTTCCCTTACTGTATTCGGGGGACTTGCATCAGTCTCTGCAACTGTAGGCTCTCTAGCACTTTCATCCCCTACTGTGTTCTGGAGGCTTGCTTCAGCTTCATCAATGAAGACCTCACTTTCTTTGATGCTTCTCAATGTCACTATTCTTTCTTCCAACCTCTGCACTTTTTCTTCTAAAAGGGCCACTAGTTTACATTTCATACAGGTGAAGTTGGCTTTATGGTCCGGCAGATCTGTAAACATATAGCAAGTGTTGCAGCTCACCATGAGGGTTTTCTCCTCTTCCATGTTGCTCATTAAATTTGGATGAATGATCTTGTATATGTTTTTTTGGGTTTTTTTCCTCGTCTGACGCCGTCTAACGGTGCGCGGTTTTGCGATGTCCTCTAACCAGCGAGACCCAGCAATTCCCAGCAATCGATGAGATTAAGGCGACTCTTCTCCTCTTCCCAGCATGCACCAGAAATATTCAGATGAGCTTCCATTCATTTCTGGAAACTAAATAAATGAAACACTCAAGGATTAAAAATGCTCGCTATGCCACTTGATAATTCCCATCAGTGGAGTAGTGGCCAAAATGGTGTGACATGTCTGCGGATTCCACTTTATTGGCAATTCAGGGGCTTTACAAAAGTGGCACAATGTCCTAAAACCGAACTGTGCTCCAAAAACCAAAATAGCGCTCCTTGCCTGTGTTTGGCTGTGCACAAATAGCCGTTTCTACCCAAATATGGTATTAAGTACGTTATAGGGGGTACACCAGTGTCATACATGTGGGCATACAGTGCCATTTGGGTACACAGCAGGGCACACATGTGAAGCGTTATGCGCTTTTGGAGTGTAGATTTAGACTGTTGGTTTTTGGACACCATGTCATATTTTCAGAGACCCTAAAATTGCCCTACAAAATGGGGTCACTTCTTGGGGAATTCCAGTTTACTGTCACCTCCAGGGCTCTGCAAAAACAACATGGCGTCCCGAAAGTCCCTCTAAATCTGTACCCCAAAAGCTAAAAAATGCAGTGCACCATCCCTTCCAGTTTACATCTACATATATTATTGTTGGCCAATCAGGATGGCCCACTTAATAATTTTAGGAGTGCAGATCTCTGATAAAACAAAGTGGATGCAACGTATTGGGCACCAAAATGTCAAATTTCAATTTTCATTTTGTACATTAATTTTTAGGAAGCATTTTAGGCTACAAAATGATAATACCCCTTAATTCATTCTTTGATGGTTGTAGTTTTTAAAATGGGGTCACTTTTGAGGGGTTTCCATTGTATTGATCCTTTAGGGGCACTGAAAATGCAACATGGCAACTAAAAACTATTTCAGCAAAATCTGCCCTCCAAAACCTAAATAGCGCTCATTCCATTCTTAGCTCCACCATGTACCCATACAGAAGATTATGACCACATACGGGGTATTGCTATGTTCATCATGAGCAATTGTTTAACAAACTGTGGGGGACTTTTTCTCCTTTAACCCCTTGTGAAAATTAAAACTTTGGGGATAAAGGAACATTTTAGTAATTTTTAATTTACACATCCCAAGGTTAGTAAAATCTGTGAAACGGCTATAGGGTCAAAATGTTCACTATACCCTTCAATGAATACCTTAAGGGGTCTAGTTTATAAAATGGTGTCATTATTTTTTCAATTGCTTTGGTAACTGAAATTTTGTTTGAATGTGCAATGGGTCTGAAACATTTTAAAGCAAAATTTGTGTCTTGAAATCCAGTTGGGGCTCCCTTCTTTTTGGGCCCTACTGTGTGTCCGTACATAGGATTAAGGAAACAAAGTATACATTCTTTGAACATGGGAGAAATGAGGTAATCTATTTTGGAGTGTTTTTCTTCATTTTCATGTGTTGTGTGCAAAAAAAAACCCAAAAAATTGCCTTTAAAATGATGCTTTAGTGTAAAAAAATAAAATTCCTCTGCCTCTAGCCACCTTTTTTGCTGCTGCGCTTGCATCCACATCTACACTGCTTTCCCCCCTAGACATCACCCCTGTCCATACCTTTAGCCACCTTTCTTCCTGCTTAGCTTGCCTCCACATCTATACTGCTTTCCCCGCTAGATATCACCCCTGTCCATGTCGGGTCGGTGGCCTCGTTGTCCACAAACTCCTCTTCCAATTGCTCACTCTCCCCTTACTGCAAACCACACATAACCACAGCTTGCCCTGATGGCAGCTGTGTCTCATCATCATCACTGAGGCCCAGAAAGGCCGGTTGCAGGTCCACAACCATAAAATTGGTAGGAAATGGCGGATGCTCCAATATTTGGGCATCGGGACACACAAAGTCGTCTGGTAGCTTCTGCGATCCGGGAAGTGGTTCAACAGAGGGAGAGACAGTAAAAGTACCCAAAAAGAGATCCTGGGAGGGGGCAAGGGTGGGATGACTCTGTTGGGAAGAAGAAGGGGCAGACTCTTGGGTATGAAGATGACTGCAGGTAGTGGATGACTGGCTGGTGGAAAAGCAGCTGGAAGCATTATCCGCTAGCCATTGTAACACCTGTTCCTGGTGCTCGGGCCTGGTCTTTGTTGCACCCTGCACCCTGCTTAACGCAGCTGTCATATCAGGAATTGTGATGAGCACATGCTAATGTTGATGAACCCTTGGGTTTTGGAGCTGGAGCTCCATCAAAGGTCTCTGCTGCTCACACACCCTGCAACAACATATGGTATCTAGGGTTTCAGCATGTGGTGACCTCGCACAACAGCCGGTGGTTCAGACAGATATAGGCGTCGCTGGAGTGTATTGAGGCTAGCAGCAGCTACTGTAGACTTGCCAAAGTGGGCGCACAAGCGCCGCCTTTTAACCAGTAGCTTGTGTAAATTGGGATACGTTTTTAAAAACCATTGAACCAATAAGTTGAAAACGTGGACCAGGCAAGGACCGTGTTGGAGGCTGGCAAGCTCCAGAGCTGCTACCAGGTTCGGTCCATTATCACACACGACAAAAATGCCTTGCCCCAGGTGCAGCGGGAAAAACACATTGCCATATCATCCAGGATGTCCCCCAAGCTGAAGAGCTTCAGCACGGCCTGCTGACGTCTCCCCACGCCAGTGTGCAGCGTTTCCAGCTCGTAGCTGGGGTCGATTTAACGGTGGAGGAGGAGGAGGAGGAGGGTGGAGTTTCAGCACTCCTGACAGGAATATTGGGTGGGGAGACAAGGTAGGCCGCCACAGTTTGCGACCCGGTCCCAGCCTCAACTACATTCAGCCAGTGTGTCGTGATTGAGATGTAGTATCCCTGGCCGCATGCACTTGTCCATGCGTCAGTGGTCAAGGGGAACCTTGTGCAACTTAGTGCAGAACTTAGGGCCCGTCTGATCTTATGGGACACGTGCTGGTGCAAGGCTTAACTCACCCTAAGGGCCAAAAACACTGCTGGTGAATTTTGTTCAGTTCCAAAGGACTCTGTGTTTAGATTTGGCTCAGTCACAGCTCCACAACATGCCCTAGAAGGCAAGGTTTCCTTTAGTGGCTCCACCTCAGCAGGATGATGAAGCTTGGTTGAATCTGGTGTCGGAAGAGAATGTGGTTTCTGATGTACATCTAAAGTACTGGAGCATGTTGTTTGGTCTATTAAAACCTGATCAGAACCCTGTAGAGGTACTGTCGAGTCCGGTATTAGAGGACCATTACCGGTAGTAGTGGTTGCAGTCAATTCTCCATCTTTGCGGCCCTCTAAATAAAAGACTCCCAGGACTTGATGCCAAAATGTTATCAATTTGATAATCCAAATCAAGGTCAATGTCTGGGTCCTCAGTCCAATCCACTGCATCAATCCCACAAAATAAGAGTGATGGTTCTGGAACCACGGTTTTAGGGGCTAAGAATTTTAAAGGGGCTAACACTCTGCTGGTGCAAGGCTCAACTCACCCAAAGGGCAAAAAATTCTGCTGGTGCAAGACTCAACTCACCCAAAGGGCAAAAAACTCTGCTGGTGCAAGGCTGAACTAAGTTAAAGGGCCTAAAACTCTGCTGGTAAGAGGCTGAAGTCACCTAAAGGCCCTCAATCTCTGATGGTAGCTCAGCTTATAGGCCACATCACACACACACACACACACACACACACACAATCTACAATGACAGTTGAGGGTACTGTTAGATTTCCCATTGCCTATTCCATCTGTGGTTGTCATGGGAAACGTTATTTAAAGGGGTGCTTGGTAATGTTTCTTTAGCGTCAAATTTGGGTTTCTGTCCATCCAATTGGGGAGGAAAGAAGGTTTTCAGGTACTTTCCCACTTTGATAGAAGTTTTTTTTTTGAGTGTGGAAAGTGTGTAGTTGATAGGCTGTGATGGTGGGGTAAAACTGTTACTTTGGCTTGTTAGATGCCCCCAGGCATGCTCATACCTCCCAAATTTTTAAGAACTGAAAGATGGATAAAATGTGTGGTGCACGTAGCGCGCCGCGGCAAATTTATCTCCAATAACTTTTATGTTGAAAGATATGCTTTATATTTTTTTGCATTTTCCATGTGCCCCCACACAGTATAATCCTCCTACAGTCACCCGTAAATTATATGTCCCCCCTCTATCTCTCCCCCAGTTTCATATACACCCTTCATCTGCCCCCAGTGTCATGTCCCCCTTCCATCTCTGCCCCCAGATTCATGTCCCCTTCATCTCTGTCCCAGATTCATGTCCCCATCTCTGCCCACAGTTTCATGTCCCCAATCTCTGCCCCAGTTTCATGTCCCCCCATCTCTGCCCCCAGATTCATGTCCCCCATCTCTTCTCCCAGATTCATGTCCCCCCATCTCTGCCCCCAGATTCATGTCCCCCCATCTCTGCCCCCAGATTCATGTCCCCCCATCTCTGCCCCCAGATTCATGTCCCCCCATCTCTGCCCCCAGATTCATGTCCCCCCCATCTCTGCCCCCAGATTCATGTCCCCCCATCTCTGCCCCAGATTCATGTCCCCCCATCTCTGCCCCCAGATTCATGTCCCCCCATCTCTGCCCCCAGATTCATGTCCCCCCATCTCTGCCCCCAGATTCATGTCCCCCCATCTCTGCCCCCAGATTCATGTCCCCCCATCTCTGCCCCCAGATTCATGTCCCCCCATCTCTGCCCCCAGATTCATGTCCCCCCATCTCTGCCCCCAGATTCATGTCCCCCCATCTCTGCCCCCAGATTCATGTCCCCCACATCTCTGCCCCCAGATTCATGTCCCCCCATCTCTGCCCCCAGATTCATGTCCCCCATCTCTGACCCCAGATTCATGTCCCCCCCCATCTCTGCCCCCAGATTCATGCCAGCAGTGGCGTAACTACCGTGGTTGCAGCAGTAGCAGCTGCCACAGGGCCCGGGCCATTAGGGGGCCCGGTGACAGCCGCTACCGCTGCGTTTTTTTTTAAATAGGCTGTTACGGGCCCTATTCACTTGCCGATCCTGGCTTTGCAGACCCCCGAGTATAATGACCGGCGGATCGGGAGAGGCAAGGGAACATAAAAAACTGTTACTTACCTCTCCGCGATCCTGCCAGGCCTCCGTTCTACTGTTGTCTGACGTCACATGAACCCGGCCTGCTTCCCAGGTCATGTGACGTCAGACGTCATTAACGAAGGACGCGAGCGATGGTCAGCACAGGAGGACAGCACAGGAGCCGGGGAACAGGTAAGAAGCAACAGTGGGTTTTTTTTTTAATGTTTTTATTCCCCGGGTCTCCGATTATTATACTCTGGGGTCTGAAAAGACCCCAGAGTATAATAATTGTTTATGGTTGTCCACAGAGGGACACTATTGGGGTTAATACTGTGTGCAGGGGCCACTACTGGGGTTAA
Organism: Leptodactylus fuscus; assembly: GCF_031893055.1. Taxonomy (NCBI): domain Eukaryota; kingdom Metazoa; phylum Chordata; class Amphibia; order Anura; family Leptodactylidae; genus Leptodactylus; species Leptodactylus fuscus. Next base: position 75,365,580 of record NC_134267.1, read on the forward strand.
TACTGTGTGCAGGGGCCACTATGGGACATAATACTGTGTGAAGGGGCCACTATTGGGGTTAATACTGTGTGCAGGGGCCACTATGGGACATAATACTGTGTGCAGGGGCCACTATTGGGGTTAATACTGTGTGCAGGGGCTACTATTGGGGTTAATACTGTGTGCAGGGGACACTATTGGGGTTAATACTGTGTGCAGGGGCCACTATTGGGGTTAATACTGTGTGCAGGGGACACTATTGGGGTTAATACTGTGTGCAGGGGCCAGTAAGGGACATAATAGAGTGCGGAGGAGGGGTCGGTCGAGGTCTTCGGCGTCAGTTGGGATGGGGGGGGGGCCCCATGTCAAAAGTTCGCCACGGGGCCCCGCCATTCCTAGTTACGCCACTGCATGCCAGTCTCCCCTTCATCTGCCCCCAGTGTCATGCCGTCCCCTCCTTCATCTGCCCCCAGTTTCATGTTCCACCTCAATGTCTACACACAAAGACCACTTAAACTCACCTTTTCCTCGCTCCCCTGCCGCCTCGCCAACACAGTTGTAGGTGCGATGTGACGTCATCACATCGCACCTACACAGCAACTAGCCGGAGTGCAGCGGCAAAGCAAGGAGCTGAGCTGTGACAGCTCCTTGCTTTAGTCGCGTATGTATTGCATAAATCTGGCCTTTATGGAAGAGTGACAAGAAGAAAGCCATTTTCAAAGATATCCATAAAAAGTCTTGTTTAAAGTTTGCCACAAGCCACCTGGGAGACAGACCAAACATGTGGAACAAGGTGCTCTGGTCAGATGAAACCAAGATCAAACTTTTTGGCCACAATGCAAAACAATATGTTTGGCGAAAAAGCAACACAGCTCATCACCCTGAACACATCATCCCCACTGTCAAACATGGTGGTGGCAGCATCATGTTTTGGGCCTGCTTTTCTTCAGCAAGGACAGGGAAAATGGTTAAAATTGATGGGAAGATGGATGGAGCCAAATTCAGGACCATTCTGGAAGAAAACCTGTTGGAGTCTACAAAAGTCCTGAGACTGGGGCAGAGAGTTATCTTCAACAAGACAATGATCCAAAACATAAAGCAAAACCTACAATGGAATGTTTCACAAATAAACTTATCTAGATGTTACAATGGCCAAGTCAAAGTCCAGACTTAATCCTGAATCTAATGGAGAATCTGTGGAAATAGCTGAAAACTGCTGATCACAAACACTGTCCATCCAACGTCACTGAACTCAAGCTGTTTTGCAAGGAAGACTGGGCAAGAATTTCCATCTCTTGATGTACAAAACTGATAGATACATACTACAAGTGACTTGCAGCTGTAATCGCAGCAAAAGGTGGCCCCTTTAAGTTGTCTTGTGCTGAACCAGAAATGTTCCCTCTAACTCGGATGTATATAATTTCTTTTTGTTCTGGAATTAATCTATTCGCTTTTAAAATGCAGAAATAAAGACTTTGTAGGGGTCTTTTTGGGCAGTCAGACCCCACCTATGAAATAGTGAGTTATACCCTATACCAGTGATGGCGAACCTATGGCACGTGTGCCATAGAGGGCATGTAGAGCCCCCTCTAATGGCAGGTGTGTGGTTGCCCGAAACGCTCACTACCGGGGAATCCGGTACCGGGGAATCCGGTTAGTGAGCAATCTCTGCCTTCAGCTGCTTGTGCAAATGCACATCCAGCTGAAAGGTGTCAGTGCGCACTGCCTACACTGACTACAGAGTGTGACCTCTGCACCGACGCGGGCGTGATGACGTAAGTCATCAGCGCCCGCAGTGAACAGAAGAGAGGATGCTCAGAGGCCCTTCAGGTAAGTATATTTGTGTGTGTACTGTCTGGGGAGGGGACTACTGTGGACCATTTCATGTTGTGTGGGGAGGGGGCTACTGTGGACCATTTCATGCTGTGTGGGGAGGGGTGCTTACTGATGGGTAGATTGTATTGTGTGTGTAGATACACTAAAGACACTTATTGTCTCTCTGATTCGTTCGCACCTTGACTACTGTAACTCCTTACTAATTGGTCTTCCCCTTATTAAACTCTCCCCTCTACAATCTATTCTGAACACAGCGGCCAGGCTCATCTATCAGGCTAGATACTAACGCGATGCCTCTGGTCTGTGCCAGTCACTACATTGGCTGCCTATTCATTATAGAATAAAATATAAAGTTATCACCCTCATCCACAAGACTCTCCATAATGCTGCACCTCCCTAAATTTCCTCCCTCATCTTTGTCTACCGCCCAACCCGTGTTCTCCGTTCACTCAATGACCTAACACTTACATCCTCTATTATCAGCACCTCCCACGCTCGTATACAAGACTTCTCCCGAGTTACACCACTTCTCTGGAATGCTCTACCCCCGGACAATCAGATTAACTCCCAATTTCTACAGTTTCAAATGCAAACTAAAGACACATCTTTTCAGACAGGCTTATCACAATTTCTAACGTAAACCCTTCCGTACTATAATTAGAATACCCAAAATTTAACCCTCCTCTATCCCCGTTTCCACATTTCCCCACATGATATGATGACATTTCAGGCTAACTTTATAGGTCCAAGCTCCATCCACATGTTAAAGGACACGACTGGTGACGGCTCATAAAGTTTTATGTTTGTGTAATGACAGTAACTTCTATTACAGAATTATTTGACCCCTGTATAAGCAATGCCGCCCCTGCTACCTCTTGTGTCACCCCCTCTACCTCAAAGATTGTAAGCTCTTGCGAGCAGGGCCCTCAGTCCCATTGTGTGAAATGACTTTCTTTGTAATGCATCTTTCTGTCTGTATTTGAACCCTACAAATTGTACAGCGCCGCGGAATATGCTGGCGCAATATAAATAAAATTTATTATTATTATTATTATTGTCTAGTGTTATACTTGTGATTTGTGCATTTGTTCCCAAATAAAAAATCTGTGTGAACATTTTTTTGATTTTTTTTGGTGATTCTATTCCTTATGCATAAGGTTGTTTTACTTTTAAAACAGCATAAGAAATTAAGGAACATTAACAATAATATAATGACACACACAAGAACATGCTTACGAATAGAAACGTACCTTGATATGCTAGGAACATTTTGGTGAAAGGAGGCAATCTGACCAAAAAGTGCAGCACAGTACCACTGTTTGAGTAGTGTGATCCATAATGATATGGCTGTACTGGAGGCATTGGATCATCTTCTCTGTCTGCTTTGCAATACTCATCTTCCAAATACTGAAGGTAAGAAAAATGTGTTAAGCTTGCATAAGGTCAAGGATCTCAAATTTTCTATATAAGAAACAGTAAAAAGTTTGATCTTTACATAACGTTTTTGACCAAGATTTGAAACTTCCAGAGCGAAACAGCACAGCCTTAATGAACCCCTTCTCAACACCATTTTTGCTTTTGCATTTTTTTTTTCTCTCAGGCTTCCAAAATTCATAATTTTTTACATGTTCTGTTCAAAAAGCTATTTTACGGTCCGGTACCGTAGCTCTTCTATGGTCAGAAGGGCGTTTCTGACCATTAGCCAGAGACGTCCTTCTGCCTCGCGGCGCCAATCGCGCTGTGCTGTGGAGCTCCACAGCACAGCGTGATAGGCGCCGCGAGGCAGAAGGACGTCTCTGGCTAATGGTCAGAAACGCCCTTCTGACCATAGAAGAGCTACGGTACCGGACCGTAAGCTCTTCACACTGGGCACAGATCGGGAAAGCCGACAGTGTGCTGAACTCAGCGCACTGTCAGCTTTCCGGCAGTATATAACACTGCATGTGCCCGGATATGGTGAAAGGTCCTCTTTAAGTATTAGTGTCCGTTTATGGAGATTTTTTTTAACCCATGTGAATTTTTCTACATCCATTTGTATTTGGAAACATTGAATGTAATTACTGTGGATATAAAATAAAGTAAATTATTTTTGTAACTTTATATGAAACATGGACTTCAATGTAGTTTTTTTCAGTGATATATTAGACTTTAGGAGTGGTTTCTTTATATTTTCATATTATGGAATTGTGTAAAAGTTTTTTATAACTTTAATTTATACTGGGGAATGATATTTGATAAAATTTTTAATTTTGTCTTTTTTTTGTGATGCAAACAGGATAAAAGAAACCCATGCCATGAACCCCTAAGTTTTTATGCTGATGTTAATACCATAGGAGAAAAATCTGTGATAACTTATTATACAAAAACCATAAACCCTCACCATGTGAAAAAAAAAAAACTATTTTAAATACTGGAAAAAATTGAATACTCGACTCATTTCTCTCTCAATCAGAGAGTTCATGAGTAGACAAAGATATTCGGCATCACATAAATAGCGATCTCCAATATAGTAGAAGGAAAAAAGGGATGGTCAGAGAGCAGATCACATATTGAGATACAGTCTGCACTGCAGGGAGTCCATTGGGCTATTACCTCCTGAGGTTGTCTAAGCTTAATAGCAGATGTCAAAGCAGGCAGAACTGCAGTGTAGAGCACCACAAATACTGGATGAGAAACACAGAATGTGAACAAAGACTAAAACCGGATAGACTGGTGAGCAGAAAATCAGACACAGATGAAGACAGGGCAAATAGGCAGCAGAAGGCACATGCGCAACAAGTAGAAGATACAGTATATTGCAGAAAGCCCAGGAACAGACAAATAACAAAATGTATTGCACAAAGCCTATGATAAAATCACAAATTTTAAGATATCCAAATTACAGCCTGTATCCCTTGGATCCCTTAATAACAGATGGATAAAAACAGGAATGAAAACAAATAACAGGACAAGCATAAAAACAAGGTAGACATAGCTGAACACTAAGCATGCACAGGCACATAACATAGAAACCACATATCAAACAGTACAGACACCAGGACAATATAGGCATAGAACAATTAGTAGCATGTAAACTAGGTCTGCCAAGAAGGGGGCATGATATGGCATCAAAATGTATACATGGATATACCTGATTTGACAGGTGAAAATTGGACTTGGAGTTCTTTCTTGTTTAACCTCTTCAAGACCACCCCTAAATGTACCTTCATCACCAGGCCTCGTTTTGTAGGGGACATTTTAGATTCTCTACAAATGTGACATGGTGTCCAAAAAACAACAATCTAAATAAATCAGCTGTCAAAAAGCACATAGCGCTCCTTCACATCTGCACCCTGCTGTGTGCCTAAGTGGCAGTTTATGCCCACATGTATGACACTGGTGTACCCAGGATATTGTACTTAATATATGTGGGTAGAAATTACTGTTTGGGCACAGCCGGGCAAATAATAAGGAGCGCTATTTTGGTTTTTGAAGCACAGTTTGGTTTCTGGACATTATGCCACTTTTGAAGAGCCCCTAAATTTACAGTAAAGTAGAACTTGCAGACACATAACCCTACTTTGGACACTACACCCCGCAAGGCATTCATCAAGTGGATAGCGGTCATTTTTAAGCTTTGAGTGTTGTATTAATTTCATATCCAGAAAGGAATGCACAGTTCATAATGAAAAGTGAAAATTGCAATGTTTCCATAGATATGCCATTTCAGTGCTCGATATGTTGTACCCAATTTGTGTCAGCAGAGACACACACTGCAAAAACTGGTAAGTGTATATTCTGGGCACTTCAGCTTTTGGAGTGTTCATCTCTGATACAAGCCGGGCACACATATTACGCACTGAAATGACGTATTTTTTTTTTTTATTTGTACTGTTAGCACACTAGAACCAGCGATCAGAGAGGATCGCTGGTTCTATACTAACTATAGACTTGCAATACAGTGTATTGCAAGTCTATAGAGGAAATTAGCTATGCAGACGCATAGGTTAGCTTCCTCTCGTCCCGGCAGGATCAACCAGGTAAGAGGGGGTCTTAGCAGCCTGGGGTCACTGGCCAGACCCCAGGCTACAGAAGATACTTATGGGCACCCCCCGATCTCGCCGCGAGGGAGGGTGCCCGTGAGACATTTAACATCACAAAAACCTCTGGATGCGGCAAAGATGTTTCACCGCCGCAAATGAAGGGTTAAAACCTCCACTTGATGCTCGTCTCCAGCGGAGGTTACGGAGCAGGGTGTTAGCTATGAGATATAGCTAACCCCTGTTCCCGATGCCGCCCGCGGCCAACCCAAGACCCATTTTAGATGGGTCAGTATTTTAACGTTGGCATGGCACAGAGCCCATGCCGCGCCAACGTTAATCTACAGTGGGCGGTCGGGAAGCACTATCGGCTTTCCCGTTACGTGCCCCTGGTGAAGAGCTATCGGTGCCATTACCGTAGCTCTTCAGTGTCAGAAGGGCGTAGACTGTGAGGATCGCCCCTCCTGACAGTAGTGTCCATAGCGATGGTGCTGAGCGGTGAGGAACGACCACCCTCGTGACAGTACTTGTCCATAGACTAGTACTGGGGGGGCGATCCTCACAGCTTTTTCTTACGAGATTCGTTTTTACGACGTTCACTGTGTAGCCAATGACATGTCACCTGTATTCTATGTTTCGGTACTATTCTGAGGATACTAAATTTATATGGTTTTATTTACGTTTTAACCCCTTAACAAAAATCCAAAACTGTGCCAATTTTTTTTTTCCCCTAAAGATCGCCATATTCTGACACCTGTAACTTTTTCTATACTTCAGTTTAAAGGGATGCATAGGCCTTCTTTTTTGCGGGACCAAGTGTACTTTTTAGTTATACCATTTTGGGGAATTGTTATAGCTTTGATCAATTTTTATTCAAATTTTTGTCAGACGCAAAGCAGTGAAAAAAACGGCAGTTTGGCACTTTTTTTTCTCACTATGGAGTTTACTGTACGGGAAAAATATTTTTATAGATCTGTAGACCGGGTGTATGTGTTTCACAGTATTTAAATGGGATCTAGAATTGGTAAAAGTCATTTTTAGATGAGCACATTCTTGCATAGCCTTTAGAGGCTATTCCACACATGTACCTTTTGTATGTAAATTGCCTCAGTAGTCTTTAAATAAGTCAATTTTCTTTCATATGCTAATTAGCTTTCTCCATGCATCGGAAGTGTGTGCTATTTTCTGTGTATCCTAGCAGGGAGATGAGTCATCAGCACAGCAGCCTCTGCTGTGCATACACATAAAGAATAGCAGAGAGGAAACGGGCTTATTTAAAGACTAATGAGGCAATCTAAAGGCTATGCAAGCATGTGATTAGTTAAAAATTACTTTTCCCAATGATAGAGCCCCTTTAAGCACTTTTATATGTGTTCTAGGGAAATCAGGATGATTTGAACTTTTATTATTTTTTAATTAAATAAAAAATAAAAAATTAGGGTCTTGAACCCAAGGGGATTTGATCACTAATGCAATGCATTACAGTGCAAATCCATTGCAATGCTTTGCAAAAAAAACATAGAGCATAGAGTAGCCTGCAACAGAATCCATTGAATGACACGCCGGGGAGCCTTTATAAGGCTCCTTGCTGTCATGGCAATGGAATCCCGGGCCAGTTGCTCCGGGTGCTGGTGATCGCCAGGAAAATGGCAGCACCTACGTGCTTGCTGGGAAAATCGCGCCTCGGTCAGCTTTGACCAAGGCGCCAGAAGGGCTAATGTTTAGGGTTGAGCTGATCTTGACTTTTCAGGATCGATTTTGAAATCCGATTTCTGATCATTTTTCATTCAAACCCGATCTCGATCCCAATTCCAATCCCAATGCAAGTCAATGGGATTTTTTTTACTAATCGGAGATCGGATTTTAAAAACAATCCTATTCACTATACAGCATGGAGTCTAACAATTGAACGCTTTAATTGTTAGAATCCACGCTGTGTAGTGATTTTTTTTTTAATCACCAAGTAGCCAGAGGATTTTTTCTTAATCCTCTGGCTACTTAGTCCCCCCTGGTGTCCACTTACCTGCAGAGATGGCTGGTCCAGTGTTCGGTATGTTCGTTCTTCTTCGCCTCGCTGCCCCCTGCCTCCTCAGTTAGGAGAGTGTGGGTGGGTTAGGAGAGTGTGGGCGGGTACTGGGTGGGGAGACATCGCGTCTCCCAGCCCTGTAACCGCCCACACTCTCCTAAGCCACAAGCCCCGCCTTCTTCCCAACTCTTTAACACTAACCTGGGAGGCGGGGGCAGCGAGGCGAAGAAAAACGAGAACACCGGGCACCGGACAAGCCATCTCTGCAGGTAAGTAGCTACTAGAGATGTTAGCTAGTCTCCCATTAGAATTAGAGATGAGCGAGTACTGTTCGGATCAGCCGATCCGAACAGCACGCTCGCATAGAAATGAATGGGGGGTTAAGCGGCCGGCCACCGTCAAAGCGGAAGTACCAGGTGCATCCATTCATTTCTATGGATCGTGCTGTTCGGATAGGCTGATCCGAACAGTACTCGCTCATCTCTAATTAGAATGAATGGACGCAGCCGGTGCACAGGGGGTTAAGGCTGTGTGCTGGCTGCTTCCATTCATTCCTATGGAGCCGCAGCGTTGCCTTCACACTGAGTATACCCTCCGCTCAGAATGTTAAAAGTGAGTAACATCAAGACTAATAAAATTCATGTTTTATCTATAAATTATTAAAAAGACTAAGAGGAAAATGTATTAAGTCTCATCATAAATCAGAGGCATCCGCTGGAAGACCATGTGCCAGAAAACCCAGTTCACCTGCTATTTCCTTAAGGTACTGACTTGAGAAGCTCCTGCAGTGTTTAAAGTTCTCTGAGCTTATACAAATAGCAACTGAAATGGCATATATAAACCCTGTTCCTCCTGAACCAAGTGCCTGTTAATTTAGCTATACTTCAGTTAGGCTCTGAGACCTGATCTTGTGTATTGCACAGCTTTATTCAGACCCTTGGCTGGTTAGCTTTATCAGGTTGTACTTTTGTTTCCTGTTTCTAATATGACCTCTCTGAACTGAACTTTGGCTTTATACTTGATATCTGTTTATCTCCTGATCCTGCCTCTGACTTGACCTCCTGATACTTTTTCACCTCTGCAGTGGTGAGCATTTCTTTTAGGCTTCGTCTTTTTGCATTTGCTTAGCAGCCCCAAACTAATACCACAATGCAGTGAAAAAATGCCTCCCAACAGTGCCAAACAAATAATATAAGGTAGTGTAAAAATCCCCACACAGAACAAATTACCACAATAAAATAAAATAGAAATGACCCTCAGCAGCAATTTCACAACGCAGCACAAAATACTTCCCCAACAGTACCACGTATTGCAACAGTCGAATGTATATGAAAATAAAACCTAATGATTCACTAGTAGGGCTGAGTGATTAATCTAACCATTTTGAGTCCCTTTTAAATGTACTAAGATGCTAATTTTTTAGAACTGTAAACTTTACTACTACTCCATCTCTATGGGAGCGTTCACACTACCGTCGGTGACCGACATGTAGTGTCCGCTCCTAGTGTCCGCTCAAAATCTGTCACGGACACTAGGAGAGGACACTAGCTGTGTCCGTGACACCTGTCATTTATTTCAATGGGCATCAGGTGCGTTCTTTTGCACTCCGTGCCCGTCCTTTCCTGTCCGCAAGTGAAGATGTCCGACTTCTCAAGCGGACAGAGGAACCCTGCATGCAGGGTGATTGAAGAGTGATGCAAATAAGATTATAGCCAGAACTGTTTTATCTATGTCTTTGAAAAATGTTTTCTGACACTTATTTTAATGCATTATTTTAAAAGGTTTTAGCAAAAAAATGCAATGTTTTCTTTAAATTTTCCAGGTCCATACAGTGTGCTGGAGTTTTAAAAAAAGCAAGTAAAAAAAAACTGCATTGTATAGAAAAAAAAAAGGTCAAATATTGTTTCCCAATTCCTAAAGTAACCAATTATAATTTTCAAATTTGACTGGAGGTTTATTTAATAATATAAACTTTCCAAACTACCTTACATACCTTGTAATTATCTATATAGCGATCTTCCTTCTCTTTTGATTGAACAGCAATAGGCTTCCCAAGGTTCCTTCAGTACAAAAATACAAACAAGTCAAGTATACAGAAAATACTGATTTTCAATAATATCTCAATACATATATTTCACAATTACCGTATATACCGTATATTGAGTATAAGCCGAATTTTTCAGCCCAGTTTTTGAGCTGAAAAAGCCTCCCTCGGCTTATACTCGAGTCAGCAAAAAAAAAATAAAAATAAATAAATATATATATATATATATATATATATTTTTTTTTTAGGAGTGTGTGTGTGTGTGTGTGTGTGTGTGTGTGTGGTCTATGACAAGCCACAATATCAATGTATAGAATCTCCCATAAAATAGTGCAAAAAAGATTTAAAAAAATTTTTTAAAATAAAAGTTCTTAATCCCTCCTTTCCCTAGAATACATACAAAAGTAGAAAATGACTGTGAAACACTTACACATTAGGTATCCCTGTGTCTGACAGTGCCCACTCTACTGAATATAGGGTATCTGCAGTGCACCTGGTCTGTCGGGAAGGGGTTAATAGGAGCACTGCAGATCCCCTATATTCAGTCAGACTGAATTCCAAGTGGGGGAAGAAAAAACAGTCCTCAAGCTCAGGGAAGGGGCAAACAGACAACCAAAACACCCCCTCCCCTTTCCCAACACCCAGCATCTACCGCACCCAAAAACTCCGACCATTTTAATTTTTGAAATTTTCCAGTAGCTCCTGCATTTCCCCCACTCGGCTTATACTCGAGTCAATAAGTTTTCCCAGTTTTTTGTGGTAAAATTAGAGGCCTCGGCTTATATTCGGATCGGCTTATACTCGAGTATATACGGTATAACAATTCTGCAACATAATGGATTTCTTAGCACTGCACATAACTGTGGTCAACCACAGAATTTCAAAAGGGGTTGTCTGACATTTTAATAAAATTGACTACAGACAGGAAACTTTACAGCAGAGAAAAAAAACCTTGCTTATCGTTTGAATGTCTATCCCCTCCAAAGTCCCCACTCCCACTAGTCTAGAAGCGGTGACATGCTCAGGGACGTACTGTATTTATGGCAACGTAACTTAAAGGCAGGTACTAGCTCTGTTGGAAGGAAGAGGTAGCATTTTTTTTTAGGTGACGGTTTGATTAATTTTTCACAAACAGATACTGCTTTGGGGGCAACTTACTGATTGGTGGGGTCCACACAGCCGAGACCCCCACTGACCATAAGAAGTGGAGTGTTTTCAACCCCAGTTTGAAGGGAGTGTCAGGTCCGAAAAATGCTCTGCCACTACATTAATTTCAATGGTAACCACTAGACACAGCAGATGTACAGTACTTTGCTATATCTAGTAGTTACCACTGAAATGAATATATTGGAGTGTGTTTCTGGCCTTTTGCTTAATTCAAACTGAAGTTCAAAACACCCTAGTTCTTGTGATTAGTAGGGATCCCTGCTGTTGAATCCCCCCTCACAAGCTATGCCTTATTCTGTGTATAGAATGTAGCTTTTTGTAACAAGAATCCACCTTTAATCATGGAATTCATTAGATCCATTGCCAAAGGTGTATTTAAATCAAGTAACTAGCCAATGCTAAGGGATGGTAAGGAAAGAACCACAAGTAACAAATAACGTGCTGCCTTAGTCACTCGTCTCATATCAACATGATAAAGTTTGATTTGTACAATGTGTTTCAGAAATGTACTGTTCCTTTCCTGGCATTAATAAAACAAATTGATAGACATTAAGCACAATAAAGTCATTATTATGGGGGATTTCAACTACCCAGATATCAAACCTGCAGGTCCAATAAAAGGAACAGGTTATTGACAGTTATAAAAGACCTTTTACAACTAATGCAGGATCCTACAAAATATGAGGCACTTTTAGACCTAATTTTAACGAATGAAACTGACACATTGTCAAAAGTGGAGGTTGGGGGGGGGGGATCTAAGTAATAGTGACTGTAACAATACATTTTATTGTACAAATTAAAAAAAAAAAAAAAAAAGATGTTCAGTAGAGGGGGTACAAAAGACTACACTTCAGGATGGCCAATTTTAACCAGTTCAGAGAGGAGCTTAGCACCATAACTTGGAACAATGTCCTCAAAGGGAACACAAATAAAATTAGACATATTCCTTATGGAAATAAGCGGGCCATAAATCATAGAAAACCAATATGGTTAACTGAAACGGTAAGGAGTGCGATGAGGGACAAAAAGGAAGCATTTGAAGTACTAAAACAAGAAAGTAGTGTCAGCAATAAAAAACTATAAAGAAAAATACATTGTATAAAAGACAAATAAAGAAGGCAAAGATTGAGGCTGAGAGAATAATTGCCAAGTAAAGTAAAAATTTACACAAATAATAAGAAAATAAAAATTAATTTGTGCCCTCACTAAAATAATCTGGGTGGAAGAAGGATGAGGAAAAAGCACAACTATTAAATGCCTTATTCTCTTCTTTGTTTACACAAGGAAATACAATTGACAGCAACATGATTAGGGGTAATGTAAACTATCCACTAAATGTCACCAGTTTAATCCATGATGAAGTGTGGTGGCGATGCCTTAAAAAAACCCAGTAAAATAGAGTAATCACCAGGTTTCCCTGAGTTCTGAGGGAATTATGAATAGTCCTAGACAGAACCTTATATCTAATATTTAAGGATTCAGTAATGAATGGGTCTGTTCCACATGACTGACTTATAGTAAATGTGGTACAGATTTTCAAAAAAGCCTCTAAAAGTGAGCCTGGAAACTATAGGCCAGTAAGTTTGACCTCTGTGGTGTGTAAGATATTTGAAGGTTTTCTATGTGATGCTATCCTGGAATAGCTCAATGTAAATAATTTTATAAAACTCAATCAGCATAAGGAATCAGTCCTGTCAAACTAATTTGATCAGCTTCTATGAAGAGGTCAGCTCATGACATGGTTAATGTAGTATATGTACTACATCTGGACTTTTCAAAGGCTTTTGATACTGTACCACATAAAAGGCTGGTATACAAAAAGAGAATGACGGGATTGGGGGAAAACATGTATTTGGGTTCAGAACTGGCTCACTGATAGGAAACAGAGGGTACTTGTTAATGGTAAATATTCAAACTGGGTCAAAGTCAATGGTGGGGTGCCACAGGGATCATTATTGGGTATAGTAGAATAATACAGGGGACTCTAGGGAAGCTGGAAGCATGGGCAGAGACTTGACAAATGAAGTTTAATGTAGACAAATGTAAGGTTATGCATTTTAGTCGAAGAAATAAAATGTATGATTATGTACTCAATAATAAATTACTTTGTGAGACTGCCAACTGAAAAAGACTTGGGGATAGTAAGCTAACCTTCAGCAACCAGTGCCAGACAGTTGCCGCCATGGTAAATAAAGTTATGGGATGCATCAAGGTACAGATTCTCCTGACAAGAACATAGTTATATTTCTTACAAATCACTGGTATGGCCACACTATTGTGTGCAATTTTGGGCCCAAGTATTCAAGAAGGACACAATTGAACTAGAGAGAATGCAGAGAGGGACGACCAAAACTATTAGGGGAATGGGTGGATTGGAGTACAACAATAGATTGTTAAACTTGGGGTTATTGAGTTCACAAAAAAGACATCTACGGTAAGACCTAATAATGTACAAATACATGAAGGGACAAGAACAAAGAACTTTCTAATGATCTTTTGATTTCTAGTCACTGGACAAGAGGACATCCTCTACGTCTGGAGGAGAGAAAGTTTAACAAGCAACACATACAGGGATTCATTACTCTAAGAACAGCGAGGTTATAGAATTCTCTGCCCCAGAAAGTGGTGATGGTGGATTCATTGAGCAATTTCAAAGAGGGTCTGGATCTTTTTTTTTTTTTTTTTTTGTAGATTGTGAGCCCCACATAGAGCTCACAATGTACATTTTTTTCCCCATCAGTATGTCTTTGGAATACGGGATGGAAATCCATGCAAACACGGGGAGAACATACAAACTCCTTGCAGATGTTTTTTTGCCCTTGGCGGGATTTGAACACCAGGACTCCAGTGCTGCAAGGCTGCAGTGCAAACCACGGAGCCACTGTGTGGCCCCTGGATCTTTTTCTTGAACAGGAAAAAATTAAAGTTTATGGGTTCTAGATTTTGTTAAAGGGGCTCTAACTTAAAACAGATTATGAGCTAAGCAAATGCCTGAATAGCCTTTTTAAAGGCTATTCATGTGCTGCCACCAGTTCTTCCAAAGAACCCCCCGTTTTTAGTAAAAAATCGGTAAAAATTATATGCTAATGAGGCTCACCGAGCATATCAATGTGATACCTCAGTAACGCCCCTCCATGGCTTGTGCTCCATTATGCCTTCCTCCTCCACATTTGCTGTACCGCCTACATCCTCGTTCTCTTGCTCCTGGCACTTAAAATCCCGTGCATGCGTAGTAACGCTCTGTTTTGAGCGCTACTGCGCATGCCCAAGTGCCATTTTCTTGTAGCTACCTATAGAACTCAGCATACTGCTCAGTATGCTGTTCGATAGCAAGCTACACCAAAATGATGCTTGCGCATGAGCAGTACTGCGTGTCCGGGCGCCATTTTGTTGTAGCCCACTATGGAACAGCATACTTACCAGTATGCTGAGTTCTATAGGTAGCTACAAGAAAATGGTGTACGAGTATGCACAGTACTGCACGTCCAAGCGCCATTTTGTTGTAGCCTGCTATAAAACAGCAGGGACTACACCATGGCCACCTACCTGGAGAAAATACCCCACCCCAAACACAGACAAGCCCTGAGCCGGTACAGATTGAGCGCCCACAATCTAGAAATTGAAACGGGCGACACAAGCAGACGTATAAGCCACGGGAAAACAGACTGTGCCAACATTGCAACCAGGGGGCCCTAGAAGACGAGACCCATTTCCTACTACATTGCACCAAATACTCAGCTATGAGGGCTGTCTACTTCCAAAGACTCTCTGCCCACATCCCACACTTCACATCTGCAGACGAGAAGAGGAAACTCTATATCCTACTGAGAGAAGAGGAGACCACCGTGGAGATCGTTGCCCAATACGTTTCCTGCTGTCACCAAACGAGAGGAAGTTGAGACCCCAAGGACTATTAAACTCCCAACCCACCACCCAAAGACCTTTAAGCCCCCCATCGCCTGCCTACCCCACGCCCACCTATGCCCCAAACAAGAACGACGAGACCCCAAGGACACACGAAACCCCAACCCACACACCTGCCCCCTTCCCCCACCCCCAACCATTCTCTGCTTTGGCAATACCAAATGTTTTTCTTCGGTAATGCTAATAAAGCACATTTGTATTTGTATACTGATTGCCAGATTGGAGTCAAGAAATAATTTTTCCCCCAACATGGGGCAATTGGGATAAGCCTCATAGGGTTTTTTGCTTCCTCTGATCTGAATCAACACTTTAGGGTTTATGTATAGATTGGACTTGATAGATCTGTGTCTTCACCCTACCTCATCTACTATGTGATTTAATAACTGTAGGAAAACTGCATAGTTTATTTTCTATACACAATGAGGGCTTATTCACATGTCAGTCTGTCTGTGTTCTCCATGGACAACACACTATTCTATTGTTGTTAAATGCGTACTTGCAGGCATCCATTTCTCTTTTTCACAGATTGTTGAAAGTGTAAAAATTCATGTTATTGTGCTGGGGAGTAATTCATTAATATGTAACATATTATTAAAAAGGTTTTTCCAGGCAGAAAATCTTTTTTTTTTTTTTTTTTTTTTTTAGAAAGGTCTGTTAGTGCTAGAAATAGTTAATAAGTACACCCCTATACCTTTAGCAGTGTTTGGCGTGATTTCTGGGTCTCTCTGGTTGCTGCTGTATCCTCTGTGTTTGCTAAGGGAGCATTCACACTACCGTCAGTGTCTGCTGCTAATGTCCATTCAAAATCTCGCACGGACATTAGCAGCGGATACTAGCTGTGTCCGTGACATTTTTCAATCATTTAAATGGCGATCGGGTGCGTTGTTTTGCACTCCGTGCCTGTCCTCAAGTGTCCGTTCCTAAAGATGTCCGAGTTTTCAAGCGGACAGCAAAACCCGACGTAGGTTTTTTCTGTCCGCTTGAAAGGTCGGACATCTTTAGGAACGGACACTTAAGGAGGGGCACGGAGTGCAAAACAACGCACCTGATCGCCATTTAAATGAATGAAAAAGGTCGTTGAACGCTGACGGTAGTGTGAACGCCCCCTAACATGGTGTAGCTTCCTGCTGTGCAGGTTCCCTTGTAGCTGCTCCCCCCCCCCCCGGGGCTTGAACCTGCGGTCACTTGATTGCAAGTCCCATAGACGGCAATACAACTGTATTGCCGTCTATGGGAGATTCTGTCTATTAGTATTACGGCTGGTCATAGACACCAGCCGCAATACTAATATAGCCGTGACAGGCCGGGGAGCCTCATTAGGCTCCCGGCTGTCACCCGAACAGGTCAGCTCCTGCGATATCGCCGCGCAGGAGCCGGCCTGCATCTTTACAGGTACGGGGCCGGTGGGGACCGGCCCCGGGGGAGAAGAGGCCGCTGACAGACTGCAGACCCGGCATCCGCTGTACTAGAGAGGCGGATGCCGGTGAGGGATAGACGCCGGGGCCTGAGACATCGCTGCCCTGCCCTGCATGAAGCCAGCGGCGGGGGGACGGAAGAGCGGAATAGCATCACTCCTCCCGCTGCTGGCTTCATGCAGGACAGAGGAGCGCAGCGATGTCGCAGGCCCCGGCACCTGTAATGGCGTCTATCACTTGCCGGCTTCCGCCTCTCTATTGCAGCGGATGCCAGGCGCCACATTCGGCCTATAAGACGCACCCTTCTTTTCCCCCCAAATTTGGGGGAAAAAAAGTGCGTCTTATAGTCCGAAAAATACGGTAAGTGTTATCCTATGCCACTATACCTACCTATATTCTTTTTATATGGTCTAGCATAAGCACCCACGTTCTTTATTCTATGTGTCTATTTTTGTATGTCTTTGGCCTAAATCCATCTGCCCTGCTGTACATTATTGTTTTTAATAATAATTTGTTATCTAGTGTGTAGTAAAATATTTGATATTTTTTTATATTGGTTGGATTATTGTCTTCTTGTATTAGCTTGTGCTTTTTCCATGATGTATGTAGAACAAAAGCATTTACCAAAGAGAGAGGGTCACTTCAAATGTCTGTAACTCCGGTTTTATATCACCAGATAAATTTATTCTAGTATCACAAGAAAATGGAGATTCAGGCAAGATTGTATTACCCACTACAAAAGAACCAAAGATATCACTACTTAAATACAGTCGGGAATGTGAAAATTATATGCAGCAGTTCATGCTGCATATGAAAATCAAATTCCCAACAGTGTTTTTAAAGGGTTTGTTCCATGTTGGACACTTATCCCCTATTCATGGGATAAGAGATAATGGCTCGATCACTGGAGCCCAACCTCTGGGTCCTTCAGTGGTCAGGAGGACAGAGGACTGAAAGTCCCCTTTAGGCCTCTTTGTGAATGGAGCACCATGGGACTTGCGTATTCAGCGTTCCATTCACCTCTATGTCGTTGCAGGCACTGACAGAGCTTACAGTCTTGTCAGCTTTATAGAAGCGAACGGAATGCTGGTCATGCAAGTGCACTGGTGCTTCATTCACAAGGAGGCTTTGGGAGACTTTTGATACCCTGTTCTCCTGGTTACTGAAGAACTCAGCGATTGGATACTATATGCCCTGTCCTGTACAAAATAAGAATATGAGTAAGTGTCTCACCTTTCTTGCGATACAAGCAGGACTGGTTTCAGTTAAAACTGCAGCAATGGTTAAAACGCCCAATCTGAGCTGAACTCCAACCGGGGGTTGTGGTGCAGGGTGTTAGATGTCCTGATGCCGCCCATAATAGTACGGTAGCTGATCTGAAGAGCTAGGCTTAATAGCGGTTGTTGCCTTGGGTTAATTGCTCCCCCTTATAAATAGCCTCCCTTAACCTTTTCGCTGCCAAGGGTCTCTGGAAATTTTACACCTCCAGTAGCCAGAGCAATGTTCACAGTTTTGAGATGGACAAATCAAACCTAAATTGCAACATTAAAAAAGCATCCAACCCCCCATACCTATATATTTTCGTAAAGTAGACACCTGCAGCATTGTCAGAATGCCACTTGGTACTGTATACGAACAGGCACCTTCATGCAATTTTGATTTAAAGTGAATGTTTTATGAAAAAATGCAAATAAATGTATATTAGTTGTTAAAAGCAGAAACCAAACAAAAAATGAAATGCACCAAACCTCCTAAAATAAGAGTTCAACATGTGCAGAGTTCATACATATCACTATAGCCTGCACCCGCATGCACGTGTCTTCAGAAAATCGCTAGAACTGGAAGGAACAAAAATCCACTTTGAAGCTGGAAATGTTAAAAAAGTATCATCCTATAAAATGTAGTGATTACACACCATGAAAAGTAAGTGAACCCCTAAACCCTATATATTTTTTGAAAGTAGACAACCTGAAGATTACAAATGTCTTAATGGGTCATCGATAGCCACATCCACCTTCATGCAACTTTGCAACCAACACAAATAATTTTTTTGAAAAAGTACGCTAAAACATATATTTGCACCTAAAACTCATGTTCAATCTCAGATTCATATACAAAATACATTTAAATTAATAGCTTAAGGTGTATACAATGTGGATATATACTATATGTACCGCAAACATCAACTACAACAAGAGCTCAGACTCCCAAAAACATGAATACAGAAGACAAGCAGGATTTAGCTGTTATTCACTAATATGTTAAAAAGCTATACTGCACCTACCAAACTGTGACTGTGATACCAAAATCTAACTTTTTTCAGAGTACACAGCATTCTGTATATAAAAACACAATTTCATAGTTCATATATACAACCACCTTCATTCAACTTTGCAGCAAACAGAGATTGCTAGCAAAAATTGCACAAAAATTCAAATTTGCCACTAACGTGCGGCTCAAGCAATCCCTTTAGGCAAACAATGTACTGTCCATAAAACTGCAATATGTGAGGAGTTCATACATACCACACATGTATATATTTACAGGGGCGGGTGTTAAAAGATCGCCAAAATCGGAGAAATGCGCCATCCCATTTTGTGCATGCAAATTAAATAGGACTCCCTTCGCCAGCCCTGTATACCTGAACCATTTTTCTCGGTGGCATAAAACTGAAGATACAGCCAATCGAAGTGACTTGTAATGCAAGTTATGTACATGTGTGTTTACCTTGCCTCTGTGAGTATTTAATATATAAACATTTTCAGCATTCTACCAAAAATTATGCACCTCTCCTCAATGGCAGTGTATACAACAGCTGCTCCACCTACACATCCTCCTGACTCTGGTGAGGCATATGTGA
The DNA here is from genome assembly GCF_031893055.1 of Leptodactylus fuscus. Taxonomy (NCBI): domain Eukaryota; kingdom Metazoa; phylum Chordata; class Amphibia; order Anura; family Leptodactylidae; genus Leptodactylus; species Leptodactylus fuscus. Next base: position 75,384,850 of record NC_134267.1, read on the forward strand.
TAACACATCACCACTGCAATACTTACGGACCACCAAGGAGTGGAAACGAAGATGTTCAAATGGTAAGTATTGCTTTTTTATGTTATATAGTTTCCTGCTTGTAGTCAATTGTTTTAAAGTATTAGACAGCCAATTTACATGTTTACCAGAAGCATTTTACTAAGTATATGTCCAGAAAGGTGCCACTGCTACAGTGGGGAGATAACTGGAGAAAAAAAAAGCAATTTTATGTAGTAAAATTTATTATAAATTTCCTAACATCCACTGTGCACTACTCACTTGAAAAATTGTATCTTTAGACACAGAGTTGACCTAATACGTGCATAACCCAACGTCCTTACAGTGGTTGTCAAACGAGACACTGATGATCACTAGGACTACTATATACTGAATACTATATTGAATCAAATTACAAAGAAATTCATATTCATATTCATCTCTAAGTTGAGCATCCCCCCTCCTGAGTAGCTGTAGTAGCTGAGTAGTGTAGGACACCTGACAAAGCTGCTTAGATTAATGTTTGTATATGTGTTGTCTAATTTATGGTTGCACAAGCCAAAAATGATTCTACAAGACATGTAAGTACCTGTATATTAAGGTGTTGCTAAGGTCAAGCGTTTCACTGGTATAATCACAGAGTATGAATGGGAAAACAGGATATTGCATTAGGTCATTGAATGATCTTCCAGCATGTTTGTTCAAGTGAGTCAGATATTCAAAGTTTGTTATCTGTCCAGAACTCCAGAGTTGGGTCAGAGCCGTGATGTTTCCATACTCCAACAGATTAGGAAGATTATTGGTCAATATTTTCTGGTACACATCATCTCGCACCTTGAAAAAAAAAAATACATGCAATTTGGTTAATTTTAATTTTCAGGAGCCATTACATTTTAAAGTGTGCACAGATAGTAAACATCTGTGTAAGCAGTAATGACATGATGAAAGAAGACTTTTACTGTACATAAATACAAAAATAAAATAATGCACGGAATAAACCTTCCAATTTATCTTTATCTTAATAATTATTTTCAATTGCCCCAACAGCCATTGTCCTACTCAATCCCAAATGTTGTTCTTCCCTACATTTGTATATCTGTGTGTGATGATTTGCTACACAGGAACCCAATAAGTGGGCAATGATATTATATCTGATATAGAAGGGAATATCATTGGTGTACTCAAATCATGCATGCCACGGTCATCAATCCTGAAGTGCTTGTGCTGGGGACCAAGGAATAATCAGGTATGTTTCTCTTTAAAGTTTTCTTTTTTTTCTTTTGTCATTTATTTTTGTTTGATTACATTGTCTCTATCTTTATACACTTCCTAGGATTCACTGAAAAAAGTTGAAAAACTGCACAGTAAGATTACTAAAAACAAACTTTTATTTGATATGCATTATAAACAATAGAAAGGCTTCACATATTGAAATGATAAATGAGGACCAGGAAATATCCATTTTGTACTTATTTAGAAAAATAAAAAAAGGAAAAATTCACATTTTTCGAATTTTGAAATCTTATGCATTTGAGGCAGATAGTCCTACCATCCAAATTAAGTGTGGTAGGTGGGTAGTGGTAAGTAGGTAGTGGTAGGTGGGTAGTTAGTAGTAGTAGTATCCAAATCTCTGCTCCATGTTGGCATTATTGTTTAATTTAATTTATTTTAATCACATCATCCTGTGGCAGTAAGTTCCATAGTCTCAATGTTCTTACTGCAAAGAATCCCATCAGTGTGGCTTGGATGTCTAGTTGCATCGCCGTCTGAATTGTAAGCTCCTGCCGCTCATAACTCTCAACTGAGACTCTGCATTTCTTTAAAAAGTAGCCTTATATAACTCCTTGCCTCCCAGTCCACTCCAGTGGGTGTCCTACCTACAACACGGCACCTGGTCCAGTACACTGTCAGTAAGAGGAGCCACATCCCCCATAGTACTTTTTCATGGGTCCCCAGTGCAACTGAATTAGTCTCAGAAGACTGCTAAAGATCCTGCACTGACCTTGTGGCTACCCTCTCCTCTCCATTACCAGATCCATCATTCCACCTCCCCACTCTCCCTTTATTCTAATGCAAAATGATGTATTGCTACTGGAAAAGTAGCTATTTTAATATCAGATTCATGCCCCATCCAAGTTACCTTTTTTCCCCTGGCAGGTATGTTATTTTGCGTTGTAAATGGAGGGCAAGCCTGTCATACACTGTAATTCATATGCTCCCAACTACTCCCAGATTAGCTTTGATCAAGGTGGTCTAACTTCCCCCTGCAGCTGTGCTGGTAGAAGGGGATTTTGACATGATTTTTTTCAGAAAAAATGGACCATCACTTCATGGAGGCCCCCTAAACCCTTCTTTAAAAAGATTGGCAGCAGATTTTCAGTGACTGTTTAGACCACATTCCTTGTTCGATCCGTGGAGTATCAACCAACCTTCAAACTAATTTTTTTTATTCTAACTCAACCCCATAAGACATACAAACAAATTGTCTATATTTGTTTAAAAAAACCTTAACTTGTATTTCCTTAAAGGAGAGCCCATGGGCTCTATAGGGGACCAAGCCACTACAAGATGTTTTCACTACTCTTTCTGTAAACCAACTCTAGTGATTCGAGCAGCTTATTTTTGCAAACCCAACTAGGCAGTAACCAGACTCTTTTAGGCGTTGATGACTGAATCGTTTTTTTAATCACCCTCTTGGTGATTATCAGGCTTCCTCATGTATCCTCCCCCGCCCCACCCCCACCCATTCCAATCTGGCAGGAAAAAAAAATATCTAAATTGTCTCTTTATGAAATTAAATGTAGAAAATAAGATTTAGCTTTTATTAATCATGAAAGCAATGAAAGTGAGCTTGTTAAAAATACCAGCATCATGCCATCAATCCATGAACAAACTATTTTATGTTACCAAAACAGTCTCTAAATAAGCATTTGGAGTTGGAGGCCATATAAGGCAAATTTTGCAACTTCTTATTGATATAATATCTATGAACACTCGACAAGTCACATTGAAGCTTCAACTATAAATTGGATTGGTGAATCTATTTAAAATGGTATATCACTCCTATAAAGAGACACTAAATGTAGTAACATATTTATCAATAACACCTGGGATGTTTGCAGTACATCCCCAGGTATTAAGAGTCAATTGTTAAAAGCACAGCGCTGAACCTAAAAACTAAACCCATCCCTCGATTTCAGGTGTCCTCAGGGGTATGAGTTAAGACAGTGATGCTAAAAAGAGCAATTCTTATATACGGTTAGCATAAACTCCCAAAAGGATTACCTTCTTTGTTAGCCAATGGACTTGGTTCCCCTAGACTCACAGCGCATTTAAACCAATCTCTGTTCTAAAAGTTGATCCCAACCAGTACTCATAGCCAATTGCAATGTTTGCAATGATGCGCAATAGGAATGCCCCAGTATGCACAATAAATACAGAACCAGACTTAGCCTCCATCACAGTCCATAAAGGAGCGGGATGCACCTGTGTGTGCCTGAGCGTGCAAGCTCCACTCCATAACACACTTAGTTTTTGTCCGGTAACTTTATGTCTAGTTCACATGCATCCAGACTGATGTCATTCGCACATGTGTACAACTACAAACCACGGACTAAAGATTCTTTTTTAGGATAGTTCTGCATCTTTTGTCTAATAATAGACAAAAGAGACATGGAGGAGAGAAGGGACTGGTACATATTCCAAGTGCTAGTTATGTTATATTCAAGTCTGATTTAAATGCCTATTAGCAATCATAGAAAAAAGCCCATTTATATAAACAAATACCATTACATCAATAAATGGGGAATCCAAAATTACATATTGGCAGTGGTACTGTATCTGTAAAGGAAATATTATCTATCTACCTATCTATCTGTATCAATAAATTTTTATTCCAATTTTTTTAAAAAAAGGAGAAAAGAAGGAGAGGAGGGAAATAAGCATTGGCTATCAGTTTTTGCCACCATAATGATCATACTAAAATATTGATATACATTTATATAATGTATGTTACTGGACTATCTAGGATAATCTAAGGTGGAAGACACGACAAAAATTTCTATACAGGGCATTAGAGAAAAGCAGAGAAAGTAAAGCCCTCATTTTACACTTGTGGGCTCAGGCTATTCAGCTCAGGCTATCCACTTTGTAACGGCCAAGGAAAGTGATGGATGTTTCATGAATTTCTGAAGTGAATTTAATTCTATTATTATCATTCAACATTAATACAAAGTCTTGAAAAAGAGATTTTTCATCTTCCCATAGGATATTAGCATTATCTATATATCTTTCCCAGAATGAGTTATAGAATAGAACGATTAATCATCAGAAAAAAAAAAATGCTCTCACCTGCCTAAAAAATATTAGCATAAGTTGGTGCACACGTGTCCACAGAGGTACCCATTTTCTGATGGCTGCCTCCATACCCCTGATATTAACGGAGTTAAACTACAAGACAGAATTTAAACTCACTTTCCCTTCTATACATGTCCATATTTGCATTCTCCTTGCTAAATGAAAGGCCTTGTCTCTCCTCAGCTGTATTTCTGCTTTGAATAAGACCATAACCTACCCGACTGATGGACCTCTGCTCCTTGAAGAGCACTGTCATGCAATTTGACTGGATGGTGGGCGTTAAAGGATTTCCTAAACTATTATGATAATCTAGTCCACTGTTACTGGGTGGCTCAGTTTTACATTATAGTAGGCCCAGGCCCAGTGGGCCTTGACCCAACCCCTGCTAGAGTAGTGTGTGGCACAGTACACTCACTGTCCTACATACAGATAGACAATGCACAGCAAGTCAGATCAAGTAGGATAACTTGATTACCAGGATTTTTATGTCCGATTGCAATTCAGGTTTAATAGAATGTTTATTTTCAGCATACGGAATGTCTCTGGATTTTTTTTTCTTCCAGGAAAAAAAAATACTACTTGCTTGGTTTATATCTATCTATTGTACTTTGTTCTTGTACTGTATCAACATAATATGCTTGGTTCTGTTACTTTACCTATGAAGTAAACTTTGTTCAAATATTGTATCTCTGTAGAAATCCTGGCTCTGAAACTGTATGTAGTAAGCTTGGTTCCGAAACTGTTTTTATGTAGTAAGCTTGCTTCTTGAATTGTATCTGTGCTGTAATCTTGGGTCTTTTAATTTATCTATGCAGTAAGCTTGGCTCTTGTATCACATATACAGATATGTAGTAATCTTGTTATGCAGCAGTAACAACAGAAAAAATCCAAGACTCAGGCTTGGATTTCTACTATGGCCCTTTAGTAAACGGCCATAGTAGACATGCTTTTTTTTTGTCACTTGAAAAATACTCTTCATTTAGTTGCATATTATGCATTCACTGAGCTTGTTTCCGTTGCTGTATCCATGTATTGAGATTGATTTTGTTACCAAGTATATTGAGTAATTGTGTGTGGTAATTTAACATACTACATAGGAACACTGACTTTAGTACATTATCTAGACAATATGCTTGATTTGTTTAATATGCCAATACAATGAGCTTCATTTGGTTACAGGCTAGGCATAATGTGTGTGTATATGAGCCAAATGTTAGAATGTTTACATGATACATGCAGGTTTCTGTGCATATTTTGTGTGTAAATGCATTTGTGATACTTATGCATTTGTATATATGTATTATATACATGCATGTTTATTCAAAGTAGGGATATGAGAAAGGGAGGCCGAAGCACAAGTGCTATACAGTGGCCTTTTGTTGTCAGTTTCCCACCCTCTTGTTTTACTCACATTTGAATAATAAGTTATCCAAATATTATTTAAGATATTTGAAAAGGCTTCACAATTTCAAGATTTTGATATTACTAGAAATATACAGTACTTTCTACCAAGAACTACTATATGAATACTCACTTCCGCTGACACATATAGAAGGCGTTTTCTAAAATTAATTCATTCTAAAGATTTATTTTACACTTTTTTCTTTTTGAATAAAAAATCTGTGTCAATAATACATTTGCAATACTACAATAGGAATTACCTTTGTATTGTCGAAAGCCAGCAACAAGGTTCTTCCATTTGTTAGAAAAATCTCTACAGCATTATCTCGTAACTGCCACCAGCGCTTGTGTACTTCCTTTATTTCTTCATAGGTCCAAGAAAATGATGCAGGTTCTGATTCTCCAAGAAGAGGCTGCAAACAGTATAAAACAGCAATGGTCTGTATAGTTTTTATGGAATTTAAAGTACTACACTGAAAGTTGTTGTAGTACTTAAAATACAATCATGTACAAGAATATCAACACAAAATATAAATATAAAATCAAATTGGAGATAGAAAAACCTGGCAAAAAAATCCTAAAATTAATACGTTAAGGAAAAAACTCTGCATGCTTTCTGTGAAAAGCACTGCGGAAAAAAACGTATTGTGTTTCCGCTGCATTTTTTTCTGCAGCGGCTCATTATGTTGGGCCTTACTCTAAGGGTAGTGACACCCTATCTAGCTGAAGTTGCATCCACTTAATTACTGGCCATTTGGTTTTGCTGCTACCACCAGTAATTAAATGCATCCAAAGTAATTTGGTATTTCATTAACACCAAGAGGAGTGAAAGACTGGATAAGGGTCGGTTCACATTAGCGTATGTATTCCCTCCATTTAGAGGCTGCATGGAGACCCCCCGGATGGAATACAATAGCACTTGCAAGCGCTGTCCTGTAAAAGCACACTGACCCTATAGACTATAATGGTGTCAGTGTGCGTGCCGCACACTGCCCGCACGGATGATTCGTTCATTATATATCGTTCGTTCATTATATATACTATCGTTCATTATAGTCTATGGGATCCATGTGCTTTTACAGTACAGCGCTTGCACTTGCGATTGTATTCCGTCCGGGGGGGTCTCCATGCGGACTCTAACCGGACGAAATACATACGCTAATGTGAACCATCAAGCATGTAGTGAATCATTCAAGCAACTAGTGTGACAGGTATTGTCTCAAACACACCTGAGGCAATGTATCAAAGGCTTCATGCAATGTATTAAAGGCTTCATGCAATGTATCCACCAACGTACTTTAACCCCTTTATGACCAATGACGTACCTGTACATCATTCTTCGCATAAGGCTGTATGGAGACAGCTTAGGAGCTGAGCCCTCTTCATACTCCATATTAAGGCTGGGTTCACACAAGGTTTTTTGGTCCGGGAACCTGTGGCGGAGGGTGTCTCAGGTTCTGGACCATAAACTGGGTAGCCGTGACTAAAAGTCGGTGCACTGCACCGGCATCCAGTCGCGCACTTCTCTCCGGATTACGCCCAATAAATGGGACTCGTCCAGAGGAGGGAGTGTCTTCAGGCGGAATCACGAGGCGAAACGGCCTGAAGAATGAGCATTTCGCTTCTTTTTCCAGGAGCCGGAACAAACTGGCTCCTGGAAAAAAGACCTGAGCAGCTCCCATTGATTTCAATGGGAGCCATCTTTTTGGTCAGGATTTTGAGGTGGATACAGCCTCAAAATCCTGACCAAAATACTCCATGTGAAATTAGCCTTATAGATCAGAACTGTTAACACTTTAGATGTCGTGGTTAAACCTGATCACGGCATAAAAAGTCTGTCGGTAGCGTGTAATAGAAGTGAATGGATTTTGCCATTCTACACACATCCTATACTCGGGGAAGTAGTCCAAGATCCATCCTATACAAGTTACAGTATTACTTGATAGAAAGAGATAAAGTATATTGCTCAGGGCGCAGGGAACACCCATAAAAAGAAGAAAAATTTTAAAAAATACAGATTATACATCAGAGAAACCATAGAAAGTTAGAGGTTTAAGTGATCATACAAAAAGAGCTACTGTGATAGAGATGTGTAAACTATGAATACTGGAGTGTAAGGATGCAAATAGCTGGGTTGTTTTAACTTACTCTACAGACTGCACATACATGACCACTGTTCATGCATGTCATCCTTGATGCAGTTGTAGAGGGTCTTCCACTCTAGTGATCATGGTGGTACCACTGGTAAAGCCTACTACTGTGGATAATTGATAAAGATTTCTAGTTGGTCACCCCTTCTGCCCTTTTACAAAGTAGGATAATTAAATTACCAGACTTTCAATAACAATGTACAAAACAGACAACTATATATCATAACAGCCAAAGCAATCTTCTTTTCAAATAAAGCATGCTTAACACTTACATAGGCTTCTACTGTATCACTTGAAGAGTCCTCAACAAAATACATTCCAGTTTTCCCTAATCCCAAAATAAAGATAGATGGTTAAAACAAATATAAAAACCATATGCACTTTAAAGGACAAAACAAAATTTAAAAATACAACCAGTATATAAAAATAGAAAATAGATTAAAAAAAAAGTGATGTGATAAATTATTAAATCAATTAAATAAAACAAAACAATAATGTATATTTTTTAGTGAGGAATTTTGATTTGAGTTTTTTTTTTTTTTTTTTTTTTTTAAACGATTGTGTCTTATACCTGATGTTTTCTAAGGATTACCTCTAACAATGCATACTAAGAATCTGCAGTTCATCTTCAAGGGTTTATCAAGAAAGTCAAATCCACATTAATGGTTGACTGGTGATGACACTGAATATATAAATGCTAAACTGCAGGAGTATAGTACATTTACTTTTCAATGTGAACATGACCTTAAAACTCATAGGCATTGCTACTTTTTAAACTAAATCTAAAATTATTCTATATGTTTTTATACCATGTTTCGCTGAAAATAAGCAAGGGTTTTATATTATTTTTGTTCTTATTTATTTCTATGAAGAACAATCCACTCACCAGACACTCTTAGATCCAAAACAATTAGAGTCTGCAAGTGGCAATGGTGGATGGGCTCACACACACAGATTTGTGTCACTCCTGTCACTGTCACTGTGAGACCTCTTGCCATTGCAGCAGCATTCTACAGCAGCCAAGTGTAGCAGTTGGCTCCCCTGGTGACCGGAAGCAGTCACAACAGAGTGATACCAATTGGATACCCAATCTGTGTTTGAGAACCCGGCACTTCCGGTAGTCAACCCTTACTGATGTGGAGAACTCTCTCACTAGTACTATCTTGTACACATAGCTTAAAGTCAATGCCTGATTCTTTTTGGGGTATCTGCTTTCCTTGATGAAGGGTCTAATGTATCTGTTCTGCTGTATTCCATTTACTTTTTTACATGTATAGCTGCTTGGACTTTTTTTTTTTTTTTTTTTTTTTTAATGACCTGTAACTAAGGCTTATTTTCAGAGTAGGTCTTATATTTCAAGCATACTCTAGAAATCCTGCAAAATCATGGTGCAGCTTATTTTCAAGGTAGGGCTTAGGTTTCTGACATATGTGTAGTCCAGGGATCTGGAGTAGGCCTCAGCCCAGATGTAGATCCATGGCCCATTACTGGGCCAGAAAAAAGTCTGCAGATCCTGAATTCCAGTGCACACCCATGAAGAGAAAGGAAGCGGCTGGGTCTGTCCTGTAACTCGAGTCCAGTGAGATAATATTGCACTTGTTTTGTTTGTGTGGCTGGTAGTAAGTCACACGTATAGTTAGGTTATCATTTCTGTTCAGTTATTTGCTGTATTTTGTTTTGCTCAATTTTGTGCCTGCAGTCAAATTTTATTTATTTTCCTATTTTTTTTTCTAAATAAACTTGCTTGCTGCATCTTTTGTGTCCCTGTCTTTGACTGTCTGGATATTCAGAGTGAGGTGGAATTGAGAAAAAAATGCAGTGCTGACGTTTTCTTGTGGGATTTGTTTTTATGGCTTTTTATGTTTTAATAACTTTACAAAAATTCTAAATTTTGAAGAAAAAAAATTCTTTGAATCACCATATTCTGACCCCTGTAACTTTTTTAATATTGACAGTGTACGGAGCTGTGTAAGGCGTCTTTTTTTGTGGGACAATATGTAGTTTTTATTGGTACCATGATGGGGAAACACCAAATCAGCCATTTTGATTCTTTTTCTTGCTATGCCATTTACCATATTAGACAAATGTTTTTATATTTTAATAGCTTGGGCGTTTTCAGACTTGGGGAAGCCTAATGTGTTAATGTTTACATTTATTTATAATTATATTATATTAACTTTATTAATTTTTTTAATATATTTTTTTAAAACATAACTTCTTTTTTTTTGCCCCATAGGGGGTTTGAACATATGATCTTTAGATCACATGTGGCATAGACTGCAATACTACAGAATTGCAGTCTATGGCAGATTTGCTATGTAAGTATTGAAGCTTGCTGCACGCAGGCCTCAGTAGTTACAATACTATTGTAGCACTGAGAGCCTTCAGAAGGCTTCAGGCTGATATGGTAATGGGACACCTCCTGCGATGGCACTGCGCGGGGGGGTGGGGGGGGCTTGGTTACTTGAAAGAAAGAGAGAGCGAAAGTGACCGCTCAGATGCCATGTTCGCATTTGACCACGGCATCTGAGTGGTTAAAGGGGCTCTATCACTGGGAAAAGTCATTTTTAACTAATCACATCCTTGCATAGACTTTAGAAATGCTATCCCACACCTACCTTTAGTATTTAGATTGCCTCCGTGGTTTCTGAATAAGTCCGTTTTTATTCATATGCTAATGAGCTTCCAGCCAGCACAGGAAGTTCCCAGCAGCACTCGTCTCTCCTATTATCTCCTATCTGTGTGTGCAAACAGGAAGCTGAGTCATCATCAGCAGCAGCCTCCCATAGGAAACAATAGGAGAGGAGTGCACGATGTATCGTGCACCAGTCTAATTAGCATATGAATAAAAACAGACTTATTCAGAAACCACTGAGGCAATCTACATACTAAAGGTAGGTGTGAAATAGCCTTTCTAAAGGCTATGCAAGGATGTGATTTGTTAAAAATGACTTTTCCCAATGATAGAGCACCTATAAATGCCCATAATCAGAGTCATCTCTTATCACGGGCGATACTGCCGGGTTCCTGTATGAAGCACTGCAGACCTGGCAGCTAGTGCGGCCGATTTGTTTCAGAACAGCCGCAATATTTTTTCAGCGCATCAGTATGTTACTGTACGTTCTGGTGCACGTAAGTATTAAAGGGATTGTCCAGGCAAAAATGGACAACCCTTTTAACTTTTAAATCATCCTGTCACACTTTTCATACTCACCTGTCTCAGATGTTTCGGTGTACTACTCTTGCGTTCTGGTCCTTCTGCTGAACCGGTTGCTTCCAAAGTTCTACTGATTGGCTTCAGCAGTCACGTGACCGCTGAGGCCAATCAGCGAATAGCATGTGATGTCACTACCTGTGACATCACAGATCTCTTACTGAAGCCAATGAATGGTCTCAGTGGGACTGTTGAGGCCAATCAGCAGCTTTAGCAGAACTCTGGAAGATATCTGTACAGCAGAAGGACCAATGGCTGATTTATAAGTTATAGAGGTTGTCCAATTTTGCCTGGATAAACACTTTAAATAAGTTAGCGCTAAGGTAAGTATGGACACATCTGTAGCTTTTATAGATATTTAAAATTACAAACCTAATAAGAGTTCTCCGATGGTTTCCCTTGATGGAGCCACATTAATACATCTCCGATTTACCCTAAAAAAAAGTCAAGAAATATGTAATTTTAACAAATTTTACAATTAGTGCAAAACAATCTTTACAAGGCTATCTAGTGATTATAATAGGGATTCAAACTCTGATCAGCCAGTTCCATTGGCAGTTCCAACCCTATAAGGACAGTTACATTTTTAAACCTGACTTTTGTAACTTTATATGGCAATTACCGTATTTTTCGGACTATAAGACGCACCTAGGTTTTAGAGGAGGAAAATAGGGGAAAAAATTTTTGAAGCAAAAACTGGTAAAATATTTAATATATGGGAGTTGTAGTTTTGCAACAGCTGCAAGGCCACATTGACAGGTGACCCTGCAGCTGTACGGGGATGCATAGAGCGTTTTTTTTTGCGGGGCCAGCTGTACTTTTTAGTTATACCATTTTGGGGGATATCTATTGCTTAGATCACCTTGTATTGAAAAAAAAAAACAGGAGGTGATTTAGAACTTTTATTTATTTCATATTTTTAAAGCTTTTTTTTTTTTTTTTACTATTTTATTCCCCCCCGGGGGCTTGAACCTGCGGTCACTTGATCGCAAGCCCCATAGACGGCAATACAACTGTATTGCCGTCTATGGGACATTCTGTATATTAGTATTACGGCGGCTGGTCATAGAGACCAGCCGCAATACTAATACAGCAGTGACAGGCCGGGGAGCCTCATTAGGCTCCCGGCTGTCACCCGAACAGGTCGGCTCCTGCGATATCGCCGCGCAGGAGCCGGCCTGCAACTTTACAGGTACGGGGCCCCTGGGGACCGGCCCCGGGGGAGAAGGGGCCACGGATACTGACCCTGCATCCGCTGTACTAGAGAGGCGGATGCCGGGGAGGGATAGACGCCAGGGCCTGAGACATCGCTATGATCCTCTGCCCTTCATGAAGCCAGCAGCGGGGGGACTGAGGAGCCCCTGCCGCTGCTGGCTTCATGCAGGGCAGAGGAGCGCAGCGATGTCGCAGGCCCCGGCACCTGTAATGGCGTCTATCACTTGCCGGCTTCCGCCTCTCTCTTACAGAGGATGCCAGGCGCCACCTTCAGACTATAAGACGCACCCTTCTTTTCCCCCAAAATTTTGGGGAAAAAAAGTGCGTCTTATAGTCCGAAAAATACGGTAATTAGCTACTTTAACTTTCTGAAGTGATTTAGAATTTTTTTCCTATGACAAAGTATACTTTACACTAGTGAAAAACATTCTTCTAAGCATTTTGCATTTATTTCTATAAGAAAAAAAAAAAGTAAATGGGTCTGAATTACTGTATATATTCGAGTATAAGCCGAATTTTTCAGCACAGTTTTTGTGCTGAAAAAGCCCCCCTTGGCTTATACTCAAGTCAAGCAAAAAAAAAAATAATTTTTTTTTTGCGGGTGGTCTATGACCAGCCGCAATAGTAATGTATAGAATCTCCCATAAAATATTGAAAAAAATAAATAAAAAAGCTTTAAAAAAAATAAAAATAAAATAAAATAAAAGTTCTAAATCACTCCTTTCCCTAGAATACATATAGAAGTAGAAAATGACTGTGAAACACATAAACATTAGGTATCCCTGTGTCTGAAAGTGCCCGGCCTACTGAATATAGGGTATCTGCAGTGCTCCTGTTCCAAGTATATTCAAGTATATACGATATCTAAAATTCACAATTTTGAACATTTAAAATTCTCTTCTTTTCAGAGATAGAAGTACCACTCAAATTAGTTGATAAATATTATATGATATATCTGCTTTATGTTGGCATAATTTCTCAAATGTCCTTTAATTTTTAGAATGTAAGAAGGTTTACAAGTCTAACGGCAGTTTTCCAAATTTTCAAGATCCATTTTATAAGGAGCAATTCAGTTCTGAACACCCACATAAACCACCTCATTTTCAAAACTACACTCCTTAAACCAAATAGAAAGTTTTGGGGTTACACACTGTGAAAAACTGAAAAGAGCGGACATATCCTGACTGAATTTCTGTCTCTCCCACCTAGGTTTTGGGGTTATACACCGTGAACAACTGGATTGAGCGGACACAGCTTGACTGAATTTCTGTCTCTCAAACCTATGTTTTGGGGTTACACACTGTGAACAACTATATTGAGCGGACATAGCCTGACTGAATTTTGGTGTCCCCCACCTAGGTTTTGGGGGTACACACCCTGGATATCTGGATTGAGCATACATAGTCGGACTGAATTTCTGTCTCTCCCACCTAGGTTTTGGGGGTACACACCCTGGATATCTGGATTGAGCATACATAGCCGGACTGAATTTCTGTCTCTCCCACCTAGGTTTTGGGGGTACACACCCTGGATATCTGGATTGAGCATACATAGCTGGACTGAATTTCTTCTCTCCCACCTAGGTTTTGGGGGTACACACCCTGGATATCTGGATTGAGCATACATAGCCGGACTGAATTTCTGTCTCTCCCACCTAGGTTTTGGGGGTACACACCCTGGATATCTGGATTGAGCATACATAGCCTGACTCAATTGCTCTGTATCCCTGTTTTGTGGTTACACAGCCTGAAAAGCTGGTTTGCATGTATATAGCAAGAAGTAACTGCTGTGGATTGCTGCTATTTTGTTGTGGCCCCCCAAAATAAAAGCTGTTTGTCTGGTATATAGCAAGAAGTAACTGCTCTGTATTCCTGATAATTTGTGTGTGTGTGTGTGTGTGTGTGTGTGTGTGTGTGTGTGTGTGGGAACCTCAAAATAAAAACTTTTTGTCACGTATATAGCAAAAAGTAACTGCTGTGGATTGCTGCTATTTTGTTGTGTTTACTCATCTGTAAAATCCTTTTCTCGTTGTTTCAATGGGAGACACAGCAACCATGGGTATAGACCTGGTCACTAGGAAAGAAAAAACATTTGGCTCCGCCCACACGTTATACCCTCCCACTGACAGTGCACTCAGTCAGTTTTGTACCACAGCAGTAGGAGAGAGTCCAAAAACAAGAATATGGAACCAACCACCAAGAACAAACCTAAATATGTGAAGAAATAAAACCTCGTACATCAAATAACAATGGGTGGAACAACGAGAAAAGGATTTTTACAAGTAAGTACACCAAAATCCCTTTTTCTCGTAATATTTCACTGGGGGACACAGCAACCATGGGATGTCCAACAGCAGTCCCCGAGGGAGGGAAAAATAAACAGTCCTGAGAACAACTGGTACACTTCCGCTTGCAGCACCCTCCGACCAACTGGCATTGGCAGAAGACACAGAAAAATCTGGTAAAAATTTAGTGAAAAAAAAAAAAAGGGACCGAAGTCCAGGAAACAGCCTGCTGTGGATTGCTGCTATTTTGTTGTGGCCCCCCCAAATAAAAGCTGTTTGTCTGGTATATAGCAAGAAGTAACTGCTGTGTCTCTCTCCCTATCTCTGACCACAAAAATGGCAAATACGGCGGCGGCCGTTCTTATACATGGGAGGTCACATGTTTTCGGCAGCCAATGGGTTTTTTCAATTTTTTTAAACTGCCTCCGTTGTCATAGTTCCTGTCCCACCTCCCCTGCACAGTTAATGGTGCAAAAAACGTGCCAGGGAAGATGGGAGGGGATACGAATTTTTACTGCGTATGCCGCGTGGTATTCGATTGGGAACGAATACCTCAAATGGCCTGATATTCGATCGAATATCTACTCGATCGAACGGTGTTCGCTCATCTCTAGTTATATATAATGACAGTTGTTATTTATTGTGGACTGTGTTTCTGGCTGTGCTGAATCACAGTACATTGTATGCTTGTAGATGGCTGATTGCAAATAAATGCTTTTTCAATATATATAAAAAAAAAAAAGTGGTAAAGGGACGTTTTTGTATATATAAACAATTGAAAATGTTTACCTTATCTGTTCACTTGCTGCTTTCTCTTTTACAGTAGAAGATAAAGAAGAATGTGTTTTGTCCTCAAAAAAGTAAGACAGCGGTGGCTTAACAGCTTCTGTAAAATAACAAGAAAAGCACATAAGTATAGGAAAGAACACAGAAATATAAAACTATAATAGAGAAATTATCAGAAAATGCCTGTAAACTCTCACTGTTAGGGTTTTTTCTTACTCTGTACAAGTCAGTCACTCAGATCATTGTAATTGTTTTTTCTTTGTAAACCCTTTTCATATGTACAGTTTCACTGAATAGTACTCTAAAATAAATAATAATGATGTTTTCAATGTTTTATTTTTACATTCCTGAATTTGCTATTTCTTCAACTGTTTGCTTCTAGCAATCACATTATTATTCTAAACACAGCATCTATGATTAGAGATGAGTGAGTAGTATTCGATCGAATACCTCCCCTGCATAGTTATTGGTGTAAAAAAAAAGCGCCAGGGAAGGTGGGAGGGGCACCAAATTTTTACTGCGTTTACCACGTGGTATTCGACAGATTACACCAATAACTATGCAGGGGAGGAATTTGATCGAATACTACTCGCTCATCTCTATCTATGATGCACAACCACGTGGGGACTGGACCTTAAACCCAGACAAATCCAACATAATAAAAATGGCAGCTAATGCATTTCATACTCCTTAGAAAGTCACATGACTAAAATCAATCATTCATAGGTAAAACATGTTTAAAAAATGAGAGAGAACATATAAACAAATGAATACTCTGACAGGACAAGGGTGAAAGTAGTAGAAGTAGTAAACATCTCTCCCAGGTTCCTGTCATATACCTTCTAAAGCAGCTGAGAAAGCTTGTAGCAGGAAAGCTGTGTTACTTGCTGGAGGGTTTTACTAAAACCCTGGTAAATGGTCTGGCTGCTGGAGTAGGGAGAATTGGGTTGAAGATGTAAATTATAGGATACGTCAGCCAGGTAAAGTGAAGCCTTACCAAATCTATCAGGTAAACGCAATCAAACCTTGGAAGGACCGTGAGGTGTTGTTAGTAGTCAACAATACATATAAAGGGAATGGCGTCTCTGGGATACCTAAGGTTACATTCCAGAAACTGGCTGGTTCACAAATTCAGGAGGGAAAAGAGTTTGTACAGCGCAATAGAGTATTCTCTGAACTACACACTTGATAAAACATGACATAACAGAACCAGGGGTAAAAGTAAACCAAAAGCCATACCAGGTACCTGAGGTGAGGCACAAAGCTACTGCAGAAGAAGTGCAAATGATGATTAAAGGGGTTGTCCCATCACAAGGATCCTATCTATACTGCTTGTTAATGTGGATATAAGACTTTTCCTAAATACATTGCTTCAGCAAAACTGCTTTGTTTGTCCACTATCTTATTTTATTCAATTCTTTGTGGCCACAGCCCTGACTTAGCTGCTCATGAGTCAAGTGATGTATCTGCTGCTCTCAGGGGGGAGGGAGGAGGGGCTAAGTGCACGGGAGCGAGCCTGTGTATCTAGCTATTCCTGTATCTGCACCACGTGACCTAGCTTCCTGTTAACAGATAGGGGAGAGGCGCTGCTTTCATTTCTTCTGATCTCCTAGTTATCAGGCTAGCTAATTCAATTGTGTTCATTATGGCAGAGACAGGCAGTCTCTGTATGTAACACAGAATGGAGTTGCTGCTGCCTGTACTTCATAGTCCAATATGGGTGGGCAGAGCTACACGCGAATTTGGGGGCGGAGCTAAATGGCAGGTTGTATGTGAAACCCCGCCCACCAAATGATGCAAGAAACCAGGAAGAAAGAAGATTTTACAGCAGTAAAGACTGATGAGTATATGACGTGGGAATACTCCTTTAATCTCGGGGTTATCGAGGAGTCACAGTGATTGGTCTAGTTCTATAGTGCTAATCCCAAAAGCAGATGACACTATATGATTTTGTAATAACTTCAGAAAGTTGAGTACAGTGTCAAAACTTGATGCTTATCCAATTACTCGAGTGGATGAGCTCAATGATAGATTGGGTAATGGCCGATATTTCACTACATTGGATTTCACTAACGGCTACTGGCAAGTGCCATTGACAAAGAAGGTGAAAGAGAAAACTGCCTTTATACATATCTACCAAGTTCCTGTCATATACCCTCTAAAGCACCTGGCAAAGCTTACAGCAGGAAAGCCATGTTCCTTGCTGGAGGGTTTTACCAAAACCCTGGTAAAAGATAAGGCTGCTGAAGTAGGAAGAATTGGGTATGTCTCTACTCCATTTAGCCACTCCAGGTTTTGGGATGAGTGCGCCTAATTCTGTGTGTCCTGAAATGTGTATGTATAAAAGGGAAGACACCACACAGGAATATTTCCCAGGTGTGAGTAGAGTTACACCTGGGAAAACCAGGTGTGAGTAACACTACTGTGAATTGTGTTTACGGATCTGTGCAGTAGGATCAGCTCTCTAACTATGGTTAGGTATCTATGTTAGAGGTAGTGGCCAGATGGCTAGTATTTTATTTTGTTATGCTTTTGTTTTGTTTGCCTGGAAGCACTAATAAAAATGGTTGCGGCCTGTTGCACCATACTTGGTTAGACTGGACTTATTGTTGTAACAAAAGTGCTCTTCTATCTGAAGAGACGACAATCCTCGAGCTAATCCTGTTACAATTATGCAAAAATCACAGCCAGGGCTAAGAAGCTGCACGCAAGACCAACACTAGGTTCACACTAGCGTGGTCTCTCCGTTGTTCGGGTAAATCAGGGGACTAAAAAACGGAGAGGCAGACTGCTAAAACAGTGGTAACACACGAGTTCAACGGACCTCATTGGTTATAATGGGAATCATCGGAATTCCTTTAATTTTATACTGAAACTGGCAGAGGAAAAAGTACTCCGTGCAGGACCATTTCTTGTGCCGATTTTTGGAGGACACTGTGATGAGGTCTACATCATACATCATCAAGCACAATGTCAAGCATCATATTGAGTGATAAAGTTTGTGACCACTAGACTCTCTAGAGCAGTGGAAACACAGTGAATCACACTTCTCTATCTGCCAGTCTGATGAATAAGAAAGGGGTTGTTGAGTGCCAATTTCCTAACTGACTGCATTGCGCTAATTGTAAAGTTTGGTGGAGGAAGCCCCTTATTTCCACAGAAGGGAAATATTAACGCTTTAGTATGAGACATTTGGACAATTGGATGCCTCCAATTTTGTGGAAACAGTTTAAGGAAGGTATTTTCTGCTTCAGCATAACAATACTCTTGTGCATACAGCAAGTTCCATAAAGGCATGGTTGAGGAAGTTATATGTGAAAGAACTTGAGTAGCCCATACAAAATCCAGACGCAACAATCTCCAACACCTTTGTAATGAATTACAATGGAGATTGCAGGCCAAGCTCTCTCTCATCCCAAATCAATGCTTGATCTTACAAATGCTCTTCTGGATTTATAGGCCAGACTTCCCACAATCACATTCCAAAACCTTGTAGGTGCAAGAACCAAGAAAGCAAAATGCTGTTCCAAACAGCGAAACCTGAATCCTTTCACAAACATGCCAAGGTCACAATGGTGGAAAACCCATGTCTTCTCTGATTAAAAAATTAAAATGCTCACTCCCACATTTCATATTAAAGATGCCCAGGGTAAGACATGGTTATCTACATGAAAAATAGTTAAACCTTTACAATCTTCTTATTCCTGCTTTTATAATTTACAAACAAAGAGTGGACTTCCTTAATGATCATCAACAAGGAGAGCTCATTATCTGTTTCTTAAACAGTCTATAACACATCAAGGTCCCATATGACACAGCCTCTCACTTATTAGACCCAATAGCATTGGTGGAATTGAGGGGAGTAATTAATAGCTTTTCCTTAGGCAAACGTCCACCTCCAGATGGCTTTAGTCTTTTCTACTTTAAAAAGTGTGAAGACGTTCTACCCCACTATCTCACTCAATCACCCAAACATGCAATGTGTGCTTCAAGAAGTCCCCATTCACAGACAAGCCTTGAATGCACATTAGATTCTAATCCACAAAGAGAACAAAGGCCTTCATTCATTCAGCAGTTATAGGATGATCTCGCTGCTTAACGTAAGTGTTTCAATATGGGCCAAATTACTCACACATCATTCTCTCCCATTTCACTGATATAGAGCAGTCTGGTTTCATACCAGGAAGGGAGAACAGGGACAATTCAGTTTGTCTCACACAACACACCATGCTCAAAAAAATCATAGTCCACTTGTCCTTCTTGGCTTAGATGCAGAAAAGGCATTTGACAGGGTCAACTGGACTATCATGGAAGCAGTATTCTTTATAACTCCAGATGCTGCAACCCAGATGGAGGAGACTGGAGGATGGGATTAGTAGTGGCAGATGATGTGCCACCTGCTAGGCTGAGCACAGTCAACCAAGCACTCTAGCCCCGTTCTGGGCCGGACACCACTGAGGGGGGTCCTGCAGCACTACTCAATAGTGGTGATAGTAGTTTCCCCTGAAGAGCTCCTCTCTGAGCCGGTGAGATGGTGTTCTGAAGGGCCCTGATGGTAAGGCAGGCGCTACTCAGAAAGCCAGTGGTTGCAGTTAAACAGAGTAACAGCTTTATTGCAACAACTGGAAACAGGTACAACGGCAGCTTCCAAAATGTGGGTAGTAATACTACAATGTCCAATTTCCCAGCCTTGGTTTATAGGAAGTTGCCCAAGGATGTTACAGTCTCTAGGGCAAATTTTTGCAACTACTACTCCTCGCGTGTCACTCCAAGATAAGGATGCAGGGGATAGTGGTGTTTCAGCGAGTCCTGACAGGGACCTGGTTACCTTCAGCTTAGGTCCGAATACATTCCTCCAGTCAGGGTCCTCTCATGCTCCTCCTGGCATGGAATGCAATAAGCCAGTAATAGTCTCTTTCTCAGGGCTGTCTGTAGTTGAGTCTGGGGCAATGTTCTCTCCTGTAAGGGTAGCCGTTGAAGACCAGTCTTAGCACTGTAAAAGTACCTCTGCACAGTCCAGCACGAACTGCACAGGTTCTCTGCTTCCACTAGACCAGGGATAGGGAACGTACGGCTCTCCAGCTGTTGCAAAACTACAACTCCCAGCATGCATACTCGCTCTCCTGTTCTTGGAACTCCCATGGAAGTGAGTGAAGCATGTTGGGAGTTGTAGTTTCACAGCAGCTGGAGAGCCGATGGTTCCCTACCCCTGCACTAGACTCTAGACTGAGGCTCAATGGTCACACTGAAGACATAGGCCTCCTACAACTCCACCCAATGGCCTGTGATTTGCAAGAGCTGAACCAAGGGTAAGAGTTTGAAACGCTGGGGTAAACAACAGGAAGGCTGCAAAACAACATATGCACAAGTGACATACAGTAGAACATACCAACACAACCCAGAGGCACAATAGACAAACAATGCAGTAGCACTCTGGGATTCTGCACAGACACTAAGTAAGACTATGGGTTGACCCTCCATTAGAAATCATGATTGTGCAGGGTTGCCTGCTATCCCTTATCCTGTTCAAATCAGTCATGGAGATGTACCTTATAAATGTTAGACAACAACAAGAAAAACGACATTGGAGGATTGAACTTAGCAGTCCCCATTCTTCAAGCCACCACTTTTGCTGTTGACTCCTTTTTTTCAGGCATACGTTTCCATAAAATACCTTGACATACATCTTGCTGACAGTCAGACTTGTATTGATTTAATATTATTCCCCTCTTAGTAGATATCTACATTTGATTTCTTTATCAGGACGAAAAATGTACATATCCAAAAGCCCTACATATCATACAAATGCTTCCTTATGGGCAATTTTCTCCAGGTTTGTTTGGAAATAGAAAGAGAACCAGATTAGCTTAGTTAAGAAGCTTAAGTTCCATGGAGGGCAAGTCTTCCTGGCCTCCACACATTACAGAACCACACATCTTCTCCACTGGCTTGAACCTTTGATGTCTAGCACTTAAAGGGATCCTATCACTCAGACATGATTTTTTTCTAAGTACCATGTCGGAATAGCCTTAAGAAAGGCTATTCGTCTGCTACTTTTCGTCATTTTCTCCGCACTGCCGTTCGCCTACAATCCCGGTTCTTCTCGGTTTGCTAATTAGCTCTCTCGCAGCACTGGGGGCGGGCCCCATTGCTCAGAAAGCACTGGGGGCATCCCCAATGCTGCGAGAGAACTCTCTCCACCGTCGCCTCCTCTTCTTCAGCAGCGTCATCTTCAGCCTCTTCTTCCAGCGGTGGCATGTTACTTCTAAGGCCGCGGGCCTTGGGCAGAGCAGACTGTGCATGCCCACAGGCCACGAGAAAATGGCTGCTTGCACAGTATTGAAAGCGGCCATTTTCTTATTAGCATACCGAGAAGAACCGGGATTGTAGGGAACGGCGGTGTGGAGAAGACGACGAAAGGTAGGAGACGAATCTAAGTGGTACTTAGAAAAAATCATGTCTGAGTGATAGGATCCCTTTCATATACTTGAAACATGCTGCACTTGTAGCTCATGGCCTTTCCTTTATCAATAATTTATGGCTTTTGAACCCCAAATGGATGTTTCCCAAAATACCTTGATATGGAGAACTTGTTAGGCATGGAGAACACTATCTAAACTTGCTTATTTTCCATTTTCAGTTCTCCCTACTAACTTAATACCTCAGACTATCTCCAAAAACCAGTCTAAGCCTCATATCTCATCAGACACTCTCCAATTCATTACTTGAAGGTATTATCCTAGGCGATCAAACAATGCCAGAAATTCCTTTCTTTGCACCCTCGTCCCAGACCACTCACTCCCTTTGAAAAGAATTAACTATATATCTTCTTGCTCCTCAATAAGACCTCCTGCCTATATTGTGAAATAATGGCTGAAAGAGATCACTAAGCCAATGTTTACTCTCTCTCAGGAGTTTTAAATCAGTCATAGAGACTGTCCTCTTTATGTGCTAGATATATGCAATGTTATTTTTAAAATTTGAATAAAATCTCTTAGGGCCCCTTCACAAGGAGTATACGCTTGCTGATTCTGAATGTGTAAGGGCCCCTTCACACGGCGTAAGCGTGTCACTCATTTAGACACGTATACACGTGTCCGAGCGCGGCACTTCAAAACAGAGCCCATTGATTTCAATGGGAAGCGCTACGCTCAGACACGTGTATACGTGTCTAAATGAGCGGCGCGCTTACGCCATGTGAAGGGGCCCTTACACGTTCCGAATCAGCGGCGTTAAAATAGATCCCATTGCTTTCTATGGGAGCCGGCATACGTGTGCTCCCCATAGAAATGAATGGGCTGCTTTTTTCCCTACTGCTTTCAACGTGATACACGCATATCACATTGAAAGCAATAGGGAAAAAAGCAGCACATTCATTTCTATGGCGAGCGCACGTATGCCGGCTCCCATAGAAAACAATGGGATCTCTTTTAACGCCACTGATTCGGAACGAGTTAACACATTCAGAATCAGCGAGCGTATACTCCATGTAAAGGGGCCCTTACAAATTAAAAAAAATAACACCAATTTGTTAGTTTTCTATCAATTCTTTGATTGTTTAAATTTCTGTACACTGGCTCAGATGAACTGACTGTTGCTATTTCAAAATTATTTGCAGTATGCATTCACACTGTTCAATAATCTCAATAAACTTTTTTGTGTGAGATTCAGAATCAGAAATGTTTAACACAGAACTGATGGTTCTTGATAGTGTTATATGCTAACTTCTCTCCAGGGTATGCTCAAATACAGGTCAGTAATTCAAGTGAGAGCCTGTTCTGAAATTCTATTATAGCACTCCATACCTTCTTCTGGTTCTTGGTTTAACCTTTTCATGACCGGGCCTAAAAGTGCCTTAAGAACCAGGACTAATTTTTCAAAGCTAACGTGTCACTTTATATGGCAATAACTTTGAGACTTTCATGACACATTATACTTCATGTTAGTGGAAAACACGAATCAATATTTTAATATTTATTTATAAAAAAAAATAGGAAGTTTGATGAAAATTTGGAAAAAAAAAATATCGCAATTTTCAAAATGTGAAATGCTCTGGCTTTCGAACAAATAGTCATATTAACCAAATACATTGATAAATATTATCTACCATATCTCTGCTTTATATTGGCATCATCTTTTAGTCATTCTTTAATTTATTTAAGACATTACAAGGCTTACAAGTGTAATAGCGGTTTTCCAGATTTACATGAACATTCTCCGAAATAATTTTTTAGGGACCACTTCAGTTCTGATGGATATTATAAAGGCCTATATATTAGAAACCCCCATAAATCACCCCATATTCAAAACTGAACCCCTCAAAAAATTCAAAACAGCATTTGGGAAGTTTATTAACCCTTTAAGCATGTCATAGGAGTTAAAATAATATGGAGGTGAAATTTAGACATTTAATTTTTTTTCACTAATAATTCATTTAACCCTAAAATTAATACCTTCACAGGCTTCAAAGGGTTAAAGGGGCTCTATCAGCATAATTATGCTGATAGAGCCCCACATATGCGTGAATAGCCTTTAAAAAAGCTATTCAGGCACCGGTAAAGTTATATTAAACTACCTCCCGTTTTAGAAGCAGCATGCTACCCGCGCCATTTTTTTTATCAATGTCAGTTTGCTAGTTAGACGGGACCCGAGGACATCGCTGGAAGAGGAGGCATGGCTGAAGATGACATTAGACCCTGAATGCCCGCCCCCTGTGCACGTTCAGTAAGTTGAACATATTCTGTCTTAGGATTTTATTTTAAAACAGGGGGGGTAGTTTAAAATAACTTTACTGGTGTCTGAATAGCCTTTTTAAAGGGGCTATGTGGGGCTCTATCAGCATAATTTTGCTGATAGAGCCACTTTAAAGAAGAAAATGCATCTGATAGTTTATCATGCAATTTGTCCCGAGCACAGAAATACCTCACATGTGGGTGTAAACTTACGTTTGGGCAGACGGCAGTGCACGGAAGAAAAAGAGCGACAGTTGACGTTTGAAAAGCAGATTGTGCTGGAATAGTTTTCAGACGTCACATCTCATTTGCAGAGCTCATAGAGTACCAAAACAATGGGAATCCCCCAAAAGTGACCCCATTTTGGAAACTACACCCCTCACAGAATTCATCAAGGGGTAAGGTGAGCATTTTGACCCTATAGCCGTTTCACAGATTTTATCAAAATCAGGATGCCCGACTTTCCCACAATAATGGCTTCTGGGAAAGTCGGGCATGATCTTCATAATAGCCCTTATAGATTTTTAGCAAATTGCTGTTAAAAACACTGTCGGGAATTGAGATCTTCAATGAGATCTAAATCCCCAACAGCGTTTTCAACAGTAAATTGCTTTGGCACAGTAAGGGTTAACGCGAAGAACCTGGTATCATTTTAAAGATGAGATTATCATCTTTAAAATGAATCTAAAATTATCCTCATAGGCCAAACGAGTCATGAGATATGGGCATTAGAACTAAGGACGTAGCAGCTACGTCCTCGGCTAGGCAAGTGACACCCTGGGAGGATGTAGAGCTACATGATTGGCAGTGAAAGGGTAATGCACATTTTCTGTTAGTGCAATAAAGCTCATTTCAATCCAGAAATATTACTGTGTCCATCAGTTATTAGATATATCAAACTGATATGGTTGTTGCAAACACCAAAATATTTAGAACTAAAAATGATTAAGATTAATAGGGGTGCCCAAACTTTTTCATAGGACTGTAGGTTGCAGATGAGTCTTCTACTTTTCCAAAACATATTCAATTGCTACCACCGCATTATAGAGTACATTTTTGTGCTCTGTAAAGTGTTTTAGCTTTGTCTTTATATAAGGTAATTTAGCCAGGAATTTTATTTTTATCAAAAAGCAGATATTACCGTATATATTCAAGTATAAGCCGACCCGAATATAAGCCGAGGCCCCTAATTTTACCACAAAAAACTGGGAAAACTTATTGACTTGAGAATAAGCCTAGGGGGGAAATGCAGCAGCTACTAGAAAATTTCAAAAATTAAAATGGTCGTAATTTTTGGGTGCAGTAGATGCCAGGTGCTGGGAAAGGGGAGGGGGTGTTTTGGTTGTCTGTCTGCCCTTTCCCTGAGCTTGAGGACTGTTTTTTTTCCCCCCACTTGGAATTCAGCCTGGCTAAATATAGGGTATCTGCAGTGCTCCTATTAACCCCTTCCTGACGGAACAGGAGCTCTGAGAATCCCCTATATTCAGTAGACCGGGCACTTTCAGACACAGGGATACCTAATGTGTATGTGTTTCACAGTAATTTCTACTTTTGTATGTATTCTAGGGAAAGGAGTGATTTAGAACTTTTATTTTTTTATTTTTTTTATTTATTTTTTTGCACTATTTTAAGGGAGATTCTATACATTAATATTGTGGCTGGTCATAGACCCCCCTCCTAAAAAAAAAAAATAATAAAAAAAACAATAAGCCGAGGGGGGCTTTTTCAGCACAAAAACTGGGCTGAAAAATTTGGCTTATACTCGAGTATATATGGTATGTTCCTGTAAGACCAAGTTCATACAAGCACAGTTCTATCTCCTACAGGTTAAAGAGGCTCTATCATTGGCAAAAGTCATTTTTAACTAACCACATCCTTGCATAGTCTTTAGAAAGGCTATTCCACACATACCTTTTGTATGTAAATTCCCTCAATAGTGTTTGAATAAGTTGTTTTTATTCACATGCTAATTAGGCTCCAGCGTGCACAGGAAGTTGTCAGCCAGCTCTCCTCTCTATGCTGTGTGCTATGTATGAGAGAAGGGAGGAGGAGTCAGCAGCAGCAACCTGTGCTCTATATACAGAAGACACTGAGAAGCTAATTAGCATATGAATAAAAATGGACTTATTCAAAATCTACTGAGGCAATTTACATACAAAAGGTACGTGTGGAATAGCCTTTCTAAAGGCTATGCAGGTTTGTGATTAGTTAAAAATTACGTTTTCCAATGATAGAGCCCCTTTAATGTAACCCAATTCAGATAATACTTTCTGCCTTGCCAGACAAAAGTTCACTGTAGAGTAACAAGAGATAAGATGGTGTAATAATTTCTGTTTGTATGATGACTGTATAAATTATTTTTGAACTGATACATAGGAGACTTGCGCAGCACTACAAGCTGTAAAGTAAGCATGAAGCAACTTGCCTTCTTGTCTTTGCCTGTCCCTGAGAATGTACTTGTTTGGAATCGTTAAATAGCATTTTTGTAAGCGTCTTCTCTCTCTGTTTGGACCTTCAGTTGGATCAAGCTGGTAAGACGTTGGATAGGATACCGGGTTGTACCAAACAGCCCTTTGAGATAAGATACATAAAGTTATAGTTTTAAATAATCTGAGAAATAACAAAAAAAAAACAAAAAAAACATTAGCTACAGTGAGAAACAAGTCACACAATAAAGCACACAAAATAATAGCAACATAATGCATATAAATGAATAAAAAATGTGCTAAAATAAAACAATCAATAAAAAGCCTTTGAGCCTTTGACATACCAAGAAACACAAGATGAGAGCTACAATCAAGAGCTGTTTGATGGACAAAAATGGGTTTCAAGGAGAAGAGTTTGGTGGAGAAGAGATAATGTTAAGGAATTAGTCAGGGGTTGCTCTAAACAACAGTGAAGGGAAATCTTAATGCTTCAGCATTACAAGGTTTTATGGCCTGTCCTTAAGATAAATTACACCAAAATGCACACAAAACAGCCAGTTAAAACTCAAATACATCTTTATTAGTGACCATATAATTGCATAACATAAGATAAGATAGAGGAAGGAAAGGAATAAAAGACGCCCAGAAATATTACCAGAATTTTGCAAGATGTACTCCAGGAGAATTGTAGTGTTAAACGTACGTTGTGCCTGTTGCCCATTCTGTTTATATTTTGCAAAATTCCGTGTATCAGAGTTGTAAGGTACCGTTTTTGATGACTGTACTATAGAACACGGGGCCCATGTCTTTGTATACAGTAGTGGCCTGGCGCCAGTACTGGAGGTCAGCTCCCAATGACTTCAATAGGAGCCGAGCTGCTATACCAGCACCCGGCAACTATACAAGGACTTCCGGCCCCATGTTGTCTTTAGTATGGGTGGAGGAAGTGTGCCCATACAAATGATATGAAGAGGGGGGCGTTCCTTACTGCCCAGCCATGACACGGTAAGGAATGCTCTCTATCACAGTACTGTGCAATAGATGTTACGCCCTTGTGACAGTGAAGACCTACAGTAACGGCACCGATAGCTCTTCACCCGGGGCACAGAATGGGAAAGCTGATAGTGCGCTGAGTTCAGTGCACTGTTGGATTTCTAGCAGTGTATTATACCGCATGTGCCTCAGGAGGTGAAAGGTCCTAATATATGCTCGACTATATCTGAATAGCTGTAGGAATTGCTTCACATTATGCACATGGGGGAACTTGTGGCTGAGTAGAATGAACACACTGAGGCCTCCATGCAGTTGTGATTTCCCTAAGTATGAATTTATGAGGAAAATAGATTTCCCTGCCTTCTTTAGCTGCACGGTCTGCCCCCTGATTGTTGTGATGGATAGAAGTCGCCTCATGTCACGCCATGGTGATAGTGGAGCAGTTTACTGATGGTCTGGGTATTTCTCTGTAGTCCTCCTCCCTTCCTCCCTGTTTCTTCCCCCAACCTGTATTTTTTTTTTCTCTCTTTTCTCAATTTCACAATTAAAAATTAAAACAGATATCCTTAGGATAGGTTATCAAGGGTTAGATGTGTGAGGGTCTGACACCCAGGACCCCCAAAGATCAGCTGCTCCTGAACAATGTGTCATGGTAATGTTCAGCTCTGCACTACCTAAAGCCGCCACTATGCCTTGTAACATACGTTACTGGGAGCAAAGCTGTCCACAAACAGATGATCTGGGGCGGGGGGTTCCAAGTGTCAGACACTTGCAAATCTAATATTGATGACCTCTAAGCACTGTAAATGGACTAAGCAATGTGGGTAGGGGTTAAGAACTAATTATAAGTAATTATTTACTTACCGGTCATGAGTCATTTGCTGGACAAGTTCTTCCCAATGTCGACTTGCACTTAAATCAACCTTGTACATATTGCGAATGTGTTGTATAACAGTCTTTCGTTCCATTCCTTGAGACAAAGATACACTCTGAGTTATATCACCAGCTGTTTTGGAAATGTCTTTCAGTTTTGATTCTAGACGTTGGAAAAGTCTGCCGATATAGATAAGGTTAGAATAAGTACAGTAATATAAAAATTCATTTAGCACTCTTATTGCCAAAGACATATGTAAGATTCATGCATAGCTTCTTCCTTTTTACAACGTGACTGCAACATGACTGCTACAAGCTGCTCCAATGAACATTTATCTGATCACCTATTAGGGAAACGTACTATTACATGACAGTCATTTCACACCATATCACTACAAAGCAGCAAACAGGTATTTAAAGCTACTGGTACTTCTAATGAAGTCCCAATGAACATAAAGGTGTAAGATCCTTCAGATGCTTGCAGTTGTGCATAAACCTACTATTCGGCCACCTCTAAACAGTGCTCACAAAAAGAAATGGTTGCACTGGGACCAGACATACATGAAGACTAATTTGAAACAGTTTTGTTTATCAATGAGTGCCCCCTGTAACCCCCTAATGGTACAGATGGATGGAGAAGTGGACGGAAACCATGTTTCCAACAAGGCTGCAATTAGAGATGAGCGAGTACTGTTCGGATCAGCCAATCCGAACAGCATGCTCGCATAGAAATGAATGGACGTAGCCGGCACGCGGGGGTTAAGCAGCCGGCCGCCGTCAAAGCGGAAGTACCAGGTGCATCCATTCATTTCTATGGAGTGTGCTGCTCGCTCATCTCTAGCTGCAATGTCAGCAAGGTGGTGATGGAGTCATGTTTTGGGCCAGAATCATGGGGAGAGAGCTAGTAGGTCCTTAGGGTCACTGAAGGTGTGAAAATGACCTCTGCAAAGTATATACATGTGTGTAAATTTCACCTCCATTTTGTTTTAACTCATGTGAAATGCTGAAAAGGTTAAGAAACTTTCAAAATGCGGTTTGGTATTATTCAAGGAGTGCAGTATTGAGAATGGGGTGATTTATAAGGGTTTCTAATACAGAGGTTTTTCAAACTCCTTCAGAACTGAACTGGTTCCTTGAAAAATGGGTTTTGGAAATGTTCTTGAAAATTTAGAAAACTGCTGTTTGAGTTGTAACCCTTATCCGAAAAAAAAAATCTGAAAAAAATTTCAAGTGTTATTAAAAGTTTAAGGCCAACATAAAGCAGAGATATGAATGAACACTTACAAATTTTCACCCAAATTTCTGTTTTTATAATTAAACACATAACATATCAATCAAATTTAACATCAAGTACAGGATGTTGTGAGAAAACAATCTCAAAATCACTTTGGTGATTACAGTGTTCCAAAGTTATTACCGTATAAAGTGACAGTTCAGAATGAAAAAATTGAGCTCTATCAGGTAGAGGAAGGGGTTAATAGCCTCAATGAGCCTTATCTGAGGATTTCAGCACACACTCAGTATTATTCTCTGTTAACAGCCATTGCACCATGGGATTTGTAGCAATAATATAGGTCACAACACTGGTATGTATTCTAACAGTAGAAAATTCGGTGCAGTCTATTGGATTTGCAAGATTTTCCTTTTACCTTATTATATGCCAGTAGTAAGTAGTCCACTTTACTAGATAATCCTATATGGGAAGGTTAGGGTATGTTCACACGGCAGAAAATGGATTCCGCGTGTGAACATACCGGGCGGCTAGCCGTGACGGAATGCCAATGCAGTGCACAGGGCATCTGATCGCGGCTTCCGCTCTGGATTAGGCCCGAACGAATGGGCCTAATCGAGAGGGAGTCTTGTGCCGTGCGGCTGAAGTCAATGGGAGCCATTTTGGCAAGCGGATTATGAGGCGGATTCCGCTTCAAAATCCACTGCCAAAAAACTCAGTGTGAACTAGCCCATCACTGGAGAGTTTGTCTATAGCTGCCAGTCAGCTTAGTACTTTAATTTTGCTTGGACAGATAACAGCTGACATCAGATTGGTTGCTATTAGCAACTGCCTCATTTTACTTTTCCACCATTTTTTCATCACATCTTATGCTTTTTCAGAACATATTAAAGTTTTCAGTCATAACCTTTGAAGAGCGGCAGTGGATGCGAGGTGATCTGACCTGACTTTGGTGGAATCCTTTGCATCCCCACTTTATACCAGTAACACCAGGCACTTTTCTTAGTATTATTATACATCTGACCTCTGAGGATACATTTTTGTTTAGAAACATGTAGGTCTTTCAAAGGTGCTTTAGTAGAGTATAATTCTCTATTAAGGTTTGTGAGGAGCACTACAGAGCATTATACTGTGTGAAGGGCATGAATATGGCATTATTCTCTATAGGGGCACTAGGTAGCATTACAGTATATGGTGTAAGCCGATGGCTGGTCAAGTAATGGAGGGGGTGTACATCTCACCCAGACTACTAAGGTGAGTGAGATGAGAAAATTCCAGAAGGAATGTTTGTTCTCAGCAGACAACTTTCGTCTGCTGAGGTTGGTAGTGGGACCTGTCATTCCACCCCCCCTCCAGTCCACACTTTGGGGATGTTCCGGCAGCAACTCAGCTGCAGAGTACCTGCTCATCAAGGGAACTTAATAAGCCAGTTCCAGCAGCAGACTTTGGGCAGAGTTTGGCTGGACAGCCAAAGGAAGAGGTCATATTTTTGGAGCTGTGTCTTGAGTGATTCAACTGGCTTTTTGATTTGTTATTCTAGGTGAGGTAACCTATTCTAGGTTTAGTTAGACCCTAGCCGGGCAGGTATTTATTTTTGTACTGTTACCTTTTGTTGCTGCACTATATTTTTGAGTGAAAATAAAACTCTACCTTTGTTTTGCACAAAAGAAACTGGACTTGTGTGTCTATGCCACCCCACCTAGCAACCCCAGACCCTGACAATGGATACTATAATGCTACCTAGTGCCATATTTGTGCCCTTCGCACAGTATAATGCTCTTGTAGTGCTCCTCACATAGTATAATGCCTTCCACACATGCTATGTTAATACACCACACACAGTATAATGTCCAGTTATGATGTGTAGACACACCAATAGGAGATACAATGTGGAGGCCACTAATGGGACTTTGTGCATGAGCACCTTAACATTTAGGTAATAACCCCTTTATCATCCCTAGCATAACAGTTAGTGTTTTATTGTCTAAGAAAAATACAGTACCTTTTCTTTTAATGAGACTAAAAGTTATGTTTTAGCTTTGTTTTGTTTTTTTTTGTTTTTTTAATGTAGGTTGTGAGCCCCACATAGAGCTCACAATGTACATTTTTCCCTATCAGTATGTCTTTTTTGGAATATGGGATGGAAATCCATGCAAACACGGGGAGAACATACAAACTCCTTGCAGATGGTTTTATGCCCTTGGCGGGATTTGAACACCAGGACTCCAGCGCTTCAAGGCTGCAGTGCTAACCACTGAGCCACTATGTGGCCCCTGTTTTAGCTTTGTTTGCTACTGCTCTTAGTAACTATATCTATCAGTAAATACTTAATGGTACAATGGTAACAATAAGAAAAATAAATTAAGCTTTGTTTAAAAACAAAATAATAACTAAAAGCGACAAAAAATAAATAAATCTTCTTACTTTTGCTGATTATTTACAATTGTTTTTTTCCAAGCTGCTTTGTTTCCAAGCTCTTCACTTTCACATTTTTGGAGCTCCTGGAAATTTTAGAACACAATTGATCCAAATGTTGTGATGTAAAACAAAGCATGCCATGACAACATATTATAGTAACATGGTTTGTAAATCTGAGAAAAGGTCTATCCGGGACTATTATCCTGCAATGCTAATACAGTACAGTGGAAGACTTGGAACCTCATAACATACTCCTCCTCTTATTTTCTAACTCCAAATTTGCAAGACTTTTTTTTTTTTTTTTTTTCCATCAGAAACGTAAAATACATAAAAGCATGCATTCTACAATTAATGTCTGTTGCTCTCATGACAGATGAGAGTAATGGACATTAATAATTAATCAATCTGGCCTTTCATTTTAAAAAATCAAAGCACAGTAGAAAATAACATGATTTATAGCAGCAGAGCACAATAAGTAAATCACTGCTTTGTAAAAATAATATCAATTATATAATTTTGTATAAGGATTGTGGAAAAAAAAAAAGATTTATGGAGAGCACAGATCGACACATTTAACCCTGGGAGGGTTAGATAGTTGTTAAGAAGCATTTGGAAGTTGGTGGATATTTTGGTGTCAGGATGGGACCAGGAAGTAGACACTAACAGGGACCTAGAAAGTGCCAGACTAGGTGCAATAGAAAATGTTTCATTCTTGTGGTTATGCTTTTTTAAAACCTTCTGCAAATACTTTTTAACTACATGGAAAGTTAAAAAGCTACCACAACTAAAAAGTTTCAAAAATATTTTTTACTGGTTAAAGTAAAAGATGACAGAGCTAAATAAAAAAACAGTATGTTGTTGCATTCTCAAACCTCTTCAAAAGCCTTAAGAAGATCTGTCCGCAAGGGGACATTTGGAGGCATGCATTTGTAACCACATTCCTTTAATGCACTTATAAGTAAGATTCCCATTTCTTCATCTTCTCTGGTCAAACCCTCCTTATGATTGTACATCAGTTCAAATAAATACAAAGCCATCTTGGGTCCATGCTGAAAAAAACAAAACAAAACAAAAAAACGCTCTCACTAAGTCCAAGCTCCATAAAGAACAACCATGAATAGCAAATTAGAGATAAATAAACATGCAAAACAGCCTGCATACAATATGAATCACTATAACTGCAATTTTACAGTACACATGACAGAATTGTAATTGCAACTGATTCTAACCAGTTCTTGCTGATATGAAACAGGTACACCAAAGTTCCCTTCTGCCCCCCTTCCTGCAAAGCACCAGGGAAACATAATATAAAATGTACAATGAGAAGGTAAATGGTTAACACTATAAAGTGTTTCTTTTGCACACTAAAGCCACTAGTTTCCTTCTAGAAGGTTCCTGGAATTGCCCATCTGCTTAGTCTTCAGGGGAAATAAACCAGCCTTCTTTCTTTTCATCTGCATTCCTGAGTCAGTTTCTACTGTCTGCAACCACCAAGCTTCCAGTTTTATTGCCCAAGAATGGAGTCCTCATTAAGGTTAACAAAATATTCATAACATCCCTTTGTGCTTTAACCCCTTAAAGACACAGCCCAAAAGTGTATAAATGACCAGGCTTCATCTTTCAAATCTGACATGTCACTTTTTGTGGTGATAATTTAAGACACTAAGTTATCAAAATGATTCTCAGATTGTTTTTTTTTTTGTGACACATTGTATTTCTCGTCAATGGGAAATTTTGGTCACTATGTTTTTGTTTCATTATTAAAAAATAGGAAATATGGTAAAAACTTGGAAAAAATACACTTTTCAAACTTTGAAATTGCATGCCTTTTATACAGAAAGTCATATTATCCAAATTACATCATAAATATAATTTACCATATCTCTGCTTTATTTTGCAATCAAACTTTAATCATCTTTTCATGTGCTTCTATTATATTATAATTATATTTATATGATATTATATTGCAAGTTGAGCAATAATTTTCCAAATTTTCAAGAATATTTTCAAAACACATTTTTCAAGGGACTAGTTCAATTCTGAAGGGGCCTTGAAAGGCCTCTCTAATAGAAACCCCCATAAATCACCCCATTCTCAAAACTGCACTCCTGAAAGAATTCAAATCAGTATTTAGAAAGTGTCTTAACCCTTTCAGCATTTCACAGCAATTAAAACAAAATGGAGGTCAAGTTTACACTTTTCAATTTTTGTCACTAATATATTCATCTAGCCTTAAAAATTACTCATTCACAAGGGGTTAAAAGGAAAAATCGGCAGATTTTCATGTAAAAGGTTTTAGTTACATTTGCACAGCCCTTGAAGTCCCCGAACATTGGAAACCCCACTACACATTTTTTTTTTGCATGGCACTTTATGACCTCAAGGACTTGATACTTATTTTCCACCACAATTTGCAAATAAATTCTTTCCAAATCAGACAATGTGATTTTCTGGATTGGTTTTCTCACTTTGTCTCTCATAGTTGAGGTCTACCTATGATGTCAATTACAGATCTCTGTCATTTTTTTAAGTGGGAGAACTTGCACAATTGGTGGCTGACTAAATACTTTTATTCCCCACTGTTACACTGTCACCACTGATCCCCACTGTAGTTACATAGTAGATGAGGTTGGATAAAGACATCAGTCCATCAAGTCCAACCGATAACCCTACAGTACCCTACTGTGTTGATCCAGAGGAAGGCAAAAAACCCAATTGCCTCATTTCAGGGGAAAAAAATCCTTCCCGACTCCAACCTGGCAATCAGTATAAACCATTGTATAATACTCCAATCTATTGAACGGCCATGATCAGGACATATTTTGAACTGATCCTGAAATTCTGATATTCTTACACTATAATGACAATGCACAGTGCGTGCCCCGAGATGCCCTGCACACCTATTCAAAGCCAGGCCAGGCATCAACCACTTTAATGCCAAATTTGAAGTGGCATACATCCCTCATCAGAACATTTTTATAGATAAGTGTCTGATCAGTTTCAAAGACAGGTTGAAACTCCCCCAACACCTGCCCAATACTGGCTTAATGAGAAGGCATTAAAATGTATAACCTATGTGAGAGCAGCTTAGGCTAAACCTGAAGGTAAGGGATACAAGAATTGAGCCCCAAGAATGCCCCCCCAATCCCAGTGAGAAAATGTGGGATTGGCTGCACACACTGCTAGACCAGGGTTATCACTTACATATGGAAAACTTTTACACCAGCATGTCATTCTTTAGGTGCCTCATTTCCAAAGAAATGCAGCTTGTGGGACAGTATGCAGAAATCAGAGAGGCCTCTCTGAGGAATAGATTGTGCTGTGTCTCAGAAGGGATGAGAATACAGTAGTCAAAAATGAAAATATGGTGCTGGTCAAATAAAAGGACACAGCTGGACTCTTAACTAATTAAGTGACTTTTGAAGGCAATTGATTGCACTGATTTTATTTAAGGGTATCAAAGTACAGGGGGCTGTAAGTAAGTCACACTTTTCAGATTTTTATTTGCTTAAAATTTTGAAAACCATGTGTCATTTTCGTTCCACTTCACAATTTTGTGCTATTTTGTGTTAGTCTATCACTTAAAATCTCAATAAAATACATTTAAGTTTGTGGTTGCAAGCTGACAAAATGTAAAAAAGTTCAATAGGGTATGAATACTTTTGCAAGCCACTGTATGACCAGCGG
The DNA here is from genome assembly GCF_031893055.1 of Leptodactylus fuscus. Taxonomy (NCBI): domain Eukaryota; kingdom Metazoa; phylum Chordata; class Amphibia; order Anura; family Leptodactylidae; genus Leptodactylus; species Leptodactylus fuscus. The sequence continues at coordinate 75,420,613 of NC_134267.1, forward strand.
CTCAATGTAAGCAAGACCTGCACAAAATAAAGGCTTGTGCAGTAAAAAAAAAGAAAAAAAAAAAGTATAGTGGATGAGGCTGGGGAAGACTGGAGTTTAGCAGAAGAGATTGGAGAAGGGACAGATCAAGATGAACACTCTGCGTGGAGGATCACAAGGGTAACGCACTCAACAGCACTCAGGGCAGCAGAGTGACTGCTTTGCTTGCAAATCCAGAGGCACTGACATGAGCAGAGCAGAGCAGTGGGGGCAGTTTACAGTAATTTAGTTTTCTAAACTACTGATTAATTTACACATGGCGCATGAGGTCCAGAAAATAAGCCATGCTGAATAGAAAACCATATAAAACAATTTTTGTTGAAAAAACTATATTAATGTGCAGCCCCTGTGATCAAAAGAACTAGGAAAGCAAATTTTAATGTTTAAGTGCAATAGTATATATAAAAACAATTTTGTTTTAGGTGAAAAGCTAAATTTACATTGTTTTCACATTTTATACCATTCTTCTGCTTCTAGTGAAAAAATATTCTCAACTTATTTAACAAATAAGGCTAGTTATTTCAATCCTTATGTGTCCAGAAAAAACATTGTAAAACTAGTTGATAGTTCTTGGATTTTTAAGGTGGGGAGCCAAAAACAAAATTGAAAAATACAAAAATAGAGAAATAAAAAAAGTGGTGGCACTATGGACTATAACGCACAAAGTCCAATTTTATATGTTTCACAGCATTAGTGCAGAAATATTCGTACTTGGACTTAAGGCCATTCCTGACCCAGCCTTGGGTATGGTAGTGCTCTTACACCCAGAAAAACAGGTCATGCAAACTTTTGGATATAAAAGAAGAAAAGTGGGGGCACTCACCAAGGTTGAAGATTATTTAAAAACGAGTCCTTTATTCAGAAAAGTCATAAAAACATTGGGAGAAGAAGATGACAGCTGGACAAAAGAACAGGCAACAGCCGTTTCACACACTTCGTGCTTTCTCAAGCCATTTGTAGTAACCAGAACCTGAAACTTTACATTTCTATATACCAAAAACGATCAATCATTTCTTTGAGCCAATCAATATAAGACACGTCATTTTCAAGGGGTTTAAAAAAAATGGAAAATACCTGTGGCAGGAAGGGGTTTAACCTCTTCCCAACATCCGCCGTAATAGTACGGCGCTGCTGGAAAGGAACCTGTGTGCGCACCATGCCCTGCGGGTGTCAGCCGTAACACCCGTGGTCGGAAGCGGGTCCGGCATCTCCGGGGTTTCGCAGCACAATGGTGCCGAGGGGTGCCGGTGTTGGGCAGCCCGGGGTCTAATCAGAGACCCCGGGTCTGCCCCATGCCATCTCCTGCACCTACCTAGTTGATCCTGCCAGGAATGGAAGCAGTCATCCTGTGCATCTGCACAGGCTGACTGCTTCCTGTGTTCTGCAATACGTGTGTAACACGTGTATTGCAGCTATATATAGTGAAGCAGTGATCAGCAGATCACTGCTTCAATCCCCCATGGGGGATAGAAAAAAAAAAAGTAAAAAAAAAGTAAAAATAAAATGTGAAGACAAAAACCCCAAAAGTCGCCAAATCATTAGGACATAAGTGGCTGCGACTAGAAGGAAATGTATAAGGGCTCGTTCACATCTGCGCCCGGTCTCTGTTCTGCAGGTTTCCATTTCCTGCACAAAACAGAGGCAGGAGATGGAAACCTGCCAGCATGTTTCAAGCCCATTCATTTAAATAGGTTTCAAAGATGTCCGGCTGTGAGCAGCGGTGAGCGTTTTATGCTCTCCGCTGTAAAACCGATTTTTTTAAACCGGACAGAGAGTCGGACATGTAGTACTCTGTGTCCGATTTAAAAAAAAACAAAAAGTTTTGCATAAAACGCTCACGGCCGGACCCGGTCTGACAGGTTTACGTCTTCTGTATGCAGAAGATGGAAATCACAGAACGGAGATCGAAAGCTAGTGTGAACCTAGCGTCAGCTGTGCGAGCGTTTTCAGGGGACACCCCATATTTAGAGCTTATGAGAGATAATACACCAGCGCTGATCCCCCAGAATGCTCCTCTTCCCCATCCATGTCATAGGAGCTAGTGGGAAAATAGAATGGGATTTGGTGTACCCAATTTACTGCGCAAAGCTTACACATTCACTTCGGGGTTACTAATGCTCACTACATCACTTGATAAATTCTTTAAGGGGTGCCGTTTTCAAAATGGGGTCACTTTCTAGAGGTTTCCACTGTTTTGACTCCTCAAGGGCTTTGTAAATGCGACATGGTTCCTGAAACTGATCACAGCCAGATCTGCCCTCTAAAAGTGGGGTACTATGGTAGTCGGGTGAACTTGCATAACAAATTTTGGGATGCGTATTCTCCTTTAACCCCTTGTGAATGTGCAAATTCTAGGGCTAAATGAAAATATTAGTAAAATAAAATCAAATTTGAAAATTTCATCTCCATTTTGTATTAATTCCTGTTAAGCACTTATAGGGTTAAAATACTAAGTATATGTAGTTTTGGCTTATTTAAGGGGTGCAGTTTTGAAAATGGGGTGATTTATGGGGGGTTTTAATACAAGGGTCTTTCAAAACCCCTTCATAACTGGATTAGTCCCTTAAAAAAATGGGTTTTGGAAATTTCTTTGAAAATTTTGAATATTGTTGTTTCACTTGTAAACCTTCTAATGTTCGTAAAAAAATAAAAGGGTGACTAAAGTTTGATGCCGACATAAAGCAGAGATCTGGACATGAGATTTATTATATAATTTTGGCGGTCTGACTATCTGTATGCAATGCACATCATTTCAAACTTTATAAAATGCATATTTTTCAAAATTTCCACCACATTTCCTATTTTTCATAATTAAACACAAAACATATCAACCAAAATGTACTACTAACATAAAATTATAATGTGTTATGAAAAAACAATCTCAAAATCACTTTGGTAAGTTAAAGTATTCCAAAGTTATTGCCACATAAAGTGACACGTCAGTTTTGAAAAATCGAGCTTGGTCAGGAAGTCAAAAAGTGCCATTTTGTGCGGTTTTCTACGTTTTTTTTATGATGTTTGCCGTTCAGGTTAAATAATTGTTTAATTTTATTGTTCATGCTATTACGGATGCAGTGATACCAAATCTGTAATGTTTTTATCTATTTTTCTTTATTTTATATAATAAAGCATTTTATATGGGAAAAGGGGATTTTTGGGGCTTTATTTATTTCTAATTTATTCTAAACGTATTTAAACATTTTTATTTTTTACTTTTTATAACTTTTTGGGGGATTGAAGCAGTGATCTGCTGATCTCTGCTTCACTAGATGTAGCTGCAATACACGTGTTACACATGTATTGTAGAGTACAGGAAGCTCTCAGCCCTGTGCACACGCACGGGGCTGACAGCTTCCATTTTGGCAAGATCAACCAGGTACGTGGAGGGGACGCATGGGACAGACCCAGGATCACTGATCAGACCCCGGGCTGCGCACTACCAACACCGGCACCATTATGTCCCGATCCCCGGAGATGCCGGCGGTCATGTTTGACCGCCGGCATCTCAGGTGTTAACACCCGCAATCGGACCCTGTTCCGACCGTGGGTGTTACAGGGCATTGTCAGCTGTAACATACAGTTTCTGTGTGCGCACCATGCAACTGCCGGCGGTTTGCGGGAAGTCCTTCCTGGCAGCGCCGTACTATTACGGCGGATGTCGGGAAGGGGTTAAAAACCATTGCGTTTTTGGCAAATGTTAGCATGTTAATAAAACTTTTGGAAATACTGGTATTTTCGGTATAGATGTAATAGGGAAAGAAAGTCTGTGAAAATGCATTTCTACTAGTCTTTCCTACAGCCCTTTCTGGCTGCGGCTTGCTTTCTGGGGCTTTACCTAAGGCTGGATTTATATCTTCATCAGCGTCTCCTTCTGGATATTCCGTCGCAGAAACTGTCAAAAATGCGGCGGATGAAAAACTGCTTTAAGTACAACTTTTTCGGACCTAGGTTTCAGTTCAAATTAATGGACACCCAACTGATCCCTTTATAGTCTATGGGGTCCGGCCAGCACCATTTGTGTCTGCTATTTTAGCTGTTTGGTTCTCAAAGAGCAGCGTATAGCATAGACTTGTTGGAAATAAAATGTTAAAAAACTTTCCTGTCCGAATGTCTATGTAAATATATAACACATTAAGTAATACTATATTTAATCTGAGCTCTTACTTGCAAACCAGGATTTAAACATTCTGCTAATATATCCTGATGCCTTGGTTCAGTGACTATTTGAAGAACTTTCTTTCGATTCTCAGTTGATTGTGATGGTGACAAAAGATGAGCCAAAAGCCTTCCCAGCTGAACACGAAATGTATCAATACATAGATAAAGTATAGTTTTCCACTGATGTTTGGGAGAGCTTGCTCTACCTGAGCCCTGCAGAAGGAGAGACATTATAACATTTTCAAAGAAAAATCTAATTCAATGGAAGGTAATGTTATGTTCACACATGGCAGATTGATTGTAAATTTATACCATACATCAAACTGAAATATGTGCATGAGTTTTTAAAAACCAGTAATTTATGTGGAATAGTTTTAGTTATTTTTGGAACAAGCCTGCCACGGGTAAACACAACCGTAACCTCCATCTCATCCAGCAAGAAACAGTCATAAGAATAAAATATCACTCAGTACATGAAATGTGGGAGTTACTAAGTAAGACTAGGTTCACACCTGTGCCTGGATTCCGTTGGGGATGCAGAGAGAAAAGTCAAGCAGGACTTTTCTCTCCATATTTTTCAGGCGGAAACTTGGCGGACCCAATTATAGTCTATGGGTCCGCAGTTAATCACTTTTTAAACAAAACCGAGGAAAAGAAACCCAAATGCAGATGTGAACCTAGTGCAAGAATGCTTTCACAAATAGAAATATTAAGTTTATTGTTGTCGGTTGCTTATGTCCAAAAAAATCTAAATCAAATCTTTATTTGGTGTTGCAGAGAGTTTTGGAAGGAACTCAACAAGGAGGTTGTTCCAACATACTGGAGAATTAGTGGTGTAAGTACCGCCATAGCAGCTGCCACACGGTACGCAACCTTTGGGGGCCTATTGGCCCCTGCTGTTTTTTTTTTTTTTTCTTTTTTTTATATAGGGTTGCTGGTTACAGGCCCTATTTACTTACTGATCCCTGTTCCTGTTCACAGCTGCCTCCACTTCCCCTTCTACCCTCCTGGGGGCTCCATGGGACCCATATCACATCTCTGGGGCCTGCTGCAGGGAAGAAGGGGAAGTGGAGGTGGCCGAGAGCAGGAGCGGGGATCGGTAAGTAGGGCCACGGGCGAACCCCAACAAATAATTCTATTATTATACTGTGAGGTACTCTTCAAACCATAGAGTATAATGATCGGAGGCCCAGGAAAGGTGTGCTCCAGCTTGACTCCCTGCTGTCTTCTGACTTCTGTAGTGATGTCATGTCATGAGTCTTGTGACTCATAATGTCGCTAGTGTAATGTATGTCTATAACGTCAATGAAGAGGACTGAAAACAGAAGGGAATCGAGAGCAGGAGAGGAGAGTACCACTGTTTTTTATGTTTTTCACCTCTCCATGTCCTCCGATCATTATACTCTGGGATTTGAAAAGACCAAAGAGTACAATAATAGTTCGTGGGTGGAATACCCAAAAATTTACGGTTCTGCTGAACCCGAAATGTTTACATTATTTTCAACGAACACCATTGCGGCCATGATGAGACATAATACTGTGTGCATGGGTTGCTATAGGACATTAAACTGTGTGAAGGGGCTGCTATGGGATATTATACTGTGAGTAGGGACTGCTTTGGGCCATTATACTTTGTGGAAGGGCCATTATAGCACAATATACTGTGAGGAGGGGCTGTTATGGCAAATTATATTGTGTACACAGCCAGCTGGATTGACGCTCTGCTGGTCTGGGCCCTTGAAGAGGAAATGTTTGCCAGCTTGTAGCTGTCATACATTTACCCTATCATTCATGCTAAATTTCTGGTGTACAGGGCATGATAAATATGCCCCAATATGCATAATAATACTTTCTACAAACCTATTTGTGCTGTCTCCCTAAAACCTAAATACTTCCTCAGTACTTTACAGGTGAAATTAACATTCATGACCTAGGAAAGAGGCTCGGGTGTAAAAATATGAACCATAAAATAGTACAAATGTTATGAATTGGCATATTAAAATATGAGAAAAAAACATTTTGCACTAGTTAAAATATTATGCATACATACCAATGAACGCATGATTCCTTCAATCATGATTCTCAATAATTCACTTTGAAATTCATTTCTAACATGGAAAACATTCAACTGTAAGTCATCATCAGATGCTTCTAAATGCAATTCTGCTTCGTCTTTTACTTCTGCAATATCTAAAATAGACCAAATTCAAACGTACAAAAGTGAATCTGCTGGCACATAAAACTTACCCCTATCTGCAATGTGTTTTTTTTTTTTTTTTATAATAAACAAATCAAATAAAATGTACTGATGAGATATAGAGAAGTAACATATATTTCAGTTCTTACCTACTAAAATGCATAGGGAAATTCAAAGATTTACACCTGGGAAGTTAAAAGCTCTCAGCTGTAAGTTACCCTGAGTGCTTCATGTGAGTGGAACGGACTTGCGCTTGTGTAGTCTATGCTTTATTCATTCTACTTGATCTCCAGAAGCCTCAGAGAAATGAATGTAGTGTTGGCCACACATGCACACCACCTCTCAGTTCAAGCAGAACACTTTGCAGAATTTACATAGCCCCATTCTCTTGACAGCTAGGGGTTCCAGCATCACAGATGTATTCCCTATAGTGTTGATGTCTATAGTGGAAAACGCCCTTTAAAGGGATCCTATCACTCAGACACAATTTTCTCTAGGTACCACATCGGAATAGCCTTAAGAAAGGCTCTCCTACCTTTCTTCGTCTTCTTCACGCCGCCGTTTGCCTACAATTCTGTTTTTTCTCGGTATTCAAATTAGCTCTTTTGCAGCATTGGGGGGGGGGCAGCGCTCAAACACCACCATTTTCTCGTGGCCTGTGGACATGCGCAGTCTGCTCTGCCCAAGACCCGAGGCCTAGAAGTTAAAAGACACCGCCGGGAGAAGAGGATGGAGGCAAATGCTGCAAGAGAGCTCATTTGCATAACGAGAAAAAACAGGATTGTAGGAGAATGGTGGCGCGGAGAAGACGACGAAAGGTAGGAGAAGAATGGCCTTTCTTAAGGCTATTCCAAAGCGGTGCCTAGAAAAAAATTGTGTCTGAGTGATAGGATCCCTTTAAGTAAAACTGAATTGTGAAAAAGGATGCCACTTATACTGTATTTTACAAATTCTCTAGTTCTTTAACTTGACAGGGATATAAACAACTGCATGTTATTACATAAGTTAAAAAAATACAACAAAGGTTAAAAGAAAAAACATAGATTGCAATTCTCTACTAATCAGTCTTCCACTCACTAAACTCTGACCAATATATTCTATCCTAAATGCAGCAGACAGACTCATATTTCTGTCAAATCTCTACGCAGATACAGATGCATCTACCGGGACTGGTTGCCCATTCAGCAGAGAATACAATTTAAACTTTTGACACCCACAAATCATTCTACAGTGCGACATCTCCCTACATCTCCTCCAGCACAACGGTATCTTCCCCAGTTGCAGAGATACTGGTGCTGTTAGTTTCAGCACCGATATTCTTCCATTGTCAGAGAGACCTGCCTTAAAGCTCAGGGTCATTGCTAGGCTGTCCCGGCTATGATCACGGCGATATATTTATATAGTTGTACTCACATCAGTACAGGTCAGTACTTCTCTCAATAGCTAGTTGCACACACCAAGGCATTGAGAAATCAATGAGGACCAATTCACAGTAAACTGGTAAGTCTTTTTGTTGCTTTGATTCTGTATGAGGCTATTAAAGGGGTATTCCTATTTCAAGGATACTAGCTTACGTAAATTCAACAGTTTTTCTAGCAATGCTGCTTTGTTTGTCTTCTCATTTTTCACACAGCATTTCCATCTAGCAAGGCCTGTATCTGATGCGCAGGACAGATGACGTGAGACACTGCTCTTTGGGGGGAAAGAGGTGGGTCTCAGTTCTCTCATTGTTATGTTACATAGTTATATAGTAGATGAGGTTGGATAAAGACATTAGTCCATCAAGTCCAACCTATTTACACCTCTGCAGTGAGAACAATCAGGTTGCAGTTTTCTGATAAAGGCTCAGAGAGTTTTTGTTATCTCTCTATGTATACCCAAAGATAACATTTCTCTGTAGAAGCATGGAAAGTGTTTTATACAAACCTGTGTAACATAAAATTCATATACTGTGCATATTATTTTATCTGCATTTATATTAGATTTTGAGAAATCATAAACATCTCTAGTCTGTATCAATTGTGATACTTCATAGTGTCCTGTTAATCAAACAGTCAAAGCCACCTACCACCAGCTTGCTGAAGAATACAGGAAGTAAGAAGAGACTGTTAGCAAAGCAACAGACATGGAAAGGGGAAAACCCCTTTAATCAATTTTTATAAAATCACACTATAAAAACTGTATACCTTGAAAAATAAGCCTGTTTACAGCAAGAACTGTCAACCGCTGTAGTCTCTGTACAAGTTCAGATTCAGAAGCTCTTATTGGATTTTCTTGACTCATTCTTCTGTGCATTAGCTCTGTAAGCTCACTGCTTGCAAATGAACGCATAGTGATTAAAAGAGGGTCTGACTGTGGATACAATAACCTTTGTGCACCTAAAAAAAAACAAACAAAAAAAAACTAATGAAAGTTGTCATACTGTAAACTATTTTTTTTAATTTAATTTTATAACCTCTTAATGACATGGCCCCATTTTTCAAAACTGACGTGTCACTTTATGTGGCAATAACATTGAGATGGAATTCCCACAAGGTAATGGAACAAATATTAAAATATAATTTTATTGGTATGCACTAAAACAATACTTTGCCCTGGTATAAATTGAATAAAAGGAAAATACTACCCCAACCCTTCACTAGACCTGCCCTATAAGATGTAGGGTCATAAGGTCAATATCCAAATCAATTTAGAGTGTGAAGCTATTTTTTCACTGTTCTCAAAAACATGTCCTAATCTAGAGGCAAGGGAATGCTCCTGTTGATATACGTTTAAATCACAGGGCACATTAGGAATAATATCCTGTACCTACTTAGGACAATAAATATGTACTACTTCATGGGAAGGGGTACATGAAATACACAGTCCTAATACCTAAACTGATTAAGAAGGAGTAATGGCCACTAGTCCTCTTTATTTTCACTGACCAAAAATACTCCTGAATGTGTAAAACAATTGTAACATGTCGCACATTCGGCTGAATCACTGTAATGGACTAATAACACACTCAAACTAATTTCTGTGCGTTATAGTGGCTACATTAGAGGAACAGGGTAACTCCTAGAACTAGGATAACCTGCCAGTGAATGATGATCACAACTGGCCCCAGGTAGATCCTATTAACCCCACAATGCTCACAGTGTATATGGTGTTTGTGTGGCTCTAAAAAACATGAGCTGCTTTCGACAACACACAAATCCACTCAGTATCACTAGTAGGTGGAGTGAATGGCAAGTATGTATTCCACTCCACCCAAAGATAAAGTTGAATCATCTCATATGGTGTCTATATAGTTCTAATAGGTGAAATCCGATACTTCAAACACCCCAGATTAGCTTAGTATCACTAGTGAATGGAGTGGACACTAGCGTATTCCACACCACATAATAGTACAAAATTCAATGTCCAAAGGCAGAATTGCCATAAAAATAATACAAACTTTATTAAAGAAATACAATAAAAAAAACATGACAAACAAAAACATGCAACAAATAAAACAGGAGGAACCAATACTTCCAAAATGGTATGTAAAAATCACATAGCAATAATTATGTTGGACTTTCAAGCAAGGCTGAAAGTACAAAGAGTAAACATAGTGGCAACATCATAAGACAGACATACCATGAACAGGGGTGCGTCTGTTCAAGGTATGTCTTTCTTATGATTTGATACTCACAGTCTTTCCATGTACTGAGTTTGTTTGTACTTTCATCATTGCTACAGATCTTGGCTACATTTCTTGTTGCTTTTATGCACTTTATATACCTATATAGCCTTTGGTGTTGCCACTATGTTTACTCTTTGTACTCTCAGCCCTGCTTGAATGTCCAACTTAATTATTGCTATGTGATTTTTACATACCATTTTGGAAGAATTGGTTCCTCCTGTTTAATTTGTTGCATTTGTTTTTGTTTAAGTCATGTTTTTTTTATTGGATTTCTTTAATAAAGTTTGTATTATTTTTATGGCAATTCTGTCTTTGGATATTGAATTTTGTATTTTGGGGTGAATTTGCCATTACTGTGCCTTAGGTTGCAGTGTGTATATTTACCACATAAAAGTACAAGGAACATCTCTACACGTTTCCCTCTTAATGTATAGAGTTCCTCAGGAGACTAGACAATTAGCGATCTCAATAGCGGTATAGATAATACAAAATATTACAGCCATCTCAATAATGGTGATTAAAATTGCTTTTCCCCACAGCTTGATGGTAGGTGTGAGTACTCTGATTGTAGGCTATATTAATAAATAATATACACAAAAAAATACACACAAACACGGAGAGAACATACAAACTCTTTGCAGATGTTTTTTTGCCCTTGGCAGGATTTGAACCTAGGACTCCAGCGCTGCAAGGTTGCAGTGCTAACCACTGAGCCACCATATGGCCCCAGCTATATTAATATTTGTGCCATTAACTTGTGGGAATTCTGTGACAAATTGAGGTTCTTTTTTGGAAATAATAACATTGAGATGCTTTAACCCCTTCCCACTGAGGGCATTTTTCGATTTTCGTTTTTGACTCCCCCCTTCCAAACCCCATAACTTTAACTCTTAGAGCCATACGTGATCTTAATGTTTGCAGGACAAATTTTTCTTCTTGATGCTACCATTATTTATTGCATACAATGTACTGGGAAGCTGGGAAAAAAATTCGGAAGGGGGTGGATATGAAGAATAAGTGCATTTGTGCGACTTTCTTACAGGCTTCATTTTTACGGCGTTCACTGTGCAGCCAAAATGACATGTCATCTGTATTCTATGTTTCAGTATGATTCTGGGGATACCAAATTTATATGGTTTTATTTACATTTTAACCCTTTAACCACTTCAGTACCGGGCCAATTTGTGGTCCAGGACCAGACACATTTTCGGGTTTTTTGTATGTAAGGTTTTGAGGGCTGTAACATTTTTCTCGTATGTCTCATTCAACTAATTTTTGTGTCTTTTTTCGGGGACACATAGGGCTTTATTTTTATGTTTTTATTTTCGAATGTGTTTTTTTTTATATCCGGGAAAATATAAACATAATAGGAGGGAAATTGTGTTTGATTTTCACTTTATTTATTTTTTTATTTAATATCACAAAGTGCTACTGAAAAACTTTATAAAATAGTTTTTCCTCTCCGTTACGGTAATTTTTATTTTGTATGGTGTTGTTGGGGGTGGGGCTATAACCTTTAATAGTGTCATTCAAGTCAAGAGAACCAAAAATGACGACTTTAGATTTTTTTTTATTTTTATGAAGTACAACTTAAGTTAATTACAAATTAAAAGTTTTGAATTTTTTTCTTCATCCGTTAACTTTTTACAGACTTCTAAAGTTTCAAAAAAGTGCACATTTTAGCCTGGTATGGCTTTACATTTTTTATCATATCTCGGGCTAGAATTAAGATAAAGAGATGGGAGAGGCATCATTTTTATCAGAACGGTATCGTCTTTCATTTGATATGTCACAAGACTAAGTTTCTTTATATTTTGTTATGGAGAAATCAAATTCAAAATCAAAATCACACGGAGTTTACGCTCTGCTCATTCTGAACATAAACTCGTTCAGAGTGAGCGGCGTAAAACATCCCATTGACTTCTATGGGTGCCAGCATATGCGTACTACCCATTGAAATCAATGGATGCTTTTTTACCTATTTCTTTCAATGTATTATGCTGTTTTTACACCGCTCACTCTGAACGATTTTATGTTCAGAATGAACAGAGTGTAAACTCCATGTGAAGGCTCCCTAACATGTAGGAATAGCCTTAAGAAAAGCTATTCTTCTCCTAACTTTAGATGTCTTCACCGCAAAGCCATTCAGTAGAAATCCCGGGTTTCTTCTGTATGCAAATGAGTTCTCTTGCAGCACTAGGGGCGTCCCCAATGCTGCGAGAGAACTCTTCCAGCACTGGCTTCAAACTGCTGGCCATGCGCAGTCGGCTCTGCAGTCGGGCCTCGGGCAGAGCAGACTGCGTATACCAGTGACCATTTTCTTGTGGCTGCTTACCCCAGCTTACTTTGTAAGTGGCCACAGGAAAATTGGCACGGGCATGTGCAGTTGGCTCTGCCCGAAGCCCGACGGCAGAGCCAACTGCGCATGCCCAAAAGTTTGAAGCTGGTGCTGGAAGAAGGGAGAAGAAAATGTCATTTTAATGATTGAATCCCTTAAATGTCTGGTTTTCTTGAAATATAAAAAAAACAAAAAACTTGCAAGTCTTCAGTAGGTGATACCTTTTTTAATGGCTAACTCATAATGACGACAGAATATGACGTTTTGAAGCTTACTCTGGGCTTCTTCTTCAGATATATCTAAAAACACTTTCTGCAGGCTGCATATTTGTGTACAATTGGACATATAGGGATAGAATTACAGGAGGGGGGGGGGGAATGAGGCTTATTACTATATACATATAAAAACAAATAATCAATTCCCAGTTCCCAGGTTCTTTATCTTTACGGCTGTCTTAGTTCAGTGATTTGTATAGAATGACATGAACCCATGTGATGCATTCATTCCATTATCTAGAGAGGCAGGATGAAGTCATTGAATCCTCTGCTTTGAACCTTTACACAGACGTTGCAGGTAGTGTAGGTTACGGTGCATATTTTAATGGTGATTGGTCAGCTGAGAGATGGCGGCTGTCCTGGTTGGATTTAGTGATTTTACTAAAAATATTGTGCTTTTGGAACTCTTTCCGGTGGTTGTTGCCATAGTGATCTGGGGTAAAGCTTTTACGGGCAAAAGAATAATTTTACATTCTGACAATAAAGGTGTTGTCTTTGCTATTAACACGCTTTCTTCCAAATCAGATCTGGTGGTGAAACTGTTGAGACATCTAGTGTTATGTTGCATGACCTTTAATGTATGTCTAAAAGCAAAGTATATTGAAGAAAGGTCAAATATGATTGCTGACGCATTATCTCGTTTGCAGCTAGAGGGCTTTCATCTTCTCGCTCCAGAAGTTGCAGCAGAGGGAATTGCATGTCCACTGCACTTATGGGACATTATCTGGAATTAGTATCCCAGTAAGTCAGTGGCACCCTAAACATGTGCTGATTACTCAGCCGCATGGTTGTCATGGATTCAATTCTGTAATAATCTACACATTGATTTTATGAAAATTAATTTGTCTTTAGCTTTATTATTTATCTCTGATTTAATGTATAGAGAGCTTTCTCATTCCTCCATTTCCGAAACGTTGGCAAGGATCTCATTTTTTCTATGTTTAGGTGGAGAACCCCCATTTATGAGTTTTCACCCAGTTCAACTGTTGAAAGGTTATAAAAGGTGTTATGATAATAGGTGCCCTATTACAGCAGACTTGTTAAATAGGATATGGTTTGTCTTAGATCAGGTTTGTTTTGATTTATTTGAGTTGACGTTGTTTAGAGCAGTTTATGCACTAGCGGTTTTTAGTGCATTAAGGATTAGTGAATTGGTTTGTAGAAGTAAGAATTGTATGTAAGGTTTATTGGTGAACGATATATAAGTTAATGATGATGGTTTTGCAATTTATTTAAGGAGATCCAAGACAGACCAGGAAAGTAAAGGTATTTTGTTTCATTTGTATCTGTTAGGTGAATCTATTATCTGTCCTGTATCTAATATGAAAGCTTGGTTATTTTGTAGGCCCGTGGTTCCCGATCCTTTGTTTATTCATAGTAACGGTATGCCCCTGACTATTTTCTGTTTTTCAATTTAACAGAGTGCTGCGTAAATGTGTATTGAGACTCGATATAAATGGTTACAGATTTTCAGCACACTCATTCAGGATTGGTGCTATTACAGAAGCAGCTAGATTGGGTTTAGATGAAGCCATGATCAAACAGGTAGGTCGCTGGGACTCCAGTAGGTATAAGATGTATGTTAGACCTAATTTGTTGTAAAAATATTTTGTGGTTATACATATTTTTTTAAAAAAATGTATTGTTTCTGTGATTTTTCTTTTTGTTTTTTAGGATATCATGTAACTGTTTGGATACTAGTCCACTCTTTTGAGTACTGGGCTAGACAGAGGGCACAGAGTAGGAGCTATTCAGAGAACCTCTCTTTTTCTCGGTCAAAAGTTAAAATTCTTTGGTATGGTGTAAGGGGTCTCTCTTGGAATGGCTTGTTACAGGAAATACATAAGCAAATAAATAAGCTCATTTTGTTGTGGCCTAATCCTAATATTATTATTTTTCATTTAGGAGGAAATGATCTGGGTAAAAACTTTAGATTTAATGTGGCAAATGTGTATACCGCAGTTTTTGCTATAATAAAATGCATGTTTCCTGACTCATTGTTGATTTTTTCTGAAATTAATTAATTTTCTTAAATTATTCAGCGGATGACCTGATCAGGTAAAGAGTTGGCCCATGTTGATAGAATTAGGAAAAGAGTGAATAGGGCAATGTTTAAGTACTTGCCCTCTTTGGGAGGTTGCTCCTACAGAGATAATGATCTGGAAGGCTTTCTTCCTGGTTTATACAGATCAGATGGGGTTCATCTCTCAGAAGTTGGGATTGACATTTTCAGTTCGGCGCGTTTCTTCCTGACGAAGCCAGGAAGTGGCGAAACACGCGATCGTTCCATAGCTGGGTAGGCTCACTATTACCTTTTATAACAGTACTCTGTACTTGGTCTTTATACAGTTTCACTGTTTGGTCTTATATTTATTTATTGCACAGGTTTCAATGTTATCGTGTTTCACTTTATTATTGTTATCTTATGTTACTATGTAACATTTATTTGTGGAATTGAGTTAATTGAATGTGGATTGCACACTTTTACATGTATGACCTTGCTTAGTTTACTATTTATATAGCATAACATTGAGCCTCCCATATTATGGTATTATTGGTTTATTTGGTCCTTCCCATATTTATTATATCATTATTTTTTTTGTTATATTATGTTTCTATATATTTAAATAAAATATTTAATGTTTTATTTATAAGTGATCCTGTCGTTTTGACACTATTTTTTGTTGCTGTATAGTGGATTCACTGTTTTTGAGCCTTCTTTGTATTGTGTATAGTGAGCAATAAGGGTTTAAGGTTAAACATTATAATTATGCTGCGGAAAATTAACCGTAAATGCAAACACAAAACCAATTACATAACTGTCTTGTTTTTAGTCACGATAAAATACTATTTACCTGTAGTGTTCTTTCTTTTAGGTGATCTTGTATAAGAAGAATGAGGAAAATGACACGTGGTGGAAATAGCTTGAGTGTCTTCATTTGAAGTTGTTTTTATGAACTCAAAAGCAGAGTGTAAAATTTTGAACTGGATTACAACAGCCATATCTGGGGGAAAAAATTGAATAAACCTTTATTTTGATACCAAGCCTATTTTGTCATATGTTACCTAGAAAAATATTCAGTAAATTTACTTAAAGCACAAAAATGTGTTCCATTTACTTGAGCTGCAATACAAAACACAGTCTATGAACAGATGTGCTACTGTTTCTGGAAAAAGTGCAGACAAATTTTCTAGATCTGGTCATCCCCTTTAAAGACTTGGATATCAATGACTTATCCTTAGGATAAGCATTAATGTCAGATTGCCGAGGGTCTGACATCAGGATTAAGACCACAGTGATGGGAAGAGCTCTACAGCCTCTTCTCTGTCACTAAATACACCAAAATACATATCATATCCATACAGCCCCATTCACTTGAAGCTGGACACAGGCTATGCAACAAGTAAACTTGATGTTACTGGCCTACGAGGAGGAAAGGCTACTGTTTTAATCAGCTAATATGTTGGGAACCCCAGGGATGTCAACTCACGCTGTTCTGCAGGGAGTATGCCAGATTTACAGACTCCTCACCTGGTCATCCTGCCAAACTTTTTTTTACCCACAATCCTGGAAGTACGTCATATTCAAAATCATTGCAGATTGATTCACATGAACCTATTAAAATAGTGGCTCTCGTGATTACATGGAGAAAGTAAAGAAGAAGTTTCCTGAAAATAAGCTCAAATCACAATTCTCAAAATAAAAAAAACATTCAAATATAATCTCTACCCAAGATAGGTGAAAAGAAGAGGACTCAAAAGTACAGCTGACTAAATGAAGGTGTAAAGAAGAAAATGCATATACAATCTATAAAAAGATTATGAGAAATAGCTCATCCATATGAAATTAAGTCACATCCTATCGTGCACGACCCTGTCCTCCTTGACTCCTCGAAGCTCCAATATCAACGAAGAAAAAGATCCAAACGGGTTGTTTGAAGGATCCGCAACACATGGACGTGTAAAAATACGACTTTTATTTCATGACTTTTTAAAATTTAGCCACAACAAGCGATAGGCGCAAAGCCACATTAAAGGGGCTCTATCAGCAAAATCATACTGATAGAGCCCCACATATGCGTGAATAGCCTTTAAAAAGGCTATTCAGGCACCGTAAAAGTTATATTAAACTACCCCACAGTTTTAAAATAAAACCCTAAAAAAGAATGTTATCTACTTACACATCGTGCACGCTGGGCGGGCATTCAGGGTGCGCCGTCTTCTTCATCCACGCCTCCTCTTCCTCCGATGTCCTCGGGTCCCGTCCTCCTCCGGCGCTCGCGAACAGACACTGATAAAAAAAAAAAATGGCCTGGGCGCCTGCGCAGTAGCCGTAGTAGAAGCCGCATGCTACTGCGCAAGCGCGCAGGCCATTTTTTTTTATATCAGTGTCAGTTCGCGAGCGCCGGAGGAGGACGGGACCGGAGGACATCGGAGGAAGAAGAGGCGTGGATGAAGACACACTCTGAATGCCCGCCCAGCGTGCACGATGCGTAAGTAGATAACATTCTTTTTTAGGGTTTTATTTTAAATGGGGGGGGGTAGTTTAATATAACATTTACGGTGCCTGAATAGCCTTTTTAAAGGCTATTCAAGCATATGTGGGGCTCTGTCAGCATTATTTTGCTGATAAAGCTCCTTTAAGCAGGCTGCAGAGTACAAACCTAACTAGTCCCGAGCACCAGGAAGAGGTGTTACAATGGCTAGCGGACAATGCTTCCAGCACATTCTCCACCAGCCAGTCAGCTTCTACCTCAACTCCTCCTCTTACCCAACAGTCTGGTCCTCCCTCCTCACAAAATGCCCAATCTTCCCAGCAACCTAATCCCACCTTTCCCACCTCCCAGGAGCTGATTTTGGCTCCATTCACTGTCCCTCTCTCTGTCCTGAATCACCAGAGGTAACAGATGAGTTGCCTGATGCACAAACACTGGAGCATACGTTATCTCCTGTTGTTGTTGTTGACCAGCAATCCGCCCTCAGTGACGACGATGACGACACACAGTTGCCATCAGGACAGCCTGTTGCCGTCGTCGGTGTGCAAGAGAAGGAGCCGTCAGATGAATTGGACGAGGAGGAGATGGACGATGAGGACACTCACCTGACCTGGACAGGGCGGAAGTCAAGCAGGGACAGCAGTGTAGATGTGGAGGGAAGTGCGGCACCAAAGAGGGTGGCTAGAGGCAGAGGCATGTCGAGAGGCAGAAGACAGCTGCTTCACGGAACACAAGCCACAGCCAGCAGGGCCCAAAATGTTCCCTCTTGTAGCCAGCCTAGAAAAACTCCCCCATCGAGGCCACGGTCTTCGGTGGTGTGGAATTTTTTTAATGTCTGTGCGGCAGACAAATATACAGCGGTTTGCACACTCTGCAACTCTGAAACTGAGTGGGGGCTCTGAAAAGAGCAACCTTACAACCACTGCCATGCGCTATCATTTGGAAGGCAAGCACTGGGCTCAGTGGCAGAGAGCAAATGCAGGACAATCGTCGTCCGGCGATGCCGCCACTGCCTCTCCCACTGTTGCCAGTGCTGGCGCTGCAGTCCAGACCAGAAGCCAGGAAACCTCCACATCTGCCTCCACCACTTCAGAGACTTCTCCCTCATCCTCCCCTTCTCCTGCCTCAGCTCCTTTTCCTGCCTCAGCTCCCTCTCCTGCCTTAGCTCCTTCTCCTGTACCATCATGCGCCTCCTCAAAACAACCCACCATCTCCCAGACTTTTGAGCGCAGGCAAAAATACAGCGCTACCCACCCCCATGCACAAGCCTTAAACGCGCACATCTCCAAACCGATGGCCCAGGAGATATTGCCGTTTCGGCTTGTTGAAACTCAGGTCTTCCGTGACCTGATGGCAAGTGCGGCACCTCGCTATGCCGTGCCTAGCCGTCACTACTTCTCCCAGTGTGCCGTCCCTGCCTTGCACCAGCACGTGTCACTCAACATCTGGCGGGCCCTAAGTTCCGCGATTTGCACAAAGGTCCACTTAACCACCGATGCGTGGACACGTGCATGCGGACAGGGACGCTACATTTCACTGACTGCACACTGAGTGAATGTAGGCGAGGCTGGGACGGGGTCACAACCTGGGGCGGTCTACCTCATTTCCCCGCCCAACATTCCTGGCAGGGGCTCTGAACCACCACCCTCCTCCTCCACTGTTACATTGACCCCAGCTACCAGCTGGAAACGCTGCAGGACTGGCATGGGGAGACGTCAGCAGGCCGTGCTGAAGCTCATAAACTTGGGGGACAGACAGCACACTGCCCCAGAGGTGAGGGATGCCCTCCTTGATGAGATGGCAACATGGTTTTCGCCACTGCACCTGGGCCCAGGTATTGTCTTGTGTGATAACGGCCGCAACCTGGTAACAGCTCTGGAGCATGCCAACCTCCAAACACATTCCATGCCTGGCCCACATGTTCAATTTAGCGGTACAACGGTTTTTGAAAACATATCCCAATGTAGCCGAGCAACTGATGAAAGTGCGGCGCTTGTGCGCTCACTTACGCAAGTCCACAATAGCCGCTGCTAGCCTCCAAAGCCCCCAGCAACGACTCCATCTGCCAGAACACCGGCTGATTTGCTATATCCCCACACGCTGTAACTCGACATACCACATGTTGAGTAGAGTGTGTGAGCAGCAGAGACCCTTGATGGAGTACCATCTCAAAAACCCAAGGGTTCATCAGTTTCTGCACCATGAGTGGCCATGGATGGCAGACTTATGCGAGATCTTGCGTGTCTTTGAGGAGTCAACCATGAGGGTCAGCTGCGATGACGCAATCGTGAGTGTCACAATCCCGCTCCTGTGTGTGATGCGAAAATCCCTCATCACCATCAGGGATAACGCATTGGACGCTGAGGAGTTGGGCATAGGAGCAAAAACATCCCAACAGGATAGTCAGGGCACACTCCTGTCCGCTTCACAGCGTATATTGAGGGAGGAAGAGGAGGATGGCGAAGTAGCAGATCTCATTGTCACACAGGAGGCTAGCGGGGAAGTTCATTGCGTCCCATTGCTGCAGCGCGGTTGGGGCGAAATGGAGGAGGAAATGGAGAGTGACCATTCCGGTGGGGGCAGCCAAGTGACGCCAAGTAACACATGGCTGAATACATGTTGGAGTGCTTTGCAACTGACAAACGCATTGCCAAAATCCTGGAGAGGAACGATTTTTGCAATCCTCGACCTCCGGTATAAAAATTATGTTTGTAATTTTATTCCGGTAGAGGGGAGGGCCAGTCGCATGAGTGACTGCCACAAGCAACTGGTACAGAATATGATGGAGAGGTTTCCATCAACTCTCATTGGCGACACACAGGAGAGTTCCTCCAACAGGCCACAACCTGTCATCCGTCCACACCCGGCAGCGGCACACTTTCCAAGGTCTGGGACACGTTAATGGCGCCCACTCGCCAAAGTACCGCCACTGAGGGGCCTAGTGTCACCAGGAGGGATAAGTATAGGTGCATGTTGGGGGAGTACCTGGCCGACACCAGCCCTGTCCTCTCTGATCCCTCTGCGGCCTATACTTACTGGGTTTCCAAGTTGGATTTGTGGCTGGAACTTGTGCTGTACGCATTGGAGGTCCTTTCCTCCCCTGGCGCCAGCGTGCTTTCGGAAAGGGTCTTCAGCGCTGCCGGTGGCATAATTGCGGATAAGCGCAGCCGGCTGTCAGCTGACAGTGCTGAAGCTCAAAAAAATGAACAGCCACTGGATAGACCCATCATTTTCATGTCCACCGGTGTCAAGCACCCAGACATGAAGTTGCATGTGTGTGCTTACCCTCTACAATTCCTCCTCCTCCTCCTCCATCAGCGTTGCAGAATTCTGATCCTATTAGGATCAATCCACCCTGATTCTCCCCAACTCTGCTGTTTAGCGTCTGAATCCACCCCGATTCCCCCAAACTCTGCTGGTTAGTCAATCCACCCTGATTCCCCCCAACTCTGCTGGTTAGAGTCTGAATCCACCCTGACTCCCCCCAACTCTGCTGGTTAGAGTCTCTACTCACGCCAAGGGCCAAAAACACTGCTTTTTAAAGGCTCTGCTCACACCAAGGGCAAAAAACACTGTAATTTATAGGCTCTACTCACACCAAGGGCCCAAAACACTGCTTTTTAAAGGCTCGATTCACATCAAGGGCCAAAACCACCACTTTTTAAAGGCTCTACTCACGCCAAGGGCCAAAACACTGCATTTTAAAGGCTCTACTCACTCCAAGGGTCAAAAGCACTGTATTTTAAAGGCTCTACTCACGCCAAGGGCCAAAAGTACTGCTTTTTAAAGGCTCTACTCACTCCAAGGGCCAAAAGCACTGCTTTTTAAAGGCTCTACTCACGCCAAGGGCCAAAAACACAGATTTTTAAAGGCTCTACTCACTCCAAGGGACAAAAACTAAATATCTGCTGTTTAAAGGCTCCACACAACACAACGAGAGTGATGGTTCTGGAACAACTGTTTTAGGGGCTAAGAATTTTAAAGTGGCTAAAACTCTGCTGGGTGCACGGCTCAACTCACCAAAAGGGCCTAAAACTCTGCAGGGAGAAGGCTGAAGTCACCTAAAGGGCCTCAATATCTGCTGGTAGCTCAGCTTAAGGGCCTCTAACTTAATTTGGAAGGGCTCACATTAAGGGCTATAAAAGTGAATTTTGGAAGGTCTTACCACATCACACACACATCCACGGTGACAGTTCAGGTTGGGTACTGTTGGATCTCCAATTCCATTTGTGGTTGTCATGGGCAACGTGATTAAAAGGGGTGCTTGTTAATGTTTGTTTAGCTTAAATTCGGGTTTCTGTCCATCCATTTGGGGAAGAAAGAAGGTTTCCAGGTATTTTCCCACTTTGATAGAGGTTTTTTTGAGTGTGAAAAGTGTGTAGTTGATAGGCTGTGGGGGTAAAACAGTGACTTGGGCTTGTTAGATGCCCCCAGGCATGCTTACCCTGCTGTCTCAGTTGCATTGCAGAGGTGTTGGCATCATTTGCTGAGGTGTGATAGTGGACTTGACGACCCTCCTGAGTCAAATGGTGGGATCCCCTGAAACTAAGCATTTTCCCCCATAGACTCTAATGGGGTTCAATATTCGATCGAATAGTTGAATATTGAGCGGCTATTCGAAACGAATATCGAATATTTTACTGTTCGCTCATCTCTAGTAGTTAACTTAGGGCCCATGCACACGATGTAACGCGACGTTGATTCTGACACGAAAACTCGTGTGAGAATCAGCGCTTCAAAATAGAATCCCATGACTTAACCCGCGTAACACATTGCAATAAAAAAAAATTAAAAAATCTGAAATTTCCCCATTGTGGGACTATTAAAGGATTATCTTATCTTAAAAAGCCTCCTCCCATTGATTTCAATGTGTGCGCGCGTAACACGGAACCCATTGAACTCAATGGGATTCTGTTTTGCAGCGCTTGATTCTGACACAAGTTTACGTGTCAGAATCAATGCCGCATTACATCGTGTGCATGGGCCCTAAGTTTACACACAAATTTACACTTTCTATTTGCACTGCTGTTATTTTCATGATGCCTTAGCACAGCATTGACAATACCCTCTTTGCCTGCTGAAGGACAGTGTAAAAATCGTTCAATATAATGTAAAAATCGTTCAACATAATGTAAGAGGTCATAAGTAAACAGGCAGAGAGCCTCCTCTGTTCTTCATCATAACTCTCAAATCATATTTAGTAGCTCCCATAGCTATGAAAAATGTGTGTCCATTAAGGAGATCCTGTTTTGTACAATCCTTCTAGCTTCAATTAGAAAAGTTTGGAGCCTGGAGTATAGAAATGCATTTTATTCACAAGGACTTGCCATGAAATCAAATGACCTAACTAAAGAGAAGGAAATGATCAATTCCCCAAAAAACAACAAGTATAGCATTACTTATTGAATTGCATTGGGGAAATATGTGCATAATAAATCTGGAGTACATTTTTAAAGATGCTTTGTTCTCTCCACAGCCTAAATAAAAAGCCAGTATACCTCTAATATTTTGTTTTGCTTAGAGAAAGCTATCAACATTGTTGGAAGATGAGTTAGTTCACAAAGTTTTTTGCAGGCGGATTTTGACATGGAATCCGCCTCAAAATCTGCCTGCAAAAAAGGCTCATATTCAGGCTCATATTCAGTTCAATGGGAGTCGCTCGGTTCTTTTTCCCACTAGCAATTTTTTTCACGTAGTGGGAAAAAGAAGCGACATGCCCTATCTTCCCGCAGATTCCGCGACTGAGACAGCCACAGCATCTGCGGCGCAAGGCCTACTCCAGATTAGGCCCATTTAGCCAGAAATGGGCCGGAAATGCCACGATGGGATGCTGATGCAGTGCACTGGCTAGCCACGCAGAGAGTTCACATAGCGGAAAAGGTTTCCGCCATGTGAATATACCCTTACAGTTCATACTCTATATGTGGGTATAAAAAAAGTTGCTCATGTAAAGCCCTAAAGAGCTAGACAGCACTATGTTCTGAAGTGTGACACATTAACAATTAGACTGCACCCACTAAATTCTCAAAGTTCACTCAATTAGGACCCCTGAACATTGAAAACTTTTAAAAGAATCCACAGTTTTTCTATACATGAATCATGTATACTGCGTTCTTTCCATAGTAACATAGCTGATAAGCTTAGAAAACAAACGCCAGAATAAAACCCATGCACAAAACTGATAAAAAAAAATAAAACACACCACAAAAAAAAGTTTGTAAAAGCACCACTGAAAATACTTTAAATGAATGATGTTTTAAGATAAGTGTTTTAAAATCCCTATAAACAATTATGAAATAAAAAGGAGGCCTTAAATGCATTTGAAAGGAAATTCTTACTTCGCAACTTTTCATTTTTGCTTTCATTCAAATATCCAAGTATTACTATCAAATCCTCAAAAATTCGAAAATACTGGGATCCAGATGAACTGCAGGAGTGTATGGTAACAGCTATTAAAAGTTGCTGCAAATCACAAGCAAGCAAAACGTAGTCATCTGGGGAAACACTGGAAGACAAAATGACAAAAAGTTAACAGTGATGCATTAATTAAAGAGGTTGTCCTGTTATTGACACTTATTTCCTATCCAAAGGACAAGGGATAAGTGTCTGATTGCTGGGTCAGTCCCCTAGTGATCAGTAGAAATGAAAGTCACCCTAAGCTCTAGTTGTGAATGGAGCGTCAGTTCATTTGCGTGACCCCCTTGCCTGCTGCATTAAAAAGCAGGTAGCTAAGAAACCACACAGGCCCATAGACTATATAATGGGGTCAATGTGTTTTACGTAAGGTGTCTGCACAAATCATGCGGAGAGAAAAGTACTGCAAGCCACTATAGGACTCCCCGAACGGAATAGCAAACGCAGATGTGAACCAGGCCTCACTGAATAAAGAAAAAAAACTTACCTTGTTTCAATTCCACATAGGGTTGCTAATGTGTTACACAATGAATACAGAAAGCCACTATCAAGTAGCATATCTGCAACTTTTGAGCAGGAGTTAATAATCTGAAGCAAAAGGCAAAATAAATTGTGCAACAGGCTGGCATCATGTAAAGAATTTTCAATCAACCCAAGAACTGGGATGATGCACCACTTCTTGAAGATATTAGCAGTTTTGATTTCATCAACATCAAACCTGTTTGGAATGAAAATAAATGAGCCTTTTAAATAAAGATCTTAAAAGGAAATTACCATTTAACAGAGAAAACAAACAAAAAAACACCATAAACATAAATAAAAAAAAAATACTAATTTCATAAAATGTAAATAAACAAGAAATATAGAAACACTACATGGCGGTAATTATTATAATCATTGGTGATCAGACACTGATAAGGTAAGTTACATAAATTATGCAAACAAACATCAGAACTATCAGCAAAAATACGTTTATGGTATATGTCTTTAAATTTCTCAGAAATGCTGACTCAGGTCTGTTTTGTTGGTTCACGAGGCCACTAGACATGTTTGGGTTTTATGCTATTAAAGGGGTATTCCCTGTAAACATAAGGGCTCGTTCACACGTGAACAAAGGAGCGGATTTTGACAGCGGATTTCGCTTCAAAATCCGCCCCTTTACAATGGTGGTCTATGCAGACCGCTGGGCTTCTTTTTTCCGCTAGCGGCGGGCTGCTGCTAGCGGAGAAAAGAAGCGACATGTCCTTTCTTCAGGCGGAAGCCGCGGCACGCTAGACTGCGGCTTCCGCCTAGCGGCAGCACCCTCCCATGTCGGCTCATTCAGTTGAGCCAACATAGGAGGTGAAAGCCGTGACCGCGATGGTCGCGGCAGGCAGGTTTTGACCAGAGAGAGACGCGGCTCGCCGCGTCTCTCTCTGGTCAAAACCCGGGCAGGCGCTGCACATGTGAACTGACCCTTAATAATGTTGTTGTTGTTGTTATTATTATTATTATTAATAATAATAATAATGCATTTTATTTATATAGCACCAACATATTCTGCAGCACTTTACAAAATGTAGGGTGCAAGTACAGACAGAAACTTACATTACAGAGAAATAGTCAATTCACACGATGGAACTAAGGGTCCTGCTTGCAAGAGCTTACAATCTATGAGGTAGATTGGGAGACACAAGAGGTAGCAGGGGCTGTTACTATACTAGTATTAAAAGTGCCCCCTCTAATTGCTAATGATTTCCAAATATAACGAAATATAGAATCTTTATGTGTTCTCAGATATCATATGTCCAATGCCCCATGTTTTAGACATACAGACTGTAAAGTTACTAATGATAAGGAAGGCTTTCAGGTCATGCAAGAATATGTCGATAAAGAACTCCCTTGCTTGCTTCCTTTTCATCTCCTTGCCATAAAACAGTCATTACTTCTAGTCATGTGACCCTCCTTTCAAGCTAATTCTTCCTCTGTCAAACATGTGACATGCTTTTACATCTCGATTTAGAGCATTCACTTTCTTCATGATATTGAACTATGAAGCGAGGAATTGCTTCCTTCCCTGTGGTTTTATTGTTTTTTGGTGACAGTGAAGCAGGGTAAAGGCATACCTCCCAACTTTCAAGGAACAGAAAGAAGGACAAAATGTGCTCCGCACACTTCTGTGCTGACTCCTCCCATTCTCATCCAATTTTCCACATGCCCCCACACGATATAATGCTCCCACAGTCACCCTAACATTATATGCCCCCATATTATAATGTTTCTCTCCAATTTCCCCACAGTAAGAAGTCCCTCTCCTCATGCCCCAGGGGGGGGAATACGAAGGGGGGGGGGGACATTAAAGTGGGGAAGCTGGAGGGGGACATTAAAAAATGGTGTAGTTGGAGAGGGACACATTAATGGCAGCTGGAGTGGAACATTAAACTGGGGACAACTAGAAAAGGAGATTAAACTGGGGTAGCTGGAATGGGACATTAAACTGTAGGGGTAGCTGGAGGGTGACATTAAACTGGGGCAAGTAGAGGCGGACATGTTGTCCACAGTTTAATGTCCTTTTCCAATTGCCCCCAGCTTAATGTATTCATCCACTGAACGTTATTTTTTAATGTCCTTCTCCAGCTGTCTCCAGTTTAATGTCCCTCTTAATCTCCCCCTAGTTAAAGAGGACCTTTCATCAGTTGGGGCACATGAATTCAGCGCACTGTCGGCTTTCACATTCTGTGCCCCAGGTGAAGAGCTATCGGTGCTACTACTGTAGCTCCTTACCTCACACAGTACACCCTGCACCCCTCATCTCTGCCCCTCTCACACAGTACACCCTGCACTCCACATCTCTCCCCTCACACATTACACCCTGTACCCCACATCTCTGCCCCCTTACACAGCAAACTCTGTACCCCAGATCTCTGCACCCCCTCACAGTACACTCTGCCCTCTCACACAGTACACCAGGCACTTTACATTTTTCTCCACTGATATAACTCTGCTTCATGTGAAGGATCGTGTTACAAGAATAGACACGCCCCCTGTCATGTGACATCTGATGTCATCAGCAGGTCCTTACAGGATCGTAGTATTAGTTTTTACCCGGAGATAACAGCCGGATGGTGATCTAATAAAGTTTATACATGAAGACATGCATCAGGGGCATAGCGGGACATGCAGTAAGCCATCCGGGACCGCGGGACACCAGTCTGATAGCGGGACTGTCCCGCGGAAATCAGGACACTTGCGAGCAATGGATAAAGGCAGTATCTCCACTCCCCCACATGCAGTGCTGGTTTTACATAAAGTGTGGCCCTGGGGAAATGAAAAATGGAGCCCAAATTGCTGTACCTAAAAAGTGCCTCTAGAGATTTACATCTTATGCTGTGGACTGCCTAGGATAGGGGTAGGCACCCTTCGGCACTCCAGCTGTTGTAGAACTATATCTCCCAGCATGCTCTGCTGTTCTTGGAACTCCCATGGAAGTGAATGGCGCATTTTGGGAGTTGTAGTTTCACAGCAGCTAGAGTGCCAAAGGTTGCTAATCACTGACCTAGGACATTGTCTGGAGATTAGAGCAGAGAGAAACAGAAGAAGCTGTGGCTCCAACTGGGTGGGTCAGAAAGTTTACAAAGCTCCCTCTTTTTGGCTAGCCGAGAGCCATGACATCACTAGTCACTGCAGTGACGACCATGCTGCCTAGCTGTCTGTATATCTCTGTGTTTAGCTAAATTATACATATTTGTATGTGGTTGATGTTGAGTGTCATACTTACCTCTTTTTTTTCTGGTGTTTTGTTCTATCTAAACTGCTAGTAAGGGCCGTAACTACCATAGAGGCAGCTGCCACAGGGCCCGGGACATTAGGGGGCCCAGTGACAGCCGCTACTGCTGCGGTTACTGGCTGAAGTTACTAAGGGACATACTACTGTGTGCAGGGGCCACTAAGGGACATAATACTGTGTGCAAGGGCCACTAAGGGACACAATACTGTGTGCAGGGGCCACTAAGAGACACAATACTGTGTGCAGGGGCCACTAAGGGACACAATACTGTGTGCAAGGGCCACTAAGGGACATAATAGAGCGCGCAGGAATGCGGAGGAGGGGTCGGTCGAGGTCTTCGGCGTCGGTCGGGGGGGGAGGGGGCATGTCAAAAGTTTGCCACGGGGCCCCGGCATTCCTAGTTACGCCACTGCTGATAGTTTATGTAAATTGAAGGCTTTTCCTAAATATATTGCTTTAGAAATTCTGCTTTGTTTGCCTGTTATGTGAATTTATTCCTCCCATTGTTTACACTGTGTTGCTATAAACATGAACCTATAAGACAAGTTATGTCACTCTCTCACTGTTCTTGCCGGGCAGGGCAATCCATTCAGATAATTGCAGTTATCTGATAAATCCAAGTCTGTTATGTCTCTGAGTAAACACACAGATCAAACTTTGTTTGTTCTATACAAGAATCTGCAGATTATCTGACCTGCAGAAGTGTTCTGTGTCCTGTTCAGCAGGAGGGAGGAAGGAAGTGAAATACAGGAAGTGAGAAGCAGACTTTCAGTATGTCCAGTTCACAATCACTATCTAAATATAGGTTCTGGGGATAATATCAGTCCTTGAGGAGAGAGCACCTTTGCAGGCGTGTAGAGACTTACAAAGCCATTTTCGCTCCACTGGGGGATTATAGGAAATATTCAAATCTGTTTCCCAGAATGTAATTAGGAAAACAATGCCTCTGCTTGCTGCCCTCTAGGGACAGCCCCCTTAAACATCATGCATGACTCTTTCAACAAGCCTAAAGCAATGTTGCAAGGTTTAGTCAAACCAGTAAATATATCCCAAAAGGAACAGCATATAATAAGATGTTTTAATTTTAATTTTTCTCTTGCTTACATAGTGCCAAAATATTCTGCAAGTGGGGGGTACCCCCATATGCCTTTTGAGAATAGGAGGAAACCAGAGTAGCCAGAAGAAACCCACACAAATAAGGGGAAAACACACTAACTCCATGTAGATGTTGTCCTTGTTTTGAGTCAAAAGCTATAATAGAGAACCTTCTAACTTTCCTGGATTTTGCGGGACCATCCCAGATTCTAAGCGGAAAGGGACATTAGACTGTGGGGGCAACTGGAAAGGGACATTACACGGAGAGTAAATAAAGGGGGAAATTAAATGTCAGGGCAGCTGGAAGGGGACATTATACTGTGGGGGCAGATGGAGGGGGACATTATAATGTGGGTTATATCATGTTATGGGGACTGTAGAGGCATTATACAGTGTGGGGGCACAAAAATAAATAGATGAGAATGGGAAGAGTCCAAATGGAAGTGTGTGGAGCTAAATTCACAGTGACAGGCACAGTGCACCACACATTCTGTCCTTTGAAAGTTGGGAGGTATGGAGAATGGTGAATGGGTCTTGTATACATGAACGCATACAATCCTCAGAAAATGGTTGGTAACAGAACAATAGCGAGCAAGTGTTGTATCCTATCCTACTAATATTATAAATGTGAAAGTTTGGATGTTTGTGTGTTTGGATGTTTGTTACTTAATCGCGCAAAAACGGCTGAATGGATTTGGATAACATTTTTCACATAGATAGTTTTTAACCTAGAATAACACATAGGCTATTTTGTATCCCAGTAATTGACATAGATTCATGACTGTTATGAATTTATGTTCATATACTATGTTACACTGTAGGAGATTTCAGCTATTTGCACTTTGCTGATAACCTACTGTTATCTTTCTAAACAAACACAAAGCTAACACTGCACATTCTCTGATCTGCAGAAGACTTCTGTGTCCTTTTCAGCCAGAGGGAGGAGGGGGGGGAGACAAATACAGGAAGTGAGAAGCAGACACTCGAGGCAGCGTGTTCAGACACTGACCTGGGAAAACCCCTTTCATCCAAATTGACGAAACACCACAGCAGGTGGATCATCAACACCAACAACACACATTATATGGTGTCCCAGCAAGCGGCTGAGATTTGGGAACAAAGGCACGGTGCCAGGAACAAGTTCATGGGCAGGCAGGCTTGAGAGCTGTCGAATCGCCAGAGCAAGTGGATCTTCAGTGCCAACAGCACGCTCATTATATGGCGTTCCAGCGAGCTGCTGAGATGCCGAAACAATCACAGGCACGGCGCCAGGTACAAGTTACGTGGCAGGCCAGCTTCAGAGCGGCTGAAACGCCAGGAGCAGGCGGAACATCAACACCAACAACATGTTCATAATATGGCGTCCCAGCAAGATGCTGAGATGGCAAAACAATCAAAATCACAGCTTGAGGTTCAGCAGCAGTTCAGCTTGAGAGCTGCCAGAACACTGCAGCAGTTGGATCATCAACACCAACAACATGCTCACAGTATGGTGTCCCAGTGAGCTGCTGAGATGCTGGAACAATCACAAGCACGGCACACCAACTGTCACACACAGCTATACTCCAGGTTTCCATAACAACCCTGCCATTTTTTTTTTACACTACACCCATAGCAGGGCCGTGTGGGTATCCAGAGATGCAGCATAGCAGGGTATGCTGTGCATATGCAGAAATGTTACAGAACTGTGTAGGCTGCGAAGGGGTGAACCTACCTCTTTCGCCGCCCGAGGCGAACTACAGAAAGCCGCCCCCCCCCCCCCGGAGGAGGGGGTGTGGCCGAGCAGAGGGGCGGGGCTTAGCGCCGTTCGCAGGCAGAGAGCAGGCACGGAGAGGACCTGCTCTCTGCCTGAGCGTGAGGGGAGGCTGCTGGAGCAGCGCTGCTCCAGTGGCCTCCCCAAACCCCCGCTCGGTGGTAAGCCAGTCCAGGAAAGTTTGTCCTGGACTGGCTTAGGGAAGCAAAAATGCCGCCCTCCCTGGGGCCCTGGCATAGTGACACCTGAAGTGGTCGCTTTAGGTCGCCTCATGGGAGGTGCGGCGCTGAGGCTGCATTTGGGCATTGTTTGATGTTGTGATAAACTATTGCTGGCGGTCATTATGTAGTATTAGCTGGGATTTGGCATTACGTACATTCTTACTCATAGGATTCTTCTTTTCATTTCTACTACTTTTTTATGTTAGTATATTTATTATGTGTCCATGAGTGTTTGGTATTTGTATTTATTTTGTCTCACCAGCATACTAAGCTTTACTTGCTGCACTATAAACACCATCTTGGTATCCCTGGTACTTAGACTTATGTAGCCCCCATGACTTATATATATATATATATATATATTTATTAGAGATGAGCGAGTACTATTCGAAACGGCCGCTACCATTCATTCTTATGGGAGCTTGCTATTCGAAACTGCCGTTTCGAATAGTACTTGCTCATCTCTAATATTTATTGTTTGTATCTATGTATCCATACTTTTATTCAGGATATTAATAAATTTATAAGTTTTATACTATTTGGGTGTGGATGTTTGTTTTGTTATCATGATTGTTGCCCTACACGCCTGTGATGTATTATTTGCCTCTGTATAATTATGCACAATAATTTATTCTTCCGCTCTTATGATGCTGAAGCTGCTGTCCTCAGTGCGACTTTCAACTGTATATGCATCTACAACACAGGCAAATAATAAGTTCCCAAGGTAAAAGTAGAATAAAGTATTATGTTCAGCCATAGTGATGTTATATATAGTGATATGATTTCCCTAATGTTCCAAACTCGGTTCTAAGATGGAAGTTTGTAGAGCCTAATTATGCTTTGACGCTTTTTACTTGGCTAAATACTTTTGAAACTAAAAAGGATCTTCAACTGTAAATCCAGAAAATGATAGCTAAGCACTGGTTGGACTCAGTCACTCACGAAATGAGAGTAGAGATCCAGGCTATAAATCTTACCATAGGTATAGAACAAACTGTCTACATGCAAAGGGGGGCATTGAAAAAATTTGACAAACAATGGGGAAAATGGCTAGATCACTCGAGGTTGGCAATGAGAGAACTATTACAAAATAGACTATTCAGGTTGGGGTGAAATTAGGGATAGGGTAAATTTAGCAGATACTGGAGGAAGGAAGGAGTGTTCACAATGTTGGTTGAAAGGCTGTGAAGGGGAAAGAGGCCTATAATTGTATTTATTTGTAAACTACTCCATACCACTACTACTTACAATAGTTATAACAGGTACAATACTTACTCCTCATTCAATCCAAAATGCCGTCCAAAGAACATTTCCAACAAGCACTCTAAAACCTCTCGACTTGCATGATGGAGGTATAACTGGTTTGCAAGAAGACAGAAACCACTTTTCTTTAAAAATGCCTCCTTTTCTTCTTTAGATGCCCGTAGAAAATATGCATTCAATAGCTAAAAATTAATAAATTGAATATTTAATGAAAAAGTAATAATTAAAAAAATATACTATGAAGTGGGAAATATGAGACAATAGATTTCCCATAAAAACAGAAAATTGTTTTCTCATGCATATGCAAAATTAACAGCATTAGGTAGGCCCAAAATACAGTACATACATTTTAAGAAATCTATAGTTAAAATGTAAAAAACCACACAGATTCTGCTTTTTAAATGTCTTTTTTTTGTTTTGGCTTTTTTTTAAAAGGGACCTATTATTTAATGTGGCAATACCTTTGAGACTTTAACTTACCCACGTGATCTTGAGAGGTTTTTTTTCCGTAAAATATTATGTATCATGTTAGTGGTAAACTTTGACTTTGACTTGTGTTTGGGGGCGTTCACACTACCGTTGGTGTCCGACTGCAGTGTCCGTTGCTACTGTCCGTTCAAGATTTTAGCAACGGACACTAGCTGTGTCCGTTACAATTTCCATTCATTTCAATGGGATTTCATCTGTTGTCAGTTTGTGTCCGTTTGTGTCCTTAAGGGTCCGTTAACAACCATGTCCGTTTTTTCAAGCGGACAGAGAAATCACACATGCAGGATTTTTTTGTCCGTTTGAAAAAACGGACATAAAGTGTCCGTTTTTTATTTAACATGAAGGTCTATGGGCAACGGACATATAACGGACATTAACTGATGGCCATCAGTTAGGGAGCGTTCACACTACCGTCGGTGTCCGACATGCAGGGTTTTTCTGTCCGCTTTGTAAAAAAAAATATGTAAACTTTTTAGCACAACTGCAGGGACAGTATTGTTCTATACAGTAAAATGGTCAAAA
Source organism: Leptodactylus fuscus (assembly GCF_031893055.1). Lineage (NCBI taxonomy): Eukaryota > Metazoa > Chordata > Amphibia > Anura > Leptodactylidae > Leptodactylus > Leptodactylus fuscus. The sequence continues at coordinate 75,453,306 of NC_134267.1, forward strand.
TTGGCACCAGGAAAAAAAAAGGATTTTTTGGCCGTGCTCAGTGAGCTAGGAGAAAAGTGTTAAACTGCATCAAAATCTGTGTCATGCTAAAAACAAAGTTTTTTTTTATCTTTATTTAATCTTATCTTATATTACTTTCTTAACTCCTTGCTGCTCAGTAACATACTGTTACCGTGTAATGAACATATTGTGGGTGGTTCAGGGACAGCACTCACTTCAGCTCCTAAAATACACCCCTTGATTTCTGTGTCCAAGGGGTGACATGGCAGCCAGGCAGCCAATCAACGGCGACCTGGCTGACTTTCTCTATTGTACATAGGGATACCATGTGTTATTTACTGCATTACAGAATTATTACAGTACATAGCACTGGCGATCAAGAGGACCCAGGTTCCAGTTCCCTTGAGGGATAAGGGAAAAAAAAGTGTAAAAGTTATTTTAACCACTTCAGTACTGGGCCAATTTGTGTACATTTTAGGTTTGTTTTGTATGTGTAGTTTAGAGGGCTGTAACATTTTTCTCTTATGTCTCATTCAGCTAATTTTTATGTCTTTTTTCGGGGACACATAGGTCTTTATTTTTATGTTGTTTTTATTTTCGAATGTGTTTTAATTTTTTTTTTTATATCTGGGAAACTATAAACAAAATAGGAGGGAAATTGTGTCTGGTTTTCACTTTTCTTTTTTTTATTAAATAACACAAAGTGCTACTGAAAAACTTTATAAAATAGTTTTTCCTCTCTGTTATGGTAATTTTTATTTTGTATGGTGTTGTTGGGGGTGGGGCTATAACCTTTAATAACAGCATTTTATTGGCATATTTTACTTATTTTTTAAAATTATTTTATTTAATTTTTTTAAAAACTTTATTTTTTCAGATGGTCTTGGAGCGCTGTATACACAGTGATCGAGAAGGCAGGGAAGGGAATAAATCTTCCCTGTCTTCTCTCTTTTATTCATATGCTAATTAAGTTTCTCTGTGGACCCGGAAGTGTCTGTTTGCTGTACATACATATAGAGCAGACAGTGCAGAGATTAGTCATCAGCACAGCAGCCTCTGCTGTACATACACAGAGAATAGCAGAGAGGAGGGCATGGTGAGACTTTCGGTGCACAGAGAAGGATAATTAGCATATGAATAAAAATGTACTTATTCAAAATCTACTGAGGCAATTTACATACTAAAAGTATGTGTGAAATAGCCTTTCTCTAGGCTATGCAAGGATGTGCTTAGCTAAAAATGACGTTTCCCAATGATAGAGCCCTTTAAAAAAAACAAAAAAAACCCAAAACCTTAATTTGAAAAATGCATAACGCAAACAAAATAAAGTAAACAAACATATTAGGTAATCGTGTGTAATATATACATATGTAAACACACTGCAATGCATAAAGTAATTTGTTTTGGCCTCCCCCAAATATAGTAAGAAAAAGTGATCAAAAAATCATACAGTTGAAGGTTTTTTTTTTGGTTTTTTTTTTTAACATGTAAGCCCCATAAATGTTAATGAAAGCTAATAAAAACTTTATATATACACCTTAAAATGGTGCCAAATGAAAGTAAAATTATTTGCACAAAGAATAAGCCTTCACATAGCTAAATCTGAATTATGTAAGGCGGAAAAAGTTATTGACTCTTCCTTCAGAATAAAATTATTAATTTAATTTTTACACACAAATCTTCTTGAATATTTACTTTCACACCACATTAATTGCACTATTAGTTATTAGAGATGAGCGAACACTAAAATGTTCGAGGTTCGAAATTCGATTCGAACAGCCGCTCAATGTTCGTGTGTTCGAATGGGTTTCGAACCCCATTATAGTCTATGGGGAACAGATACTCGTTAAGGGGGAAACCCAAATCCGTGTCTGGAGGGTCACCAAGTCCACTAAGACAACCCAGGAAATGATGCCAACACCTCTGGAATGACACTGGGACAGCAGGGGAAGCATGTCTGGGGGCATCTAACACACCAAAGACCCTCTATTACCCCAACATCACAGCCTAACAACTACACACTTTACACACTCAATACCACATCTCTGACAGTAGGAAAACACCTTGAAACATGTGTATTTGGCACTTGCAGTGAGGAGAGCTTGTCACCAGCAGTGAATTTGGCCCTTGTAGTAAGTTGAGGTTGGCACCAACATTTGTTTTGAAAATCAGGGTGGATTGAGCCTCTAACCAGCAGAGTTTGGGCAAATTCATGGTGGAGGGAGCCTCTAAACACCCCAGTTTGGGCAAATTCATGGTGGAGGGAGCCTCTAAAAACCCCAGTTTGGACCAATTCATGGTGGAGGGAGCCTCTAACCAGCCCAGTGTGGGCAAATTCATGGTGGAGGGAGCCTCTAAAAAACCCAGTTTGGACCAATTCATGGTGGAGGGAGCCTCTAACCAGCCCAGTGTGGGCAAATTCATGGTGGAGGGAGCCTCTAAAAAACCCAGTTTGGACCAATTCATGGTGGAGGGAGCCTCTAACCAGCCCAGTTTGGGCAAATTCATGGTGGAGGGAGCCTCTAAAAAACCCAGTTTGGACCAATTCATGGTGGAGGGAGCCTCTAACCAGCCCAGTTTGGGCAAATTCATGGTGGAGGGAGCCTCTAAAAAACCCAGTTTGGACCAATTCATGGTGGAGGGAGCCTCTAACCAGCCCAGTTTGGGCAAATTCATGGTGGAGGGAGCCTCTAAAAAACCCAGTTTGGACCAATTCATGGTGGAGGGAGCCTCTAACCAGCCCAGTTTGGGCAAATTCATGGTGGAGGGAGCCTCTAAACAGCCCAGTTTGGGCAAATTCATGGTGGAGGGAGCCTCTAACCAGCCCAGTTTGGACCAATTAATGGTGGAGGGAGCCGCTAAACAGCCCAGTTTGGGCAAATTCATGGTGGAGGGAGCCTCTAAACAGCCCAGTTTGGACCAATTCATGGTGGAGGGAGCCTCTAAAAAACCCAGTTTGGACCAATTCATGGTGGAGGGAGCCTCTAAACAGCCCAGTTTGGGCAAATTCATGGTGGAGGGAGCCTCTAACCAGACCAGTTTGGACCAATTAATGGTGGAGGGAGCCTCTAAACAGCCAAGTTTTGGGAAATTCATGGTGGAGGGAGCCTCTAACCAGCCCAGTTTGGACCAATTCATGGTGGAGGGAGCCTCTAAACAGCCCAGTTTGGGCAAATTCATGGTGGAGGGAGCCTCTAAAAAACCCAGTTTGGATCAATTCATGGTGGAGGGAGCCTCTAACCAGCCCAGTTTGGACCAATTAATGGTGGAGGGAGCCTCTAAACAGCCCAGTTTGGGCAAATTCATGGTGGAGGGAGCCTCTAAAAAACCCAGTTTGGACCAATTCATGGTGGAGGGAGCCTCTAACCAGCCCAGTTTGGACCAATTAATGGTGGAGGGAGCCTCTAAACAGCCAAGTTTGGACCAATTCATGGTGGAGGGAGCCTCTAAAAACCCCAGTTTGGACCAATTCATGGTGGAGGGAGCCTCTAACCAGCCCAGTTTGGGCAAATTCATGGTGGAGGGAGCCTCTAAACAGCCCAGTTTGGGCAAATTCATGGTGGAGGGAGCCTCTAACCAGCCCAGTTTGGACCAATTAATGGTGGAGGGAGCCGCTAAACAGCCCAGTTTGGACCAATTCATGGTGGAGGGAGCCTCTAAAAACCCCAGTTTGGACCAATTCATGGTGGAGGGAGCCTCTAAAAAACCCAGTTTGGACCAATTAATGGTGGAGGGAGCCTCTAACCAGCCCAGTTTGGACCAATTAATGGTGGAGGGAGCCTCTAAACAGCCAAGTTTGGACCAATTCATGGTGGAGGGAGCCTCTAAAAACCCCAGTTTGGACCAATTCATGGTGGAGGGAGCCTCTAACCAGCCCAGTTTGGGCAAATTCATGGTGGAGGGAGCCTCTAAACAGCCCAGTTTGGGCAAATTCATGGTGGAGGGAGCCTCTAAACAGCCCAGTTTGGGCAAATTCATGGTGGAGGGAGCCTCTAAAAACCCCAGTTTGGACCAATTCATGGTGGAGGGAGCCTCTAAAAACCCCAGTTTGGACCAATTCATGGTGGAGGGAGCCTCTAAAAAACCCAGTTTGGACCAATTCATGGTGGAGGGAGCCTCTAAAAAACCCAGTTTGGACCAATTCATGGTGGAGGGAGCCTCTAACCAGCCCAGTTTGGACCAATTCATGGTGGAGGGAGCCTCTAAACAGCCCAGTTTGGGCAAATTCATGGTGGAGGGAGCCTCTAAACAGCCCAGTTTGGGCAAATTCATGGTGGAGGGAGCCTCTAAAAACCCCAGTTTGGACCAATTCATGGTGGAGGGAGCCTCTAAAAACCCCAGTTTGGACCAATTCATGGTGGAGGGAGCCTCTAAAAAACCCAGTTTGGACCAATTCATGGTGGAGGGAGCCTCTAAACAGCCCAGTTTGGACCAATTCATGGTGGAGGGAGCCTCTAAAAACCCCAATTTGGACCAATTCATGGTGGAGGGAGCCTCTAACCAGCCCAGTTTGGACCAATTCATGGTGGAGGGAGCCTCTAACCAGCCCAGTTTGGGCAAATTCATGGTGGAGGGAGCCTCTAAACAGCCCAGTTTGGGCAAATTCATGGTGGAGGGAGCCTCTAAAAACCCCAGTTTGGACCAATTCATGGTGGAGGGAGCCTCTAAAAACCCCAGTTTGGACCAATTCATGGTGGAGGGAGCCTCTAAAAACCCCAGTTTGGACCAATTCATGGTGGAGGGAGCCTCTAAAAACCCCAGTTTGGACCAATTCATGGTGGAGGGAGCCTCTAAAAAACCCAGTTTGGACCAATTCATGGTGGAGGGAGCCTCTAAACAGCCCAGTTTGGACCAATTCATGGTGGAGGGAGCCTCTAAAACCCCCAATTTGGACCAATTCATGGTGGAGGGAGCCTCTAACCAGCCCAGTTTGGACCAATTCATGGTGGAGGGAGCCTCTAACCAGCCCAGTTTGGGCAAATTCATGGTGGAGGGAGCCTCTAAACAGCCCAGTTTGGGCAAATTCATGGTGGAGGGAGCCTCTAAAAACCCCAGTTTGGACCAATTCATGGTGGAGGGAGCCTCTAAAAACCCCAGTTTGGACCAATTCATGGTGGAGGGAGCCTCTAAAAACCCCAGTTTGGACCAATTCATGGTGGAGGGAGCCTCTAAACAGCCCAGTTTGGACCAATTCATGGTGGAGGGAGCCTCTAAAAACCCCAATTTGGACCAATTCATGGTGGAGGGAGCCTCTAACCAGCCCAGTTTGGACCAATTCATGGTGGAGGGAGCCTCTAACCAGCCCAGTTTGGGCAAATTCATGGTGGAGGGAGCCTCTAAAAACCCCAATTTGGACCAATTCATGGTGGAGGGAGCCTCTAAACAGCCCAGTTTTGGCAAATTCATGGTGGAGGGAGCCTCTAAAAACCCCAGTTTGGACCAATTCATGGTGGAGGGAGCCTCTAACCAGCCCAGTTTGGGCAAATTCATGGTGGAGGGAGCCTCTAACCAGCAGAGTTGTGGGAAAGCAGGGTGGAGGGAGCCTCTAACCAGCAGAGTTGGTGGAAATCAGGGTGGAGGGAGCCTCTAACCAGCAGAGTTGGGGGAAATCATGTTGGAGGGAGCCTAGTATTAGCAGAATTGTGCAACGCTTATGGTGGATGAGTATGAGGATGCGGAGGAATTGGAGAGGTTGAGTACAGACATGGAGTTTCATGTTGGGGTGCTTTACACAGGTGGGCACAAAAATGAAGGCTCTATCCAGTGGTGGTTCATTTTTATCAAAGTGAGCCGGTCGGCACTCTCAGCTGACAGACGGGTGCGCTTGTCAGTGATGATGCCACCGGCTGCACTGAACACCCTCTCAGATAGGACGCTGGCGGCAGGACAGGACAGCACCTCCAAGGCATATAGGGCAAGTTCAAGCCACAGGTCCAACTTCGACACCCAATACGTGTAGGGCGCAGAGGGGTCGGAGAGGACAGGGCTGTGGTCGGAAAGGTATTCCCGCAACATGCGCCTATACTTCTCACGCCTGGTGACACTAGGACCCTCCGTGGCGGCACTTTGGCGAGGGGGTGCCATCAAGGTGTCCCAGACCTTAGACAGTGTGCCCCTCGTTTGTGTGGACCGGTGAGAACTTGGTTGCCTACTGGAGGAACTGCCCTCCCTGCCGCCAACGTCACATGCTGGAAACATCTCCATCATATTCTGCACCAATTGCCTGTGGCAAGCATTGATGCGATTGGCCCTCCCCTCTACCGGAATAAAAGACGAGATGTTGTTTTTATACCGGGGGTCAAGGATAGCAAAGATCCAGTACTGGTTGTCCTCCATGATTTTGACAATACGCTTGTCGGTTGTAAAGCACCCCAACATGAACTCAGCCATGTCTGCCACAGTGTTAGTTGGCATGACTCCTCTGGCCCCACCGGAAAGTTCAATCTCCATTTCCTCCTCATCCTCCATGTCTACCCATCCGCGCTGCAACAATGGGACGATTCGAAGTTGCCCGGAAGCCTCCTGTATCACCATCACATCATCGGACAACTCTTCTTCCTCCTCCTCCTCCTCCTCCATTAAACGCAGTGAAGCGGACAGATGTGTGGACCTACTCTCCAGCTGTGACGGATCGGATGCTATCCCTAACTCCTCTGTGTGATCTGAGTTATCCCTGATGTCAATCAGGGATTCTCTCAGAACACACAAGAGCGGGATTGTAAGGCTCACCATCGCATCCTCAGAGCTCACCCTCCTTGTGGACTCCTCAAAGACCCGTAGGATGTCACAAAGGTCTCTCATCCATGGCCACTCATGGATGTGAAACTGAGGCAGCTGACTTTGTGGAACCCTAGGGTTTTGTAGCTGGTATTCCATCAAAGGTCTCTGCTGCTCAACCACTCTATTCAACATCTGAAACGTTGAGTTCCAGCGTGTGGGGACGTCGCACAAAAGCCGGTGTTGTGGCACATGCAGGCGTTGCTGGAGAGATTTTAAGCTAGCAGCGGCTACTGTCGACTTGCGAAAGTGGGCGCACATGCGCCGCACTTTCACCAGTAGCTCTGGAACATTGGGGTAGCTCTTTAGGAAACGTTGCACCACTAGGTTGAAGACGTGGGCCAGGCATGGAACATGTTGGAGTCCGGCAAGCTCCAGAGCTGCTACCAGGTTCCGGCCGTTATCACAAACGACCATGCCTGGGCCCAGGTGCAGCGGCTCAAACCATATTGCCGTCTCATCGAGGAGGGCATCCCTCACCTCGGAGGCAGTGTGCTGTCTGTCCCCCAAGCTAATCAGCTTCAGCACAGCCTGCTGACGTCTACCAACGCCAGTGCTGCAACGTTTCCAACTCGTAGCTGGGGTCAATCTAACAGCGGAGGAGGAGGCGGTGGCGGAGGAGGAGGCGGTAGAGGAGGAGGAGGGGGGTGTTCTTCTCGTGTCCCTGCCAGGAATGTTAGGCGGGGAGACGAGGTACACCGGGCCAGTTTGGGAAGCAGTCCCAGCCTCAACTACATTCACCCAGTGTGCCGTCAGTGAAATGTAGCGTCCCTGTCCGCATGCACTTGTCCACGCGTCGGTGGTCAAGTGGACCTTTGTGCAAAGCGCGGAACTAAGGGCCCGCCTGATGTTGAGTGACACGTGCTGGTGCAAGGCGGGGACGGCACACCGGGAGAAGTAGTGACGGCTAGGGACGGCATAGCGAGGTGCCGCAGTTGCCATCAGGTCCAGGAAGGCGGGAGTTTCAACAAGCCGGAACGCCAACATCTCCTGGGCCAGCAGTTTAGCGATGTTGGCGTTCAAGGCTTGCGCGTGTGGGTGGTTAGCAGTGTATTTCTGCCGCCGCTCCAATGTCTGAGAGATGGTGGGTTGTTGTAAAGAAACGCCTGATGGTGCCTTTGATGGTGCAGGAGAAGGAGATAAGACAGGACCAGGGAAGGATGAGGTAGAAGTCAACAAAGTGGCGGAGGCAGATGAAGTGGTGTCCTGGCTCGTCCTCTGGAGTGCATCGCCAGCACAGTCAGCAGTGGCAGTGGCAGAGGCAGAGGCAGTGGCAGAGGCAGTGGCAGTGGCGTGAACGGCAGGCGGCCTTTGTCCTGCCGTTGCTGCCTGCCACTGATTCCAGTGCTTGGATTCCAAATGACGGCGCATTGAAGTGGTGGACAGGTTGCTCTTCTCAGAGCCCCTAATCAATTTCGAGAGGCAAATTGTGCAGACAACACTATATCTGTCCTCGGCGCATTCCTTGAAAAAACTCCACACCTTCGAGAAACGTGCCCTCGAGGTGGGAGTTTTTCGGGGCTGGGTACGAACTGGAACATCTTGGGAGATTCCGGGTGTGGCCTGGCTTCGCCTAAGCTGCTGACCTTTGCCTCTGCCTCTAGCTACCCTTTTTGGTGCTGCACCTGCCTCAACATCCACACTACTTTCCCCGCTTGACATCCCCCCTGTCCAGGTCGGGTCAGTGTCCTCATCATCCACCACTTCCTCTTCCAACTCCTGTCTCATCTCCTCCTCCCGCACAATGCGCCGGTCAACTGGATGCCCTGACGGCAACTGCGTCACATCATCGTCGATGAGGGTGGGTTGCTGGTCATCCACCACCAAATCGAACGGAGATGGAGGAGACTCTAGTGTTTGAGCATCTGGACACAGATGCTCCTCTGTTAGGTTCGTGGAATCGTGACGTGGAGAGGCAGGTTGAGGGACAATGAAAGGAGCGGAGAACAGCTCTGGGGAGCAGGGACAGTTTGGGTTATTGTTCTGTAAAGCTTCGGAATTTTGGGAGGAAGGAAGACAAGACTGTTGGGTAATAGGAGGAGAGGAGGCAGAGTCTGACTGGCTGCTGGACAATGTGCTGTAAGCGTTCTCTGACAGCCATTGCAAGACCTGTTCCTGGTTCTCAGGCCTACTAAGGTTTGTACCCTGCAGTTTAGTTAATGTGGCAAGCAACCCTGGCACTGTGGAGTGGCGCAATGCTTGCTGCCCCACAGGAGTAGGCACGGGACGCCCTGTGGCTTCACTGCTACCTTGCTCCCCAGAACCATTCCCCCGACCTCGCCCACGGCCTCGTCCACGTCCCTTTCCGGGAGCCTTGCGCATTTTGAATTCCTAGTTAGAAATTGGCACTGTATACCAGTAGTAAAAATTGTGGGTGCACGTAACCCCAATATATTCTTTGAATTCCCAGTCAGACACTGGCACTATATGGCAGTAGCAAGAAATGAGGGTATTTGTATTCCCAATATATTCTTTGAATTCCCAGTCAGACAATGGCACTGTATACCAGTAGTAAAAATTGTGGGTGCACGTAACCCCAATATATTCTTTGAATTACCAGTCAGACACTGGCACTATATGGCAGTAGCAAGAAATGAGGGTATTTGTATTCCCAATATATTCTTTGAATTCCCAGTCAGACAATGGCACTGTATACCAGTAGTAAAAATTGTGGGTGTATATAGCCCCAATTCTATTGCTAGGGGACTTGCAGGGTATTTCTGGGGTGAAGGTGGGGGGGCACACCGTTGGAACGGGTATCGGGGTATATATCGGGTATACGGGAATACACTGACAGTGTATTCCATTCAGGATCCTGGGAAAGCTGGGTTGCGGCGATTGAGCCCGTCAGTGCCACGTTACACTGACAAGCTTCTCCCTGGAATTTAGCTCTTACAAGAGCTGTTGGTTGTCTTCTCCTTCCTATCCTAGCCTGTCCCTGCCTACCCAGAATCTAAGCCCTAGCTAGCTGGACGGAAACCTCCGTCCTCGGTGAATTGCAAGCTCAGAATGACGCGAACCTGGGCGGCGCTGTTCTTTTAAATTAGAGGTCACATGTTTTCGGCAGCCAATGGGTTTTGCCTACTTTTCTCAACGTCACCGGTGTCGTAGTTCCTGTCCCACCTACCCTGCGCTGTTATTGGAGCAAAAAAGGCGCCAGGGAAGGTGGGAGGGGAATCGAGTAATGGCGCACTTTACCACGCGGTGTTCGATTCGATTCGAACATGCCGAACAGCCTAATATCCGATCGAACATGAGTTCGATAGAACACTGTTCGCTCATCTCTATTAGTTATCAAGGAGTAGTTCAGGCGCTCTGTATGTAACCATTTCAGAGGTCAGCCTGTCCGTTGTTTTGGTCCTCTAAACTAGTTTTACTTTCTTTGACCTGGCACATGTCAACAATTATCTCTCATATCTCGCCACTTTGGCCAGAACAGATTGGTTTGAAGAATGTGTGCTTTTCAAACTTCTTGCCTTGCTATAGACAAGAATTATCAGAAGCCAGTGAACCAATTATGAATGGAATCAGTCAGGCTAAAAAAATAGAGAAGTTGGAGGTTTGACTTACCGACCACATAGGCTTGTTTAAGACATACACAATAAAAGTCATTTTACACACAAAGAACAAAGATGAAATCTTACTTTCAGGACTCCTTGTTGAATAAGTGAAGATGGATGATTAACTAATACTATAAGGACATCTGCTTGGATTATTTCATTGAAAACATCGGCTACCATTACGTCTGGCATGGTAATCAGCACTCCATATAAGAGTCTATAAAGCCCACAGCACACAAGGTGCATACATTCATCCACTGATCTGAAAATAAAAAAAAAAATAATATTTGACAAAGCATTTGCTTAATACACCTTTTTAGATAGTTATGAAAACTGTAAAGCCTGTATAAACAAAGAGTACACGATCAATGAAGCGCTAAGGGGAAAATAGAAATCCTGCTTGATACAAGTTGCCGAGTAAGCGATCAATGAAACCCTATGGTGAAAATCAAACTCCGGCATGATATGCGCATCTGCACACAGCACCACACGCCAGAGGATTAGATACGCGCATCTGCACACAGTACCACATACCGTAGGATTGGATATGCACAACTGCACACAGTTCCACACACCAGAGGAATAGATACATGAATCTTCACACAATACCACATGCCAGAGGATCAGATACATGCGTCTGCACACAGTACCACACGCCATAGGATTAGATACGCGCCTCTTCACACAATACCACACGGGTGAGGATTAGATACATGCCACTGCACACAGTACCACACACCAGAGAATTAGCTACGCGCCTCAGCACACAGTACCACATGGGGGAGGATTAGATACGCGCATCTGCACACAGTTGTACATGCCAGAGGATTAGCTACGCACGTCTACACACAGTTCTACACGCCGGAGGATTAGATACACGCCTCTTCACACAACACCACACGGGAGGATTAGATACACCTGCCTGCACACAGTTCCACAGGCTGAAAGATTAGATACGGGTGTCTGCACATAGTACCACACGGGCGAGGATTAGTTACGCGCATCTGCACACAGTATCACACACCAGATGATTGGATACGCACATCTGCACACAGTTCCACATGCCAGAGGATTAGAAACGCACGTCTGCACACAGTACCACATGCCGTAGGATTAGATACACGCATCTGCACACAGTTTCACACACCGGAGGATTAAATACGTGCGTCTGCACACAGTACCACATAAAGGAGGATTAGATACATGCATCTGTACACAGTTCCACACGCTGAAGGATTAGATACTGGTGTCTGCACATAGTACCACCCGGGGGAGGATTAGATATACACACGGTTCAAGACACCGGGAGTTTAGATACGCACATCTACACAGTACCACACGCCGGAGGATTGGATATGCACATCTGCACACAGTTCCACATGCCAGAGGATAAGAAACGCACGTCTGCACACAGTACCACATGCCATAGGATCAGATACGCGTGTCTGCACACAGTACCACATGCTGGGGGATTGGATACATGCATCTACACACAGTACCATATGCCAGAAGATGGGATACGCGCATCTGCACACAGTACCAGATGATGTACGATTAGATACGCGCATCTGCACACAGTACCAGATGATGTACGATTAGATACGCGCATCTGCACACAGTTCCAAACGCCGAAGGATTAGATACGCACATCTGCACACAGTACCACACGGGGAGGATTAGATACATGCATCTGCACATAGTACCACACACCAGATGATTGGATACGCACATCTGCACACAGTTCCACAAGCCAGAGGATTAGAAACGCACGTCTGCACACAGTACCACATGCCGTAGGATGAGATACACGCATCTGCACACAGTTTCACATGCCGGAGGATTAGATATGCTCATCTGCACATAGTACCACACGGGGGAGGATTAGATATGCACGTCTGCACACAGTTCAAACGCCGGAAATTTAGATATGCACATCTACACACAGTACCACACGCCAGAGGATTGGATATGCACATCTGCACACAGTACCACATGCTGTAGGACTAGATACGTGCATCTGCACACAGTACCACATGCTGGGGGATTGGATACATGCGTCTGCACACAGTACTACATGCCAGAGAATGGGATATGTGCATCTGCACACAGTACCAGATGTCATAAGATTAGATACGCGCGTCTGCACACAGTTTCACACGCCGGAGGATTAGATACGCACGTCTGCACACAGTTGTACACGACAGAGGATTAAATACACGCGTTTGTACACAGTACCACACGCCGGAGGATTAGATATGCGCCCCTTCACACAATACCACACAGGGGAGGATTAGATACGTGCCTCTGCACACAGTACCACATGCCAGAGGATTAGATACGTGCATCTTCACACAGTTCCGCACGCTGGAGGATTAGATATGTGCGTTTACACACAGTACTACATGGGAGAGGATTAGATACATGCCTCTGCACACAGTATCACAAGCCGTAGGATTAGATATGTGCCAGAGGATTAGATAGACGGCTCTGCACAGAGTACCACACAGAGTTTTACTCCAGGTTTCCATAGCAACCCAGTCATTTTTCTTCACTGCTGTATGTCAGCTTTAAAGAAGCAGGGCAGTGTGGATGACACTATTACACAAGGTCACATTCACACAGCTCTACTCCAGGTATCCATAACAACTTATCACAGGTTTTTCACTGCCAAAATGAGATACACATAATCACATGCCGCTTATGGACATACATGCAAACAACATACAAAATACACCAGTGCAAAATTGGACAATTCTTATGGGGCCACTACACAAACAAAAAATTTAATATACCCGTGCGAAGCTGGGTCCTCCTGCTAGTATAGTATAGATTTTAGTATTCTGAAAGAGTATCTGTAATAATAAAGATAAAGTAAAAGTTAAATAATACAGTACCTTTCTTCCATATACACTGCATCTGCATGAGCAAGTCCAAATACTGAAGGCAAGGAAAAGCTACCCCATTCTTCGGACTGTTTCTTGTCAGGAACATCTGGCCAACTTGAACTGGGTAAAGATCCATTTAAAGGAAAAGCAAGACTGACACTGCCTTGTCCTTTCCTAGAAGAGTAAATTCCTTTTAGTTTGTCAGGCCTCTGCAAAACTGTGTCTTCTCCAACGCCTTCCTGGCTTATTAATGCACTTGACTCATTTGGAGTGCTTTGGTCCAAATCTTCTCTAGGTTTCTCAGAAACTGTGATACAGTCAGAAAGCATACCTGATTCATAGACTGACTGAGCTGACTCACAACTGCTCACATTTTGATCTTCTTTCTTCAGTACGTCTAACCTGTGGTAAGATTCGTCCATTGCATTTTCCATTGCTTGTTTGCTGTCTGATGAGTCTGTCAAATCAACTGTACTCTTATGAAAGCTTCCTCCTAACCTTTTCGGCTGTATTCTGGGTGAACAAGAGGGAGATGCTGGCAAACTCTTGGATCGATATCTCTCAACCACAGGAAGATGTATATGCTGCTGCGATGAAAATATTGAAGTTTCTACTCCTACATTAAAGAAAATACACAATGTTTTAAAGTCAATTTTCAATTCACTTGTTTCTACAAAATGCTATTTTTTTTATTTTTATTTTTTGTAAATGTAGATTGTGAGCCTCATATAGGGATCAAATTGTACTTTTTTTTTTTCCATTTAAGTATGTCTTTGTAGAATGGGAGGAAATCCACGCAAATACGGGGAGAATATACAAACTCCTTGCAGATGTTGGTCCTGGCAGGATTCGAACCCAGGACCCCAGCACTGCAAGGCTGCAGTGCTAACCACTGAGCCATCGTGTTTGCCCCCTACAAAATGCTATTTTAAACATTTCAAAGAAAACAGAATATTGTAGACGAAAAAAACATAACATGTTTTAGGAAATTTAAATGTTATTTTTAAACATTTGTCATTAAATGGGTATTATCAGAACATGTTCAATGCTTGTATCCCAACAGCACATATGAAAATGGGTTGGGTTTTGTTACGAGTGAGATTAGAATAGGCACCAAAACACAAATTAAAGACAAGTTTAAAAAAAAGCATTTTTAATACCCTGCATGCAACCTATTTATATAATTGAAATACCATTAGTACTTCAGTAGATGGTATCAGTACCATATTTATGCTGATAACACTCACCTCCTTTCATGACATCACCCCTGCATTGATATGTAATGTAGCATAATATGGAAGCCACAGTATAGCATATTATACTGTATGGAGGCCACGGTGGAGCATTATACCTTGCTGGGACCACTGTGGAACATATTATAATGTATGGTGGGCCACTATGGAGAATTATACCATGCTCGGGCCACTGTGGAGCATATTTTACTGTGGGGGGCCACTGTGGAGCATTATACCATACAGGGGCCAGTCTAAAGCATATCATACTGTGCAGGGGCCGCTACGGAGCATATTATACTGTTCCGGGGTCACTGTGGAGCATTATACTATGTGGGGGCCAATGTGGAGCCTATTATACTGTATGCTGGTCACTGTGAAGTGTTATAATGTGCAGGGACCACCGTGGAGCATATTATACCCTGCATGGGACACTGTGGAGCATATTATACTGTTCATGGGCCACTGTGGAACATATTATACTGTGCAGGGGCCTCTATGGAGTATATTTTACTGTGCGCGGGTCATTGTGGAGCATATTATAGTGTGAAGAGGGGACTGTGAAGCCTATCAAATCAAACAAGCTTCATTGACACGTCTCAATAGATATTTAGCATTGCCAAAGCTAGTAAAGTGTGTGTGTGTGTGTGGGGGAGAGTTGGGGTTGGGGGGAGAGTGGTGGGTATGTGGGGGTGGGTGATTTGGTGTATAACAGTCTGTGGGGTCTCATCTTCCTCTTAGTTGGGGTTGGCTGTATGGGGGGGTGGGGGTGTGATTTGGGGTTGAGACCCCAAATTCATGGGGTCTCAACTTCCTCTTAGTTGGTGACAGCTGTATGGGGGGTATGAATTGGGGTATAACAGTCCGTGGGGTCTCATCTTCCTCTTGTTTGGTGACAGCTGTACACGTATTGGGCAGCGATCTCCACAGTGGCCTCCTCTTCTTCCAGTAGGATGTAGAGTTTCCTCTTCTCATCTGCATTTGTGAAGTCTGGGATGTGGGAAGAGTCTTTGGAAGAAGACGGTCCTCACAGCTGAGTATTTGGTGCAGTATAGCAGGAAGTGGGCCTTGTCTTCTAGGGCCCCCTGGTCACAGTGCTGGCAAATTCTGTTCTCCTGTGGCTTGTACGTCTGCCTGTGTTGCCCTTTCTCCATCTCCAGGCTGTGGGCACTCAGTCTGTAGCGGCTCAAGGTCTGTCTGTGTCTGGGATGGGGTATTCTCTCCAGGTAGGTGGCCATGGTGTAGTCCCTTTGCAGGGATTGGTACACGGTGAGTTTCTTGGAGTTATTTATTGCGCTTCTCCGTTCCTCGATGTACCGCTCTTTGTCTCTCTTGATAGATCCTTTTAATTGAGCCTTGTTCAGGACATGTTGGGGGTTTTGGCTTGGCAGGTGGTTGTTGTTTGGTTGCGGGGTGTCGGGTTTGCTCAGGGCTCTGTGGTTTAGCCAGGCTTGGTGGTGGTAAGAGCTGGGGCTGCTGCCCTGTATATGTGTCCAGAATGATAGTGCCCTCTTCTGCATGGTGATCAATAGGGGGAGCCTCCCTAGCTCTGCCCGGCATCGCATGTTGGAGGTGCTGCGATGGACATGGAGGAGGTACTTGCAGAACTCAAGGTGGAAGGTCTCTGTTGGGCCGGAATCCCACTTTGACTGGTCTGGGAAGGTGGCTGGGCCCCAAACCTCACTGCCATAGAGAAGGATCGGAGCGATGACTGCGTCAAATATCTTCAGCAAGACACTCAGCGGTGGTTTGAGGTGGTACAGTTGTCTTCTGAGGGTGTAGAAGGTTCTGCAGGCTTTTACTTTCAGGGTTTCTACTGCTGCTTTGAAGCTCCCTGATTGGCTGAGCTCCAACCCCAGGTAGGTGTAGCTGTTGGTTTTCTCCAGTGTGGAGCCTTTCAGTGTGAATTGTGGGGTGGGGGCTTTGTTGTGGACATTGGTTTCTTCTGAAATACCATGACTTTGGGATTTTTTTTCTTTTTTTAATGTAGATTGTGAGCCCCACATAGGGATCACAGAGTACATTTTTCCCTATCAGTATGTTTTTCCGGAATATGGAATGGAAATCCATGCAAACATGGGGAGAACATTCAAACCCCTTGCAGAAGGTTTTCTGCCCTTGGTGGGATTCGAACTGAGGACTCCAGCGCTGCAAGGCTGCAGTGCACTGAGCAACCGTGTGGCCCACGACTTAGGTTTTCTTGTGGTTGATGGGTAGAGCCCATGTGGTGCTGAATTTTCCCAGCACCAACAGGCTTTCTTGGAGGTCTTTCTCGGAGGTCTTTCTCAGTGGGGGACAGGAGTAGGAGGTCGTCGGCGTATAGCGGGAACTTCACCTCCCGGTCGTTCAGGGTGAGGCCTGGTGTTGGTGAGGCTTCTAGGGCTGCAGCCAGTTCATTGATGTAGATGTTGAAGAGCGTTGAGCTCAGGCTTCCAGTGTAGGAGCTCTTGATGACATCATACGTTCTTCCTCCTATTCCACTCTCTAGGAGTTTCAGGAGCAGACCCAGGTTCCATACTGAGGTCAAACGCCTTCTTACGAAGTCTACGAAGCAGGCAAATATCTTGCCTCTTCTGGTGTTGTGGACATGCGTCTTGATGAGGCTGTGCAGCGTGTAGATATGGTCCGTGGTGTGGCGGTTTGGCATGAACCCTGCTTGGCTCTTGCTGAGGACCCCGTATTGTGTGAGGAAGGTGAGGATTCTGTTATTGATGATGCTGTTGAACAGTTTCCCTAGCGTGCTGCTGACACAGATCCCTCTGTAGTTGTTGGGGTTGTATTGGTCTCCATTTTTGTAGATGGGGGTTATGAGGCCTTTGTTTCAGTCTTGGGGGAAGTGTCCTGCATTGAGGACGAGGGTGAATAGTTTTGCCAGTGCCGCGTGTACTGCTGGAGGGCTGTGTTCGATCATCTCTGGTAGGATGCCGTCAGGGCCCCTGTATGTCTTCCTGTTTGTCTTTTAAGGTGATTGGTGAGTCCAGAGGGTTCTGGAAGTCCTTGATGACTTTCTCCATATCCCTCAGTTTTGTGGTTATCTGTTGCTGTTCTGGGGTTAGGACTTCTTCAGGGATGTTTTTGTAGAGATCTCTGAAGTAGTTGAGCCAGATGTTGCCATTTTGGATGTGGCGGGAGTTTTTCTTGGGTTTTGTGCCCATGTGGTGCCAGGTCTCCCAGAATGAGCTGTCTTTGAGGGAGTCCTCAAGTTACTTCATTTTGTGGGAGAGGTACCTCTGTTTCTTCTCTCTGAGGATGCCTTTGTATTGCTTGCGTAGATTGTCGTAGGCTTCCCTCACCTCCATAGAGAACGACGTAGAGCCTTGAAGTCGCTGTGAAACCATTTGTGAGACTGTTTGTTAGTAGGTCTCTTAGGCTTTGTCTGTTTCAGGCCTGCTAGTTCTGCTGTGGTGTACAGAATGTTATTGAAGTCCTTCACTGCTTGGGTAACACCTTTTTGGCCTGGCTGGTAGGAGCTCATATAGAAGTTTGTGAGCAGTTCCTTGATTTTGGGTCAGTTGGCCGCATTGGTGTATTCGGTGGCTGGCCCATTTAAAGGATGGTGGCAGGTTATAGAGAGCAATCTGGTGGGGCTGTTGTGTGGGTGGCTTGTCAGTGGATCTCATGTACAGCAGGATCTGGTTGTGGTCCGACAGGTGTGTCTCAGGGGTGACTATGAAAGCTCTATGTCTGCTGGGTCTGCGTCTGTAATGACATAGTCCACCACGCTGTTGCCCATGTGGGAGTTTAAAATGAAGCGTCCTTGAGAGTCCCCTCTGGTACGCCCATTCATTATGTACAGTCCCAGACTCCAGCACAGGTTCAGCAGCTGTCACCCGCTCTTGTTGACTCTGTCATAGCTATTTCTTCTTGTCTATGCGGACTCTAGAGGGAACCTCGCCTCTCAGGATATGCGGGTTTTCATCAGAGACAGGTAGTCTTTCTCTGTGCCCGTCCTGGCGTTTAGGTCGCCGCAGATCAGCACTCTGCCTTGGGACTGGAACTGGGCAGCTTCCCTTTGTAGGACCTCATAGATGTCTGGGTTGTGGTAGGGGGACTCTGATGGGGGGATGTATGCTGCACAGAGGTATATGTCATGTTGGCCGTTGAGGATGGAGCTGCATGTGATTGTCTCCGCGTTTAATGGCTTTCACATGTTCTTTAAGCTCCTCCTTGAACCATATTATACCATGTAGAGGCCACTGTGAAACATACTGTGCAGATGCCACTGTTGAATATTATACTGTAAAGACACCACTGTGAAGCATATTTTACTGTGAAGCAATATCATAGCTCTCAACCGTCCTGCATTTAGTGGGACTTTCCCCATATTAAGCTCCTGTGTGTGGTGTGATGTGGTGTACTGTGTGTGTGTGTGTGTGGTGTACTGTGTATGTGTGTCTGTGTGTGGTGCATATGTCCCAACCATCCCAAATTCTGCAGGACATTCCCGGATTCTGGGTCATGTCCTGCAGTTCCTGTTGGTGGAATGTATGTCCTGGTTTCAACTCATCTGCGACCTCCAGATACAGTGAGGGAGGAAGCAGGAGCTGTCGGCACAGCTCCTCAGGACTTTGGCTGCATTTAACACCATGACTGTTGAAGCTACGGTCATGAGAATTTGCTTTTTTTCCCGGTAAAGAGGAACAACAGACTTTGGGACAGGAGGTCGGCTTGTAGAAGAATAGACCTGTAAGGATTGGAGTCAGGGTCAGGCAGTGCAAAGTGACACAGCTGGGAAAGCAACACTGTGCAACTAATGACAAAAGGGGTCGCAGGCCCTGCAGCTATAACTATGCTGTAATATCTGAGATGAGGCAGACCAATGCACTTCCTAATTGAAGTGTGCCTACCACGGCTCCTAACCTTCTATCCTGGCGGCTAGGATAAGGGGAGAGGAGGCCCTGAAAGTCCTAGGGACTGGAGTCACGGGGTCACACCTAAACAGAAAGCACAGTGTCAATGCAATGCAAAACAAAAGACTAAACAGCATGGAACAAGGGGGGACCACAAGTCCCAGCAAGACACAGAAGAGAAGGCGAGGTCAGACGAGCAAGAGGTCAAGCCAGGAGATATAATAAAAGGTACCAAATCAAAAGACAAGGGATAGTCAAAAATACAAGCCGGGCCTAAAAACCAAGAAACATATGGAATACAAACAGACAGGGAATCAGACTGAGCAGAGGAACCAGGAACCACAAAGTGAATGGCTGGCAAGGATCCATGCCTGGGTGGGGTTTAAATAGCAGCAGAGAACACACCTGATGGCTAATGGCATGGAGACTGAAAGCAAGGAAAAGATTAACCCTTAATGACCTAAGCACACCCAATAGAACTCCTAACATGTCTCCCAGGGAGACGCCGCGCAGCAAGGAGACCGCGGCGACTCCATATCTTGACAAGACCAAGGAGCATCTGCCAGCAGGAACAAGAGATCTGCAGACCAGGTCCTGCGGGGTCAATCTGGGGCCGCTAGGATAGCCAGGACCCTCTTTGGTTTTGAGCTTTTTGAGAACTCGAGGGAGAAGAGGAAGGGTAGTATACAGGTAAAGAAAGTGGAAATCCATCCTGGGAATCAAAAGGGCCTATGACTATTTACCTGGGTTCAGCTTTTCTCGGCTTAGGAAGTCTACAGCCCAATGTCCATTCCTGAAATGAGAACAGGGTCAAAACATGACTCTGCCCAAAAAAGAGAGCAGAAGGCTTCCTGCATAACCGCTCAGCTCCAGGTGCCCTGATTGTTCAAGTAAGTGACCACAGTGGAGTTGTCCGTCTGGACTCTGACTGAACAGCCCTGAACGAGATAGAGCATTAGATTCATCTGGAGAGAGGCTTCTGATTTGGACCTCAGGCCCTGAATGGTCAAAGCTCCGAAGGCCACTTCCCAACTGGAAAGACTGGTTTGGGTGAAAATGGAAGTGAAGAAACAACTTTCCCTGGGAGATACCTGGGGAGGAGAGCCACCAAAGAAGTTCCTGGCGAACCTGGGATGGAGACTTGTCCCAGTGTGCCAGAATCACCAGTTGCAGAGGATGCGAATGGAATGGAGCATAAGGGATGGACTCAAAGGTCGACACCATCGTGCCCTGGACCCACATGCATAGACGAAGAAAGCACAGAATTTTTCCCCAAAGGAGGGACACACTAGACCGTCGAGCTTGGATCTTGGATTGCGGAAGGAGAATCTTTCCCTTATGAGTATCAAGAAGAATGCCCAGGAATCCCATGTGCTGGGAAGACACAAAATAGGACTCGATGAGCCAGCTAAACTGACGAAGGAGATCCAAAGTGATTTGTAAGCTGGTGATATTATCTGTCCTGCAGGTTACTTTCAGCAGGCAAACACACTGGATCACTCAAACTTAACCCAAATAAAATGTAACTTTTATTAATAACATTTAAAAAGGTGTAATCGACCTCAACACCCAAAGTGAATATGGACGCATCCTTTAAAACAGCTCAGGACGTTGGTGTGGTTAAAACCACAATTCCCAGAGCCCAGGTGGTGGACTCGGTACTAGCAAGGGGTTGGTCAACGTTGCCTAGATAGCTGTTAGATTATAATTACAATCCTTATGAAGAGCTCATTGAATAGTTTACAGGGTAGTGCTGATTATATGTACTATGGGACGGAGAGGTAATATTGTAGCTGAGGAGTTTCAACTTTAACAGTTGACTAGGACATATTGGCTCCCCAGCTTATTTGACGAATGCCCTTATCTTCGGTATATCTGTATGCTTAGCGTGTACCTAATATTCCCCGCAACATCTGTATGCATACCAGTAGGTGTGATTAGGGTAGACTGTTGAGACTCAGGGGCTGACCTGAGGAATCTGCTGTAGCACAATGCTATGAATAGGTGTCAGCCTAAGCCCAATTAGGATCTCACAGTCATGACCACGCTCTCAAAGAAACATGAAATAGTGATCATGGGAGACTTCAATTACCCTGACATTCATTGGGAAACCCACACAGCCAAGAGTAAAGGCTCCATCAAATTTTTATCCTCTCTAGCAGACAACTTCATTGCCCAGCTAGTAGAAGAAAACACGAGAGGAACATCCATTTTGGACCTAGTCCTAACCAACAAAGAGCACATGGTTAAGGGACTACGGGTAGCAGGGACACTGGGATTCAGCGATCATGCTATACTTGAGTTTGGGATTGCAAGAAGAAGAAGACCTGAGAAGACACAGACTTCAAGGCTCGACTTTAGCAGGGCAGACTTCAGGAGCCTGAAGGCAAGGGTTAGCAGAATTCCATGGTGCAAAATTCTTAAGCACAAAAATGCACATGAAGGGTGGGAAATCTTCCGTAGGGAAATCATTAAAGCACAGGAACTAACAATACCTAGAAGGAAGAAAAATGGGAAGCACCTAAAAATATCAGGATGGATGACCAAAAAATTACATAACCTGCTAAAAAGGAAAAAGGAAACATACAAAAAGTGGAAGATGGGAACTATACCTAAGGAAGAGTAAACAGCAGTCTGCAGACTCTGCAAGACAAGCATCAAAGGAGCTAAGGCTGAACACGAATTGAAGCTTGCAAAAGAGGCAAAGAGTAAGGTAAAAGGATTTTGGGGATATGTTAAAAGCAAAAGAAAAGTGAAGGAGACCATTGGAGTCCTGAAGAATGACAAAGGAGAAACAGTTAACATGGTGGAACAGCAGGTGGAGCTACTAAATTCATATTTTGTATCCGTCTTCTCCCAAGAAACTAATGGAAATATCGACATTAATGGTGATGGAGATGAGGGGAAGGAGGACTCCAAGCTGACTATAAGCAAAGGTCTGGTAAGAGAGCACTTAGCCAAGTTACAGGAAACCAAGTCCCCAGGACCAGATGATTTACACCCTAGAGTCCTGAAAGAGATAGCAGAGGAAATAACAGAACCCCTTGCTATAATCTTCGGTAAGTCATGGGAAACAGGAGTGGTCCCTTTAGATTGGAAAAGGGCAAATGTTGTCCCCATCTACAAAAAGGGGAAAAGGGACGATCCAGGAAATTACAGGCCGGTAAGTCTGACCTCGATAGCAGGAAAAATCTTTGAGCAAATTGTCAAGGAACATTTACTTCAGTACCTGGATGGGAAGGCATTAATTAACCAGAGCCAGCACGGCTTTATGACCAATAAATCTTGTCAGACTAACCTGATTTCCTTCTACAACAAAATCACTGAATGGTTGGACCAAGGGCATGCCGTGGACATAGTATATCTTGACTTCAGTAAGGCATTTGATAAAGTATCACATAACCTTCTTATTGAAAAAATGATTAAGTATGGCTTTGACAAAAAATCAGTTAGGTGGATTCACAACTGGCTTAATGATCGGGCACAACGAGTAATACTAAATGGCTACACATCGAACTGGAAGAAAGTCAAAAGCGGGGTGCCGCAGGGCTCTGTTCTGGGCCCAGTACTTTTTAATATCTTTATAAATGATCTGGACGATGGAATTATTGGGGAACTCATAAAATTTGCAGATGATACGAAGATAGGAGGAATAGCCAACACTAGAGAGGAGAGAGAGTGTATTCAAAAGGACTTAGACACATTGGAACAATGGGCTGAGGCGAACAAAATGGTATTTAACAGGGACAAATGCAAAGTTCTACATCTGGGTAACATAAATGTAAAAAACATATATAGTATGGGAGGAATAGAACTAAGTGATAGCATAGGGGAAAAGGACTTGGGCATAATAGTAGATCACAAATTCAACATGAGCCAACAGTGCGATGCTGCTGCAAAAAAGGCTAATAAAATTCTGGGATGTATTAAGACAAGCATTGAATCTAGATCAAGAGAGGTCATTATTCCGCTGTACTCTTCCCTGGTCAGACCACACCTGGAATACTGTGTACAGTTCTGGGCGCCTCAATTCAAGAAAGACATTGATATATTGGAGCAAGTCCAGAGAAGAGCAACCAAAATGGTGGAAGGTCTGCAAACCATGTCCTATGAGGAGCGGCTAAAAGAATTGGGATTGTTTAGTTTGCAGAAGAGAAGGCTGAGGGGAGATTTAATAGCAGTCTACAAATATCTGAAAGGTAGTCACAGTGCAGAGGGATCTACCCTATTCTCATTAGCACAAGGAAGTACAAGAAGCAATGGGATGAAACTAAAGGGAAAGAGATACAGATTAGACATTAGGAAAAACTTTCTGACAGTGAGGGTAGTGAGAGAGTGGAATAGGCTGCCACGGGAGGTGGTGGGCGCTCCATCAATGGAAATCTTCAAGCGGAATCTGGATAAACATATAGCTGGGATGATTTAGGAAAACCTGCACTCGCAGGGGGTTGGACCCGATGGCCCTTGAGGTCCCTTCCAACTCTACCAAAAAGAAAAAAAAAAAAAAAAAGCCCTTCATATATCTAGTGGCCATCCTGAGCTGTTGTATAGGACGTGTCCATGTTCACTTTGAGAGTTGAGGTCAATTACACCTTTTTAATTGTTATTAATAAAAGTTAAATTTTATTTTGGTTAAGTTTGAGGGACCCAGTGTATTTATCTATATGTAATTGGTTGCTGTTCACCCTGAGTATATATTACTTTCAGCAGGAGGTCATGCAAAAATGGAATGACATGACTCATCACCTTGGTAGGGGAAGGGGAGCGCAACAAACTGGCAATGACGTAAACCCACCGCGAAATGAAGAAAACACTGATGGCACAGCACAATGGAAATATGTAGGTTGGTGTCGCGAATACTGATGGAAGACAGGAATTCGCCAGCCTCCATACAAAATCTGCAGACACAGACAAATTGGATAAACAGGACAAACAATCATCATCTAGGTTGGCGAGCCAGGATTCCCGGAAGGCGAACAGCCATCCTCCTAGGGAGTCGCAAATGGGGGAAGATCTTCATGCAGAGGAGGGCTTGGAAGGAGGAGGCCTGGAGGACTTGAGCTATGACTCCCAGGCAGGTCTAGCCTTGAAGGAGGTTTTCTAGGAATGAGAGTCTCAGGAAGACTGCCCTCTGGAGTGCGAGTTGGCGTTAAAATGCTGAAAGCGGCTGGAAGAGGATGGATGGCATTTAAAGATCCCCCCCCCCCAGTAATTTCAAAAATGAGCTTCTCCAGGCCCTTGCCAAAAAGCTTATCTTGCTGGTCCAGAGAGAAGAAAAGGGCCATGATCATGTCCTTAGTGGCGGATTCAGCATTTCAAGATCGAGTTCAAATGATACAGCAGATAGCTACTTTGTGGTCTCCAGCCTTGGCAGAACAGCGAACTGCTTCTAGAGAGGCATTGCACAGATACTTGGAGGCATGTAGGATTCAGCCGCTATGAAGGCTCCCTTAGAGAAAGAGTCCACTATCTTGTCCAAGGGATCACTGAGGGAGATGGAGTCCATCCAAAGCAAAATGGAAGACTGGGATAGCCTAGTTATTGCGGGATCCACTGCTGGGAGACCCTGACCATTTGTAGACACACTGGTCTAGAAAAGGAAATTGGCCGACCAACTTCTTAGTGAAAGGCAGGGGATGGTCTGTGTGAAGCCATTCTTCTTTTAAGATATTGCTCATACAAAAAGAGGCTAGATACAGTGTTGGCCAAAAGTATTGGCACCCATGCAATTCTGTCAGATAATACTCATTTTCTTCCAGAAAATGATTGCAAGCAAATGATTGGTATTAATATCTTCATTTATTTTGCTTGAGGAAGTGAGGTAAAAAGTCAATTAATGTTGCAGAGAATCATGTTAGAACTGATACAAAATTACTGTGCCAAAAGGTAAGCAATAATACAGTATAAGTGAATAGCAACCATGTTAAGGAAGTAAGTGCAAGGATCAATGGACTCCTAAGAGTAATTGACAACTAGAGATGAGCGAACCGTAAAATATTCTATATTCGTTTCGAATAGCCGCTCAATATTCGACTATTTGATCGAATATCGAACCCCATTATAGCCTATGGGGAAAAATTCTTTGTTTCAGGGGAACCCAGCATATGACTCAGGAGGGTCACCAAGTCCACTATGACACCTCAGCAAATTATGCCAACACCTCTACAATGCAACTGAGACATCAGGGGAAGCGTTCCTGAGGGCATCTAACAAGTCCAAGTCAAAGTTTTACCCCACCTCACAGCCTATCAACTACACACTTTCCACAATCAAAAAAACCTCTATCAAAGTGGGAAAATACCTGGAAACCTTCTTTCTTTCCCAATTGGATGGACAGAAACGCAAATTCGACGCTAAAGAAACATTAACAAGCACCCCTTTAAATGATGTTGCCCATAACAACCACAGATGGAATAGGCAATGGGAAATCCAACAGTACCCACCCTGAACTGTCATTGTGGATGTGTGTGTGTTTGTCTGTGATGTGGTAAGACCTTCCAAAATTCACTTTTATGGCCCTTAACGTGAGCCCTTCCAAATTAAGTTACAGGCCCTTAAGCTGAGCTACCAGCAGAGATTGAGGCCCTTCAGGTGACTTCAGCCTTCTCCCTGCAGAGTATTAGGCCCTTTTGGTGAGTTGAGCCATGCACCAGCAGAGTGTTAGCCCCTTTAACATTCTTAGCCCCTAAAATGGTGGTTCCAGAACCATCACTCTCATTGTGTTGGATTGATGCAGTGGATTGGACTGATTGCAGTCTTGCTATATGGCAGTTCTTGCTATATATGTGAAAAACAGCTTTTTTCTGGGGTCCCCCACAAAAAATTGCAGGAATCCACAGCAGGCAGTTCTTGCTATATATGTGAAAAACAGCTTTTCGGGCAGTGTGTAACCCCAAAACAGGAATACAGAGCAATTAGGTATGGCTATTTATGCTCAATCCAGATATCCAGGGTGTGTACCCCCAAAACCTAGGTGGGAGAGACAGAAATTCAGTCCGGTTATGTATGCTCAATTCAGATATCCAGGGTGTGTACCCCCAAAACCTAGGTGGGAGACACCGAAATTCAGTCCGGATATGTATGCTCAATCCAGATATCCAGGGTGTGTACCCCCAAAACCTAGGTGGGAGACACCGAAATTCAGTCCGGATATGTATGCTCAATCCAGTTTTTCACAGTGTGTAACCCCAAAACCTAGGTGGGAGAGACAAAATTGTCAGGCTATATCAGCTCAATCCAAATTTTAAGGGTGTACTCCCCAAAGCTAAGTGGGAGACACAGCAATTCAGTCAGGCTATGTCAGCTCAATCCAATTTTTAAGGGTGTACCCCCCAAAGCTAAGTGGGAGACACAGCAATTCAGTCAGGTTATATCAGCTCAATTTAATTTTTAAGGGTGTACCCCCCAAAGCTAAGTGGGAAACACATCAATTCAGACGGGCTATATCAGCTCAATCCAATTTTTTGTTCAATCCAGTATTGTTTGCCCTCCATGATGTGAACTATGCCTTTGCAGCGCTTCCAGCTCTTAGCTGGGGTCGATTTAATGGAGGAGGAGGGTGGTGTTTCAGCACTCCTGCCAGGAATATTGGGCGGGTGGAAAAGGCAGACCGCCACAGTTTGCGACCCGGTCCCAGCCTCAACTACATTCAGCCAGTGTGCCATGATTGAGATGCAGCGTCCTTGGCCGCATGCACTTGTCCACGCGTTGGTGGTCAAGTGGATCTTTGTGCAATTTAGCGCAGAACTTAGGACCCGTCTGATGTTACGGGACACGTGCTGGTGCAAGGCTCAATTCACCCAAAGGGCCAAAAACACTTGTGGTGAATTCTGTTCAGTTCCAAAGGACTCTGTTTATATCTGGCTCAGTCGCAGCTCCAGAACATGCCTATGAAGGCAAGGTTTCCTTTAGTGGCTCCTTCTCAGCAGATGATGGTGGTGAAGCTTGGTTAACCCTTTCACTGCCAGGCACGTACACTGTACGTGCTCCCAAGGTGGCACTTCAGTAGCCGAGGACGTACTTAGTACGTCCTCCCTACTAATGCCGATATCTCTGGACTGCATCAACATATCTTGATGCTTTAAAATGCATTTTAAAGAAGAGACTCCCATCTTTAAAATGATACCAGGGACTTGATGATTTTACTTACAGTTTTGTAGTGATTCACTGTTGAAAACACTATTTGGCATTGAGATCCAACTGCAGATCTCAATTCCCGACTGCGTTTCAACAGTGAATTTCTCCAAAACTGTACATCCAATCATCGAGTTATTGATATTTTAAAGATGAGATTCTCCTCTTTAAAATGCAATTGAAAGCATCAAGATACGTTGATGCAGTCCAAAGATATAGAGCTCCAAAGTGTCCCCCCCCCCCTCCTGTCTAAGCAAGCAATTTGCAAAGGAAGAGGGACACCGAGCTGTGCAGCAGAGAGAGAGAGAAAGTGAAACAATCTCTCTCTGTGCATAACTTGTATGTGACAGCAGGAGGGGGGTGGCAGGGACTCTATTGTCCCTATTAACCCTTCTCCTGCCAATCAGAGCGTATACCATACATTTGCCTCTGATTGTCACATACAGTTATAATGTAATTCCCCCCTGAGCTTTACTAGTGGGGTATTCTTATGTTATACCTCCTGAACATAACCAGGAAGTTTATTGGCGCTGTGAATTTTTGCGCAATTTTTGCTAGCAATCTCTGTTTGCGGCAAAGTTGAATGAAGGTGGTTGTATATATAAACTATTAAATTGTGTTTTTATATACGGTATGCTGTGTACTCTGAAAAAAGTTAGATTTTGGTATCACAGTCACAGTTTGGTAGGTGCAGTATAGCTTTTTAACATATTAGTGAACAACAGCAAAATCCTGCTTGTCTTCTGTATTCGTGTTTTTGGGAGTCCGAGCTCTTGTTGTAGTTGATGTTTGCAGTACATATAGTATATATATATACACATTGTATACACCATAAGCTATTATTTTAAAAGTATTTTGTATATGAATGTGAGATTGAACATGAGTTTTAGGTGCAAATATGTGTTTTAGCGTATTTTTTCAAAACATTATTTGTGTTGGTCGCAAAGTTGCATGAAGGTGGATGTGGCTATCGATGACCCATTAAGACATTTGTAATCGTCAGGTTGTCTACTTTCAAAAAATATATAGGGTTTAGGGGTTCACTTACTTTTCATGGTGTGTAATCCCTACATTTTATAGGATGATACTTTTTTAACATTTCCAGCTTCAAAGCAGAATTTTGTTCCTTCCAGTTCTAGCGATTTTCTGAAGACACGTGCATGTGGGTTCAGGCCATAGTGATATGTATGAACTCTGCACATGTTGAACTCTTATTTTTAGGAGGTTTGGTGCATTTAATTTTTTGTTTGGTTTCCGCTTTTAACAACTAATATACATTTATTTGCATTTTTTCATAAAACATTCACTTTAAATCAAAATTGCATGAAGGTGCCTGTTCGTATACAGTACCAAGTGGCATTCTGACAATGCTGCAGGTGTCTACTTTAAGAAAATATATAGGTATGGGGGGGTTAGATGCTTTTTTAATGTTGCAATTTAGGTTTGATTTGTCCATCTCAAAACTGTGAAAATTGCTCTGGCTACTGGAGGTGCAAAATTTCCAGAGACCCTTGGCAGCGAAAAGGTTAAATCTTGTGTCGGAAGGGAAAGTGGTTTCTGATCTACATGTCAAGGTCAAAAAAGCTGTTTTTCACATATATAGCAAGAACTGCCTGCTGTGGATTCCTGCTATTTTTTGGGGAGACCCCAGAGAAAAGCAGTTTGTCACGTATATAGCAAGAAATAACTGCTGTGGATTCCTGCTATGTTTTTGGGTGACACCCCTAATAAAAGCTGTTTGTAACATATATAGCAAGAAGTAACTGCTGTGGATTGCTGCTATTTTTGGGGGGGACACCCCTAATAAAAGTTGTTTGTAACGTATATAGCAAGAAGTAACTGCTGTGGATTCCTGCTATTTTTTTGGGGGGACCCCTAATAAAAGCTGTTTGTCACGTATATAGCTAGAACTGTTCTGTATCCCTGTTTTCCACCGTCCGTGGAAAGCTGGACTCCTGTCCCTGCAGTGTATAGCTCTGAGAAGAGCTGTTGTTCTTCGGTTTTTCCCTGCCTATCTGAAGCTAACCCTATCTAGCCCTCAGCAGGTCTCTCTCTGTCTCCCTATCTCTGACCGCAAAAATGGCAAATACAGCAGCGGCCGTTCTTATAAATGAGAGGTCACATGTTTTCAGCAGCCTCCGTTGTCGTAGTTCCTGTCCCTCCTCCCCTGCACAGTTATTGGTGAAAAAACCGCACCAGGGAAGGTGGGAGGGAATACGGATTTTTGCTGCGTATGCCGCGTGGTATTCGATTGGGAACGAATATCTCAAACGGCCTGATATTCGATCGAATACCTATTCGATCAAATGGTGTTCGCTCATCTCTAGTGACAACCATGTTAAAGGAAACAAGTGAAAAGGTAAGGAAATAAAGTTATGGTATACCTGGGATCATGACCACCACTACGGCCCAACGCGCGTTTCCCCTGTATACACAGACTTCGTCAGGGGTAAAGTTAAGTGAGACCCAGTAGCAGTATATAAAGGAAAATAACCAATAAGAAGCAGGAAGCCACAGGTGTTGAATAAGAGCTATGAGACTATTCTGGCCAAACACTGAGTAGATACACAAACACCCACTAGAGCGGCTGTAGAATTCTCACTGAAAAATTAATAGATCAACCCTGAGTGTATGTAAATGCCATCTAAACGCCAATAAGATATTCCTATTTTGAGTAAAATGTGAAAAAACACCTTAGACATATTCACAAAGAAAGGATCGCTATAACATTATAGAGTCTCGCTTCCTTTTTTGAGGATAAAGAGACTGCTATATGCCTATATTCACACATGGCTGATTTGTTTCAGATTTTTTTTTTTTTATAGGGATCACAATGTACTTTTTTTTTTTCTCCTATCAGTATGTCTTTGTAGAATGGGAGGAAATCCATGCAAACACGGGGAGAACATACAAACTCCTTGCAGATGTTGTTCCTGGTGGGATTCGAACCCAGAACTCCAGTGCTGCAAGGCTCCACTGAGCCACTGTGTTGCCCCTTGTTTCAGATATTTCTGTGACAGACAATAAGCGCTCTTTCTACAAGATGAACTAAAGAGTTTGTGGAGTGAGAAGAGCAGCTTAGATCCTACAAATGTGGATAAAGCCAAACAACCTGTGGAACATATGAATAGCTGACATGTGTATTGAGTTGTTAAGGGTTAATGATCCGTGCTGCAGGGGAATTATAGGGTTAGGCTGAGGCCCTGCATTGCAGAAATACAGCTACATTGATAGTCTGAACACAAGCCAATAGAGGGAAAAAATATTTCATGAAAAAAATATATATATTACATACATAATAGATATATATATATATATTACATACATAATAGATATATATATATATATATATATATTGCATAGTACTGCCCCATTATTAATGACACATGAGAAAATACAATGAATGCAAGTGAAAACAACATTCCCTCATACGCGAATCTTATCCTGGGGCTGTGGGAACAAAGGATCTTCTGCAAATGTTGACACTAGCTCAACCTTTCACAACTCTGACCACTCACGTACTTATGACTTTAGGTATACGTTGAACTGTCAGTCATCGGGCATTATTTATGCTGCCACTTGTCCCTGCAATTTGATTTATGTATAATCAGGTTTTATTAAAGGTTTTATAATTAAAGCACAAAGACAAACAAGTAAATCTGTACATGGGGCACACAGGCCCCAATCGACATAGGTAGAACACCCCCGACTGATAAGGCACTAGTACAATATAAAATGTAATCATTGCTAAAGCAAAATACAGAGAAAATACAAACTGACCACATGGGCCAACCAATATGAGCAGCAAAAAACACATACAGGGGACATGGAAAGAGGCAGCATGGTGGCTCAGTGGTTAGCCTTGCAGCACTGGAGTCCTAGGTTCAAATCCTGTCAAGGACAACATCTGCAAGAGTTTGTATGGGTTTCCTCCGGGTACTCCGGTTTCCTCCCACCCACCAAAGACATACTGATAGGGAATGTAGATTGTGAGCTCTATATGGAACAAGGAAAATGTTTGTTTTGGTACCGTGTTAGCCAGTGGTTATAAAATATAAAAAAAAAAAAAAAAAAAAAAACTTTGCAAGTCTTCAGTAGGTGATACCTTTTTTAATGGCTAACTCATAATGATGACAGAATATGACGTTTCGAAGCTTTCCTCTGAGCTTCTTCTTCAGATATAACTAAAAAGCACTCTGTAGAGGCTGCATATTTATAACTGGACACAGGGCTAGAATTACAGGAGGGAGGGGGAAGAGGCTTATTACTATATACTTATAACAACAAACAATCAATTGCCAGATCCCCCAGTTCTTATCTTAATGGCTGTCTTAATGATGTGTATAAAAAGTCATAAACCCACGTGAGATGTTCATCCCATTGTCCAACGTCTGGAATAGGGTCATGGCCTTGTACTCATAAATCAGTCGCTGTTTCCTTGATTTAAAGTTCCCTTTTAAGATCAAGATTTTCATGTCATTGATGATGCTGTGGTGTTCCTGGCAAAAATGATTTGGCACGGGAAGATCAGTTCTCTGTTGTTTGATTGTATGGCGATGTGAATTAATTCTCATTCTGAGTTTCTGACCAGTCTCTCCAACATACAGATTTTCAGTGGAACATTTGGTGCAAATGATCAAATACACCACATTAGGTGTGTTACAGGTGAACGTACCTGGGATTTTATATTCCCTGTTAGAGTTTGGTATCTCTATCCTGTCAGTGGTCAGTATGTGAGGGCAGGTTTTGCACCTCTTCTGTCCACATGGGAATGTTCCTTTGCTAGTTGGAGGTGACAGAGAGCTGCTAATAATCATATTCCTGAGGTTTGGTGGCTGTCTGTAGCATAGGAGAGGGGGGTCAGAAAATATGGATTTTAGACGGTTGTCTTTTTGCAGTAGTGGATGTAATTTGCGTGTGATTCCTCTCAGCGTCTCCAGGTGGGGGTTGTTTGTGACAACCAGGGGTACCCGAGTGTTCTCCTGTTTGGTATTGTATTTTAATAACTCCGATCTTGGTATCCTGGTGGCTCTGGTGATTTGGTTATCAACTGTTCTTGGATGGTAACCCTGCCTCAAGAATGTGTTTTTGAGGCCCCCAAGGTGTTCGTCCCTATCTGCAGGGTTTGAACATATGCGATGGTATCTGATGGCCTGGCTGTACACAATGGAGTTCTTTATGTGTTTAGGATGAAAACTATCCCATCTTAGGTACGTAGGGCGGTCAATTGGTTTCCGATACAGCGATGTCTCAATTTTGTTGTCCTGTATCTTGATGACTGCATCCAGGAAGTTTATTTCGGAGAAGGAGTGATTGAGCGTCAGGTTGATGGTGGGATGGAACTGGTTGAACTGTTCATGGAAGGTTTTCAGCTGTTCCTCAGACCCGGTCCAAATCACCTCCAACTACAAAGGAACATTCCCATGTGGACAGAAGAGGTGCAAAACCTGCCCTCACATACTGACCACTGACAGGATAGAGATACCAAACTCTAACAGGGAATATAAAATCCCAGGTACGTTCACCTGTAACACACCTAATGTGGTGTATTTGATCATTTGCACCAAATGTTCCACTGAAAATCTGTATGTTGGAGAGACTGGTCAGAAACTCAGAATGAGAATTAATTCACATCGCCATACAATCAAACAACAGAGAACTGATCTTCCCGTGCCAAATCATTTTTGCCAGGAACACCACAGCATCATCAATGACATGAAAATCTTGATCTTAAAAGGGAACTTTAAATCAAGGAAACAGCGACTGATTTATGAGTACAAGGCCATGACCCTATTCCAGACGTTGGACAATGGGATGAACATCTCACGTGGGTTTATGACTTTTTATACACATCATTAAGACAGCCATTAAGATAAGAACTGGGGGATCTGGCAATTGATTGTTTGTTGTTATAAGTATATAGTAATAAGCCTCTTCCCCCTCCCTCCTGTAATTCTAGCCCTGTGTCCAGTTATAAATATGCAGCCTCTACAGAGTGTTTTTTAGTTATATCTGAAGAAGCTCAGAGGAAAGCTTCAAAATGTCATATTCTGTCATCATTATGAGTTAGCCATTAAAAAAGGTATCACCTACTATATGGAACAGTGATTGTCAATGTCTGTTAAGCATAATAAAGAGGGCAAGGGACCCAGAAGGGTAAGACAAACAGAGTGACAGGACCACAAACACGGAAAAGGGGGGGAAGACAAGATAAGAGAGCAAGAAGGGAAACCGGGGAGTGAAAGAAGAGAAGGGAAGGTCAGGAACGCAACCAGATCCCTCTTTAGGAGAAAGAAGAGGAAAAGTCAGAAGACTCCTGGAATAACACCCAGAGCCGTTCAAACCTGGAGGGGTCAGGAGAGTTGCAATTTGATTTATGTAGGACTAACAACTCCAGGGCAACATCCGGGAGCATGTGTTGGGTATCATCAATGCTAAAGACATAGAAAACATTGATTCCTTAAAGACCATCCCGAAACACTTCCTTCAATTCCACGACTGTGATGCATCTACTTTGAGATTTAACGCTATTCACCAGATTCCCATCGGCTCATGTGCTGGACAATGGGAAAAGAAACTGGCACAACATGACTGCAAGTGGATCTTTAGACTCAACACTGTCTCACCCAATGGGCTTAATGAAAATGTAAGCTTTGCATCGTTATAGACCACACCGCCTTTCTTTGGTTTATATTTTATATATTTCTTTGCCCTGTCCCACCAGTATATTTCTATGCATCTGGACAATTGCTGAGTGTATTTTCCATGCATTACCTCATTGATCATATTTTAAATGTTTTTAACCTTTTTTGTTTCCATTTTTTGTTTCGCCCTTTTGTAGGTTTTTGCCCCTGTGTGTTTGGAACTCTTGTATCAACCTCTGATGCTTCTGTTCTTGCCATCGACCTACGTCATCTGTGGATATATTCATTTTTTACTTAGTGTTTACATGTTTTTATATTTTGTACCCAGTACTCTCTTATCTGTGTTCACATTCACTTCACTGTGCACCGGTTGCATTTTTTATTTCATTCACTTTTTCACTATTTGTTTTGGAACTGCATTTGTGCAATGTAATCAATATGATAATTTTATTGTCTCATAATTTGTTGGTGTCACTTGTATTCATTGAATATTCTCATGCGTCATTATTAAGCTCCATTCACAGGGAGTAACGCCAGGCGTTTTTTGTGCTTATTTTGTGCTTATTTTTACGGCCGTAAAAAGACGTTTCCATTGAGTTCTATAGTAAGATACGTCCGTAAAAAAACGGACGCAAAAATCGGACGTAAAAAAAGGACGTATTTTTCTATAGAACTCAATGGAAACGT
Source organism: Leptodactylus fuscus (assembly GCF_031893055.1). Lineage (NCBI taxonomy): Eukaryota > Metazoa > Chordata > Amphibia > Anura > Leptodactylidae > Leptodactylus > Leptodactylus fuscus. The sequence continues at coordinate 75,488,074 of NC_134267.1, forward strand.
CTTTTTACAGCCGTAAAAATAAGCACAAAATAAGCACAAAAACCGCCTGGCGTTACTCCCTGTGAATGGAGCCTAATAATGACGCATGAGAATATTCAATGAATACAAGTGACAACAACAAATTATGAGACAATAAAATCATATTGATTACATTGCACAAATGCAGTTCCAAAACAAATAGTGAAAAATACAATACTTTATACCAGGTATACCATAACTTTATTTCCTTACCCTTTCCTGGGGGGGGGGGGGGTTTCACTTGTTTCCATTAACATGGTTGTCACTTACTCTTAGGAGTCCATTGATCCTTGCACGTGCTTCCTTAACATGGTTGCGATTCACTTAATTATACTGTATTATTGCTTACCTTTTGCACAGTAATTTTGTGTCAGTTCTATCATGATTCTATGTGACACTAATTCACTTTTTACCTCACTTCCCCATGGTATGTGTCTATATTTATTTGGCTATATATTCCCCGGTCACTCCACCCTTTGGACTTGTGATTTGGTGTTTTATTGATATTATTTCCTTGTTTCCCCATCATTTTTTTTTTTTGTGTTAATGTCTTTTAATATGTCAATAAAATATTTAAATTTTATATGAAATTTCTGATGTGGATATTTTTTACGGATTGATTTTAAGGTATCGCCAGGTTGTGATTGTGGAGGAAGATGATGTCCTCTTGAGTAGGTCTTCTGAGATATGGAGGGTCTTTCTCACTACAAGAATGAGCTCCTGCGTAGCAGAGGATCTATATGTCCCTAGCAGAGACGTCCCAAGTAGATTATTAGTCATTAGTCTATGGATAGTTCATGAGTATGAAAAAGTGATTTGAGGCAACCCCTTTAATATGCTCAACAGTGTTGGTGCTAATATATTTGACGTGGGATACTTTCCCTAGCTTCATACATTTTTTTCACTATTTTTACACATTAATAGTTATGTTAAACATAATATGATAAGTTTATAATCGCTTGTAGTTTATACTTTATGAAGAAAGTTAATAGACTAAAACCACGGGCATATACATTTATCACCATTATCATTTATTTTAGAACATCACACGATAGGTGTATTTGTCTTTATAATGGGAACTGGGAGACTTTATAGACTTTGTTAGTAACAGTAATACCCCTGTTTCGGGGTGGGGGAGTAATACACCTGTTTCCAGTTGCAGATAATTTCTCTTATAGAAATTAGGTGAAGCATAATGGCGGGTATCAGTATGTAGGGGTGTGGTTAAACAGGGATTTTATGTCCAATTGCAAGTTTCGGCAATGACAGTTTTTCAAATGAGTTTCAGTTGAGATTGTGACACAATTTTCTATGGGGTCACATGGCAATCAGGTGATGATCAGATGATGATCTAAGGCACTGTTGATTGGAGCACAAATTATAGAAAAATTCCCCTTTTTGTTCCCCTATTCCACGCCCCCTGAGGAAACCAACATGAAATACATGTTAAGGCGGTTGCTTCTCCTCCCCTAGCATTTCACTGTTGCTTAATTTTAAGTATGGCTATTAATATGACTTGTATTTAGCATAATATTGCAGCAGAACTGTAATAATATGCTGTAATGTGATAGGGATTTATCTTATAAACCTGCAATGTGCAGCTGTAATTTGGAGATATTTGTACATATTATTTGATATATAGCCAGATAAGAAATTGTCATCTGTGTTAACACAGAGTAGTAGGTATAGGTTTGGATATAATACCTCGTTGTATCCTACTGGGATGTATTTTAATATGCAATACAAAGAGAAATTTAATGGATTAAAATAAACATTGATAATCTTATAAGAGTTCGCAGCTCCAATGTTGTTGGGTTTTTTTTCGGATTATAGTTTATGGTGTCTACAATCTTTTTGGCTGGTATAGGGCTAGCTTCTTAGTGAATGTGGGGAACAGGACCTCTTGAAGGAATTCCCATGACATGGTGAGGGTAATGGTGGTAAAAAATTGATTCATGGAATGCTTGCCGCTGAGCAAACAGGTGAAAAGTTGGTCAGGCTTTTTTGTTCATTTGTAAAAAGTGTCCAATGTTCAGCTCAGGGCCTTCTCATTGGTGCTGGTTAATATAATATTAAACTTTATCCTCTATGATTACTTTATGTAAATTTATAGTAAAAGCTCTGGTGTGCAATCTTCAGTCAAAACAATGTGTGTTTAAAAATATACTGAGCTTTAGTTGTCTTCCTCGACGCTAAAGAAATAATTTTGACAATGATAAAGGCATTATATACTGTCTGTGTCCACGTCCATATCCTGTTGGTGATCACTGTTCTTGCTGGATCTTCATCACAATGTAAATTTTTAACAGCGTCATCCAATGTTGCGACCTGCTTTTTCTCTACTGCAGTCTAAGGGTCCATTCACACGGAGTAAACACGCATTCATTTTGGCAAAATACACGTGTAAAAGATACACGTATAAAAATAAGACTCCCATTGACTTCAATGACATTTTTTTTACACGTGTAAAAAAACACGTAAAAATACACGTGCAAAATGTCATTGAAGTCAATGCTAAAAGTCAATTGAGTCTTATTTTTATACGTGTATCTTTTACACGTGTATTTTGCCAAAATGAACATGCGTTTACTCCGTGTGAATGGACCGTTAGGGAACCTTCACACGGAGTTTACGCTCTGCTCATTCAGACACATATACGTGTCAGAGTGTGAGCGCTTCAAAACAGATTCCATTCACTTCAAAGTGTGCCGGCTTACGCACGCTACACATTTAAATCAATGGGAGGCTTTTTAACCCATTGATTTCAATGTGTAGCGTGCGTAAGCTGCTACACATTGAAATCAATGGGTCAAAAAGTCTCCCATTGATTACAATGTATATTGCGCGTAAGACAGCACCCATTCAAGTCAATGGGATTCTGTTTTACAGCGCTCACTCTGACACGTGTTTACGTGTCAGAATGAGCGGCGCGTTACTCCGTGTGAATGCAGCCTAACACAATCACAAACAAAATATGTTTTAGAATATCTCTTTACAACATACAGAAAAACATTTACTGACCTTTGCTTGAAAACACAGGACTCGTTTTAGATTGCCCTTCGTTCAAAGATTGCCTTTGGTTTATTACAGATTTAAGTTTTTCCTGAAAAATTTTATCATCTAAAGAGAGAGAAAACACATAACATTCACAAATATGTATCTTAAAACTTAAAAAGTTTTACAAATTTTTGAAGCATTAAACAGGAAATGTTAAATGATAAAAAGAAAAAACGCTCAAGATCCGAATTGTACTAAAAAGTATACCACTACAGTCCAACTGCACAGAAAGATAACCATACAGTTCTTAAAGTGCCATTCCAATATGTCCACAACAACAATGGTTTCATTCTCTATACAGATTTTTTTTTTCATATATATACTAAATTGCTAATAGTTATCAATTTCACTGCTAACTATAATTAATACTGTAATTTATTGTTATATTTGGAGTTAAAAATTCTTCCCCTTGTAATTTGGCACTTGTATGTTTTTCTTTTTTCTGTTTCTTTTTACTACCTCATTAACCTTGTATAGTTAATACTCAGTGTCATAATGGTACGTTGCTTTAATGCTGTGGACATTGGTACTGTCCCTGCAGCATTACTTTAAGCCCAGGACAAGCCGTTAGAATCTGAAGATATGCCAGCTCTGGCAGATTAAACCCATGGATGCCATGATCAATAGAGATCATGGCATCTAGAGATTCAAGGGCAAGATCGCCCCCACCTGCCACCCCTTGTATACTTCAGTGTAACGGGGTCTAAGGGGTTGCATTGGCAGCCAGGAGCCTGAGCAATGGCCTGTTCTCATTATACATAGTATGTTAGAGTTGTCTTTTTTTTTCATATGGAACCCTCAAAGCATTAATAAAAGCTAATCAAAGCATTATACGCATCTCAAAATGTCAAATGAAGTACAACTTGTCATGCAAACATAATAAGCACTCACACATCTATGTAAAAAGAAAAATAAAAAAAATATGAATTTTGGAAGGCGGGGAAGGAAGATGTGAAATGAATGTATTTAAAGAAATTGAAATTTGTAAATTAAACGTCCATTATTATTTCTGTGAAATGCTTATTTGATTTCTAAATGATGTTTTGATTGGTTTGAGGGTGAAAATGGGGTGAGGTACACTGAGTAGCCAAAAGTCATGGGAAGGTACAGGATGCGCTGTCAATAGCGGGTCACGCCTCCGCGAACCCTGATAACTGCAGCAAGACGACGAGGCATGAACTCCACGAGGTGTGGGAAGAGTTCTTGAGGGATATTGATCCACGCTGTCTGCACTGCAGCCCACAATTGTATCTGCGTAGTTGGAGCTTGGTCCATGGAGCAGACACTGGTATCCACAGCAAGCCATAAATGGTGTTGAGGTCGGGCGAGCAGGCAGGCTAGTCGAGGGTTGTGAGGCCACGGATGTGTTTATTAAGCCAGTCTCGTGCCACCGAGTGATGACATGTTGCATTGTCCTGTTGGTACACAGCATCCCCATCACGGAACTCCACCACAATAAAGGGGTGCAGATGGTCTGCCATAAGTTGCATGTATTGAGCACCGGTCATTGATCCCTGCACCTGAACAATGGGGCCAAATTGCGACCATGTGAACACGGTCCAGACCATGACGGAGCCACCTCACGCCTAGAAACATCCCTGTTGGCATGCAGGATGCATGGCTTCATGTGGCATATGCCACACTCTCACACACCCATCAGCTCTGCACTGCACTGGAACCGTGATTAATCAGACCATGCCACATGCCAACACTGTTCCATGGTCCAATGACGATGGTCGCAGCCCATGTCAATCTTAGAGCTCTGTGTTGCGGCGTCAGCAAAGGCACATGGGTCAGGCGTCGACTGTTGAAACCTATGAGGTGCACAGTTCTGTCAGAAATGGGGTCCTGGGGTCAAATTGGCGTCGATTTGACCCAAAGTAGACAGTCAAGAGCCCTGTACGACTCTGGGGAGGAGACATGATGTCTGTTCATCAAACACTCGTGGTGTGCCAGTTTATGCGGCTGCCAACGTTGTCTCTGCGATATTGCAGGTCCACCCAAGACAAGGTTAACCTTAGAAACCCAAATTCCCAGATAATCTCCAAAATGCTATTCCCCGTGCATCTTGCAAAGATTATCATCCCACGTTCAAAGTCACTTAACTTGTGATGTGCTGCCATGTTCACGAGACACCTGTCTACAGACTTTTCAGATATTCTGGTGACACTAGCATCATAGGCCGCATCAAGTCTCACTGTTTGCGCATCATATCCAACACAACCGAAACTGGGATATGCCTTCCCATGACTTTTGGCAACTGAGTGAATATGACAAATATAGGTTTTTAAAAACCCCTTCAGAACTCAACTGTTTCCTAATAGTTTCAAGAAAATCCTATAATCGTTGTAAGGGTTTGTAAAATATGGAGGAATTTTCTGCAGATTCCACAGATTCTGCCTCCCAATTTTTCAATGGGAGGCAAAGATCACAACGGGAACACTAAAAGAAAATAAAAAAAAATAAACTTCCTGCTCACTCTTGCAGTGCATTCCACAGGTAATTAAACAGCAGACTCTGTGGCTCCAGACCCCCTGCTGATTAGGCTCATTCATCTGCAGCAGAAAGTTGGGAAAGGAATGCTCATGCCCTGTATCAGCATCCGGTCACAGGTGACCCACAGGTTGGAAAATGAAAATGAATTCCTCTTCATTTTCTGCCATGTGAACTTACCCGTTAGGGCCTGTGCACATGGAGTATACGCGCGTATCACATTGAAAGCAATAGGGGAAAAAAAGCAGCCCATTCATTTCTATGGGGAGCGCACATTCAGAATCAGTGAGTGTATACTCCGTGAGAAGGGGCCCTTATGTCGCTGTTTGAATAAAAAGTAAAAGCAATAGCAATTCCCCAAAATGGAATATCTAAAAAGTACACCTGACCCTGCATAAAAAAAAAAAAAGACGCAACCCCATATGCAAGTATTACGGGTGTCAAAATATGGCAACTTTTAGAAAAATTTTTTTTACATAGTTTTGGATTTTTGTTAAGGCGTTAAAATGTAAGTAAGACCATATAAATATTTGGTATAATCGGAATCACATTGAAAAAAAGACGCACAAATGCACTTTTTCTTCAAAACCATCACATTCTGATTTTTTTTTCCAGCTTCCCAGTACATTGTACAGAATAATTAATGGTAGTATCATGAAGAACAATTTGTCTTTCCCCCTACGCCCAAACAGCAGCACAAGATGGGGTATTCCTGCCCCTGTGTACTGTTAGGACAGGTGGAAAGTTTAATAAACTAGCAACTTTGCCCTCCCATAAAAGGCCCAGGCGACCTCCCCCTCCCTGTGATTTTTTCTGTCCTGTTACCAGGACAGGTGGAGGGAGAGGTCTCCTTTCCTCTCCCAAATTGATTACTTTAAGATAGGGCCTCTGCTCCCCCTTTGGTTACTTACCTGGGGTAGTGGAGGTCCCCTTCTCGGGTGCAGCATCCTGCGCCTGCTTCCAGCGCCGCTCCCCCGCCACCCAGGACTTGCTTCGCGCATGCGCGGCTCTTCCGTCCCGCGCATGCGCAATACAGAGGAGCGCTCCGGACGGTTTTTTGGCCCTTTGTTAAGGGTTTTCTAAGGGGCATGGTTCCCCCAGCTGGGGTCCCTTCGGGCTAAGGGGGCCCAGGTTAGGCTGGGGCTCTCAGAGTGTTCCCCAGGTTTAACCCCTTAAGGACCAGGCCATTTTTTGGTTTCGCATTTTCGTTTTTCCCTCCTCACATTTCAAGAGCCATAACTTTTTCATTTTTCAGTTCACAGAGTCACATGATGGCTTATTGTTTGCGGGACAAATTGTACTTTGTAATGGCATCATTCAATATGCTGTGCAATGTACTGGGAAGCTGGAAAAAAAATTCAGAATGAGGTGCAATTGGAGAAAAAAAGCATTTGCGCCATTTTCTTATGGGTTTAATTTTTACAGCGTTCACTGTTTGGTACAAATGACATGTTACCTGTGTTCTACGTGTCAGTACGAACGCGGTGATACCAAATTTATATAGTATTTGAAATGTTTTGATACTTTTAAAAAAATGATAAACTTTGCAAAATAGAAAAAAAATTTTGTGTCATCATGTTCTAACACCTGTAACTTTTTCATATTTCCATGTATGGAGCTGGTTGTGGTGTCTTTTTATGCGGGACAAGATGACGTTTCTATTGATACCATTTGGGGAAAGATCTGATAGTTTGATCACTTTTTATTCAATTTTTTTATAGGAGGCAAAGTGTTGAAAAAAACGCTTTTTGGCTGTTTTTATTTTTTTTGCCGCTACGCCGTTCGCAGTACGGGATAAATGTTTTAATATTCTAATAGTTCGGGCATTTTGGAGCGCGGGGATACCTAATATGTTTATGTTTAATGTTCTTTAATTACTTTTATAGCTAATCTAGGGAAAGGGGGGTGATTTGAACTTTTATATTTTTTTTATTTTTTTAATACTTTTAAAAACTTTTTTTTTTCTTCTGTTACATTTATGATCAGACCCCTTAGGTACCTTGAAACCTAGGGGGTCTGATCGCTCATACTATTCACTGCAATACTACAGTATTGCAGTGAATAGGAAAATCGCAGCACTTCTATTAGACGATGCCTCTGGCATCGTCTAATAGATCTAGTGCAGAGACAAGCCTGGAAGCCTTCAATAGGCTTCCGGCTGTCATAGCAACCGATCACCGCCCTCATGTGACGTTCAGGAGGGCGGCGATCGGGGAAACATGGCGGCGCCCATGCCGCCTGCGCTGTTTACACGCTGCGGTCGCGTTTGACCGCAGTGTGTAAAGGGTTAACAGCAGCGATCGGCTCGGGCACCGACCGCTGCTGTTATTGGCAGGTCCTGGCTGTATGATACAGCCGGCATCTGCCGTGTATGGAGCGAGCTCAGCGTGTGAGCTCGCTCCATACATCCCCATGCGACCCATGACGTACAGTTACGTCAAGGGTCGCTAAGGGGTTAAAATTGGGCTGATGAATGGAGGGGGCGGAGATGGCTTAGGTCCGCCCTCCCCCCCTTTCCTCCACCTTACTAATACCTGGTTTGCCCAGTGCAGCTTGCCTGTCAGCTCCAGCTTGCAGGTTCCTACTGTCCTGGGCAACCAGAAGGTAGAATTCCCTTACAAGGTTTGTTCTGAAAAAGTGACAGAAGGTGATGTATTCCCCCTGGTGGGGCCTGAGGGTAAAAGCAGTAAGGTAAGAGAAATAACAAAGAATATGTTTCTCTTTAGATGTCGTCTTCCTCCTAAATTCCTGAAAATCCTAGGAGGAAAGCTTCCAGCAAACGCCGCCACCTAGCCTGCATCAAATGTGAGGTGCCTCTTCCGGACGGCTATACTTATCAGTGTTGTCGAGGGTGCCGTGGTCCCCCGTCGGAAGACACGTCCGTCCAAGATGTAGTTGGCTGGGTGAGAGAGTTTGTTGAGTCGATGAGAGAAATGAAGGTCTCGATCTCCCAGATATCTAAGAGACCTCGCTTGGAGTCATCGCCCCCTTCTCTCCCACCGATAGAGGCTCTGCAGATCCTGGATGAGGTTTCCTCAGAGGAGGACAACCTGGAGACGGTCAAACCAGTCTTCTCGGTGGACAGAATGCCTAAACTACTGAAGGTAATACGGCTAAGGAGATGGGGAGGCTACTGAGGAGACTCCGTCTAGCTCCCTCAAATCCTTTAAGGCCAACGCAGATATGGTCAAGAGTATTGAAGCGGAATGGAGGTTTCCAGAGCGTCCATTCAATGCTTCCAGGCGCTTTAGGACTCTTTTCCCTTTAGCCTAAGCCCAGTCCAGAGCATGGGGCCCTCCGCCCAAGGTTGACATAGCGGTTTCCAAACTATCAAAACGCACCGTGGTACCAGCGGAGGATGGTTCTAACCTCCAGGATGTGATGGATCATAGGGCGGAGGGGTCCCTGAGGCGCATTTATGCCTCCTCTGAAGCACAAGCCTCGGTGGGCATTGCAGCTAGCAAGGTAGTTACCAAGCTGCGTTCGGAGGTCTCGAATTTAGAAAGAGACATCGACTCGGGTGTCCATCGAGACGATCTCCTGACGGCCATGACAAGTATCAGCCTCATGTCGGATTACCTCTTGGAGGCGGCTTTCTATCAGGTTAAGCTGGTAGCAAGAGCCATGGCTTTGTCTACTGCCGCGAGGCGCCCCCTCTGGCTTAAGCCCTGGAGGGCAGATAATGCCTCAAAATTCAACTTGTGCGCCTTACCATTTGAACCAGGCAGATTGTTTGTATGATGTTCTCCCTGCCCTCTCCTCGGAAGAAGATTGGTCGAGCAGTACCAATAAGTAACATAAGTATTTCTGCAGTTTGAAATTAACAGCATCACTATGCTCCTGCTATGAGCGTGGTGATGCTGCAGCCCGGCACCCGCCCTGGTGTCTGGATGCCGGATCTGTAACTATAATGGCATTGCTCTGCTTCAGAGCTGTCACCATACCAACCGGCACCTCCGCTGTAACTTTTACAGCGGTAATGTCGGAGGTCCCTGCAATCATGCCTGCAATCAGAGATTGCAGGAATGAGCTAGGACATCTATACTGTAAGTGTTACAGCGGAGATGCTCTACGATGTTCCAGTACGAGGGGTCCGGGCAGGTGCCGCCATGCTGCTGGAGGGAGGAGGGAGTAGGCGTGACCGGTCTCTCAAGTGCGATCCTCTAGATAGGAACTGCGGCGGCCGGCTGCCGTTCTCCTTCAGGTCCGGTCGGATGGGGATTCGACTCAGAGTTCTTGCCGGGTATTCCCCTCAGAGCTCCTGTAAAGGCTCCTCGGCCGGCAGTGCTTCTCTTTTGCAGGCTGCTCTATGCAATATGACAATTTTTGCAATGTATTGCAATGCATAAGCCTTGCAATGCATTGCATTAGTGATCACAACCCCTGGGGTTCAAGACCCCTAGGGGGTCTAATAAATGCAAAAAAAAAAAAAAAAAAGTAAAAAAAAATAAATAAAATAAAAATAAAAGTATTAAAGTATTAGTAAATAAAAAGTATTAAAATTCAAATCCTCCCCTTTCCCTAGAACATATATAAAACTAATAATGTTAATACTGTGAAAAGGAAAATGTTTGTTTCGGTACCGTGTTAGCCAGTGGTTATGAAATATGAAAAAAAACAAAAAAACTTTTTAAGTCTTCAGTAGGTGATACCTTTTTTAATGGCTAACTCATAATGATGACAGAAGGTGTTTTTAGTTATATCTGAAGAAGAAGCTCAGAGGAAGCTTCGAAACGTCATATTCTGTCATCATTATGAGTTAGCCATTAAAAAAGGTATCACCTACTGAAGACTTAAAAAGTTTTTTTGTTTTTTTTCATATTTCAATACTGTGAAACACATACACGTTAATTATCCCTGTGTCCAAAAACGCCCACTCTACATACCTATAAATATATTTTTCTGTACGGTAAATGCTGTAGCAGGAAAAAAAAAAAAGTTGACTAACTGGCCCTTCCCCGAGACTGAGTCTTGGAATTCAGTCTGACTACATCCAGGCTAAGTATAGGGTATCTGCACTGCTCATATTCCGTCGGGAAGGGGTTAATAGGAGCACTGCAGATATGCTATATTCAGCCAGGCTGAATTTCAAGTGGGAGAAAAAAAAAAAAAAAAAAAAAACAGTCCTCAAGCTCAGGGAAGGGGCAGACAGACAACCAAAACACCACCTCTCCTTCCTCAGCGTTTGCTGCACCCAAAAACTCCGGCCATTTTAATATTAGAAATTTTCCAGTAGCTGCTGCATTTCCCCCCTAGGCTTATACTCGATTCAATAATTTTTCCCAGTTTTTTGTGGTAAAATTAGTGGGGTCGGCTTATATTCGGGTCGGCTTATACTAGAGTATATACGGTACTTGAACTGAATCCAATAGAAAATATATGGAAGATAGTAAAGCTCAGATTTCATAGGAGTCCACTGAACTTTCAGGATTTGAAGCATGTTTGTGTGGAAGAATGGGCCAAAATCACACCTGAGCAATGGATATGATTAATTTCTCCATACCGGAGGAGTCCTGAAGAAGCAAAAGCTTTTTAACGATGTATTAAATAAATTTCAGTAAAGCGTATTCAATACTTTCTCCGTGTCATTTCAATTTATTACACATAATTTAATGTATGGACATCTATGCAGGGCCGGTGTCAGCGCACGGCATAGTCGGGCAAGTGCCGGGGCCCACAGAGCCTCTGGGGGCCCCCCGGCACTTGCCTGCCCCAGCACTTGCCTGTCCCGATCTCAGCTCATCGGCTTCCGACGGACGCCGATGACCTGAATACATAGGCGATTAAAGCAGGAGCTGTGAGCTCAGCTCATGCTTTAACGCTGCCGCCCGGCTTCGGCGTGTGTAGGCGCGAAGTGATGACGTCACATCGCGCCTACAACTATGTGATTGGAGTGAGAAAGCAGAGAGAGGAGCGGCGGGGAGCGATGGAAGTAGAGTGTGTTTGTTTTGTATTAAACATTAATGTGGAACATAATGAAGGGGGCCCCTGAAACTGGGGGGCAAATAAAGGGGGGGGGGAATGGCATGATACTGGGGAAGATGAAGGGGGTGGGGAGAGAACGGTATGACACTGGGGCAGATGGGGGGGGGGGGGCGGCATGACACTGGGGCAGAGACGGGGGGACATGAAACTGTGGGCAGATGAACGGGAGTGGGGGAACGGCATGACACTGGGGAAGATGAAGGGGGGGGAACGGCATGACACTGGGACAGATGAAGGGGGGAGAACGGCATGACACTGGGGAAGATGAAGGGGGGAGAACGGCATGACACTGGGGCAGATGGGGGGGTGGAACAGCATGACACTGGGGCAGAGACGGGGGACATGAAACTGTGGGCAGATGAAGGGGGAGAACGGCATGAAACTGGGGACAGAGATGGAGGGGGGGGACATGAAACTGGGGGCAGAGGAAGGGTGTATATGAAACTGGGGGAGAGATGGAGAGGGGGCATATAATTTACGGGTGACTGTAGGAGGATTATACTGTGTGGGAGCACATGAAAAATGAATGAGAATGGGCGGAGTCAACATAAAAGTGGGTGGAGCTAAGTTTGCACATTTTGCCCCTCTTTCTACTCTTCAAACGTTGGGAGGTTTGGCGTTGGTGACGCCACACTCCTGCGTGACGTCACTCGCTTCATCTACGAAGCACAGTGTCTCGACTCCCCCGCCTCCTTTACAAGGGGGCCCACTGAGGCTCTGTCGCCCAAGGGCCCATAAAAACCTGGAGCCGGCCCTGCATCTATTGTTTTGAAATTTTTGCCTGTATGGACTGATTTGGATTGAAATCAATAGTACCTTTAAATATATATTTACTAAGAAAATTGGTGACATGTTCAATACTCATTTCACCCACTGCATATATTTATATATGAAAATATATTACATACATTAGTAAATAACGCATTTTTTTGGACTATAAGACGCACATAGGTTTTAGAGGAGGAAAATAGGGAAAAAATGGTAAAGCAAAAAATGGTAAAATATTTAATAAATGGGAGTTGTCACATTGACAGGTGACCCTGCAGCTGTATGGGAATGCATAGAGCGTTTTTTTGGGGGGCCAGATGTACTTTTTAGTTATACCATTTTGGAAAATGTCTATTGCTTAGATCGCCTTTTATTTAAATCAGAGGCAAAGCGGTGATAAAAAGAACACACAGCAGTTTGGCACTTTTGATTTTGACGTTCACCATACAGGAAAAATATTAGTAGTCCGAGCATTTTCAGAAACAGGGATACCTAATGTGTATGTGTTTCACAGTGATGTTCTACTTTTATATGTATTCTAGGGAAAGGGGGCAATTTAATAGTTTTTTTTTGTTTCTTACTATTTTATTAGCCCCCGCTTAGGGGGCTTGAACCTGCAATCATTTGATTGCAAATCCCATTGACGGCAATACAAGAGTTGGCAAGACACCTGTGGACCTGTGATTTTTCAAGTAGCATCGCCAAGCTCCTGCCACCATTGGTTTCCTGCAGCGGCAGGAGCGTGGCGATGCTGTGGTCCCTGACACACAAACCCTCCCAGGCATCTGCCGTTCTAGGACAGCGGATGCCGGGTCTATAAATATAATGGTGCACAGCGGTCAACATAGCAACCGGGTCTCCCTGTAGCTCTTACAGTGGAGATGCTGGAGCTAATGCCTGAGATCTCTGATCACAGGCATCCAAGACCTGCCCGCCCCCCCAAAAAAAGTTGCTTGACTCGAGTATAAGCCGAGGGGGGCTTTTTCAGCACAAAAACTGTGCTGAAAAACTCGGCTTATATTCGAGTATATATGGTAACTTTTTTATTTCTATTGCACAGTAAATAGCAAATAAAAAAGGAAAAATGCAGCACTGATGTTTTTGCATTTCCTTCTCACAATATAAATCATATAAAACAGTCATACACAAGATATACGCCAAATTGTTGCCTTTGAAAAATACAGCTTTACCGTCATAATAAAAAAAAAATAGGGCTCTTGAAATGCAATAAGAAAAAAAATGTAATATAAAATGTAATATAATGTAAAATATTAAACAATTTGTAAGCATAGTTTATCCATAAGCAAGTTATCTAACAATAAATTAGGCCTACATAAAAGAAATCTCACCTATGTGTAAGGAAAAGAAAAAATTATTGGGATTATGACAAACAAAAGTGTTTGTTGGTGGATGGACTGCCAAAAGAAAGCTGAAGATTAACTTCAGTAAGTCCATCTCCGGAGGTGATCCAAGTACTTCTTCAATAATTTTTATATAAGATCCACAAACCTCTTGAGGAATAGAGGTTACGTAGCCTTCCTTGTGTTCCTGAGGTGTAAAGACATTAAGATGAAGATCAGTTAAACATTTCAAACCACAATAAATATTAAAACAAAAAAATAATAAAAATAATTCTCTATAACAAGAGAGATCAGAATCGGGTATCTTGGGCTGAGAATGAGTCCTATGGCAATAAAAGAAACCATTTAAGGGCCCCTTCACACGGCGTTTACGCTCTGTGTATTCAGTCTACGTGCCGTGTACTCTGTCCATTTTACACGTGTAAAAATACACGTGTAAAATGTAGTTAGCTATTGAGTTCAATGGCTTGTTCGTATGACACGCGTCTTTTTGCGCGCATCTCAATGGCTACCTACATTTTACACATGTAAAATGGACAGAATACACAGAGCGTATACAGAATATACAGAACGTAAACTCCGTGTGAAGGGACCCTAAGGCCCAGTTCACATCTGCGTTCTGAGTGTCCGCTTGGAAACTTATATTATACGCATTAAAAAGTGGTTACCTAAGGGAAACCCACGGACCCCATAGACTATAATGGGGACGGTGTTGTTTTCCGCACGAAACATGCGGAGATAAAAGGGCTGCTTGCAGGAGCACAAAGGTGAACATAGCCTTACTGATGTTTTGGATTTTGATTGGTGGTGAACACCTGAGCACTGTTGAGCGATTGGAACTACGTAAAAATATTCTCACCTTCCTATGTTTTGTTATAAATAAAGACAGCTGGAGGAATTAGCCTTCAACTTTATTGTAAAATACCCTTATGTTAGTATGTTACCTGAAACCTGAGAGTGATCCTAGTGCCTGGATCTGGGACTGCACTCAAGGAAAACACCAAAACCACATACTACATACTCCCTACCTTTTTGTCTCACTATCCATTTCATTGTTCCAGATGGTCCCCAGTTCCCAATTGTTTTTTGGGTGCCTAAAGTGTATATAGAGAGTTTTCTGTGACTTGTTTATGGGTGAATGGGTATAGAGAAGTATGTGATTCTTATTCTTGAAACAAAACCCATCCTATTATCAAATAAGCAAATTCCCTATCACTTATTAAAAAAAAAGAAAAAGAAAAGGAGTTAAGACTGAAGTGTATATATGTATTTATTTTTGTTGTTGTTTGTTTTTTTTGTTTTTTTGTTTTTGTTTTTTTTTTTGGGGGGGGGGGTACCAGTATTGTGATAAATGGAACGTCTGTCGCCTCCTATAGTCTACCTTAATGAACGGAGGGCTTTGTTCTAGTTTTTTTTTTTATTATTGTTTTGTTTGTTTGCCTTGTAGATGTACAAAATCTGGAGAGATCAAGGGAATGGCTACCCATATACTTTTAGCTTAGATGTCCTAGAGTGCTCTATACTATGTTAACTAACTATGATGGGGTCCCCTTGCTTGGAATGTGCCCCCTATAGTAAATGTACTATCCCCTGTGCCCCCATTAAAAAAAACATGCACCCCAGCCCTGTGTCCCACCTTTCACAACTAGGCAGCAGGCAGTAATTTCCCAGGGGTCCTTGTGCACAGGTTAGCTATGTTTACTGGCAAGACAGTGGTGATGATATTCACTACACTGATTCCCCCTCCACTGACCACTGTTTGGCCTCAGCAGTCACGTGGAATGCAGGGCTTCTGGGGAACAAGCTATGGCAAATGACTGAATGGGCTGTAGCAGCGGACACCAGATGGATGAGTCAGGAATTTTTTTGTGTGTTACACCTGCCCTGGGCCCCTCCAATTCCTGGAGAACCCCTTTAAGCTATGTACTAAACCTGGGAGTACACCCTTGACTTCTTTAAATCACTGCACATTTGCTGAGAGCTCAGTGATGTAGCTCAATCAGCTTCAGTGCTAAGTGGTGTGCATAATCAGTAGATGTCAGGCCTAATTTTTTTTTAAATTTTGGGGGAGGGGTGTGGCATTTAAATTTTCACCTTAGACAGAAGAAAATCTAGAATCATCCCTGTTCATCATCAATGTTCCAACATACTGCTCATTAGTAACCGCAAATAAAGAAATGTTCAGCTCACCCACTTGTGAGCTGCTCATTGCCTGGTCATAAATAAAAGGGGGCACTAAATTATAGAGGTTATTTGTGGTCACCATCCAAAGACCATTCCTAATGCATAGTTTAGCAAAAAGCTAAACAATAGCCTTTTCTTACATCTACTTCACCAGTATTTAAAGAGCAGGTGCCTGCAAGAGGGGAGTAGAAGAAGAAATCAAGCTGCAAGCATGCTATTTCAAACCAAATAGTGTGCCTGTAGACAAGCTGGCGAGGGCCACTTCTATACTTTTTAGGATAACTGTGTGCAGACAAATTTTAGAGTTACAAATGTGATTTTGCCATAATTTTCATCAGCATTTTGCCTTGATGATACACATAGTTATACAGTAGCGTGGTGATATGCAGGGGAGGGCATAGGTTAGTGTAACTATGAGGAGTATGTACAGGGAAGGGAATAGATCTGTTAGTGACAGAAAGAAAGTGAAGTATCCTTGTAGGTTATGAATCTAACCTTGTGATGTCCCAAACCTTATCAGAAAGGGACTGCTAATTCCCCAAGGGTTCAGGGTTTAGGAAGAAATTCCAGCTTTGCCAAGCTGTTACATTTCTTAGTCATTGCATCTTGCAGTTACACATTTCAACCAAAACAAAGGAAAAATTGTAAGGCACTATGATCAAAGTGTAAAAGAATCAGGTCAACGGTACATAGTAACAGCAAATCAATCAAATACATTTTCAAGGGACTCATTAAAGCCCAACAGAGTCAGGGTGTTCAACTTATACATTCAGAACATTTCCCTCCTTTTTAATGGTTCAAACAAGTCACTAAGTTGGCTTGGAATTTGAATGAGTGGGATCACTGTGAACCCTTGAAAACTAAATTCATGAATGGTTTTAGCATGCTTAGAGACAGTGTTTTGGGGTATCCATTCACTACATTAGACCGGTGTTTGTTCAACCGTTCTCTAAGGCTCATGGTCATTTTCCCCACATACTGGAGGCCACACAGGCCCTCTAACAAAACATAACATAGAAAGAGGCACATAATATAATAATAATACATACATTTTATTTATATAGCGCCAACATAGCACTGTACAATTTCTAGGGCTGAATTATAGACAAAAAGATACATTACAAAAAATTTCCACTTCACACAATAAGACTGAAGGCCATGCTCGCAAGAGCTTACAATCTATGAGGAAGAGGGGGTATGTCACTACCTACCTACATAACAGTAGGTAGGGGTGACATAGGATGACGCATTACTTATAAAGTGGTCAGACAATTTTGTAATAGAGATTACTGTCATTACACAAACAAAACTGTATGAGCAGTCACATCCTTTTAAGCAATATAGTTAATAATTCTGTAAAAAACAAAAACAAAATAAAAACAAACAAACCATTCCTCCTCTTATAAAACAAGACAGGAGCTACTAACCCTCTTCCCAAGGCAAGAGGAATCTCCCTATAAAAAGAAGCATGTTGTTGGCTAACAACTCTTTAAAACCTGACATTATCCTCCTACTCATACAGGAGGTCAGTCCAGGAGCAGTAGGGTGTCATTCCAAAACCCAATTGCAAGGCAAACATCTCCATGACTTTTGGATATGGGATGTCCCTCACTCCTTCCTAAAACCACCCAAACTACAGTAAGTATTGACTTTGGAATAAATGCACAAAACACTTTATTTTGGGTGTCAAAATGGCCACAGCTTTATTAAACTCACAGAAGTAAAATAATGACAGAAGGAGTCAGGTGAAGTGCTAGACCATTGGGATTCACGAATACTGTGAGATCCCCAGCTGTCTGACATACAGCACCCGGCCAGACAGCAATAAATAAATAAAGGGGGCGGCACGCTCCGGCTTGCAATTCTAGCAGAGCCAGTACACTTTAAGGGCACCAACGACCCTGTGCTTAACCACTGTGCCCGCCCCTGGATGACGTTCCTATTCCGACATCCTTCAGGCTGGCCATTTCCAAAGCTCAGCCTGTTCACCACCATGAGGTTTAACCTCCTCTATTAGTTAAAATAAGTCCACAATAACTTGCCTGCAACTTCCACCTGACTCCTCAACCGCCACAGAAGAGGCCATTTGACACCTTAAATGGACTCGACCGCCACCAAACTGATTAGGAATGCTCTAGCCTCTAGAAACCTTATATACCACAAGTCTCCATACCATCTTCCCTACAGTACAATACAAGCTATGAATGTGGCTAAAAAATGCAGTTAGAAACTACTAAAAAGAAATAGGACTACAATACTGAAATTTCCATAAACCAGTATACACGGGGAATACCGCCATACCACAAAAATGTAATTGCCAACCATTTCTGCACTTAAGTATATACTTCCCCCTTATGAGGTGTGAGGTCCCACTTATGGTGGCAACTATATACATATGATATAGATGTATATACCACGTACGAAATAACACCTCTGCAAGGAACTGCCACTAAAACTAGAACTGTCGATTTAGCTCCATTGGCAACCCTATACACTGCCGGGAAAGACATGGAGAGTTCAAAGAAGGGTAGAGAAAATTACTTGCTGTGCGTCAGCTTCACCAGATACTACAGCAACTCCAGGGGACTTACTGTATTGAAATAACTCACCATCGTTGTTTGATGGGTGCCAAGCACATCAACAATAAAACAAGCCATTAAATGATGCTTAGCATGATGAGAATAAGCCCATGATCAGCTCGAGATACAGAAGTCTGTGAAGGCAGCGTGAGACCCTTTCCCGTCATCTCTCATTCATTGTCAGAGTACTTGATGACCTTTACCCTTAGCCGCATGCACCGACCCAAGGGCACCCAAACCGAAATTCGAGGCTGAAATTCTCTTCTTTGCTGGACATGAGCCAGCACCATCCTGATGCTGACCGTTCTGCAAGGGGGGGGGTTGCAGGCCTATATAGCTCCTGCTCGCAGAGCATGTGGTCATCATAGTAAGCAGTGCTGGGTTCCATTCGCTAACTGGCTGCGATAGACACTCTACTGCAACAGTGGCGGTATCAAACTGTTGGCAACCTTAAGAGAATATAAGTTGGTCAATATAAGCGGTCAAATACCTTCACTAAGATAAGTACAAATCAACAGAAAGGGTCCTTGAAGCTATAGATTGTTATCAAAAACATGCCCCCTTTTTTTTTTTTTTTAATAAATATTTTTCTCTCACTCTCCAGCCGCAACCAGCACCAGCTCGGAGGGCTCAATTTAGTGCACAGGCATGTGAAAACTGATAGCCATGACCCTAGGGATGTACCCTAACAGGGTCTTCTTAAAATTAATTGGTTTGCCATAACCAGGGGTCCATACCTTTGATGGTTACCCCTCCACACCAGGGGGCCATACTTCAGATGGCTACCCCTCCACACCCAGGGGGCCATACCTCCGATGGTTACCCCTCCACATCCAGGGGGCCATACCTCCGATGGTTACCCCTCCACACCAGGGGGCCATATCTCCGATGGTCACCTCTCCACACCAGGGGGCCATACCTCTAATGGTCATCCCTGCACTGGGCTACACCCGAGGTGGTTGCCCATTATTGGCCAAATTATAAGTAACTTCAAGGACCCAGTAAAAAAAAAAATATATATATTTAATGTCAATGGTGCAAATTATATTGCACAACAATAGCTATAGTTTAGGATTATATTTAAGAAAATAAATTAATAAATAACTATATTACATTCTGTTAAACACGCGTGATCAAGCTTGTTAGTGTATCGCAAACAACCTGTTACACAGTGGCTTGTAAGCACTTGTGTGTGTCTCAGTCCTAAGCCACCAGGCCCTTTAGGGTTACATAATAAGGCAAGGCCAGTGATAGTAACAAAGTAAAACACCGGTCTAAAAATTGGAGATCCAGACACACATGGTCATCTCTTCTACCTGTACTAGATCACTCAGCTAGTTAGACATGTATGTACAGTATTGTACTTATGTTGGGACTATGCATGCAAATCCCTTTACATATATATTCATACAGCACCATGAAATTAAAGGCTCTAAAAGAAATATAACTTATAAGAACTTAACTTAAAAGAAAGAATAACTTACATGGCTCACCCCACTGTTTAAGCAATAATATTAAGTAATACCAGCTCCAGAATAATTCTGACCCATGTAGGTAATACGGAAAAACTTAGCAGCTGTCAGTGGGTACATTATACTGTTATAGTACACCACTGAGAAATAACCCATCACATAGTATATGACATGGGACCGGCTGCATTATATGATGTAACATATAATATTGGTAATCTATATACTTATTTGGATACAGACTGTAAATGCTCCTAAATGAAGGGCTACACGGGAAGACTAAGAAATACAATAATCCGATGCATTATTTGTCTGATATCCATTGTCTAAATGTGTTGGGCCCTAATACGGAGGTCATAAATAGAGCATTAGATGCCATATAAGGAGGAGGAAATAATAACACAAGCACTTAACTATTCCGGATACAAACCCCTTCCTGTTGAGGGGGAGGTCCTTGGAGCTACAAAAGTCTGGCTGCCAATCTGTTCTACCACACCAAATTACCCCCAGCCGCAAGCACTGGCCCAGGAGCACCATAACACCCAGAATGGCAGATACCACACATAATAACCCACTCCCCTGGACACCACCCAGCAGGAGCCCATAGACCAGCTAGACCAAGGTAAATTAATATTAGGGGAAACTAACCACCATGTTTCCCCACCTCCGAAAATTTCAACCAACTCCAAGGACCCCCTCACCCCCCCCCCCCCAATTAAAATTAACCTTTATACAGTACCTTCTATAGGAAGGGTTAATAGTAACACAAGCACTAAACTTCTCTGAATACAAACCCCTTCTCATGAGGGGGAGGTTCTTGGAGCTACAAAGTCCTGGCCGCCAATTTGTTCCACCACCAATTTACCTCCAGCCGCAAGCACTGGCTCAGGGGCACCATAACACACAGAATGGCAGTTTTCCATATATAATAACCCACTCCCCGGGACACCACCCAGCAGGAGCCCAAAGACCAGTCAGACCAAGAGAAATAATCCCCACCATGTTTCCCCACCGCTTACAATTTCAAACAACTCCAAGAACCCCTCACCAACGGTATAGCCAGTATACACAGTATGACCTGTATACAGCCCTGAGAAATTACATAAAAATGATTAACTTTAACTTATCCCCAGCATGATAAGTATTAGCACAGAAATGGAGGATATACAGTACAGGGATTACAGTGCAGCCTCCATTACCCTCACCACACTGTACCAGGCTGTCCCTCTCTCACCACAGTGACCTCTCAGCTCCACCATAGAGAGCCCCTCAGTCCCCTGGACTTATGTACAATCTGCATTAATTGACTGTATATATCTTGAGGTAATACTGAAGTATACATTATATATCAGCAGTGTGTGACATGAGGGGACTCTGTGACTATATATAACCTGAGGTAATACTGCAGTATATATGATATATCTGCCATGTCTACAGTGTGAGGTAAATACATGAGGGGACATTGTGACTGTACATATCTTGAGGTAATACTGCAGTATATATGATACATCAGCCATGTCTGCAGTGTCTGTGGTAAATACATGAGGAGACTCAGCCATGTCTGCAGTATGTAGGGTAAATCCATGAGAGGACATAACTGCAGACATCTTGTGGTAATACTGCCTCATATACAGTATAGTTGGTGATACTACACTAGTGCTGTGTAATGTGAATGTGGTCACACCAGTCCTGTGTGAGGTGATAAATCTCAGTCTTATACTCCCTGATACAGCAGACATGCTTCATCCAGGTCTTGTGATGAGAAAGAGGATGAAGGTGGATGAGACAGGAAGTTACATCTATTCCTAAACTCCTCCCTCCCTACAGTGACACACTAAGCACTACATACTCCTAAAGCTGAATATACACAGATATACCGTTAAAGCTGAACCATTCTGTATAAATCTACACAACTACTGCACAAAGAAGAAACTGCAGGAGTTATTGGTTCCCCCATCCCAAAGTCATGTCCCCCTTTGCCGATGGCTCCGGGGGTGTCTTATCCGCCATACCATCCACATCTGCTAATGCGCCTAACAATAGACCTTCCTTCACCTCTCCTCCCTTTGTAAACCATCCTAACAGCCACTGGAGCAGACATGTGAGCAACACCAGACAACGTAGAAGATTCTCTCATTACTATTTAGAATACTCCGTTAACCATGACTAATATATAGATCAGGCTCTTTATCTATCAACAATTCCTATAAAAAAAAAAACCTAAAAAAAAAACCTACCACCTTAAAGACCTCTGAGTCATCATAGAGCTTTCCGTTATACTAAACCCCATGGACATGTACTATATAATGGATATAATGGAAATTACTTTATACACAAAAATCTAAGAGTCTAAAAAGAAAACTAGGCAATCAAGCAAAGCATAAAGAAATAAAGAAATTAAAAAAGAGCCAGGAGCTCTAGAGGAAGGGGGGGGGGGGGGGGAGAACAGCCAAGAGCTTCAAAAACAATCCTCGAATATCTTTTCTCCAAACATATTCTTCTCTCTCTACACGGTACCTATTGCACAAACCATCACCAGATTTGGCTTCTGGTACCATCTTTATACTGATGACACCCAACTATATACCTCATCGCATTACATCAGCCCTGTCTCGCTTTATCTGAAACAATCTCTCAAAGACTGAACTTCTGCTGTTTGCACCATCTAAGGCTAAGATCACACAGATTTTTTTGGACTGGAACCTGAAGCGGAGGCCGCCTCAGGTTTCGGTCCAAAAGACAGGTTGCCGTGACTGAAAGCCGGTGCACTGCATCGGCATCCAGCCGTGCACTCCGCTCCGGATTAGACCCAATAAATAGGCCTAGTCCGGAAGAGGGAGTTTCTTCAGGCTGAATCGCGAGGCGATTCGGCCTGAATAATGAGCATCTTGTTTCTTTTTTCCGGGAGCTGGAAGATTTCAATGGGAGCCGTCTTTTTAGTCAGGGTTTTGAGGTGATTACGGCCTCAAAACCCTGACCAAAAATCTCCATGTGAACTTACCCTAACAGACCCATCCCTGATATCTCCATTGCATTCTCCGACCCATCAATAACTCCTAGGCAGAATGCCCATTGCCTTAGGGTTGTGTTTGACTCAGTCCTTTCCTTCTCCCCCCATACAATCACTCACCATAAAAAGTAGAGAAATATTGTATCCTATGGTCATCTCTGGAGAATCAGAAGGAACTGCAAGGATGACAAAGATTATACTACCCAGAGCAAGGTCACTATATAACAGTTTGAATAAAAACACTATCCAACACTGCCTGACAGAGAAATAACTAACAACTTTCATCACAACATACTTTAATCAAATCTACTTTACAGAAATATTGGCCAGTGTGACCAGTATCTTAAAGATACTTTACCAGACCAACTAGCTACTACTTAAAGGAGGAGAAAAACCCTCAGAAATTACCTATTACCTAATAGATTGAGGGAGAACTCCACCACATCTGATGCACTTCGCAAATCAGTCATCCGAGGAAGCTATCGCTGTAACCATCCCAATTTTTTGACTATTGGCAACCATTGTAGCAGCTGCATAACAGGAGAATTATTTAACGTGAAACCGTTCGTAAACTGAGCCTCATTCTATGTTCTATATTTGTAAGGGAATGTTTTGTACAGGCTGAAAAAAAATCTGGTTCAGGATGTGATTTTTGTTCTGGTTTTTCCCACTTTTTTTTAGCACACTGTAAGGACCTGGAAACTTGGAATGCATCAAACATCACATTAAAAAAAAAAATGTGTCACATTTTCTGGTTTTCGAGATGCTATTTTTTATGTGGTTTATGATGTGGTTTTATTTTTTTTTAACACCATTTATGCAAAAAAAAATCATCAAAAACAACAAGCAATTTTTAAAGGGAAGTTTCCAGGCCCATAGTCTACTGCAGCAAAAAAAAAAAACAACAAAAAAAACACAACAAAAAAAGAGACAAAAACCGCGCTGTCAAAAAAAAAAGTGTCAAAAAAGTTTATTTTTTCCTGAAGCAGATTCCACCCCCAAATCCGAGGCAGATTACGCCCAGAATTCGACTACCATCGTTCTCAATGGGAGGCAAAGACTGCAGAAGGATGCAGCAAAAAGAAGCGTACTGCTCAAGAAGCCATGGCTAAAGACTCCCTGCTGATTAGGCCCATTCATCTGGGCCTAATAAACAGTGGAATGCAGCAACAAAAATACCCATGCACTTGAAAATGAAGAGGAATTTGCCTTCATTTTCCACTGTGTGAACATACCCTGCTTCCAGTATGGGGAGAGAATGACCATGAGCCTTAGGGTCAGTTCACACGTGAACTGCCCGCGTGGGTTTTGACACCGAGAGAGACGCGGTGAGCCGCGTCTCTCTCTTGTCAAAACCCGCCTGCCGCGACCATCGCGGTCGCGGCTTTCCCCTCCACTGTCGGCTCAAATGAATGAGCTGACATAGGAGGGAGCAGCCGGGGGCGGAAGCCACGCGGCTTCCGCCTGAAGAAAGGGCATGTCGTTTCTTTTCTCCGCTAGCAGCAGCCCGCCGCTAGCGGAAAAAAAAGCCCGGTGGTCTACATAGACCACCATTGTAAAGGGGCGGATTTTGAAGCGAAATCCGCTGTCAAAATCTGCCCCTTTGCCTATGTGTGAACTAGCCCTTAGAGAACTCTTACTATGTACAATTGACCCAATTTTTGAACACTCCAATCACAGTACTTTATGATTTTTCCTTTTTTTGGAAAAAAGGCAGTGTAGTGGAAATCTAGAAGGATATATGTTGCTTTAGCAGAACATAGTCTGCTAGGGATCCTTATTTAAGTTACATGGGCTGGAGGCAGGTTAGCAGAGGGAGTCTTCCAGTCCA
Source organism: Leptodactylus fuscus (assembly GCF_031893055.1). Taxonomy (NCBI): domain Eukaryota; kingdom Metazoa; phylum Chordata; class Amphibia; order Anura; family Leptodactylidae; genus Leptodactylus; species Leptodactylus fuscus. Next base: position 75,512,829 of record NC_134267.1, read on the forward strand.
CACTTTTAGTCCACTACGGGGTTTTTTACCTAGTCCCAGGTGTTCTCAGGTGAGGCTCATTACTGGGGAAGGAAGCCTGGTTAAAAAAAAAAAAAAAAAAAAAAAAAAAAGGAGCTAACAAGTTTTATAGCCTGAGAGAGCACTCTCTTGTAATGGATGTTTGCACAGTTTGCTACTGCGTTTGGTGACACATTTTTGGACCTGCACTAGGTTAGTGAGACATGCTGCTATTTAGTTACAGCCGAGCAGGCTTAGTGTTTTATTTTGTTTGTATGGTGTTTTTCTTTGTTGAAGCACTATTGGAGTTTAAATCTGCTGCCTGTGTGAACTTTGTCAATTCTGATTACAAATTACAATTACAAATTCTTAAGTATAAGTAATTTGCTAAGTATGGCCAATTTTAGATGGGGGATGTAATATATGATGAGTGCGCCGGCTCCCTTACAGCATGCGCATACGGACATCATGAATGCACGTTAATACTGAGATTCAACTCTGTGCATATGCGTGGTGGTATTATCCATGCGCAAGTGTAGTTGAGAACGTCAGATGCCAACACAGATGATCGACACAAACATGCTAATAGTGGAATGTGGTATGTATTTTTTTTAGCTTTTTTACGAATAACAAGATACACTTTTCTCTTTGCTATATATGGTGAACTCATGGCCCCTATTTGAGGGGTGGAAAAATGAGAGTGGAACATTTAAAAATGAGTTTTGTTATGTGTGGTTGTATATTCCATGTGTTTGCACTTGAAAAAGGGCCTCTCTTTCCCTGAAAAGTGTTGTACCTGTGAAATTAATTAAAGAGCAATATTTTGCACATCTCTGTAATGAGTTGGTGAGGTTTTGTTTGCAGGGCTGTGTATACTTTTCAGTTATATCATTTTGGGGAATTGCTTTTGCTTTAATAATTTTTTATTAAAATTTTTAATCACAGGCAAAACAGTGAAAAAATGGCAATTTGGGCTTTTTTTTTCCCGCTATGGCGTTTACAATACAGGAAAAATATTTTTATAGATTTGTAGAGCGGGCGTTTTTGGGCACAAGGATACCCTACATGTATGTGTTTCACAGTATTTAACTACTTTTACATGTGTTCTAGGGAAAGAGGGGTGATTAGAATTTTTTGTACTTTTTCGTTTTAAAAAATTTTTTTTTTTTGCATTTATTAGACCCCCTAATTGCAATATATTGCAAAAAAATTGTCAAATCACAGCAGACAGTGTTGGGGAGCCTTTACAAGGCTCTCGGGTGTCATGCGACGTGACGTCGGCCCTGGATCTTGCTCCAGGTGCCGGCAATGACCGACAGAATGGTTGTTGGAGGGATTAATGTCCCCGATCGGTGCGGGTACCGACCGGGGGCATTAGTACTAAGTGTCTACTGTATAAATCAGCGTATATACACACTACGCTTTCATTGGCCAGTTACCTATTTATTATGGTCTGTCATTCACATTCATGCCATCCCAAGGAAGAAGGCTTAGAGCCGAAACGTGCGTTGGGGTTAGGAGAGTGGGCCAACCAGCTGCAGTTTTTACACTCCATCTATGGGTATGTAAACTTTTGATCTTATCCATTTACTACATCTTTTGCTCCAAAATCACTTGGTGTGTCACTTTTTTGATCCGTTTATAGCCCTACTGATTACTCCTAGCATGGAATAATACACTTTGATATACATTTTTTTGCCACATCATGTTCTTACTCATGTAATTGTGCTGTGCACTGGCCCTGAACAATGTTTAAGTACTATGTAGTTAGTGATGTGGGTCAGGGATGTAATATGTAGAGATTGCTAATACTAAAAATTCTCAATCTATTGGAGCATTTTGTTACATCATTGATTTTGTTCATACCCCTAATATGCTGGGTTTGTCCTTCACACCTACTTGTTGGTAGATGTTGTTTTGTCACCTTTTTAACATCTTATGTATTGTCTTTGTATAGTTAATAATAAAAAGTTTTTCTATATTTCAAGCATTTTCTACCTTTTGTTTGTTTACCCCCTGTATAAAACAGCGGCAACTTCCGGGCGGCTACCATAGTTAAACACCCGGCATGCGCCGTACTAGTATGGTGGTTGTCGAGAATGGGTTAAAAAGAAAATGGAGCTTTTGATCAATTAGGGTTTATTCACATAATAGTGAAAAACTTCTTGCAACATTTGTTACACATTTATTTTGAGAACATATGGAATTCAATGTGTCTATTCACATGTCTTTTTTTTTTTTGACGGTCCAATTTTCGCAATGACATATTCTATGTTTTGATGGACACACAGACCAAATTTAAATCAATTAATCTGTTTTTAACTGATATAAAACAAGTTTGACATCCATTAAAAAATGATCAGTAGGATGGGTCAAAAAAGAAAGGTCAGTGAAAATTTTATTTTTTTTCAATGATCGTTAAAAACAGATGATACTCCATGCCATCAAAACATGGAACAAAAGAACAGACCTACAACGGCCATTAACCCCTTGGTGTCACAGTCAGTTTTGGACTTCATGACACATTTCCTTTTTTCAAATATGAAGTGTCAGTTTATTTGGAACGCTTTAACTTTTCCAGGTGATTTTGAGAATGTTTTTCGTGACACATTGTACTTTGTGTTTGTTGCAAATTTGAGTCAATACGTTTTGTGTTTATTTATGAAAAATAGGAAATTTGCTGAAAATTTTGAAAAATATACAATTTCAAATTTTTTTTATTACAGTATCCTCTTTTTCATATAGAGTCATACCACTCAAATTAGTTAAAAAACAAGATTCACCATATATCTGCTTTATGTTGACATCATATTTTAAACATTCATTACATTTTTTTTGAACAGAGAAAGAGAGAGCACATGTTTAAAAGAAGGTGCTCAACCCAGTTACTGAAAGTGTAACAATTTTTTATTGGGAAAAAAAAAAAAAAAAAAGTTTAAAAACAATTAAAAGAAAAACAGACAGTGGAATCTAGAAAATGGCAGGAAAAGATTGTAATAGTTGGCAAGGGAAGATAAGCTAAAATCGCCCTGGTCTGAATGCTCACTGTAAAGCTGCTTGTGGCCACCCACATCAAATCTTATTGGTAGTAGCAATGAGAGGTTGTTGAACTGACTAACACAACATTGGGCAACTCGTATCCCTGAGCACTGCATAGGACCACTCCGTTTGCCAATTGAGCACTGATACAATGCTATTCCCATCCTAGTTTTATATTTCAGCAGTAATCTTCAAAGTAAGTTGCTCTTGTCCAGTAATATCACTCTCTTAGGGCTAGTTCACACGGAGCTAGTGACCGCGTATTTTGGTCCTGCTTTTGATGCGGGAAGCGCGTCAGAATCAGGACCAAAATGCGCCTTCCGTGGCTAACCGTGACTGTCGCGGCTTCCCGCTCCGGAGTAGGCTCAAATAAATGGACCTAGTCCGGAGGGATTCTCTTGACGCGGAGTGGCGATTTCCACCACGGTGTCCGTCTCAAGAAAGGGCAGCTTGCTTCTTTTATCCACGAGCAGGAACAAACCGCTTGCGAAAAAAGGTTGCTAGCGTTCTACACAGACCTCTATTGTGAGGGGGCAGATTTTGAGGTGGATTCCATGCCAAAATCAGCCCCCTCTTGCCCTGTGTGAACTAGCCCTTAGTATACACATATAGAAGGTTTTTCACTCCTTCCTAGTTCATGGACAGAAACAGCTTTGTGTACCAGTCATGTGTTGTCCCTCCTACCCATCTTTCTCTTTGAGGGTGTTCATATTTATTGTTTTTGGTGTGATGTATTATCATGTTCTTCTTGACTTGAAAAAGGGACCCCAGATCCCAAAAACTATTGAGATTTTCAGCTGCTTCAATGTTTATGACAATGTCATTACCTGGTCCCTTTGAATGTGTGTGAATGTGTCAGCTGGTTTATTTTTAAGTTTAGGAGACACAATCATCAACAAAATCTGTAATAATTAACTTTCTAAAATAAGAAAATATTACCAATTTAGCTCATAAAATTAGATACCTGTAAAACTTGAAAAGCAAGCAGGAAGTGATGCACCACTTTGGCTTTCAATAACCTCTTTATATTAAACACTTTGTAAGGATGGGTATCTCTGATTAGTATTTCCAGAGAGGTCATTAATGTTTTCCAAACGCCAACCTTAACAAAAAAAAAATATATATATATACACAAATAAATATATAAAAAAAGTTCTCTGACAGAATTCAAGATATTAGGAATGAAACCACTCCCTTAGTTGCATGGTGGAAACCCATCTCTCATTTGGGATTACTTACAAAGAAGAAAAGCAGTCCAGTCTGCCAGCGACCATATAAAGCATAGTAGAAATCTCCTTTAGGGTGCATTCAGACTACGTAACGCCGGGCGTGTATGAGAGCCGTACACGCCGGCATTACGGCAGACTGCCGAACACTTCCCATTCACTTCAATGGGAGCGCTCGTAACAGCGGCGTTTACGAGCGCTCCCATTGAAGTGAATGGGAAGTGTTCGGCAGTCTGCCGTAATGCCGGCGTGTACGGCTCTCATACACGCCCGGCGTTACGTAGTCTGAATGCACCCTTAGGGTGCATTCACACTGAGTAAACGCTAGCTTATTCTGAACGTAAAACACGTTCAGAATAAGTGGCGTCTAAAGCAGCTCCATTCATTTCTATGGGAGCGGGGATACGAGCGCTCCCCATAGAAATGAATGGGCTGCTTCTTTCACTCCGTGCAGTCCCATTGAAGTGAATGGGGAGTCCCGGCGTATACGGCAAGCTCTGCTCATGCCGGAGCGTACACGCCGGCACTCCCCATTCACTTCAATGGGACTGCACGGAGTGAAAGAAGCAGCCCATTCATTTCTATGGGGAGCACTCGTTACCCCGCTCCCATAGAAATGAATGGAGCTGCTTTAGACGCCGCTTATTCTGAACGTGTTTTACGTTCAGAATAAGCTAGCGTTTACTCAGTGTGAATGCACCCTTATTCAAACAATAGCATTACATGCCATGTAATGTCCCCTTGATAAAGATCCTGTGTCAATACGTGGTGAATGATGCTATTGTTTGAATAAAGAAAATTCCTATTATGCTTTATATGGTTGCTGGCAGACTGGACTGCTTTTCTTATGTATATATTAATTAATTAACATCCAAAACGGTTAATAGACATTTACTCAACTGGGGCAAAGCATCAATGTGGGAAAGTGGGAAAACTGGGAATTTGTTTTAATTAGAAAATCTAACTGCTAAAAAATCATAAGCATTTTCACTTGTCATAATAGTTCATCAAGGAGCACAGAAGTAGCAGTTAAAGGGGTTCTCTATTTTCTAAGGGAGCCTTCACACGGAGTAACGCTGGGCTCAATATGTGCTTGTTTTTGCTGCCGTAGAAATGCAAGGGCAGCGTTTACGTGGCGTTTTTTTTACTATGAGCATATACGCCGCGTATACGCTCATAGTAAAAAAACGCCGCGTAAACACGACAAACGCTGCCCTGCATTTCTACGGCAGTAAAAATAAGCACACATTGAGCTCGACGTTACTCCGTGTGAAGGCTCCCTAATACTGATGGGCTATCCTTATGGTTCTGACTGTCAGGCTATATAGCTATAGATCAGCTATTACCAAAACAACACTGTTCACTTGCCATACAAAGTGCAGCAGTGGCTTTAGGTACTACAACGTTTATGGGACAGCTCTGCAATATCTATAGTTGTCACTACACATCGTATGGCGAGTGAGCAGCGAATCTCCCATTTAAACATTGCCATGCTTCCCCAAATCAGCTGACTCTCGGAGGTCTAAGGATAGCCAATCAACATAAAGTGAATAGCTCCTTAAAGTGTAAATCAGCAATGGCCACTGATCATAGCAGGAAGCTGAAAATATAAGCATCATGCTTTATTTTACCACATATTCCATGGTGTAAGACCTATTCACCATTCTCCTGACCACAGGAACCAGAAAATAAAGAAGAATCTGAGATGGATGTTCACCTCAAATTCCTTTTCATCTTCCTGTGTGAAAACTTATTCTAAGATAGTTTTCGCGTATCTATACTGTAGACTTTAAGTAGTTATAATATTTCCTCTAATGGTTTGTTCACACTTGTGTTCCGATTTGCATCCTTTGAGTTGCATAGGGACCCAAAAGGCAAAAACCCTATTCATCTAAAAAGCAGTTATGAAAACAATGATCCAAAAATCTACTGATTTTAAGTGGAATGTGGGACGGAGACTTGTACAGAGACTTGAATGCTAGTGTGAACCTAATGTCCATGTCCTATTAAGGAAAACAGATTTGTTATTCGCAGATGATTGAGGAGTCAAGAGATTGCCACCGGTAATATTCGAAATATACAATCTACCTGGTAAGAACTGTAACACTTTCAACATGTAATCTCAAAGTTTGGTTGAAGCAGAATATCTTTTACATACCTCCGCCTTTGACCAAATTTTCCAATCTAAGAGCAGGTGTTCCAGTAATCGAACATCTTGAATTAAAGCAGTAGTTTGATAATTTAGACAAAAATTTCCGTTTTCACTCATATTGAGTAACCAATCACCAGTGCATCCTTTTAGTATAGTCTGAATGATAAACATATTAAAATTAATAAAATAATGCATCCTACTGAAAACATTCATCAATTCTACAGCAAACACAAAAATGTCAAACCTGAAATAAAAATATTACTTACTAGCTACCATAAACTGATTACTGAGATCATTATATTAGAGATGTAATCTATTAAAGGGGGTATTGATCTCAGAAATGTCAGATATGATAGAGAATTCACAGTTAAGTAATTTGTTTTGTTAAAGTCAAAATATTGACTACATCATGGATCAGTCAGTCCAAATTAATGAGCATGTTTAAACTACTAATAATGACACAGACACTGAGTTCCATATCACATCAGCCATGCTAGCCCCTTAGCCCAGCTCAGCACAACTGACCCTTTATTGAAAGTACACACACACTTTAGAGACAAAGAAAGGAGGGGTTACTGCCCCCTTGACATTCCTGAGCTGCTGTCCACCTCCCATTGGCTCCAAACTTCAATGTCCAGCCAGACACCTCCTTGCTGTAACCTGAAGACTTCTGCCTCTTCTACCATGAGGTAGAAGACAGGATATAAACTCCATCTTGGATTCAAAGTCCTTTGTCTCAGAACTGTAGGAAACATTAGTATTTCCAAAACACATCATACATATAAAGTATATGAAACTTGATTCATGTTCTCAGACTTGACAGTTTAACCCCTTAGTGACCGGCCTGTTTTGAACCTTAATGACAAGCCAAATTTTGGACATTTGCCATGTGTGAATTTATCAGTAAATAATTCTGTAACACTATAGCGCATCCAAATGATTCTGATATTGTTTTTTCTTGATATGTTGTACTTTACTGAGAAGGTAAAATTAGACGGATATAACTTGCGTAAATTTATTTAAAAACTCGCAAATGTTTTTGAAAAATTTTCAATGTTTTCCATTTTCAGCTGCGATATCTCACATATAAACAAGCAGAAGGACCCGACTTTGCATGGGTATATTTAATTTTGTGTTTTTATGTAATGGCCCCATAAGAATTGTCCATTTTTGCACTGGTGTATTTTGCATATCGTTTGTGTGTGTCCATAAGCGTCATGTGATCATGTGTATCTCATTTCGGATATCAATGAAAAACCTGCAATCGGTTGTTATGTATACCTGGAGTAAAGCTGTGTGTATGCGACCTTGTGTAACAGTGTCATCCACAGCACCCTGCCCCTTTAAGGCTGACATAACGTAGTGAAGAAAAATGGCTGCATTGCTATGGAAACCTGGAGTAAAACTCTAATATGTGGTACTCTGTTAAGAGCCATGTATCTAATCCTCCGGCGTGTGGTACTGTGTGCTGACGCATGTATCTATTCCACTGGTAGGTGGTAATGTGAGGAGTGGTGCGTATCTAATCCTCTAATGTATGGTACTGTGTGCAGTGGCATGTATCTAATCCTCCCCTGTGTGGTATTGCGTGCATTGGTGCATATATAATCCTCTGGCGAATGGTATTGTGTGCAGTGGCACCTATCCAATCCTCCGGCATGTGGTATTGTGTGCAGTGGCGCATATCTAATCCTCTGGCATGTGGATTTGTGTGAAGATGCGTGTATCTAATCCTCTGGCGCTTGGTACTGTGCGCATACGCGCGTATCTAATCCTCCAGCGTGTGGTACTGTGTGCAGACGTGCATATCTAATCCTCCGGTATTGTGTAAAGATGTGCATATCTAATCCTCCGGCGTGTTGAACTATGCGCAGACATGCATATCTAATGCTGCGGTATGTATAACTGTATATAGATGCACGTATCTAATCCTCCGGTGTATGGAACTGTGTGTAGACGTGCATATCTAATCCTCTGGCATGTGGTATTGTGTACTGACTTGTGTATCTAATCCTCCAGCGTGTGGTACTGTGTGCAGATGCATGTATCTAATCCTCCCCGTGTGGTATTCTGTGCAGTATTGTGTATCTAAGCCTCCGCCGTGTGGTATTGTGTGCAGTGGCGCGTATCTAATCCTCCAATGTGTGGAACTGTGTAAAGATGTGCGTATCTAATCCTCTGGTGTGTGGAACTGTGCGCCGACGTGTATCTAATCCTGCGGCATGTGGACCTGTGTATAGACGCACGTATCTCATCCTCCGGCATGTGAAACGGAATGAAGATGCACGTAACTAATCCTCTGGTATGTCAAACTGTTTTAAGACTGGTGTATCTAATCCTCTGGCATGTGGAATTGTGTGTAGATGCACATATCTAATCCTGTGGTGTGTGTAATTGTGTGCATTGTCGCGTATCCAATCCTTCGGCATGTGGTATAGTGTGCAGTGGCGTGTATCTAATCCTGTGGTGTGTGGAACTGTGGGCAGACTTGCGTATCTAATCCTCTGGCATGTGGTACTATGTGAAGACGCGCGTGTCTAATCCTCTGGCGTGTGATACTGTGTGCTGACCTGTGTATCTAATCCTCTGGCATGTGGAACTGTGTGCAGACGTATGTATCTAATCTTATGGTGTGTGGAACTATGTGCAGACGCGCGTATCTAATCCTTTGGCATGTGAAATTGTGTGCAGACGTGCGTATCTAATCCTTTGGCATGTGGAATTGTGTGCAGACGCATGTATCTAATCCTCTGGCATGTGATACTGTGTTCTGAACTGTGTACCTAATCCTCTGGTGTGTGGTACTGTGTGCAGACACACGTATCTAATCTTTAGACATGTGGTACTTTGTGCAGACAGGCATATCCAATCCTCTGGCATGTGATACTGTGTGCTGACCTGTGTATCTAATCCTTCAGCGTGCGGTACTTTGAACAGACGTGCGTATCTAATCCTCTGGCATGTGGAACTGTGTGCAGACGCACGTATCTAATCCTCTGAAATCTGATACTGTGTTCTGATCTGTGTATCTAATCCTCTGATGCGTGTATCTCAGTTTGTATATCAGTGTTGGATCGTACATTTGGAGTGACCATGTGTATTGCAGTTATAATATGAGTGAAACATGCAGGTTTGTTTTGGCTAATGGGGGTCAGGGTGTTGGGAAAGCTGTATCTCTGGAACGGTACATCCGAGTGAGTTGTGGCCTCATCTTAAACCTTCCCAGACACCTGAAGTATCTGTGTGCCAAATTTGGTGAAGATCAGCCCAGTCGTTTGGTCGCTCATAGAGAACAGACAGACAGACTGACAAGACAGACAGAGACAAGATTTCATTTTTATAATATAGAGAGATAATACAAGGTAAAAAAAAAAGTTAGTAGTTCCTTTTGTGTTTCAAGCATATTTGAAATAATTGTAGCATATTTGAGTAATTTAGACAATTTAGAAGTTTATAAGCAAATTTTAGAAATTTTGAGTATGATTTTTTTCCTGTACCAAGTTGTGTTTGCAGACAGGAATCGGTGGCATAATGATAGAACTTCCCATTAAATTACCCAATTTGGAAAACTAGACCCCTTCAGATATTCTTTGAGGGGTATAGTGAGCATTTTGATCAAACAAATATTGTTTTGCAAGAATTACAAATTACGAAAAAAAAAATATTTTCATTTTCTTCAAATATATGTCATTTTAAAGACAGTTTTTTTTTTTGCACACAACACATCAAAAAGAAGAAACACACCCCAAAATATATCACCCCACTTCTCCCATGTTAAAAAAATATACACTTTGTGGCCATAGACCTATGTACGCACATACAGTACAGCCCAAGAAGTGGGGAGTGCTAAATGGATTCCAAAACACAAATTTTGCTTGCAGATATTTTAGGACCATTGCACAAACAAGATTTAAGTTTCCAAAGCAATTGAAAATCCCCATAAATGACACAATTTTATAAACTAGACCCCTTAAGGTATTCATTGAGGGGTATAGTGAGAATTTTGACCCCATAGGTTTTGAGAAAAATTGTGTAAAAAAAAAAAAAAATCAATCATATTTTTTATACAAAAGTGTCATTTTATAGGCAGTTTTCTTGCACATAACACATGAAAATGAAGAAAACATCCCAAAATAGATTACCCCATTTCTCCCATGTTACAAAAAGGAACAATTTGTGGCCTTAATCCGATGTACGGATGCACAATAGGGCCCAAAAAGAAGGGAGCACCAACTTGATTTCAAGACAATTTTTGCTTTAAAATGTTTCAGACCCATTGCACATTCAAACAAGATTTGAGTTTTCAAAGCAATTAAAAACACTCCATAAATGACACCATTTTATAAAATAGACCCCCTCAGGTATTCATTGAGGGGTATAGTGAGCATTTTGACCCTATACCCGTTTCACAGATTTTACAAACCTTGGGATGTGTAGGTTAAAAATTACTAAAATGTACCTTTATCTCCAAAGATTTCATTTTCACAAGGGGTTAAAGGAGAAAAAGTCCCCCATAGTTTGTTAAACAATTGCTCATTTTAAATATAATTTTTATTGAAAAGAAGAAAGCTTTTACAATATAATAAAAAGCATCTACAAACATAAGAAGAATCGGCATAAGTCTAAATAGTAGAATAGAAATTGTAAGCTGGAACCTCGGGCTGCAACCCAAAAACATGGATGACACAAACATAACCAAGCATACAGAGACCAAAGGACCAGATATACACACGCTACAAAGACACCAATTCTACGAGAGGACAAGAAAGAGATGAAAGGGGGAACACAACCGGAAGGGAACAGGAAAAAAAAAAAGGAAAAAGAGAGATAGGGGAGACGGAATAGGGACAGAAAAGGACAAGAAAACCAAACAATAACATGAACAACATAACCACATACCTGAATACAATACCAGAGAAACACAAAATACATCCAAAAAATTGAATAAAATAAAATAAAGCCACCTGGGATAGCAACATATTAGGCAGATAGTAATCAGGGGGTCCCCATGGGGGCGGTCTGTGGCCGAGGCGAAAGAACACCCTTAGTAGACTCCACGTACGAAATCCAGAGAGACCACTGGGATCGAAACTTGGCGTAAGTATGGTTTTTGTTAGACAACAAACATTCCAAGGTACATGCCAAGTTCACATGGTGAAATAGTTCAGCTAAGGTCAAACAAAGAGCGGACTTCCACTGACGCGCGATCATGGCCCGAGCTGCGAGCACGATCTGTCCCAGAACGACCTGCATATCCGAGGGAAAACTACCAATATCTAAGAAACAAAGGGCGAGACCAGGAGAGGGACTGATATCAAAACCAGCTATGGCGGACATGAAATGAAATACCGCTATCCAGAAGGTTTGTACCAGAGGGCAGTCCCACCACAAATGCAAAAAAGAACCTACTTGGCCGCACCCCCTCCAGCAGAGTCTGGAACAAGAAGAATCAATATGCGCCATTTGGGTCGGAGTCCTATACCACCTCAGCATAATTTTCAAAGCCGTTTCCCAATGTGCTGCCCCCTTAGATACACGTTTAACAAACCCAGCTGCCACATACCAATCCGACAGAGGGATGGTTCTGGCAAGATCCGCCTCCCAACGGAGCAGGTGAAGAGGCTTGACCCGCTCCGGAGGGACAGAGAAAAAGCCATAAAACGCAGATAACCCACCTCTAACAGGCGTGGACCTATTCCACAGCTTTAAAGCAAGCCTGGGAAAGGTCAATCTAGAGGGCTCGTAGGATTGAAAAAAATGACGCAACAATTGCTCATGAACATGGCAATACTCCATATGTGGCCATATGAAACCCCTCAAAAGTAACCCCATTTTAAAAACTACACCCAACAAGGAATGTATCAAGTCGTATCATTTTGAGCCTAAAAATGCTTCCCAAAAAGTAATGTACAAAATAAAAATTGACATTTCGGTGTCCAATACGTTGCACCCACTTTGTGTTGTCAGAGACCTGCACTCCTGCGTAGAGCGGCAGGGGCAGCGCTTCTGTTAAGGTAAGTGGACAGCAGAAGGGACTTAAGTAGCCAGGGGATTTTTTAATCACTACAAGCATGGAGTCTAAAAATTAAAGCGTTCAATTTTTGGACTTCATGCTATGTAGTGAATAGGATCCTTTTTCAAATCCGATCATTCATTATTAAAAAAATCCCATTGATTTGCATTAGAATCAGAATTGGGATCGAATGGAAAATGATCGGAAATCAGATTTTAAAAACGATCCTGAAATCTCAAGATCGGCTCAACCTTACTTGGGGGTTAAAAATGCTCTCTGTGTCCCTGGATAAATCCTTCAGGGGTGTAGTTTCCAAAATAAAGTCACATATCAGGGGATTCCACTTTACTGGCGTTTGAGCTCTACAAAAGTGTCATGGCATCCAAAAACCAAACCGTTATCCTGGATACACCAGTGTCATACATGTGGCATAAACTGTAGTTTGGGCACACAGCAGGACGCAGAAGGGAAGGAGTGCTATGTGGCTTTTGGAGTACAGATTTGGATGTTTAGTATCTGAAGGCCATGTCATGTTTGTAGCGCCTGTAAGGTACCAGAAAAGTGGATTCCCCAAAGGATAGACCCCATTTTGCAAACTGCATCCCTCAAAGAATTTATCAGGGGGTGTAGTGAGAATTAGTATCCCAGACGTGACTGCACAGCGAAAAGGGAATATGTAAGCTGTGCGGAGTACATTGGGAACACCAAATTCCCTACCATGTCCCAGTAGCTCCTATTATTGGGGGAGTCACTCCGGGGGGTCACTTCTAGCGTCTTTTCCCTCATAAGCTCTAAATCTGGGGTGTACCCTGATGTACGCTCACACAGCTTATATATTCCCTTCCTGCCGCAGCCAGTTGTCTTCTAATGATTTGGTGATTTTGGGGGGTGTCGTCTTCACATTGCGCAAGCGATATTTTCTTTAGTCTTGTGGTGACGTGGCCATATAAGGGCTTATTGTTTGCAGGATGAGATGCATTTTGAATTGACAACATTTTTGGGTGCCTACAACTTATTGAATACATTTTATTAACTCTTCTGCTGGATTTAAAAAAATAAAATCAATTCTGGCATTGCATTTTACCTTTTAAATTTTTTGCCATTCAGCGTACAGTATAAGTAACATATGACCTGCGGGTCAGTACGATTACGGTAATATCAGAGTTATATTATTTTTTTATGCAATACTAATTCTACAGAACAAAAAGACATTTGGGGACATAATTCAGTGATTTTTGCATCGCCATCTTCTGAGAGGCGTAACATTTTTATTTTTCAATTGAAAAAATTGGTTGAGGACTAATTTTTTGCGGGACAACCTGTACTTTTTATTGGTACTGTTGTGGGGTGCATATGAATTTTTGATCACTTTTTATAGCATATTTTTTAAGGGGAGATGGTGAAAAAATCATTTCCGGCGGGTTTTTCTATTTTTTTTTTTTCCCGATGTACATTATTGTTTCAGTTTTATTGTACAGATTGTTTCGGACAAGACAATACCAAATATGCATTGTTTTTATTTAATTTTTAGGTTTGTTTATATAATATATCTTCTATAGAAAAAATAATTTTTCGGGCTTTATAAGTTTATTAATTTTTTTTTTCACTTTTTTATGTGTCCCTTTTAGGACATTTGATTCAGCAATGATTTCACTGCTGAATCAATGTTACAGACTGGATACACACAATGCATGTGTCTCCAGTCTTTAACAGGAAGTCAAGCGATGTAGACGCATCGCTTGACTTCCTTAGTACCTGGCAGGATCAACCAGCTAACGGGGGGGCTCAAGCAGCCTGCGGTCACTGGTCAAACCAAAATCCAAATCAAAGCTGTTACAAACATATAGCATAATAAACTGCAGACCAAAAAAAAGCCTTACACGTTACTTCATGAGTGATTCATCAGGGGATAGGTAAAGTGACAAAGAAAGCAGTGAACCTGCTATACCCAGCAAAAAAACCTATGGGGTATTTGGTCAGACCACCAGCGTGACCATTCTGATGCCGGCAATAATTAGTGTGATGCTACTCGCCCTTATATTGGAACATATTTAGTCTCCCAAATCCCATTAACCAATCACCATCATGCTCCACTACACACCTATCCTGTCATGAGCAATAATCAAAAGTACACAGTGATACCGGCTTCCTTATCCTACAGGGAGAATCCCTTCAGTGACGTGTCACATGACATGTCAGACACAGGTGACACTAACAATCCATACACTCCTTCCCGTGTGGCATCACACAGACATGCACAGACGGGGCCAGTCCAAAGCCTCCTACCAATACGTCAGGCATGCTAGTCCAGCCTCACAACATCAATACAGCGCCTAAGAGTTATACCAAAGAAAGCCCTCCTATACAACATCAGTAGACATGCCCTGACTTTTGAAATACATGACTTAAGTAAGGAATCTCCCACTTATGATGGGGGGGGGGGGGAGGACCACCCCTAATACATACATTAATCAAACATCCCAATCCAGGCTGGGGCATAGATAAGAATATCCCGAAACCTCCCTCTAATCTCTGGAGAAGGACTACACTACACAACAATAAATTCATCATATGATAAATATAAAGGGGCCTCTGATATTTAAAGTAAACTTTTAATACAGCATAGATACTAAAGTAGAGACACTCTAATTCAGATTTAAATATGTGGACATGAAAATAGATAAATGAAAAAGATGGGACAGTGGGTGTACTAAAGTCCCCCTAAGGACAGAATCTATACTGTGCAATAATTACACCAGTATCAAAAACACTCAGTATTAACTGAGAAACAGTATATGGGCATGTATGCAAAAAAAAAACCCTCAAAGACATATTCAACACTAAACTCTATACAATATATATAGATAGATTATTTATTATTATTATTCATTATGCTTACTTATATAGTGCCATCATATTCCGCAGTGCTTTACAGACATTGATATATTTATTTATTAGATATTTGATGTAAGACATAGACCTAAACTTAGCTACACATGACTCTTGTACCAGAAGCAACTACCTTCCCCAGAGATACCATTCCCATAATAAATCCATACAAAAAATAGTAAAAATAGGGGAAAAAGGTGAAATAGATCATATAAAGACCAAAACCTAATGAAAGGTATAGAACAAAAGAAGATTTGAGAAAAATAATATTGAGAAAATGGGGTGACATCAGTTTAAAGAGGACCTTTCATCAGATTAGGCACATGCAGTTTTATATACTGCTGGAAAGCTGACAGTGCGCTGAATTCAGCGCACTGTCGGCTTTCCCGATCTGTGCCCGGTGTAAAGCGCTATCAGTCCCGGGACCGTAGCACTTTAGTGTCAGAAGGGCGTTTCTGACAGTTAGCCAGGGATGCCCTCCTGCCCAGCAGCGCCTATCACGCTGTACTGTGTGAGGAACGCCCCCTCCCTCTGCTCACACAGCTCGTCCATAGACGAGTATTATCAGGAGCGGGAGGGGGCGTTCCTCCCCGCTCCACAGTACAGCGCGATAGGCGCTGCTGGGCAGAAAGGCATCCCTAAGTGTCAGAAACGCGCTTCTGACTGTAAAGCGCTACGGTACCGATAACACTTTACACCGGGCACAGATCGGGAAAGCCGACAGTGCGCTGAATTCAGCGCACTGTCAGCTTTCCAGCAGAATATAGAACTGCCTGTGCCCAATCTGATGAAAGGTCCTCTTTAAAGGATTGGGGGGGGGGGGGGGTTTCCACTTGGAATTTTGAATTACAGGGCCTGCCAGCAAGTTATATGAATTGCTGGCCAGTGTCTGCCTCAACTTCCCCTCTTCCTTCCACCCCTCCCACTCCTTTCAGTAAAGTTACAGTCTATGGAATCGGCAGGTAGTTGCTTTTTAAGCATATAGGGTTTACATTTTTTGGGTCCCCAAATGGAGACCCAAAGGTAGTGGGTCTGAGTAATCCCTCCATTGTGCCCTTTTTTTTTTTTTTTCTTTTTTTAACCTGTAGGCAGCAGAGGGGCAGTGAGAGAAAGATGATGGTGCAGCTCAGAATATAATTTGAATTGATTAAGTTCCAGTTTACAGTGTTGCTACTATATTTAAGATTGCTACATCAGTGACTAAGATGTTCGAAAGGAATCAAACACACGGCACTCTTCATACATACCTTTAGCATATGAAATCCCACAATACATTTTGGTTGTATTAAAACTTGCTGTATCATAGGATATATATCACAGTTTTCACTTTCCTGTATTCTCTTCTGGTTATATTTTATTAAAGACAATATAATCTGTAATCCTAAAGATTGTGTTTTTTCACAGTTGCTAATCTCCACAATCTGAAAAAAAAAGAAAAGAAAAGAAAATTATGTTTAGAACACTTAAATAATATTTGTTACATATTTGTTACATATGTTATGTTACATACATTTATAATAAATATATGTTATGTTACATCCTTGAAAGATTTCCAAGCAATTTTCTCAGGCCCCAACAGCAGCTCTTCGAAATGCTTGTCATTCATGATTTTCCAGATTTGTGGACCAACAAAAATGCCTTCCTTAATCTTGGCATCTGTTGTTCTTGGAAACATTTGTCTCAAATAACGAAAACCTTCTACTTCCTTGTTCATTGATTTGAAGAGTCAGCTTGTTATGAAAACAATGTAGAGGTTTATTAATGTCTTCAAGGGAAACAGGAAGAGGAAAAACTCCCAGAATAACAGAAATATCAGTCAATGTCTCATTAGCTTACATCATCAGAGAGACTCTAAGGTTGCATTCACACTACTGATACGCTGCCTGATTCTGAACGTTAAAACACGTTCAGAATCAGTGCGTATGAAGCAGTTCCCATTAATTTCAATACGAGCGCTCCCCATTGAAATGAATGGGCTGCTTTTTTCACTACGAGCGCTGCCATTGAAGTGAATGGGAAATGCTTGCGTGTACGGCTCGGAATGAGCAGAGCTAGCCGTACACGTGATATCATTTTGAATAGCCACTCAATATACGACTATTCGAACGAATATCAAACCCCATTATAGTCCATTATGACACCTCAAGAAATGATGCCAACACCTCTGGAATGCAACTGGGACAACAAGTCACAGTTTTACCCCACCATCACAGCCTATCAACTACACACTTTCCACACTCAAAAAAAAAAAAAAACACTATCAAAGTGGGGAAATACCTGGAAACCTTCTTTCCTCCCCAATTGGACAGAAACCCAAATTTTAAGCTAAAGAAATATTAAAAAGCACCCCTTTAAATCATGTTGCCCATAACAACCACAGATACAATAGGCAATGGGAAATCCAACAGTCCCCACCCTGAACTGTCATTGTGTGTGTGTGTGTGTGTGTGTGTGTGATGTGGTAAGACCTTCCAAAATTCACTTTTCTGGCCCTTTAACGTGAGCCTTTCCAAATTAAGTTAGAGGCCCTTAAGCTGAGCTACCAGCAGAGATTGAGGCCCTTGAGGTGACTTCAGCCTTTTACCTGCAGAGTTTTAGGCCCTTTAACTTAGTTCAGCCCTGCACCAGCAGAGATTTGTTGGTCCTTTTGGTGAGTTCAGCCTTTAAACAGCAGAGATTTAGTTTTTGGCCCTTTGGGTGAGTTGAGCCTTGCACGAGCAGTGTTTTTGGCCCTTGGAGTGAGTAGAGCCTTTAAACAGCAGTGTTTTTGGCCTTTGGAGTGAGTAGAGCCTTGCACTGGCAGTGTTTTTGGCCCTTGGAGTAGTTGAGCCTCTAACCAGCAGAATTTGAAGGGAATCAGGGTGGATTGAGACTCTAACCAGCAGAGTTGGAGGGAATCAGGGCAGATTGAGCCTAGTAGAAGCAGAATTGTGCAACGCAGATGATGGAGGAATATGAGGAATTGTAGAGGGTGAGCACACACATGAAACTTCATGTTGGGGTGCTTGACACCGGTGGACATGAAAATGATGGGTCTATCCAGCGGCTGTTCATTTTGATCAGCGTCAGCCAGTCAGCACTGTCAGCTGACAGCCGGCTGCGCTTATCCGTAATTATGCCATCGGGCTGTGCTGAAGACCCCTTCCAAAACTGGAGGCAGGGCAGGAAAGGACCTCCAATGCGTACAGTGCAAGCTCCTGCCACAAATCCAACTTGGAGAGCCAATAAGTATAGGGCGCAGAGGGATCGGAGAAGACAGGGCTGGGGTCGGCCAGGTACTCCCGCAACATGCACCTATACTTGTCCCTCCTGGTGACACTAGGTCCCTCAGTGGTGGTAGTTTCACGAGGGGGTGCCATTAACGTGTCCCAGACCTTGGAGAGTGCACGCCTGCCGGGTGTGGACCGGATGGCAGTTGCAAGAACTCTCCTCTCTGCCGCCAATGAGAGTTGATGGAAACATCTCCATCATATTCTGCACCAGTTACTTGTGGCAATCTCTGATGCGACTGGCCCTCCCCTCTACCGGAATAAAATTAGAAATATTATTTTTATACCGGGGGTCCAGGATTGCAAAAATCTAGTAGTGGTTGCTCTCCATGATTTTGACAATGCGTTTGTCACTTGAAAAGCACCCCAACATGAATTCAGCCATGTGTGCCAGAGTGTTACTTGACATGACTTCACTGCCCCCACTGGAATGGTCACTCTCCATTTCCTCCTCCTCCATTTCGCCCCATCGGCGCTGCAGCAATGGGACACAATTAACTTCCCCGCTAGCCTCCTGTGTGACAATGAGATCATCTGCCACTTCCTCCTCCTACTCCCTCAATATACGCTGTGAAGCGGTCAGGAGTGTGCACTGACTATCCTGCTGGGATGGTTCTGCTCCTATGCCTGACTCCTCAGCGTACAATGCGTTATCCCTGATGGCGATGAGGGATTCTCGCATCACACACAGGAGCAGGATTGTTACACTCACGAGTGCGTCGTCAAAGCTGACCCTCTTGGTGGACTCCTCAAAGTCACGCAAGATCTCGCATAAAAGTCTGCCATCCATGGCCACTCATGGTGCAGAAACTGCAGGAGCTGATTCTGAGGAACCCTTGGGTTTTGGAGATGGTACTCCATCAAGGGTCTCTGCTGCTCACACACTTTGCTCAACATGTGGTATGTCGAGTTCCAGCGTGTGGAGACGTTGCACAACAGCCGGTGTTCTGGCAGATGGAGGCGTTGCTGGAGGCTTCGGAGGCTAGCAGCGGCTATTGTAGACTTGCAAAAGTGGGCGCACAAGCGCCGCACTTTCACCAGTAGCTCGGGGAAATTGGGGTACATTTTTAAAAACTGTTGCACCAATAAATTAAAAAAGTGGACCAGGCATGGAACGTGTTGGAGGTTGGCAAGCTCTAGTTTGTGACTGGGTCCCAGCCTCAACTATAGTCACCCAGCGTGCAGTCAGTGAAATGTAGCGTCCCGGTCCACATATCGGTGGTCAAGTGGACTTTTGTGCAAATCGCGGAACTTAGGGCCCGCCTGATGTTACGTGACACATGCTGGTGCAGGCGAGGACGGCATAGCGGGAGAAGCAGTGACGGCATAGCGAGGTGCCGCACTTGCCATCAGGTCACGGAAGGCCTGAGTTTCCACAAGCCGGAACAGCAACATCTCCTGGAGTTGTTTGGAGTTTGGAGATGTGTGCATCTAAGGCTTGTGCATGTGGGTGGGTAGCGCTGTATTTTTGCCTGCACTCAAATGTCTGGGAGATGGTGGGTTGCTGGGAAGATGCGCATGATGGTGCAGGAGAAGGAGCTGAGGCAGGAGAAGGAGCTGAGGCAGGAAGAGGGGAGGATGAGGGAGAAGTATCCAAAGCGGCGGAGGCAGATGTGGAGGTGTCCTGGCTGCTGGTCTGGACTGCAGCGCCAGCACTGGCAACAGTGGGAGAGGCAGTGGCGTCAACACTGGACGATGATTGTCCTGCGTTTGCTCTCTCCCACTGATCCCAGTGCTTTCTTTCCAAATGATGGCCCATGGCAGTGGTCGTAAGGTTGCTCTTTTCAGAGCCCCTACTCAGTTTCGAGTTGCAAAGTGTGCAAACCGCACTAAATTTGTCCTCCGCACATACATTAAAAAATCTCCACACCCCCAAAGACCGTGGCCTCGATGTGGGACTTTTTCTAGGCTGGCTAGAATAGGGAACATTTTGGGCCCTGCTGGCTGTGGCCTGGCTTCGGTGAAGCAGTCGTCCTCTGCCTCTGGACATGCCTTTGGCCACCCTCTTTTGGTGCTGCACTTCGCTCCACATCTACACTGCTTGACATCCCCCTGTCCAGGTCAGGTCAGTGTCCTCGTCATCCACCACCTCCTCTTCCAATTCCTCTCTCAGCTCCTCCTCCTCCTGCACACCGACCATGGCAACAGCATGCCCTGATGGCAACTGTGTCTCGTCATCATCGTCACTGAGGGCCGATTGCTGGTCAACAACAACAAGAGCTGGCGGATGATCCAGTGTTTGGGCATCAGGACACAGAAACTCATCTGGTACTTCGGGAAGTGGTGGGACAGAGAGAGGGATAGTGAATGGACCCAAAAACAGCTCCTGGGAGGTGGGAAAGGTAGGATTACTTTGCTAGGAAGATTGGGCATGTTGTGAGGAAAGAGGACCAGACTGTTGGGTAGGAGGAGGAGTTGAAGTAGAGGCTGACTGGCTAGTGGAGAATGTGCTGGAAGCATTATCCGCCAGCCATTGTAACACCTCTTCCTGGTGCTCGGGCCTGGTTAGTGTTGTACCCTGCACCCTACTTAATGTAATATAATAACATCAAGCCGGGGACTGTGGGGAAGCGCAATGCTTGCTGCCGCAGAACAGTAGACACGGGAGACGCTGTTGGTTGACCGCAAACCTTGCTCCCCATCTGCATTTCCAGACCCCTGTCCCCGTCCATTTGCACTAGCCTTACGCATTTTTAGATGTATAGTAATGCGATTTTTATGGTCTATACACCGAGGAAAGCTGGGTTGAGCGTAAATAGCCAGACAATGCTCTGTATCCCTATTAGGATTTTTGGGGGACACCACCTGGAAAGCTGGGTTGAGCGTAAATAGCCAGACTTAATGCTCTGTATCCCTGTTAGGTTTTTGTGGGGGCACCATCTGGAAAGCTGGGTTGAGCCTATACAGCCAGACGTAATGCTCTGTATCCCTGTTAGGTTTTTTGGGGGGACACCGCCTGGAAAGTTGGGTTGAGTGTATATAGCCAGACTTAATGTCCTGTATCCCTGTTAGTTTTCGAGGGGACATCCTGTGGAAAGCTCGACTCCTCTCCCTGCAGTATGTCTCTGAAAAGAGCTGTTGTTTTTCTTCTGTTTTTTTCTTGCCTACTAGGAGCTAATACCTATCTAGCTCTCAGCAGATCTCTCTCTCTCCCCATCTGTCACCGCAAATGTGACGAAGATGTCCCCAACTATTCTTATAAATCCGAGGACACATGTTTTCGGCAGCCAATGGGTTTTTCTTTTTTTTTTTCCAATGCCTACGTTGTCGTAGTTCCTGTCCCACCTGTTCTGCACAGTTATTAGTGCAAAAAACGTGCCAGGGAAGGTGGGAGGGGATACAAATTTTTACTGGAATTTTTATTGGAATCAAATAACTCGAACGGCCTGATATTCGATCGAATATCTATTCAATCGAACAGCGTTTGCACATCTCTAGTCACGATGTCTTGTCCAGTATGACAAGATATACCTGCCATAGATCCCCCATGGATGACCAGTGCCACCATCCACGATGATGACCCCAGACCTGTGTGTCTGTCACACATTTATTATCATGAGAGGGGGTGTTGCCTTCCATCTTGTTGCTTTATAAGGGCAACTCTAAAATGGTGTACGCTAACTGCACCCATGTACCAAAATATGGCAGAGTGAAGTCAGCAGAGTATTAAAACTATGTATGCCATGAATATTGCAATATCATAATATTTAACATGGGTCCACAAGTGCTTTATGTGCACCATTTTTCTGCCCGGGAATTAAATGGTTAAGGATTGGCAACTTCCTTCTTCTTTAATGTGACTGCTTAGCCCAGCTGTCCCATTTGCAAATGAAACAGCAGTACTTTGTATATCCGAGCTGCAATCCAAGCAGCAGTGCCACAACTTTTAAAACTTCACAGATGTCCCAGGTGTAGTTGCTGTACTTGATGTGTTTCAACAACAGTTCCATGTTCTCGTATGTTTCTTTCATGTGTGCAGCATAGCCAACAGGTAGTGAAGGATGAACATTACCTTACGCTTACGCTGTGCTAAAGGGAGCCTCTCATTGGGAAAACTCACTTTTAACTAAGCATATATTTGCATAGCCTTTATAGAGTCATCAGCAGCAGCAGCCTTCCCTGCTTCAACTCCTACGGTTTACAACCATCACACAGTGCTCAGTGAACTTCCTGAGTGCTCTGTGCTGGCTAATTAGCATATCCCTTTAAGTCATCTTGGTGGTTTCAAAAGACAGAAACTTTTATACCAGGTGACAGCAAATGCCATCCTTGAAATCAGTAACACTGCATTTGCTCTTGACTAACGTAATTCCTGGACCAAGTCATTCAGTTCTGACTATGTTATAAGGTGAGGCTCCATAGAAATACTGTATATGACTAAGTCTGAATTAGCGTCGTCCCTCCTTTCTGACCTATGGACTGCAACATCTTCATTGGCTGCCTCCTCTAGGCTCCATTTCTCTAGTAGCTTTGGTACTGGAAGAGTTATAATGTGGCACTGGTCTCATAGCTGAAAGCAAATTGGGATATTTAATGCAGTTTTGATTTTTAGCAGAGAAACAAGAGACATTGCCAAGAAAGAAGCAAAATTCGGTCACATGATCCTTCACTTCCCATCATATTATTGGGACAGCAAATGGCATTGACTTGTGAGAATTTCTCAGGCTGATCAACAGTATATCTTGCGCAACAAATGTGAGGAGCCCAGAATTTTTCTTGATCACTAATATTGCATCTAAAGTACAGCTCATAGGCTTTCATGATAAGAGCCGTCATTGTGCGTCTTTAATGCTTAAGCCTGTACTCACCACAAATGTGCAATAAGTACTGTGACTGTTCTGACACTGGCAAGACATTTTAGCTATACCAGTTTGTACTGGAGTAGTTTATAGCTGTTTATATTTTGAACAGTGGAGCGATGGTGGGAGTGGTGCCTTCACAGAACCCTAAAACCCTAGTCTGCTTTGAAAATTTTTCTTGGAAGAGATGATGCTGATGCAGTACACCATGTGTCTTGTTGCTGTGGTTAATCTTGCCAAGGTGTATGACCTTTGGCATGAAACCGATTGCAACCCAAGCAATAATGTTCAGAAAAAGCTAACCAGACTCCACGTTCCCTCAAGGAATATTCATATACAGATAAGTTTCCAAGTGAAGTAACAATCTATTTATTTGCCAAATAATAACGCGTTATAGGGTATAAAAGACAAAACCCTTTAATCAGATCAAGCAGATCTCCAGGAAAGCTGCACCCTCTGTTTGATACTTTCACAAGGGTTGTGTCTACACAACCAACCCAGGTAAGCACTCCAACATACAGCTTTCAGTTCGGGTTATTCAATACCTTGTGTGAACTATTAATATGTTCCACACAGGGGCACTTGTTTCTGCCTTTTTTTTTTTTCCTTTTTACTCCAGATACTTTGACGTGAAACTTTTTTCCATACCCTCATCTCTGTAACAGAAATTGGTTGTTTGTGTCTTATTCCCAATTTTAAGCATCCTACTAAACTGTGTTTTCAAGCCTACATGTGAAAGATGATCATCATCACCATAACTGGAAAATCACACACCTGACCATAATGTTACAAGATCCCTGATTTTGTGCATGTAAAATTGATAATAAACACTTCTATTTTTCAAAGTATTCTTACTTTGCAGCATTTTTTTCCACATCTATCCAAAATGTTTGTACAGTAGTGTATGTACATGCTTGATTAATTTTTGTGTCACATTAGAGGAGCAGAGGGAAACCAAGGTGAAGGAAATGGGTGTGGTAGATATCCAATTACAGAGGAAAGGTAATAGAGCAGTGTTCAGACAGAGCAACAAGAACCCTAAGGCTGCGTTCACATGGAGTAACGCGCCGCTCATTCGGACACGTAAACACGTGTCAGAGTGAGCGCAGTAAAACAGAATCCCATTGACTTCAATGGGTTCGGTCTTAGGGGGCGTTCACACTACCGTCTGTGTCCGACAGGTAGTGTCCGCTCAAAATCTGGCACGGACATTAGGAGCGGACACTAGCTGTGTCCATGACACCTGTCATTTATTTAAATGGGCATCGAGTGCGTTCTTTTGCACTCCGTGCCCTTCATTCCCTGTCCGCATGTAAAGATGTCCGACTTTTCAAGCGGACAGAAAAACCCGACATGTAGGGTTCTTCTGTCCGCTTGAGAAGTCTGACATCTTTACATGCGGACAGGGAAGGAAGGGCACGGAGTGCAAAAGAACGCACCCGATGTCCATTTAAATAAATGACAGGTGTCACGGACACAGCTATTGTCCGCTGCTAATGTCTGTGCCAGACTTTGAGCGGACACTACCTGTCGGACACAGACGGTAGTGTGAACGCTCCCTTACTGAAGGAATACAGGACCAAAAAGCAACATTTGTTTCTACTTTTTATAGTTACTCAAAATAAAAATACCATTAGTATGTATTGGGGGCATGGGCAAGAAAATAAAAAAGGGTTATTTCAGAATTCATTAAGATTTGCTTATTTAGAAAGGCAAATTCTTATTTAAGAGGTGATCAGAACAGACTTGAATGCGAAAAAAAAATCTAATAAGGAACTTTACCATGACAATCTTGACAGAATTATACTTCTATTATGAAAGAAAACAAACAATGTATCCCACCTAACTCAGGGTAGACAGATCTCAGTTTGGGGGTACCCAAATACCCAATATAATATTGTATATATTGGCCATACATCTAGACACATATGCCTTCAAGGGAGTTTACTGCCACCAAAATCACTTCTAAACCACCGATATGCTGTTGTTGTGGCACAGTAAACATATCTTTTATGTGCTAAAGTACAATCTTGCTGTTGAAAAATTAATCTTTCATTCCATTTCCAAATGTGTTTCTCGGTGCTTTCAGGGCAGAGCCACAACAGCTGAAGCATCCATTTTCTTTTGTGGTCACCACCCATTGCTGTCCCCAAAACTTCAAGACTGAAATATCCCCTGGACAGCAATTTGCAGCAACTACAAAAGAAGATGGTGATTCAGTAGATGTTGCCCTGCCTTGAGTGCAAAGAACAGCTAATTACCATATGCATGTTCACTGTGTCAACAAGCAGCTCTTCAACTGCATATAAGTGGTCTAAAAACGTTTTAGTGGCAGTAGATTCACCTAGGGGGGGTGAAGGGGTTTTCTCACAAACACAGCTACATTTAAATTTATAAACAATCATTTTTGCAAATATAAATAAATAGAATTATCTTTATCAGTTGTCAATGGATATGACCATCAATACAAGAACTTTGTATGGGCTGGGGGACCTGTGAGAAACACATCCATGATTTCATTATTCTAGACAAATTATCAAGCAGGGACACTACATGCGTGAAAACCCAAAACAAACAAAAAAATACATTGGCAACCGCGGCAGTGCAAAGTATTCTCCCACTAGCCTATGCCCGCTACTTCATCTGCATGTTGTTGGCTTCGATGATCCATCTATATTCAGCAATTTACTGCCTTCGACATTTTTCCTGCGCAAGCATTTCTGCAGCTGTCAAACTCTCCTGCTGCTGAACTTGTTCCTCACACTATGCCTGTGATTGTTCTGGCAACTCAGCATCTCGCAGGGTAGCCATATAATGAGCGTGTTGTTGGCATTGATGATCCACATGCTACGGAGTTTTGGCAGCTCTCAAGCTGGCCTGCGGCTGAACTTGTTTCTTGCACTGTGCCTGTGATTGTTCCGGCATCTCAGCAACTCGCTGGGACGCAATATAATGAGTGTGTTGTTGGCCAAATTTCATTCAAATTCGTTCAGACGTTTTTGCGTGATTGAGGAACAAACACACAAACATCAAACTTTCACATTTATAATATTAGTGGGATTATTTCATGTACCTTTGCGATTTATACATTTCTGTTTTAATTTAGAAATAATGATTTTGCAAAAAAACATTTATTGAGGCAGTAGGTCATACAGAACAGGTTATAGGTCACACGATATAGGAAAGCTTGGCCTATTATAAATTCACAAAGACTGAGGATGGACTTTCTTACAGATATTTAGCACACTGTGAATGAAAAAATTTGTACTTAATAATGTGATGTGTGATGATCTCAATAGCAGACAACAATGAAGATTGCAAAATTAATAGGGAACCTATCACCATGAAAATGTTGTGTAAATGATAAATCTGAATGTTTCACCACAAAATTATATAATCGGCTCACATGTAGATTTTTTAGTATGATACAATACACTCTTTCAGGAGATGCATGCACAACTTACTCTTGCGAAGAGAAACACAATTGCTCCGATTCCTCCAATCTCATGTAAAACACTGTGAATGTTTTTTTCGTGACATGGATGTAACATTTTCAGTGCCTGAGAATCCAAAGATTTACTTGTAACTTCTCTTGTACTAAAGGGTCTTGGACAGGATATAGTTTTCAAACTTCCTTTCATCCTGATTACTGGTTCATAAATTGTATAAGTCATTGGACTTTCCATATCATATACAACCGCAAGATTTTCCTATGGGCAACAAAAACATAATACAACATATTTAATCATTTTCATTTAACTTCCAGCATAATTTATGCAGGACTCTACTAAATCACTCATATTGGTAATCTTTGGAATTAATGTACACTGTATCTAAACTTTTTGATAGCAGAGAACAACAGACAGCTGTAGTTTCTTCAGAATCCAGAGAATAATGAGTGGTGGGCTAGAAAAAGAGTCTTCGGCACCAGTCTTCACGTCTCTTCTGGTCTCAGAGGCATAATGGCGTCATGTGGCATCATTATACCAATGTGACCACTGAGGTCCACTCAGCAGGGCTTGAATACCAGCACTGGAAAGCATTATATTCTAAAGTCTGATGGGTCATGTGTGGCAAACCCCCAAAAATCATAATGAAAACCATAAGGGCCACTATGGGTCGTTATACTGTGTGGAGAGGCAACTATGGGAGTATTCTTAAAGGGGTTGTCCAGGAATTGGACATACCACGGAGAAGCCAGGGCAGGCGTAACATTAAAAAATTTTTTTTTAATATATACTCCTCTGTCCCCGGCACTCTGGTATACGCTGCCTGTTCAATCATATGCTGTGCATTTATACCCAGAAGCCCTGTACCGCATGTGATGGCTGAGGGACTACTGTTGTAATTTACATATGTGCCTCTCGGACAACTGCTGAGGCCGCTGATTGGAGTAGGATCGAAGGAAGGTGCGACCTAATGGCTTTGGCAATGGACACCGCAGCACCAGGGACAGTTGAATAATTTTTTATTTTTTTTTATGTTACAATGTTACACCCACTCCTGGCCCCTCCAGTGTTTGTATAATGTCTATATCCCCAATAAATTGAGCACTGATGCTGGATGTATGTCCCCAGCTTCTTTAACCCCTTAAGGACGCAGGGTAGTTTGGGCCTTAAGGCTCAGACCCTGTTTTTTAAATAGGACGTCTTTTACTTTATGAGAGGATAGCTTCATAATGAATTTACCTATCCAAGTGATTCCAAGAATGTTTTTCGTGACACATTATACTTTATGTTGGTGGTAAATTTTGGTCATTATACTTTGTATTAGTTTATTAAAAAAAGGACAATATACTGAAAATTTCATAAAATCAGCAGACAATCTTATCATAAACATTATAACAGTCATATCACACAAAATTCTTCCTAATTAACATTTCCCATATGTCTACTTTATATTGGCATTGTTTCTCCAATGTACTTTTACTTTTCTAGGAAGTTAGAAGGCTTATAACTTTAATAGCAAATTGTCAGATTTTCAAGAAAATTTCAAGATTTTGTTTTCTATGGACCTATTTATTTGTGAAGTGACTGAGGGTCCTATATAATAGAAAACAGAAACTGTAGTCTTCAAACTATTCAAAATTGTATATAGGAACTTTATTAACCCTTTAGGTGTTCCACAGGAATTAATGCAAAATGAAGGTGAAATTTTTAAATGTCACTTTTTTATGCACATTTTCCATTTTAAACCACATTTTTCTGTAACAAAGATTAACAGCAAAACATACCATAATATTTATTACTCTGTTTCTGCAGTTTGTAGAAATATCCTGCTCGCACCGCTTATATATTCCCCTCCTGACGCAACCAGATTTGTTCTAATGAGTTGGCGATTTTGGGGGTTTTTTTGTCGTCACATTACTCAAGCTATTTTTTTATTTTTGTTTTGATGCAGCCATATGAGTGCTAGTATTTTTCCAGGATATGATGCATTTTGTAATGACATCATTTTTGGGTGCCTATAACTTATTGACTATTGTTTATTAATTTTTTTTTTATCCACCAAAAAAGTTAATTCTGGCATTGTATTTTACTTTTTAAATGTTTTTTCGCACGGCGTACAGCATAAGTAACATGTTACCTTTATTCTGCGGGTCGGTACGATTACGATGATACCTAACTTATACAATTTTTCTATGCGTTAGTAATTTTGCAGAACAAAAACCCATATGGAGACATAAATCAATGATTTTTGCATCACCATCTTCTGAGATGCGGAACATTTTTATTTTTCGGTTGACAGAATTGGTTGAGGGCTTATTTTTTGCGGGACAACCTGTGCTTTTTATTGGAACTGTTGTGGCGCAGATATGACTTTTTCATCACTTTTTATAGCATATTTTGCATGGTGAGATGGCAAAAAATTTGCATTTCTGGCGGGGTTTTTTTCTGGGTTTTTTTCCCCCGACGTTTACAGTTCCTAAAACTGTAACTAGAAAAATAGAGAAAAATAAGCTAACCACTAACCCTGAGCGTATAGCCAGAAGTAACAGATAAGATGCTTCCCCAGTAACCCTGAGGCTTATATTTTGACTAAATGTGCTGACCATTGTGTCTATCTGCGTTTTAGAATATATCTAGTTAAAACCAGTTATTCACTGCCCTTCCTTACTACATGCTGGCGGATGGAAGTTACCATATTTGTACATCGCAATACGTGATGGCCATAACAAGACGCATAAAGTTCACAAGATATGAAGTGAGTTCTAATGTCTTGTTTTGTCTGTCATCCATTAGCATGAAACCTGGAAGGTCATGGCATCCATTTTATCAGACTGTGCTAACACACTAAAATGGATGACACGGACAACCATGTGTTAACACATGTATTGTTTATATACGTATTCATAGTTTGTAAATGCCCATTTTGTACTTTGACCAATGATAATTCATATTTCTATATGATGTAGTTTGTTATGCCTAAATTAGCATACAACGATTATTTCTCTATAAACGCTAAGTAATATGTAATAAACTTTGGAACATTCTGATTACGATACTTGAGTGTCTGTTCTACGAGCGCTCGTGATTAGATCATCAATTTGGACTACGACAACATATCCAGGGCTGATTGCACCTAACACTGTATAGGTGAAAT
Source organism: Leptodactylus fuscus (assembly GCF_031893055.1). Lineage (NCBI taxonomy): Eukaryota > Metazoa > Chordata > Amphibia > Anura > Leptodactylidae > Leptodactylus > Leptodactylus fuscus. The sequence goes on from NC_134267.1 coordinate 75,542,816, forward strand.
ATTATTTTAGTTTTATTGTACAGGTTGATACGGATGCAGCGATACCAAATATGCATAGTTTTTATTAATTTTTAGGGTTTAATTTTATAAAACTCATTTAATATAGAAAAAGGGAATATTGGGACTTTATTCATTCATTTTAGACACTTTTTTAAAAAAATTTTTACATTTTTTTATTTTTCCAATAAGGATACTTGGACCAGCAATACTCTGACTGCTGGTCCAGTACTACAGCCTGCAATACACATGTATTGCAGGCTATAGAGGAAGTGTGTCTATGGAGACGCATGGACACACTTTCGGCATCACGGCAGGATCAACCAGGTAAACAGGTCTCCTAGCAGCCCAGGGTCACCACCCAGACCCCGGGCTACATAAAATTCATCAGGGTACCCCCCGATCTTGCCACGGGGGTTACGAGGGGGTCGGTATGTTGCGCAACTCTTAAATGCTACGGACATGACTGGGGAAGTTCGTCCCGGCTCTCGCTGTGAAATACAACTGGGTACCGGGAGAAATGGCATTCTGTGCCCGTGCCATTACAGGTCAGTAATAGTACTGAGCTGAGCGCTAACATGCTACTTGCAAGGATGTACTATTACTGACCTGAGTGTTGACCTGAGTGTTGCTTTAAGGGGTTAAATCACTGCTGGGAGGCTAAGTTACTTATCTTGGCCAAACGGCTTTATTGCTGAATGGTACACATGTGTAGTGGTAGTCCAGCCTACATTTTTAAGTAGTTAGAATTGGTCCTGGTAACAGAGCAAGTTATTATCTAAGCAGATGGCTTGCTTTTTTTTTTTTTTAATTTAGTGCCCATTCTACTCTATTTTTTTTCCCCCAGTCTTCTCTCTGATTTAAGCCTTGTACAACTCTCTTTCCATTTAACCAGCAAAAGTCTGAGGTTCTGGACATTTTCTTTTCATCTATTTAGTTTGCAACTGTTTCATTTGCTTTCAGATAGTAACACACAATTTTGAAATATCTAGAACTTCATCTTGCTCCTCATGACTCCTGTCTTTTTCATTGTAATTTTCCTCCTTTGCATGGGTTTCTCAAGCCTAATCAAAATAATTGGTCCACATTCTCTTGGTTTTGTTTCTGTGAACTCTTCAAAATGAATGTTCTGCCCCAAGCAGGCTTTGCACAATCATATTACACCAGAACATTTTCTTTTGACCTCTCCCTCTCTTTTAGCAAAGTCAAGTAAGGAGGAGGGGGCATAGATCTACTTGATGTTCATTATTATATGAAGTTGCTTTTCACTAATATATTAATTTGCTTATTGAGTGACTGGCCCCACGATTTCATAACTAAGATTTGGACATCCAATAAGTCACCTTAATTAACTTCTCAAATATGGTTATCATCTGGCCCCCTGCCATACCTGTTTTCATTCTACCATAACATTAACCCTGGAAGTGGTGTGCAAAATGCACTTGCAAAACCCCACTTGACTCCTCATTCTTCTTCCACTTTTTATGTTTTCAGAAAGTCCTGAGTTCCCCCTGGTGTGCCTGACCATTTACTTGGGAGACTTACCCATGTGTTCTAATTACATACAGTGACTGAAAGAACAAATATGTGCATCAAGTTGAACCAGGGGATAGGAAAGGGCATGGTATGATATGCATTTCCATAAGCATAAATGCTATCTTTCTCTAAAAAGGCATATAAGTTTTTATTGAAGTGATCAAAGGACTTCCTGTACTGTGTCCTGGTTTTCTCTAGGAACAGTTGTCTACACTACAGCAGTATGCCCCTCAAGATTCCGAAGGACAAATCAGGTTCTCCGCTTCCTTCATTCGTTTCCCTTTCCCACTCCTTTCTTGCGCACCAAGACTCTCATTGAGATCTTATGCCTTTATTTGCTCCCTCTTCTTCTACCCCACAATCCGATCCAGCACCCTCTACATTTACAAATGAGAAAGCGTTAAATATCTCTCTCAGAAGCGCAGTAGGTGAAATTATCCTACATGGTTGATAATGTGAGGGGCAAGTATAGTCATGTATCTTTTATACTCCATTTTGTACTATATACTCCATTTCAGTGAAAGATATTATTCTGTACCAAGTTCACTATTCTTGAGATAGGGGGATATTGTCACTCCTTGGGGAGAGACCACCATATAGGTGTGTGGAGACTTATTAAGCCTTTAGCACTCCTCTTTGCAAGGGGCCATGGGAAGAATATGCAAATTTGTCTTCCATGATGTAATTAGGAAGTAAGGTGTCTCAGTGTTGCAAACCAATAGAGGGCACTCACTGCAATGTGCAAGCCTGTCTTCCCTGATGTAATTAGGAAGACAGGATCTCAGTGAGATAGCCCAATAAAGGCTGCTCCCTTTAACAACAACAAATGATGGAGCAAATTGCTGTTGTCAATAGCCCGCAAAGACCTTTGAAGCACAGAGATGAGAAGCGGGCTGTGCAAAGAGCTTTGCATAAGATGACCCCAGATGAAGACATGGAGGCCTTCCTGACTGTGTGTGAGAGAGTGGCTGAATGGGAGAAACTGCCAGCTGCTGACAGGGCAGACGTCATTGCACCATACTTGAAGGCCAACCCCAGAAGGCCTATTATGACCTCTGCCAGCAAGATGTCCAAGACTATAATAAACTAAAGCTGGAAATCCTTGCTCGGCTGGGGGTAACCACTGCTGTCCGTGCCCAGCGAGTACATACCTGGCGCTACCAGATGGACAAACCTGCCAGATCCCAGATGTATGACCTGATTCACCTGGTGAAAAAGTGGCTGGAACCAGACACCTGTACCCCTGCAAAGATGGTGGAGAAGGTGGTCCTAGACCACTTCACCAGAGTTCTTCCTCCTGCGTTGCAGCACTGGGGTGGACATGGAGACCCCAAAGATGCCAACCAGCTCATCAGCCTTCTGGAGAAGTAGAAAAAAGTCCAAAGAAAATGCTCAACCCTGAAAATCAACTAGGAATGGTATGTTGTAGTGGTGAGGGCTGCACGGAGACCTCCGACTGAAAAGTAGGTTGCAATGGTAAAAAACAATACAAAATCCAGCATGCCCAAGGGGTATCAAGGGGTATTATCATTCTGAGCCTAAAAATGCTTCCCAAAAATTAATGCACAAAATGAAAATTGAAATTTTTAAAGAAATATGCTATTTTGGTACCCTGTACGTTGCACCTACTTTGTGTTATCAGAGACCTGCACTCCTAAAACTATTAAGTGGGCCATCTCGAGGGACAAAAAATTATATATGTGGGTGTAAACTGCTGCTTGGGCACACAGCAGGGCTCAGAAGGGAAGGAGCACTGCGCTTTTTAGCTTTTGGGGGACTTTCTGGGCGCCATGTTGCTCTTTTAGAGCCTTGGAGGTGTCAGTAAACTGGAATTCCCCAAGAAGTGGCCCCATTTTGTAGGGGCAATTTTAGGGTCTCTGCAAATGTGACATGGTGTCCAAAAATGAAGAATCTAAATCTGCACTCCAAAAGCACATATTGCTCTTTCACATCTGAGCCCTGCTGTGTACCCAAATGGCACTGTATGCCCACAAGCATGACACAGGTGTACCCCAGATAACGTATGTAATGCCATATGTGGGTAGAGATAGCTGTTTGGGCACAGCCGGACACAGAAGGGAAGGAGCGCTATTTTGGTTTTTGGAGCACAGTTTGGTTTTAGGACACCATGCCACTTTTGTAAAGTCCCTGAATTGCCAATAAATTGGAATCCGCAGACGTCACCCCATTTTGGACACTAGCCAACACACAATCCCTGATGGGATTTATCAAGTGGTGTTGTGAGCATTTTTAACCCTTGAATGTTGCATTTATTTAGTTTCCAGAAATGAATGCTCAGCTGATAATGAGAAGTTTAAAATGAGATTTTTCCAGAGATTCGCCATTTCAGTGTCCGATATGTTTTGCCCAACTTATGTCAGCAGAGATACACACGCCAAAAACTGGTAAGCGGGTATCCCGGGCACAACAGCTTTTAGAGCGTTCATCTCTGATACAAGTTGCGCACAAAATATTAGGCACTGAAATGACTGATTCCTGGAAAAAGTATTTTTACCTTTCACAATCAGCTGCGTATTCATTTATGGATAATAAGTTATAGCAACACTTGGGGGTTAAAAATGCTCTCTGTACCCCTGGATAAATTCTTCAGGGGAGTAGTTTCCAAAATAAGGTTACATATTAGGGGACTCCACTTAACTGGCGTTTCAGCTCTGCAAAAATGACATGGTGTCCAAAAAGCCAAGCCGTCTGTGCTCCAAAAACCAAACAACCCTTCTTCCCTTCCGTGTCTGGCTGTGCCCTAATATCAATTTATACCACATATGATATTACGCATGTTATTCCTGGTACACCAGTTTCATACATGTGGCATAAACTGCAGTTTGGGCACACAGCAGGGCGCAGAAAGGAAGGAGCGCTATGCGGCTTTTGGAGTACAGTGTCATATGTTTGGTATCTGGACGTCATGTCATGTTTGTAGAGCCTGTAAGGTATCAGAAAAATGGGATTCCCCAAAGGAGTGACCCCATTTTGAAAACTGTACCCTTTAAAGAATTTATCAGGAGATGTAATGAACCTTAGTATCCCAGATGTGACTGCACAGCGGATGGCGAAGAGGGAATATATAAGCTGTGCGGAGAACATTGCAAAAAAAAAATTCCCTACTATGTCCCAGTAGCTCCTATGATTGGGAGAGTCTCTCTGGGGGTCACTTTTGGCGTCTTTTCCCTCATAAGCTATAATTCCTTGATGGGTGTAGTTTTTAAAATGGGGTCGCTTTTGAGGGGTTTCCATTGTATTGATACTTTAGGGGCTCATGGCACCTGAAAACTATTCCCTCAACATCTGCCCTCCAAAAGCCAAATAGCACTCTTTCCATTCTGAGCCCCACCATGTTCCCATACAGCAGATTATGGCCACATATGGGGTATTGCCGTGTTCAGGAGAAATTGTTTAACAAACTGTGGTGGGCTTTTTCTCTTTTAACCCCTTGTGAAAATAAAAACTTCGGAGCTATAGGGACATTTTTGTAATTTTTAACCTACACATCCCAAGGTTAGTAAAATCTGTGAAACGGCTATAGGGTCAAAATGCTCACTATACCCCTCAATGAATTCCTTAAGGGTTTTAGTTTATCAAATGGGGTCATTTATGGGGGTTTTCAATTGTTTTGGTAACTCAAATTTTGTTTGAATGTGCAGTGGGCCTGAAACAGTTTGACGCAAAAATTGTCTTGAAATCCAGTTGGTGCTCCCATCTTTTTGGGCCCTAATGTGCGTCCATACATAGGATTAAGGCCACAAAGTGTACATTTTTGAACACAGGAGAAATGGGGTCATCTATTTTGGGGTGTCTTTCTTTATTTTCATGCGTTATGGGGAAAAAAACTGCCTTTAAAATGACACTTGTGTAAAAAAAAAAAAAAATGAACATTTTTTGTTTGATGCAAATTTTTTCAAAACCTATGGGGTCAAAATACTCACTATACCCCTCAATGAATAACTCAAGAGGTCTAGTTTCTAAAATTGTGTCACCATTTGGAAGTTTCTACTGTTTGGGCACCTTCATGGCTCTGCAAATGGGACATAATGCCTGATCATGATTCCAGCAAAATCTGTCCTCAAAAACCCAATTAGCGCTCTTTCCGTTCTGAGTGCTGCCATGTGTCCGTATATCAGTATACCAGAACATATGGGGTATTGTTGCATTCAATAGAAATTGTGTAGCAATATGTGGGTTGCATTTTCTCCTTTAACCCCTTTTGAAGATGAAAAATTGGGGGCTAAAGTGACATTATATTAGAAAAAAAAATCATTTTAAATTTTAATGTCTCAATGGTAAAAAATTCTGTCAAACAGAAATGGTCAAAGTGCTCACTATATCCCTGGATACATTCCTTGAGGGGTCTAGTTTTCAAAATGGTGTCATTTTGGGGGGTTTCCACAGTTCAGGCATTTCAGGGGCTCTGCAAATGCGACATGGTGCCTGAAACAGATTCCAGCAAACTCTGCCCTCCAAAATCCCAATAGCGCTCCTTCTGTTCTGGACCCTACATCATTTAACATTCTCACATGGAATAGTTTCATGCTTGGGGGAAATTGCTTAATAGAATGTAGAATGCGTTTTCTCCTTTAATCTGTTGTGAATGTGTAAATTCTAGGGCCAAATGAATATATTGGTGAAGAAAAATTTAAAATTTTAATTGCCGTGAAATGCTGAAAGGGTTAAGAAACTTCCTAAAGGCCGTTTTGAATTCTTCCAGGAGTGAAGTTTTTAGAACGGGGTGATTTATGGGGGTTTCTATTAGAGAGGCCTTTCAAGACCCCTTCAGAACTGAACTGGTCCCTTGACAAATGTGCGTTGAAAATATTCTTAAAAATTTGAAAAATTACTGCTTGACTTGTAAGCCTTATAACATCTGAAAAAAATGAAAGAGCAATTAAAGTTTGATGCCAATATAAAACAGAGATATGGTAAGTTAAGTTTATGACGTAGTTTGGGTAGTATGACATTTTACATAAAAGGCATGCAATTTCAAAGTTTGAAAACTGCATTTTTTTCAAAATTTTCACCAAATTTCCTATTTGTTCATAATAAAAGACAAAACATATCGACCAAAATGTACCACTGACACGAAGTACAATGTGTCACAAGAAAACAGTCTCAGAATCACCATGATAAATTAATGCATCTCAGAGTTATTACCATATAAAGTGACACGTCAGATTGAAAAATGAGGCCTGGTCATGAAGGTACTTTTGGCTTGGTCTTAAAGAGGTTAAAAGAGCTGTTGGTTTTACTTTTTTCTGCCTATCCAAACCTAAATCCTCTCTCGCCCTCAGCACAACGTCTCTCCCTATCTAACTCCAAACTGCAAATGACACAAATATGGATTGTGGATGGGTTGGATGATTCTGCTGAGAAGATTGGGCATGCTGGGAGGAAGGAGGGGCAGACTCTTGGGTATGAACACGACTGGAAGTAGTGTCTGAACGGCTGGTGGAAAAGTAGCTGGAAGCATTATCCGCTAGCCCTTGTAACACCAAAAAATCCTGGCACTTGTATATGTTGCTTTAAATACTCTATTTCATCCATATTAATAACCTGTTATGAAACGTTTTGGTCCCACAATTGTATCTTCACCAGTCGTCTCGGTATTTTCTGTATATAATCAGTATACAGTGGCTAGTGGCATGGTGCCCAGCTTCTTTAATAAATCAAGAAAAATATGGCCTGAACATAGTTATGAATACAACCGCTACACAATCTTACCAGATTACTGGTGAATAGAGATGAGCGAGTACTGTTCGGATCAGCCGATCTGAACAGCACACTCCATAGAAATGAATGGATGCACCTGGTACTTCCGCTTTGACAGCGGCCGGCCGCTTAACCCCCCGCGTGCCGGCTACGTCCATTCATTTCTATGCGAGCGTGCTGTTCGGATCAGCTGATCCTAATCCCACTGCATGTGGTACTGTGTGCTGACCTGTGTATCTAATTCTTCAGCGTGTGGAACTTTGTGCAGACGCGCGTATCTAATCCTCTGGCATGTGGAACTGTGTGCAGACGCACGTATCTAATCTTTCGGCATGTGGTACTTTGTGAATATGTGCGTATCTAATCCCCTGGCGTGTGATACTGTGTGCTGATCTGTGTATATAATCCTTCGGCATGTGGTACTGTTTGCAGACGTGCGTATCTAATCCTTTGGCTGGTGGAACTGTGAGTAGATGTGCATATCTAATCCTCTGGTGTGTGATACTGTGTGCTGACCTGTGTATCTAATCCTTCAGCATGTGGTACTGTGAGCAGACGCGCGTATCTAATCCTCTGGCATGAGGAACTGTGTGCAGATGCGCCTATTTAATCCTCTGGCGTGTGGAACTGTGTTCCTACCTGTGTATCTAATCCTCTGATGTGTGTATCTCAGTTTGGATATCAGTGATGGATTGTACATGTGGAGCGACTGTGTGTATTGCAGTTGGAATATGAGTGAAAGACTTGCAGGTTTGTATTATCTAATGGGGTCAGGGTGTTGGAAAAGCTGTATCTCCGGAACGGTACATCCGAGTGAGCTGAGGCCTCGTCTTAAACCTTCCCGGACACCTGAAGTATCTGTATTCCAAATTTGGTGAAGATCGGTGAAGTCATTTGGTCATGCATAGAAAACAGACAGAAATTCATTTTTATAATATAGAGAGATTATAATATATATAATACTAGCAGGAGGACCCGGCTTCGCATGGGTATATTAATTTTTTTGTTTGTGTAGTGTCCACATAAGAATTGTCCAATTTTGCACTGATGTATTTTATATGTCATTTGTGTGTGTCCATAAGAGTCACGTAATCATGTTTATCTCATTTTGGATATCAGTGAAAAACCTGTGATCAGTTGTTATGGATACCTGGAGTAAAGCTGTGTGCATGTGACCTTGTGTAACAGTGTCATCCACAGTGCTCTGCTTCTTTAAAGCTGACATAGAGCAGTGAAGTATAATGGCTGGGTTGCTATGGAAACCAGGAGTAAAACTGTGTGGTACTCTGTGCAGAGCAGTCTATCTAATCCTCCAGCGTATGGTACTGTGTGCAGAGGCACGTATCTAATCCTCTCTGTGTGGTATTGTGTGAATAGGCGCGTATCTAATCTTCCAGTGTGTGGAACGGTGTGCAGATGTGCGTATCTAATCCTCTCTTATGTATTACTGTATGTAAACGCATGTATCTAATCCTTCTGTGTGTCGTACTATGTGCAGAGGCACATATCTAATCCTCTTTCGTGTGGCATTGTGTGCAATGGCGTGTATCTAATCCTCCGATGTGTGGTACTGTGTGCAGACGCAAGTATCTAATCCTCACCTATGTGGAATTGTGTGCAGTGGCGCGTATCGAATCCTCCGGCATGTGGTATTGTGTGGATAGGTGCGTATCTAATCCTCTGGCGATTGGTACTATGTGCAGAAGCACGTATCTAATCCTCTCCCGTGTGGTATTGTGAGCAGTGGCGTGTATCTAATTATCCGGTGTGGAATTGTGTGAAGACGCATGTAATGTGTGCAGGCATGCGTATCTAATCCTCTGGCATGTGGAAATGTGTGCAGACCAGACGTGCGTATCTAATCCTATGGATGTGATACTGTGTGCAGATGTGTGCATCTGTGTCCTCTGGTGTGTGGAACTGTGATCAGATGCGCATACTCATTCCTCTGGCATGTGGTACTGTGTGCAGACGCATGTATCTAATCCCCCAGCGTGTGGTACTGTGTGCAGACTCGCATATCTAATATTACGGCATGTGGAACTGTGTGCAGATGTATGTATCTAATCTTCCCCTGTGTGGTATTGTGTGAAGAGGAGCGTATCTAATCCTCCCCATGTGGTACTTTGTGTAGACACACGTATCTAATCCTTCAGCGTGTGGAACTGTGTGCACAAGCGCATATCGAATCCTCGGTCATGTGGTATTGTGTGCAGATGCACATATCTAATCCTCCCGTGTGGTTTTGTGTGAAGAGGTGCGTGTCTAATCCTACAGCATGTGGTTGTAAGGATTGAAGTCAGGGTCAAGCAGTGAAAAGTGACACAGCTGGGAAAGCAACACTGTGCAACTAATGACAAAAGGGGTCGCAGGCCCTGAGGCTAGAACTATGCTGTAGATCTGAGATGAGGCAGACCAATGCACTTCCTAATTGAAGTGCGCCTGCCACGACTCCAACGCTACTGTCCAGGCGACTAGGGTCAGGGAAGAGGAGGCCCTGAAAGTGCTAGGGGCTGGAGTAACGCGGGTGACACCTAAGCAGAAAGCACAGTGTAAAATGCAATGCAAAACCAAAGACAAAATAGCATGGAACAAGGGAGGACAAGTCCCAGCAAAAACAAAGAAGAGAAGGCGAGGTCGGACGAGCAAGAGGTCAAGCCAGGAGATAAGAATAAAGTACCAAATCAGAAGACAAGGAATAGTCAAATACAAGCCGGGTATACAAAACCAATAAACAGACTGAAAGACACACAGACTGGAAATCTGACAGAGCAGACAAGGAAACACTAAGTGAATGGCTGGCAAGGATCCATGCCTGGGTGGGGTTTGAATAGCAGCAGAGAAAGCACACCCACAACACCTGTGATGGCTAATGGCATGGAGTACTAAGAGCAAGGAAAAGATTTAACCCTTAATCACCTAAGCACAACCAATAGAACTCCTAACACGTCTCCCAGGGAGACGCCGCACAGCAAGGAGACTGCGGCGACTCCGTATCCTGACAGTGGTACTGTGTGCAGACGTGTGTATCTAATCCTATGGTGTGTACAACTGTGTGCAGATGTGTGTATCTAATCCTCCCTGGTGTGTGGAGAAGTGTGCAGATGTGCATATCTAATCCTACGGCATGTGGTACTGTGTGAAGACATGCGTATCTAATCCTCTGGCGTGTTGAACTGTGTGCAGATGTGTGTATCGAATCCTCCCGTGTGGCATTGTGTGAAGAACGCCTCCAGTGAAGAGGTGCGTATCTAATCCTCCCCCATGTGGTACTTTGTGCAGACACACATATCTAATCCTTCAGCGTGTGAAACTGTGTGCAGACGCGCATATCAAATCCTCTCCTGTGTGGTATTGTGTGCAGACGCGCGTATCTAATGATACGGCATGTGGTACTGTGTGCAGACGCGCGTATCTAATCCTCTGGTGTGTGGTAATGTGTGCAGATACACATATGTAATCCTCCCGTGTGGAATTGTGCGAAGAGGCGCGTATCTAATCCTTTGGCCTGTGGAGATGTGCACAGATGCATGTATCTAATCCTACGGCATGTGGTACTGTGTGAAGACATGCATATCTGTATGCAGATGTGCGTATCTTATCCTCCCCATGTGGTACTTTGTGCAGACACACGTATCTAATCCTTCAACGTGTGAAACTATGTGCAGACGCGCATATCGAATCCTCCCGTGTGGTATTGTGTGAAGAGGCGCGTATCTAATCCTATGGCGTGCACAACTGTGTGCAGATGTGCATATCTAATCCTCTGGCGTGTGGAAATGTGTGCAGATGTGTGTATCTAATCCTTTGGCATGTGGTACTGTGTTCAGACGCGTGTATCTAATCCTTTGGCATGTGGTACTGTGTTCAGACGCGTGTATCAAAACCTCGGTCGTGTGGTACTGTGTGCAGACGCGTGTATCGAAACCTCGGTCGTGTGGTACTGTGTGCAGAAGTATGTATATTTAATCCTCCCTGTGTGGTATTGTGTGAAGTGGTGCGTATCTAATCCTACGGCTTGTGGAACTGTGTGTAGACGTCCGCATCTAATCCTACGGCATGTGGAACTGTGTGTAGACGTCCGCATCTAATCCTACGGCATGTGGTACTGTAAGCAGACACGCATATCTAATACTCTGGCGTGTAGAACTGTGTGCAGATGAACGTAACTAATCCTCCCGTGTGGTATTGTGTGAAGAGGCACGTATCTAATCCTACAGCGTGTGGAACTGTGTGCAGACGCGTGTATCTAATCCTATGATATGTACAACTGTGTGCAGGCACGCGTATCTAATCCTCTGGCATGTGGAAGTGTGTGCAGACGCACCTATCTAATCCTCTGGTGTGTGGAACTGTGTGCAGACGCGCGTATCCAATCCTCTGGCATGTAGTACTGTGTGCAGATACATGTATCTAATCCCCCGGCGTGTGGTACTGTGTGCAGACGCGTATATCTAATCCTTCGGCATGTGGAACTGTGTGCAGACGCATGTATCTAATCCATCAGTGTGTGGAACTTTGTGCAGAAGCATGTATTTAATCCTATGGCATGTGATACTAGCGTGTGATTTGGGGTATAATAGCCTATGGAGTCTCAATTATATATAACCCTCCCCGTGTTGTATTGTGTGCAGTAGTGCGTAATCCTCTGCCGTGTGATATTGTTTGCAGGGGCGCCTATCTAATCCTCCATTGTGTGGTATTGTGTAAAGACGTGCGTATCTAATCCTCCAGCATGTGGAACTGTGCGCAGACGGGTGTATCTAATCCTGCATGTGGAACTGTGTACAGACGTGTGTATCTAATCCTGCAGCATGTGGTATTGTGTAAAGACATGCACACTATTGTGTGCACTAGAGTGTATCTAAACCTCAGACATGTCGTGTTGTGTGCAGTGGCGCGTATATAAACCTCCATTGTGTGGTATTGTGTAAAGACATGTGTATCTAATCCTCTGGCATGTGGAATTGTGTGTAGATGCGCGTATCTAATCCTGTGGCGTGTGTTAGCACATATCCAATCCTCCAGCGTGTGGTATTGTGTGCAGTGGCGTGTATCTAATCCTGGAGTGTGAGGAACTGTCGGCAGAATTGCGTATACAATCCTCTGGCATGTGGAACTGTGTGCAGATGCGTGTATCTAATCCCCTGGCATGTGGTACTGTGTCAATACATGCGTATCTAATCCTCTAGCGTGTGCTACTTTGTGCAGACGTGCGTATCTAGTCCTCTGGCATTTGGAACTGTCTGTAGATGTGCGTATCTAATCCTGCTACATGTGTAACTGTGTGCATTGGCGTGTTTCCAATCCGCCGGCGTGTGTTATTGTGTGCAGCGGAACGTATCTAATCCTGCAGCATGTGGAACTGTGTGCATATGTGCGTATCTAATCCTCCAGCTTGTGGTACTGTGTGCAGACGCATGTATCTAATCCTCTGGCGTGTGATATTGTGTGCAGACCTGTGTAGCTAATCCTCCAGCGTGTAGTACTTTGCGCAGACACATATATCTAATACTCTGGCATGTGGAACTGTGTGCAGACGCGCGTATCTAATCCTCTGCCGTGTGATACTGTGTGCTGACCTGTGTATCTAATCCTTCAGCATGTGGAACTTTGAGCAGATGCGCGGATCTAATCCTCTGGCATGAGGAACTGTTTGCAGATGCACGTATCTAATCCTTTGGCATGTGGAACTGTGTGCAGACATGCTCATCTAATCCTGAGCATTGTGGAACTGTATGCAGATGCGCCTATTTAATCCTTTGGCGTGTGGTACTGTGTGCTGACCTGTGTATCTAATCCTCTGATGCGTGTATTTCAGTTTGGATATCAATGTTGGATTGTACATGTGCAGTGACCGTGTATATGGCAGTTGGAATATGCGTGAAAGACTTGCAGGTTTGTTTTGGCTAATGGGGTGTTAGGGTTTTGGGAAAGCTGTATCTCCGGAACGGTACGTCCAAGTGAGTTGGGTTCTCGTCTTAAACCTTCCCGGACACCTGAAGTATCTGTGCGCCAAATTTGGTGAAGATCGGTCCAGTCGTTTGGTCGTGCATAAAAAACAGACAGATAGAAAGACAGACAGAAATATTATTGTAATAATTGCAGCATCTGAGGGATTAAGTGGCTGAGAAGGTGGTCTTATTCATTAGAACAGGCACTATTACTGCTGTATAATAGCACAGTGGTTTGCAAGAATAAAACTCTCAGCAGATCCTGGGATCTGTACTAATTGGTGTCTGTAGTTCTCAGAGGGTCAGGGGACATTAAGGGCCTGTTCATGTGAAAGAAAATGAAGAGAAACTGAGGGGAACTTCTGCCTCAGATTCCTCATCATTTTCCAGTCTTCCAGTTCCACAGGTCAGAAAAAAAGCAGAGTTTCACTTCACCTGATGTGTCAATGTAAACACTGGTAGGCAACTGTCTCCAATGTTGTAGAACTTACAAGAGAATACAGAAAACAGATGCAGCCAGAGTCAGAATGCACAAAATTTAAAAGTCTGTCACAAGTTAGCTTTGCATTCTCCATGAAATACCATGAGAAATAGCTGAGGTTCTGGAATCAACAACTTGTCCACATACTTGTTTGAATGTGAACATGGCCTTAACTGTACTGTTAAACAACTATACAGAAAACAAAACACATTTATATCTACCATGCAGCTCTACTTACAGCTAAAGCGGATAGGTCAATTTCATTGCTGTTAATGAGAAAGTCGTAAATTTTTTCATTCTGCAGGATTTCTTTTGTTATGTATTTGCAATGATCGATAACAACATTTCCATGCTTACAAGTCATTAATGAAGTAAAACTGGGACCTCGACAATATAAATGAAATGCTTCCTCTATACCAAGAACGGGACCTTGACAAAAAGAAAATAAAAGAGATTAAACAACATTTAAAAAAAAAATAAAAAAAAAAAAATAGCTTAGCTTTCCAAATGAAAAGAAAAGATACTATATAATGCTAAAGAATTATTTTTCTGGTTCAACAAAAAAAAAAATCTCACCATTGAAAAGGAGAACATTTCCTAAACATAGAAGTCCTACTGAAGGAATATTATCTTCTTGAGATGAAATATGATGACCAATCATACAAAATGTTCGACTGCTGTCAGAAGAAAGGCTTCCTTTTCTGGGAGGATTATATTCCAAAGTAACATCTGTTGTCCTGTGTTTTTGTTTTAAAAATAAAAATCTGAAGATTAAAATATGCATTAAATATAAAAAAGGTTTAAAATACTAATGGAATTTTGAGACAACAAACTGTCAAAATATCAGTTAAGTAAATTATTGCATCAGTATATATATGTGGACATATGTATGCCTTCCTGAAGGGACAAGTTGGGTTCCTCTTTACTTGTTATATATTTAGAAGAAGATGTCATACATACAATATTATAAATCTTAACGCTCATAATAAATCTGCATTTAAATTATTAAACAATACATTTACTTGAGATATCTGCATAGAGTCCCAAGTTAAACAGTTAGAAACTAATAAGTACTCAGATGTGTATAAAATATGACACTTTAAAGTGTTCTTGTTAATTTTTTAATAAATCCCCAGTACATTTAAACAAAACATGATATAAATTTTTCAAAAGTGTTAAGCAAAGTGGTCAATTGTGCACCAAGAACATCACATTTAAAAATACAGATAATGTCTCTACCAGTAATGCTGTGGAGCAGTAACTCATAACCCTTAAAATAGGCAGGGTAGTTTGGTTATTAAACGTGTATTCCCTAGGTGTGTTTACCATGAGTCCTGCTGTTATCCAAACAATTCTCCTTCTATATTATATCTAAGACCCTTGAAAGGGGGTACATACTGTACCCTGCTTTACAAGGGACCCAGAAACTCGCCTAGCGCCTGATATTATCCTGCTATGGCGAAGGGAAAAGCTACTAAATGTGCTAATAAGGACAACTGTGTTGAAAGTGGGAGATTGTTTTATAGGGTTAACCACATTGAACTAAGTGGTCTTTACCTGTTTTCTGTGTACAATATGAAAAAAACAAAAAAACTTTTTAAGTCTTCAGTAGGTGATACCTTTTTTAATGGCTAACTCATAATGATGACAGAATATGACGTTTCGAAGCTTCCTCTGAGCTTCTTCAGATATAACTAAAAACACTTTCTAGAGGCTGCATATTTCTGACTGGACACAGGGCTAGATTACAGGAGGGAGGGGGGAAGAGGCTATTACTATATACTTATAACAACAAACAATCAATTGCCAGATCCCAGGTTATCTTAATGGCTGTCTTAATGATTTGTATAAGAAGACATAAACCCACGTGAGACGTTAATTCCATTGTCCAACGTCTGGAATAGGGTCATGAACGGACAGAAACTCAGAATGAGAATTAATTCACATCGCCATACAATCAAACAACAGAGAATTGATCTTCCCGTGCCAAAACACTTCTGCCAGGAAGACCACAACATCATCAATGACATGAAAATCTTGATCTTAAAAGGGAACTTTAAATCAAGGAAACAGCGACTGATTTTTGAGTACAAGGCCATGTACGGGACCTTTAGAGTATGCTGGTTGCTAGGTCAATCAGATGGTGGCAAGGATGTCAGCTCAAAGTACTAGGTTTATTGGAAGCAGTTCACACAGTCCAAAGTTTGTAAATCAAAATGGCTTGCTTCAGCATAAGGATAACACAAAGTAGCTTTCTTCAGCGAGGTACAAAATCAAATAAAAACAGTCCTTACTTCAGGATACAAAGCAGGTAAGTCCTCAAGGTTTGCTCACCAACACACAAGGTGATTTTTAGGGCTTTCTCCTCCAGATACACACAAGGCAGTGTGTACACCAGGATTCTCTTACACGAGAGGACTACACCCCCTTCCACTGGGCAGCCTCAACTCTTTTACAGCTGATCTCTCAGGTCACTAGCAAACCAGGACTGGAGTATAGGTCTGGTTCTAGAACCCCTCCTAAATCCTAGAGCCGTACTCCAGCTAGTCACCACATGGATACCAGCCAACTCAGCGGAATGTACCTGCCATCTACAACTTTACCTGCCCCTTTAAGAACCTTTGAGGATCTAAATAAATACAATATATATATATATATATATATATATATATATATAAAAATTCAAAATCACCCCCCTTTTCCCTAGAACACATATAAAAGTGCTTAAATACTGTGGAACACATACACATTAGGTATCCCTGTGTCCAAAAATGTCCGATCTACAAATCTATACAAATATTTTTTCCTGTACTATACAGCAGAAGAAAGTTAAAGTTCTGGAGCGGCCATCTCAGTCTCCTGACCTCAATATCTTTGAGCCACTCTGGGGAGATCTCAAGCGCGCAGTACATGCAAGACAGAACAGAAACTTACAGGAACTGGAGACTTTTTGCCAAGAAGAATGGACAGCTTTACTATCTGAGAAAATAAAGAGCCTCATCCACAACAACCACAAAAGACTTCAAGCTGTCATTGATGTTAGAGGGGGCAGTACACGGTATTAAAAACTGGGGTATGTGAAATTATGAACAAGGTCACTTTGACGTTTTTGATTATCAATATGATTTAAAAAGAGAAAACAGAAGTTTGACAAATTACTTCAACCAACCACTAACCATGAATGGAGAAAACGTTTTTGTGTTATCATTTATATTGTCTGAAAAAAGGACCAAAAAAAACCCAAAAAAAATCGTCCAGGGTATGTAAACTTTTTAGCACAACTGTACATCTGGCCCCACAAAAAAAACACCCTATGCACAGGGTACCTCCAATGAGGCCACTGCCTCAGGAAACATTACTCATGGAAAACCAGGAGGCATTTTAGTACACTATTTTGTTAACCTAAACCAGTTCAAGACAGGCCGCTTTATAAATATGCTGAGCAGAACCTGTCCTGGGCTGGTTTAGAAGTGTAGGGAGAGGAGGAGACTGACAAGAAGGGAGCTCGGCATTGTGTAGACCAGCAGTTCTCAACCTATGGGTCGCAACCCAGGCGGGGGTCGAACGACCAAAACACAGGGGTCGCCTAAAGCCATCGGAAAATACATATTTCCGATGGCTTTAGCAGCTGAGAAGCCACGCTACGTTTTGCAGCAGGGTAGATTATAGTGGGCTGAAGGACCTGTGATGATGTCATGACCATGTGATCGGACTCTGTGGGCGGAGCTATTCAGTACAGTGCCGAGTTACACAGGAAGAGGAAGTTGCAGTGAATGGAGACTGAAAGGTAAGATGGAGAGAAGAGACAGCATGTGTAAGCAAGAGGGGGGGGGGGTTCAGGCTGTGTGTGAGCATGATAGGGGGTTCAGGCTGTGTGTCAGCATAATAGTGGGGTTCAAGCTGTGTGTGAGCATGATAGGGGGGGTTCAGGATGTGTGTGAGCATAATAGGGGGGTTCAGGCTGTGTGTGAGCATGATAGGGGGGTTCAGGTTGTGTGAGCATGATAGGGGGGTTCAAGCTGTGTGTGAGCGTGATAGGGGGTTCAGGCTGTGTGTGAGCAAGGGGGGGAGGTTCAGCAGATTTTGTGGAAGAGAGCTTTTGTGATTAATCACTATGTTTAAATTATGTTTGATTTGTATCAATGAGAATACATAATGAATATCAGATATTTACATTCCGAATCATAACTGTAGCAAAATTAAGGCCCATTCACACGGTCACAGAGGGGCAGATTATGGTGCGAAATCCACGTCATAATCCGCCCCCTCATAATGGAGGTCTATTTAGACTGCCGCTCACGGAAAAAAAAGAAGTGGGCTGCCCTTCAGGCGGATTCAGCGGCTCGGCGAGCCGTGGCGTCCGCCTGGCGGCAGCAACCTCCGGAGTCGGCCCATTACTTTAAGCTGACTCTGGGGGGGAAGCCATGACAGTCGTGGCGTGTTTTGATCCGAGAGTGACGCAGCTCCCCGCGTCACTCTCAGTGCCTGAATCCGCTATACCGCCCCCTGTGTTGAAGACTGCATGGAGTCCTTCCAGTGCTCCTGGTTCAACAGCTTACACAACAAGTAAGCATTAATACTATATAACTATGAATGCAACTAATTGCATGAAATGTATTTATCCTCTATGCTTAGGACAGAGGATAAATACTGGATTGGTGGTGGTGTGACTGCCGAGACCCTCATTGATGGCTGAATACTGTAGTTCAGCGATCTTTGGCATGGCAATCGTAGTAGGGGCATGGGGTTGAATTCATAACAATTACCATAACCCTTAACCATCCTAAGAATAGGTGGCAGTCTCAGCAGTTAGACCAATTGGTTATTTTCTATTGTAGGGATAGAGGATAATATTTCTCATGGCATAAACACCTTTAGGCTAAGACTCCACGAAGCGTTGCAGGAAAGACAACGGCAGAAATGCTTTGCGTTGTTTCCCACAGCGCTTTTCACAGAAAGTCTGCAGAGATTTCCTCTGCAGACTTTCTGCATTAATTATACCTATAGAGAAACCGTCAGTGTTTCCATGGGTATAACTGACATGGTGCGATTTCTAAAAACACAATGGTTTTGGAAATCACAACATTTCCATTGTTGGGATTTTTCTGCAATGTATGAACGAAATTCAGGGACTGTAAAATGTTGCAGTTTTTGCCGCGGCATTTCCACTGCAGCAAACATGGCGCCCCAGACTTGAGGCCTCACGTTGTGGAAACACAGTTTTGTTGTAGAATTTTCTTTGAGCCAAAGTCAGGAGTGGATTTAACAGAAGGGAAATGTCTAAGAACTTCCTTTATATTTCCATTCTTTTTCAAGTCACTATGGCTCAAAAAGAAAATTCTGAAAAATCTGCAACAAAAAAATGCTGCATTAATGTTGGGCCTCAGACTTAAAGGGGTTCTCAAATCATCTATAATTTGCTGCTGCAAATAGTAGCAGGGAATATTAAAAAACAAAACAAAACAACAAGCAGCTCTATGGTCAGTAATTGGCTACTGCAGTTTCCTGACACAAACAGAATGATCATGCGCTAACATCTGGAGGGATGAGTTAATCAAAAGGAACAAGCAGCTGTCATAGAACCCAGAAGACCAAGGGAACGTGACATCCACCCACTAAAGGGGCCACCTTTTTAAGACAGTTGGCGAACCCCTTATTTACAAAAAAATGAATGTTGTTGTTAACTTTGTCTTGCTGCCATTCATTTGAATTTCCGAGCTGTCCCTGTTTAGTCTTATGACTAGCCAGCAACTCCTGCTCCCACCCCCACCAACTAACACTTCAATGTGATCGAATTACTCCATGTCACAATGACAGTAAATCACTACAGTAGCTTATTTTCAGATTGACTAAGAGCAACACCAGTCACCTAGCTAATGTGGGAATTCCTTTGTAGCTTTTAATTCTGATGCATCTCCTTGTTTTCTGCCAGAATGAATAACTGCAAGAACTCTTAGGGTACGTTCTTACAGAGAAATTTGGAGCATATTCTGCCTCAGTCAGCCCCAAATTCCACCTGAAATCTACCTCCTGTTCATTTCAATAGAGGAAAGCACTTTTCTGTTAGCTCATTTTTATCAGCTAGCAGAAAAAGGCAGATTCTTCAAGGGAGACAGATTTTGGAGCTGTTTTTGAAGCAGAACTTCAGAAACAGCACTGCTTCAAATTCCTGCTGCAGAAGTTTTTTACCTGACAAATTCAATGTCAAACTTCTTTGTGTGAACATACCTTAATGGGTATGACCCGATGGGTCAGTGTGAGAAGTGGAGCTGTGGAAATGGGAAGTCCTTCCTTATGTTCCTGGTTTTGATGCCATGCTCCAGTGGTTGAGGTATACACAGGGTGGCCATAAAATAACCTCAGGTGTTTGGAGTCGTGTGCAGGCTGACCCAAAGGACGGAATTGCCTGAAAATTTGTATGTGTGCTAATCAAGGCATGGGGAAACGGATGGCATGAAAAAAAAAAATTAATACCAAAACTCCCCACCAGGGGATAATGTGGCGCTGTACAGTAAACGTCCCTTATTCTCTACTCAGTCTCACTCAGTCGTCATGATGCCTGTCTCTTTGCCAGATTGTGAGTGTCTAGTGAGGTTGTTTTATGAGAATGCCGGGAACGCCACAGCTGCCCTGAGAGCTTTTCATCGTTTGAAAGACCTGCATACAGGTGCCGGCCCAATGTCTGTAACGTCGCCGAGACAAATGATGAAAATTTTTGAGGCAACTGGGTTACTGAGTGTGCAACCAGTCCGCGGCCGACGACCTGTACGCACCGAGGTCGTGGAGGATATTGCTGCAGCTGTTGAGGAACAGAGCACCAGTAGTCATAGCGGTAACTGCAGTGCACACAGTGTTTCCAGGCAATTGGGCCTCCCATACGATACCGTGTGGAAAGTTCTGCGAAAAGTCTTGCGGGCATACCCTAACAAAATTAGCCTTCATCACCAACTGCTTCCTCGTGACAATGACACCCACATCATATTTGCATTAATGTTTCTGGCCAGAGTGGAAGTGGATACCAATTGGCCATGGAATATCCTGTGAAGCGACGAAGTGCATTTTTACCTGGATAGTACGGTCAACACACAGAACTGTCACATATGGGCCACCGAAAACCCGCGTGCGCTTGAGGGGGTTCGGCTGCATTCCGCAGTAACCGGAACTTTGAAATATCACAGAAGACAGAATTATCTGCTGAGAAACATTCTTTCTGGAGTTTTCTCATCTCAACCACCTTAGTAGTCTGGGTGAGATGTACACCCCCTCCATTACCTGACCGGCCATCGGCTTACAGCTCCAAAAACCAAATAACCCTTCTTCCCTTCTATGTCCGGCTGTGCCCTAATATCAGTTTATACCCACATATGACATTACGTATGTTATCCTGGGTACACCAGTGTCATACATGTGGCATAAACATGGCACCCAGCAGGGCGCAGAAGGGAAGGAGCGCTATGTGGCTTTTGGAGTATAGATTCAGATGTTTGGTATCTGAACGCCATGTCATGTTTGTAGAGCCTGTAAAGGTACCAGAAAAGTGGATTCCTCAAAGGAGTGACCTCATTTTGAAAACTGCACCCCTCAAAGAATTTATCAGGGGGTGTAGTGAGTATTAGTATCCCAGATGTGAATGCACAGCGGATGGTGAAGAGGAAATATGTAAACTGTGCGGAGTACATTGCAAACACCAAACTCCCTACTATGTCACAGTAGCTCCTATGATTGGGGGAGGTCACTTTGGGGGACACTTCTGGTGTCTTTTCCCTCATAAGCTCTAAATATGGGGAGTCCCCTGATATATGCTCACACAACTTATACATTTCCTTCCTGCTGTAGCCAGTTGTGTTCTAATGATTTGGCGACTGTTTTTTTTTTTTTTTTTTGTCTAGATGCTATATTTTCTTTATTTTTCTGGTGATATGGCCACATAAGGGATTGTTGTTTGCCGGATGAGATGCATTTTGTAATGACACCATCTTTGGGTGTCTACAACTCATTGAATATATTTTACTAACTCTTTTTGGCCGGATTTAAAAAAAATTAAATTCTGGCATTGCGTTTTACCTTTTAAATTTTTCACAATGCAGAATACAGTATAAGTAACGTGACCTTTATCCTGTTTGTCGGTACAATTACGGCGATACCTTATTTATAAGGTTTTTTTATGTGTTAGTAATTTTGCAGAACAAAAACACATTTCGGGACATAAATCAATGTTTTTGTCATCGTCGTCTTCTGAGAGGCGTAGCATTTTTATTTTACGGTTGACAGTGTTGGTTGAGGGCTTATTTTTTGCAGGACAACCTGTGCTTTTTATTGGTACTATTGTTCGGTACATATGATTTTTTAATCACTTTTTATAGTATATTTTGTAAGGTGAGATGGCGAATAACCATTACTTCCGGCAGGTTTTTTCCATTTTTTTCCCCTGACGTTTACCGTGTACATTTAGTTTTTTTTTCTGTTTTATTGTATAGATTTTTACAGATGTGACGTTACCGAATAGGCATTGTTTTTATTAATTAGGGTTTTTTTTTACATAATTAGTTTCCTTTAGAAAAAAAAAAAGGGAATTTTGGCTCTTTATAACTTTATTAATTTTTTTAAAACACTTTTTTTCATTTTTTTTTCACTTTTACATATGTCCCATTAGGACACTTGATTCAGCAATGATTTCATTGCTGAATTAATATTATACACAGGGAGACACAGGCTGCATGTGTCTCCCAGTGTATAACAGGAAGTCAGGCTATGCAGACACATAGCCTGCCTTCCTAAAGTCCTGGCAGGATCACCAGGTAACAGGGGGCTGTAGCAGCCTAGGGTCACTGGCCAGACCCCAGGCTGCACAGTACACATATCAGCACCTTCCAATCTCTCCGCAGGGCGTGCCGGGTACCCCGGCAATATCGCTCAATCCTTTGGGTGCCGCGATGATGTTTCATCATGGCAACCAAGGGGTTAACAACCCCCATTGGAGCTGAGGTTTAAGGAGCAGGGTGTTAGCGGTCAGATACAGCTAACACCTGCTCCATTACGTTAGCACTGACAGGAAAAACCTTCCCTGACTACCGACGTAATTTTACTATAGGGCAGTTTGGAAGGACCATTCAGAGCTGATGTAATTTTACTATGGGCCGGTCGTTAAGGGGTTAAACAAACACTCTCTGCTTAGCTCCCACAGTGCATGTGCTGGCTCTAGGACAGCACAACTGTCAGCTGTATCCCTCATGCCTTCTGTATCATAGCTCAACATTAGAAATATAAATTGTATGTCCCATTATATTGTTTGTTTACTTGCTTCATCATCTGACCTCGTAGCCCCTCCCCCTTGGGGATGGGTTTACTGCCCATTTTTTTTTGGCCTTTAAATATGTGAAACGTTTGCAATTTTACGGTCATATTTACACTTGAGAAAGGGCCTCTGTTAACCAGAAAGTTGAATGGTAAATGCCAAAAAAAGTCCATCTTCTGGACCAGCAGTAGTGACCAGCAGTAGTCCATCTTTTTGCTTCCTGGAGAAATGCTCCTTATAGTTGGATTCTGACGACATGTGATCCTCTCATTACATACTGAATAAGATGTCCAATTGCTATCTGAAGTCCAGTCCAACCTAGGATTATACTACGTGCATTTATAGTAGTTGTACACTATCTGAACAAAAAGGCGAGAGCCTCTCCACTTGTTTATTTTCTATTTATTACTTAGTTAACAGTATTACACTATTTGGTGCTTGGTACTGCTTCTGTTTTTTCATCCAGGTTCTAAACTTACTAGCTTTGCAGTCACTTCCTGCAGCAGTGAGACAGGGCCAGAAAAAATAGAAACGGAAAAGCAGTGGTGAAGGATTAAAGCATTTTTCATATTTTCAGCCCATTCTGCCCCTTTGCAAAAAAATTATATTGCATCAGAAAACACCTTTGTATAGACATTATGATTACAAACTAAATATTTTAGAAGAGGTAAAATAAGTAAAAGAAAAGAAAACATACCTTTGTCCAGAGACCCATATCATTATTTTACTGCACACCTTGTTCTTGCTTTCAAACACCTCTTTACATGTAAAAGCCAAGTGTTGCCAACTTCCAGGTCTTAAAATGTTTTCCTGCGTTTCAACTTGTGCCAAGATGATCCATTTATAGTCATCACTTGAGCATAGTCTATAAACATATAAATTAATCAAAATGTTAATTCTTAAAGTATTTAACGTTAAAGGAGTTGTCCAATTTCAGATAAATATTGAGACACAAATGTTATCACTATATTATAAAAATGAATCCTTGTCTGTCTGCTCTCTATGCGCGACCAAACAACTGGACCGATCTTCACCAAATTTGGCACACAAATACCTCAGGTGTCCGGGAAGGTTTAAGGCGAGGCCTCAACTCACTCGGACGAACCGTTCCGGAGATACAGCTTTCCCAACACACTGACCCCCCCCCCCCCCATTAGCCAATACAAACCTGCAAGTCTTTCACTCATATTCCAACTGCAAAACACACGGTCATTCCACATGTACAATCCAGCACTGATATCCAAACTGAGATACACACATCAGAGGATTAGATACACAGGTAAGAGAAATATAAAAATGATGACCGGATGCCAATCTCGTGGAAATAGTAGACTCCAGTCAGGAGCCCTCCAGGCCAATTGCAGCTCTTACCCGGACATTGTCCCACACAGTGGGGGTTAGGCAAATTATAAAGGATATATAGAAAAACCGGGAAATGATATAGCGTTGATGGCAGCAAATTTAAAATAGACTTGAGTATAAAAATCACGATGTGGATGGTTAAGATGAATTGGTTCTGTTTCTTGCTCCAAAGACATGAACAGCAGCTTAAAATGGCTACGCGTTTCAAAACTGGGCAGGTGTCTTCTTCAGGCCAAGCAGGAGGTGTCCAGCCATAGCCTTAATACCATAATTTGGTTCTAAGGCTATTGCTGGACACCTCCTGCTTGGTCTGAAGAAGACACCCGCCCGGTGTCGAAACGCGTAGCCATTTTAAGCTGTTATTCATGTCGTTGGAGCAACAGATACACAGGTAAGCACCCAGTATCACATGCCAGAGGATTAGATAAGCGCGTCTGCACACAGTTCCACATGCCAGAGGATTAAATATGTGTGTCTGCACACAGTTCCATAAGCCGAAGGATTAGATACATGCGTCTGCATACAGTTGCACATGCCAGTGGATTAGATACACGCGTCTGCACACATTTCCACAGGCCAGAGGATTTTTTTTCTTTTTGGTAGAGTTGGAAGGGACCTCAAGGGCCATCGGGTCCAACCCCCTGCGAGTGCAGGTTTTCCTAAATCATCCCAGCTATATGTTTATCCAGATTCCACTTGAAGATTTCCATTGATGGAGCGCCCACCACCTCCCGTGGCAGCCTATTCCACTCTCTCACTACCCTCACTGTCAGAAAGTTTTTCCTAATGTCTAATCTGTATCTCTTTCCCTTTAGTTTCATCCCATTGCTTCTTGTACTTCCTTGTGCTAATGAGAATAGGGTAGATCCCTCTGCACTGTGACTACCTTTCAGATATTTGTAGACTGCTATTAAATCTCCCCTCAGCCTTCTCTTCTGCAAACTAAACAATCCCAGTTCTTTTAGCCGCTCCTCATAGGACATGGTTTGCAGACCTTCCACCATTTTGGTTGCTCTTCTCTGGACTTGCTCCAATATATCGATGTCTTTCTTGAATTGAGGCGCCCAGAACTGTACACAGTATTCCAGGTGTGGTCTGACCAGGGAAGAGTACAGCGGAATAATGACCTCTCTTGATCTAGATTCAATGCTTGTCTTAATACATCCCAGAATTTTATTAGCCTTTTTTGCAGCAGCACCGCACTGTTGGCTCATGTTGAATTTGTGATCTACTCTTATGCCCAAGTCCTTTTCCCCTATGCTATCACTTAGTTCTATTCCTCCCATACTATATGTTTTTTACATTTCTGTTACCCAGATGTAGAACTTTGCATTTGTCCCTGTTAAATACCATTTTGTTCGCCTCAGCCCATTGTTCCAATGTGTCTAAGTCCTTTTGAATACACTCTCTCTCCTCTCTAGTGTTGGCTATTCTTCCTATCTTCGTATCATCTGCAAATTTTATGAGTTCCCCAATAATTCCATCGTCCAGATCATTTATAAAGATATTAAAAAGTACTGGGCCCAGAACAGAGCCCTGCGGCACCCCGCTTTTGACTTTCTTCCAGTTTGATGTGTAGCCATTTAGTATTACTCGTTGTGCTCGATCATTAAGACAGTTGTGAATCCACCTAACTGATTTTTTGTCAAAGCCATACTTAATCATTTTTTCAATAAGAAGGTTATGTGATACTTTACTTTATCAAATGCCTTACTGAAGTCAAGATATACTATGTCCACGGCATTCCCTTGGTCCAACCATTCAGTGATTTTGTTGTAGAAGGAAATCAGGTTAGTCTGACAAGATTTATTGGTCCTAAAGCCGTGCTGGCTCTGGTTAATTAATGCCTTCCCATCCAGGTACCGAAGTAAATGTTCCTTGACAATTTGCTCAAAGATTTTTCCTGCTATCGAGGTCAGACTTACCGGCCTGTAATTTCCTGGATCGTCCCTTTTCCCCTTTTTGTAGATGACGACATTTGCCCTTTTCCAATCTAAAGGGACCACTCCTGTTTCCCATGACTTACCGAAGATTATAGCAAGGGGTTCTGTTATTTCCTCTGCTACGCTCAAAAGGAACACACGCTGAAGACTTAGATGTACAGGTCAGCACACAGTATCACACGCCAGAGGAATAGATATGCACGTCTGCACACAGTACCACACGCCGAAGGATTAGATACACAGGTCAGCACACAGAATCACAGGCCAGAGGATTAAATATGCACGTCTGCACACAGTTCCACACGCTGGAGGATTAGATACAAAGGTCAGCACACAGCATCAAACGCCAGAGGATTAGATACATACGTCTGCACACAGTTCCACATGCCAGAGAATTAGATACGCGCTTCTGCACAAAGTACCACATGCCAGAGTATTAGATACACAGGTCAGCACACAGTATCACACACCAGAGGATTAGATACGCGCGTCTTCACACAGTACCACACGCTGGAGGATTAGATATGCAAGTCTGCCCACAGTTCCACACACACCGCAGGATTAGATACACGCCACTGCACACAATACCACACAAAAGAGGATTGGATATGCGCCAATGCACACAGTTACACATGCCACAGAATTAGATATGCACATGTACACACAATTCCACATGCCAGAGGATTAGATACGCAAGTATTCACACAGTACCACACGCCAAAGGATTAGATACATGCATCTTCACACAGTTCGACACACTGGAGGATTAGATACGTGCGTCTATACACAGTTCCATATGCCACAGGATTAGATACGAGTGTCTGCGCAGCTACACACGTTGGAAGATTAGATACGCATGTCTTTACACAATACCACACAATGGAGGATTAAATACGCGCCACTGCACACAATACCACACGAGGGAGGTTTAGATACACACTACTGCACACAATACCCCACAGGGAGGGTTAGATACACGCGTTTGCACACAGTACCACACCCCAGAGGATTAGATACGCATGTCAGCACACTGTACCACACGCCGGAGAATTAGATACACGCATCTGCACACAGTTCCACACGCTGGAGGATTAGATACGCAAGTCAGCACACAGTACCACATGCCAGAGGATTAGATATGCACATCTACACACAGTTCCACACGCCGGAGGATTAGATATGTGCATCTATACACAGTTACACATGCAGCATTAGTTACGCACGTCTGAGCATAGTTCCACATGCCGGAGCTTTAGATACGCATGTCTTTACACAATACCGGAAGATTAGATACGCGTGTCTGCACACAGTACCACAAGCCAGAGGATTAGATACGCGCATATGCACATAGTACCAAGCGCCAGAGGATTAGATACATGTGTCTATACACAAATCCACACACCAGCGGATTAGATATGTGCCACTGCACACAATACCACACGCTGGAGGAATGGGTATGCGCCACTGCACATAATACCACTCGCCAGAGGATTAGATATGCACCAATGCACACAGTACACATAAGGGAGAATTAGATACGTGCCACTGCACACAGTACCACACGCCAGAGGATTAAATACACGCCACTGCACACAGTACCACACGCCAGGGGATTAGATATGCACCACTCCACACGCCGGAGGATTAGACACATGGCTCTGCACAGAGTACAACATATTCGAGTTTTACTCCAGCTTTACATAGCAACCCAGCCATTTTTCTTCATTACTTTGTGTACTTTGTGTCAGCCTTAAAGGGGCAGGGCGCTTTGGATGACACTGTTACACACAAGGTCACATTCACACAGCTTTACTTGAGGTATCCATAACAACTGATCCCAGATTTTTCACTGATATCCAAAATGAGATACACATGATCACATGACGCTTATAGACACCTTATAGACACACAGAAACGATATACAAAATACACCAGTGCAAAACTGGACAATACTTATGGGGCCACTACACAAACAAAAAACTTAAATATATACGTGCGAAGCCGGGTCCTCCTGCTAGTTTCATATATATAAAAGTGAGTTTATGTGTGTCTGTCTGTTTTTTATGTGGGACCAAACGACTGGACTGATCTTCACTAGAGATCAGCGAGTACTGCTCAGATCAGCCGATCCGAATAGCACGCTCGCATAGAAATGAATGGACGTAGCCGGCACACGGGGGGTTAAGCGGCCGGCCGCCGTTAAAGCGGAAGTACCAGATGCATCCATTCATTTCTATGGAGCGTGCTGTTCGGATCGGCTGATCCGAACAGTACTCGCTCATCTCTAATCTTCACCAAATTTGGCACACAGATACTTCAGGTATCCTGGAAGGTTTAAAGGGATTCTATTATTAAAACTGCATTTTTTCTTGCTAACACGTAGGAATAACCTTAAAGGGGCTCTGTCATTGGGAAAAGACATTTTTAGATAAGCACATCCTTGCATAGCCTTTAAAAAGGCTATTTCTCACGTACCGTTTGCATGTAAATCGCCTCAGTAGATTTTGAATAAGTCTGTTTTTATTCATATGCTAATTAAACCTCTGCGTGCATTCCGGAAGTGTCTGTGTACACTGTCTGCTCTTTGTATATGTACAGCAGAGATGAGTAATCAGCACAGCAGCCTCTGCTGTACAACAGTACATACACATAGAGCAGACTGTGATCAGAGACGCTTCCAGTACATGGTGGAAGCTAATTAGCATATGAATAAAAGCGGACTAATTCAAAATCTACTAAGGCGATTTACATACAAAAGGTACGTGCGAAATAGCCTTTCTAAAAGGCTATGCAAAGATGTGCTTATCTAAAATTGACTTTTCCCAATGATAGAGCCTCTTTAAGAAAGGCTATTCTTCTCATACCTTTAGACGTCTACCGTTCCGTAGAAATCACGGTTTTCATCGGTATGCAAATGAGTTCTCGCAACACTGGGGGCGGTCCCCAGCGCTCAAACAGCATTGGGGGTGTCCCCAGTGCTGTGAGAGAACTCTCCAGCAACTGCCTCCTCTTCCTCTGGAACACCCTATCTGTGACGTGTTCTTCGGATGGCTTCTTCTGGCTTTAAATGGGACGCATGCACAGTCGGCTCTGCCATGCCTGCGGCCATTTTCTTGTGGCCGCTTACATAGTATGCTCGTGTAATGGGTCCCATTTAAAGCCAGAAGAAGCCATCCGAAGAACATGTCATGAAGAGGGCTTTCCAGAGGAAGAAAAAGCAGTCGCTGGAGAGTTCTCTCGCAGCACTGGGGACACCCCCAGTGTTGCGAGAAAACTAATTTGCATACCGATAAAAACCGCGTATCTATGGAACGGTGGTGCGGAGAAGACATCTAAAGGTAGGAGAAGAATAGCCTTTTTTAAGGCTATGCCTACGTGTTAGCGAGAAAAAAAATGCAGTTTTAATGATAGAATCCCTTTAAGATTGGGCCTCAACTCTTTTAGATGTACCATTCCTGAGATACAGTATTCCCAAAACAATTACTGACATTTGGCAGTCTTTCACTCATGTTCCAACTGCCGTACACATGACCACACCACATACATACAGCATTACTCCAGGTTTATCCATCACTGATATCTAACACTGAGATTAGATTAGATACACAGCTCAACACACACCATCATACATCAAAGGATTAGATACACAGCTCAGCACACTTCCTGTTTGTGGCAAATTAGCATAAGGGAGGGGGAAATTTTTTTTAATGTGGGTGGGGACCATGGCAGCCATTTTGAACGCTGACATTTTGGATCCAACTTTAGTTTTTTTCAATGGGACGAGGGTCACATTAAACTTATTGAGAATTTCACAAGAAAAATAATGGTGTGCTGCTTAGTTTTAACGGAACTTTATTCTTTCATAAGTTATTAACAATTTTCTCTTTGTTTACAGCCATTGATATGTCGCAGAGGTTAACACGATGAGCGGATAGAAATTGTGTTGATGTCTGGAGAACGCAATACCCAAGTCATTGCACCAAATTTCAATGCAAGACACCCATCTCCCATGCAACAGTTAGAAATCTGCTTGCCAAATTTCATGAAACTGATTCAGTGTTGGATTGGCCAAAATGTGGACGCATGAAAATTGTCACTAATAAAGAAACATCACTCAACGAGGACGACACAGATCGGCGTACTGAATTTGCAAAATGGACAAAACAAAAATTGAAACAGGGCCCTCAGTTTACACAGAACATTAAGTTAAGTGATGAGGCAAACTTTTTGTGAATGGTGAAATTAAACAAACAAAAAAAACAAACAAAAAAAAAAACCGCTATTGGTGTGACACTAACCCACACTGGATAGAGCCCTCCAAGACTGTTGGAACACAAAAATTGATGGGTATGGTATATGGAGTACAAAGCTAGGGGGACATTCTTCATCAATGGAAACCTCAATGCCACTGGATATCTTAAACTACTACAGGATGATGTGTTTCTCTCTTTATGCACTGAAGCTGGCGCATTCTCTGAGTTTTTCCAGCAAGACGGTGCACCACCACATTATGAGTGTCAGGTCCGAGCTTTCTTAGATGAACTGTTTCCTGAAAAGTAGATTGGTCGTTGTGGGCCAGTTGAATAGCCACCAAGGTCTCCTGATCTGACCCCCTTAGACTTTTATCTTTAGGGTAATCTGAAGGCAATTGTCTATGCTGTAAAGATACAAGATATGTAGCACCTTAACCCCTTCCCGTCGATGGCACTTTTTGACTTCCTGACCAAACTCGATTTTTTAAAACTGACATGTGTCACTTTATGTGGCAATAACTTTGGAATGCTTTAACTTACCAAAGTGATTTTGAGATTGATTTTTCGTAACACATTATACTTCATGTTAGTGGTAAATTTTGGTTGATATGTTTTGTGTTTAATTATGAAAAAATAGGAAATGTGGTGGAAATTTAGAAAAATATGCATTTTATAACGTTTGAAATGATGTGCATTGCATACAGATAGTCAGACCGCCAAAAATTATATCATAAATCTTATGTCCCAGATCTCTGCTTTATGTCGGCATCAAACTTTAGTCACCCTTTTATTTTTTACGGACATTATAAGATTTACAAGTGAAACATGTTACTTGTGTATTGCAGTGTAGAGGAAGCTGTCAGCCTGTGTAGACGCACAGGGCTGACAGCTTCCTTTTGGGCAGGATCAACCAGGTACGTGGAGGGGGTAAGTGATGGGGCAGACCCGGGGTCACTGATCAGATCCCGGGCTGCCCCCTACAAACATCAACACCCCCCGAAACCGGCGCAGGGGGTGTCGATTGGCACATGTTTGACCGCCGGCATCTCAGGGGTTAACACCTACGATCGGACACGGTTCCGACCGCGGGAGTTACAGGGCAATGCCAGCCGTATGTTACGGCTGACACCCGCAGGGCATGGTGCGCACGCAGGTTCTGTGTGCGCACCATAGTACGGCGGTTTGCGGGAAGTCCTTCCCGGCAGTGCCATACTATTACGGCGGATGTCGGGAGGGAGTTAAACAACGAATACTGGAATCCTGTGCTAGCATTTCTTCTGTGGTGTTGCTATCAATGTGTCAAGAGTGGGAGAAGAGGGTTGCATTGACAATCCAACACAATGGACAGTACTTTGAACACATAATTTGTAAATAACTCATGAAAGAATAAAATTATGTTAAAACCAAGCACACAATTGTTTTTCTTGTAAAACAAGTTTGATGTGATCCATGAACCTTTTCCCATTGAAAAAAAATAAAATTGGTTCCAAAATGGCAGAATTCAAAATGGCTGCCATGGTCACCACTAGAGATGAGTGAATATACTTGTTTGAATACCGCCACCATATAGCTCCCGATGCATAAACACTTCCGGGGCATCAAATTTTTACTGCCCCTCCCATCTTCCCTGCCGCGGGGAGCTATGCGTCGGAGGTATTCAATCAAGTATATTCACTCATCTCTAGACACCACCCATTTTGAAAAGTTTTCCCCCTCCCATATGCTAATGCTTTAAAGGGCCAGGGCGCTGTGGATTACATGGTTACACAAGTTCACATTCACACAGCTTTACTTCAGGTATCCATAACAACCACTTGCAGGTTTTTCACCGATATCCAAACTGAGATATGATGCTTATGGACACACACCAAATCACATACAAAACTGTGCAATTCTTATGAGGCCACTACACAAACAAAAAATGAAATATACCCGAAGCCAGGTCCTCCTGCTAGTAATTTATAAAATGAAAAGTCATACAATTTTATAATTTAATAATACAGGCCCGTCTCGTTCCAGTAGGGGAACTTTAATAAGACAGGCATAGGAAATACCAGTCTTAGTAAATTATTTAGCATAAGTATACAGTAAGGGAGGTTGCACCAGTATTATCATCTTCATTACAACTGTCTAATAGGCAGCAAAAGCTTTGTTAAAACTTTGTTCACATCAGTGTTTGGGTTTCCATTTGGGGTCCGCTTGGGGAACCCCAAACTGAAACCTAATCCACTTAAAAAAAGCGGTTACACACGAAAACCCGCAGGCCTCAGACTAAAATGGGTTCTGCGTGGTTTCCGCCCGAAAAAGTGAAAAAATGCTTGCAGCGTTTTTCTCTCTGCATTTTTCATGTGGAAAGGGGAACAGAATGCCCATACAGAAAGTCAGAGATGCTGTGAACCCAGCCTAAGTACTCCTGTCCTTCTGTGGAACAGTTCTGGTGCCTACAAAAGGTGTCAAACAGATCTCCATAGGCTTAAAGGGATTCTACCATTAAAATACGTTCTTGATAACACATAAGAATAGCCTTAAGAAAGGCTATTCTTCTCCTACCTTTAAATGTCTTCTCTGCGCTGCCGTTCGGTTGAAATCCCGGTTTTCCTTGGTATGCAAATGAGTTCTCCAGCAGCACTGGGGGCGTCCCCAATGCTGCGAGAGAACTCTCCAGCAACGCCTTTATCTTCTTCAGGAACGGCCTCTCTGTGGGTCTTCTTCTGGAGCTGGGTTTGAATCTTCTAGGCCTCGGGCAGATCTGACTGTGCATGCCCGCGGCCACAAGAAAAATGGCCGCTTACACAGTAAGTACCACAGTCTGGTAAGTGCAGTCAGCTCTGCCCGAGGCCTAGAAGATTGAAAGCAAGGATGGAAGAAGACACAGGAAGAGGGCGTTCCAGAAGAAGATGGAGGCATTGCTGGAGAGTTCTCTCGCAGCATTGGGGACGCCCCCAGTGCTGCGAGAGAACTCATTTGCACACAGAAGAAAATCGTGATTTCAACCAAACGGTGTCACAGAGAAGACTAAAAGTAGATGGAGAAGAATAGCCTCTCTTAAGGCTATTCCAACGTGTTATCGAGAAAAAAAAAAAAGCATTTTAATGGTAGAATCCCTTTAAGCAGAGAAAGCTGCTGCTAAGCTAAGTTTCATGTGAGAGACCAACATATAGAATACCAAAACTGAGCACATGGGAAAGCTAGGTTTGCATGAAGATTTAATTTAAATTTGAAACTAACATTTGTGCAATTGCATTACTCCAATTTTAACTGAAAACATTTCACTAAGACAAAATAGATTACCTAAAAGTAAAACGACTTGATGACACGTTGAACCAGATCTGCATCATGAGCACCTTGGAGCCCACAGAGAGAACATGTATAAAGTCTTCATCCAAAAACCTATCACAAGTGGAATATTCTGCTCCAAGAGTTTGGTCTGCTATTAAAAGTAAAATAAATAAGTTTAAATACAGACACATCTTACTAAACACTAAGAACATGATAAATTATGCAACAGTTTCGCATTTCTTCAGTGTTATAATTTGAAAGAACTACCCTGGCTAACATCTCAATTCATCATACTGCTCATAAAACTTACAGTAAGTCACCTATTGTACAGACATCCTGTGTTCTAATAATAATAATGGGAAAAACACAGATTTTCATCATACTTGTGAATTTTTAGTCTATAAGGAAACCATAAAACCAAAACAAAGGCATCGTGCCATTAGGAAAATCCCTGTCTATATGCTCTACTGTTGTGTACGAACATCAGAAGCGAGTTAACATCCGAGTATCAGAATGCTGTTTCAAACAGTATTTCCTCCATTGTTACAATGTAAATGTTTGCCACTCTGTCTGTTGACACAGGGTTTTT
Organism: Leptodactylus fuscus; assembly: GCF_031893055.1. NCBI lineage: Eukaryota > Metazoa > Chordata > Amphibia > Anura > Leptodactylidae > Leptodactylus > Leptodactylus fuscus. The sequence continues at coordinate 75,577,226 of NC_134267.1, forward strand.
TGCAGGCGGATTTAGACAAATAATCCAGGCCTGGGTAAAGTTAGGGAAATTGAATTCAGCTTCCCAGAGATGTGAGAAAACACAGTTAAAAAGGACCTTTAATGTCCAGAGGCACATGCGGTTTTATACCGCTAGAAAGACGACAGTGCTCTGAATTCAGTGCACTGTCGGCTTTCTAGCAGTATATAAAACCGCATGTGCCTGAGGACATTAAAGGTCCTCTTTAATTTATGTTATAAGGTGAGGAGGATGGGCAATTACTTTTTCATACAGAGCCCTGTAGGTTTTGATTAACTTTTCCCTTAAAGGGATTCTACCATTACCAAACATTTTTTTTCTCTTACTTTTTTCTTGTGGCCGGCGGGCATGCGCAGTCAGCTTTGCCCTAGGCCTAGAAGTTTGAAGCCAAACCCAGGAAGCGGCGCTGGAGACTTCTCTTGCAGCATTGGGGGCGCCCCCAGTGCTGCAAGACAACTCATTTGCATACCGGCAAAAAACGGGATTTTAACCGAACGGCGGGGCGGAGAAGTCATCTAAAGGCAGGAGAAGAATAGCTTTTCTGTCAACGAGAAAAAAAGGTTTTTAATGGTAGAATCTCTTTAATAATAAAATGCCTTCATTTAAAAACGGCATTTTGGGTTTACTTGTGTTATGTTTGTCTAATATTAAAATTTATTTGGTGATCTGAAACATTTAAGTGTGACAAACATCCAAAACATCAGGAAATCAGAAAGGGGGCAAATATTTTTTCAAACTTACTGCGTTTTCGCAGTACAAAATTATAGTTTTTGATGCTACCATTTTGGTGTACGTACAAAATTTTGATCACTTTTATTGACATATTGAAATGCAAGATGAACCAAAATAACAGCATTTTTTTTTTAATAAAAGGTACTTTTTTTTTTTTCTTACAGCTATTAACTTAGTTATGTAGTCTTTGGCTTTAACAATCAGTATAAAAGATACATCTGATCCCAGGCATTGCAGCAAAATATCCACTGTGTAACATAGTAAGAATGCACAGCTGCTATGCCCATTCCCCCTCAGCGCAATATAAAATTACATCAGTTTGACTGCATGTTGCATCACCATTTGATGTAAATCTACAGTGCATGACACAACACTTAAAGGGATATGTCAGGTGGTTTGAAGCCCAAAATTGCTTAAATCCAAATTGCTCATCCATGCAAACATTAGTATACTAGTTTTTATTTATTAGTGAATGAAGAATCTGGTAGTCTAATGCACTGTTTAAAAAAAAAAAAAAAAAAGTACTGAGAAAAGTACTCATTGCTTCACTGCGCATGCCATGCACATTGAATTCATCATTCACAAAACACATGCAGCAATTTCCTGTAACAGTCTGCTCTTTAGCATAAGTAATGTATAATTTACTAATAACTGGGGGGAATAGGGTGCTTCCATTTAGGTTTGGGATCCTAAATCCTAGATGCACAACTGCTAGCTGGCAGATTACTGTCAACAAACCACCTCACAAATTCAACATACATTTTGAAATAAGAAAAGTCTTAAAAAGCCAGATGTATACCTGTACTTTGTGATTGAAAAGCAAACTTATTTTTTTTCCGTGTTTGTTTTCCTCTCATCAAACTTTCTAATTCTTGATTGCATTCAAGCTTTAACCAGAGTGTTAGGCTGAATCCATCAGACATATGTGGCCAGCAATTCTGGCCAACCAAACGTAAATGAATAGGTGCAATGTGCCACGGAGAGAGTATATGGTCACTTTGGACGTCTTTATTTTGCCAAGTTTTTGCTCTTCGGCAGAATCCTGTTATTTTACCACTGGTTGAGCCAGCAGACTTCTGAGCAACACCACTTGATCCAATTAGGTTAAGAGGAAAGGCCAAGTGTTTCAGAGGCATCATGCCATTACTAGCCTCGCTGATCTTGAGAATTCCTTTAACAAGCATTTCCTAAAACAGTAAAACACTTTTTATGACTATAATATTACAATTTACTAAATTCATATTTACGGATCTTAATTCTACATAATAAAAAAGTGTTAATTGCTATATTTGGTCAAATATTCCAACATAGTTTGACCCTTTAAGAATTCAATGAATACATTAATGCTTGGAGACTTTTTTCAGATTTTCCCTCCACGCCTTCCAAAATGCATATTTATTTTTTTTTGTCAACATAGTTATGTGAGGGTTTACTCTTTGGATGAGAAGTGTACTTCAACTTTGTATCATTTTGGGCAACATATATTTTTCAATGTTATTAACATTTTTTTGGTGGTCTATGTGAACCCCCCCCCCACACACACACACACTATTCTATCACAATTTATGCATTTTGTCTTTACGGCACTCAATCTGCATTAAGCTGGTATAGCAATTATGTCCAGCGGGTCAGTATGATTCTGGCGATACCATATTTAAATTCGAGCTATTGTATTTTACCTCTTTTATAAATAAAAGCTCACTTTTTCAAAATAAACTATTTTCCTGCGGTCACGCTTATAACTATTTTAATGTAACAAAACAGAGTGCCAAAGGTAATGCTGTGAAAACAGATCCTAAGCAGCAAAGTGCTAAGGAGATGCCTTATTAAACTCCAAACACTTCTTAAATTTGTTGTTAAAAATCAAATCTGAAATTTCATGCTATCGTATAACAGATATAGAATACTTACATTAGGCAAAGAACTTTCCAGAAAACAACGTAAGAGAAGAGCTAAATCCTCTGAATTTAAACTCTGACCCATCAATGAAACCAAAATTTCGATCAATACTTTTTGACATTCTAAAATGAAGAAATGTATATATTAAACAAAGCTTTGCATAAGGCTTCTGTGACATTGTAGAATTACTGTTCTGATTAAAAAGACTTTATAACTGAGTCGTTCATGATGTTAAGGATGCTGATCTCTATAGGGTGGCGCACAGAGTGCACTGTTCTCCTAATTACATCCTGGAGAATAGATTTGCATATTTTTTTTACCCAGAATCCCTAGCGGAGCAGGAATGACTTGTACTGCCGTACTGCCTATGTAGGCAAACACTCTCCCTGATGTGTACGATTGTCCCCTGACCCTGTTCTGAAAGAGTCATATCAAGAGCCAAATACAGCTTTGCAAAAAAGATTTACCAATCCTTCCTCTCCTCCCGCTTTCTCAAACTCAACATGGAGAAAACAGAGTTTATCATCTTCAGCCCATCCTGTATGGCCCCACCACCTGACCCATCCATCAAAGTTAATGGAACCACAATTACCCCTGTCCCACAGGCCCGATGCCTTGGGGTAACCCTGGACTCTGAACTATCCTTCAAGCCACATATTCAAGCCCTCAACACCTCCTGCCGCCTCCAGCTCAAGAACATCCACCGAATTCGCCCCTTCCTCACCCAGGAAACTACCAAGATGCTCGTCCAGGCCCTAATAATCTCCCGCCTAGACTACTGCAACACCCTTCTCCATGGACTCCCAGCTAACACCCTCGCCCCCCTCCAGTCCACCCTAAACTGCGCTGCTCGCTTAATCCACCTCACCCCCCGATCTTCACCAGCTGCTCCCCTCTGCCAGTCCCTCCACTGGCTACCTATAGCCCAGCGAATTGAGTTCAAGCTACTAACGCTAACACACAAAGCCATCCACAACCTGTCCCCTCCATATATCTCTGACCTAATCTCCCGCTACCTGCCCACACGTAACCTCAGATCCTCCAATGACCTCCTGCTCCGCTCTGCTCTCATCCGCTCCTCACACAACCGTCTCCAAGATTTCTCTCGTGCATCCCCCATACTCTGGAACTCCTTACCACGACACATAAGACTGACCCCCACAATCACAAGATTCAAGGTGGCACTGAAGACTCATCTATTCAGGAAGGCCTACAACCTCCAATAACACTATCACCGCACCGCCATCTGTACAGTCTCCCCCCTCTGCTTCTGTCTCTATCCCTCTTCCCTTATAGATTGTAAGCCCTCGCGGGCAGGGCCCTCTACCCCACTGTGCCAGTCGGTCACTGTTAGTATTATATCTACCTGTATATTCTGTGTACTGTATGTAACCCCCAAATGTAAAGCACCATGGAATTAATGGTGCTATATAAATAAATAATAATAATAATAATAATAAAACATCTTGGCAGAGTTTAAGTTGAAAACAAAGAAGAAAAATCAAAATAAATCACCCCTTGACCATTTAAAGTGGCTCTATCATTAGATTTTGGCCATTTGAGATAACCATATGCCTGATTAGCTTTTAAAAAGGCTATTCAGGTGCTGCTAATCATTTTTCCCAAGACCTCCCCCCGTTTTTATGATATATCAGTAAAATGATATGCTAATGAGCCCCTCCGTGCACCCCCCGCATCATACCATGCTCACGTCCACCTCTGTTGCTTGTTCTCTAAAAGTCGTCCTCCTCCTCCCTGCGAGTAATCTTGGGCATGCGCAGTAGCAATACACCCTATAGTACACAGTGAGCTCTGTTATGTCAGCGTTCCTATGGCAGTGTCATAGGTTTAAATGGAAAGTTGCAGGTTTGTCTTCTCCGCTCCTCCCACAACACTAACAGCTCAGCTACATCATGTTCTGCTGTGATCTCCTGTCTGGGTAAACTTCTGCTGTGCCCCCCCCCCCCTCCTCACCACCGCTACAATTGAGGAGGGAGCTTGATTCTGTATATCTACACCAACTGATACTGCGCATGCCCGAGATTGCCGAGAATACAGATGCGTATTGAAATCTCGGTTTCAATATATCGTCTGTATTCTCGGCGATCTCAGGCCTGCGCAGTGTCAGTTAGTGTAGGTATACAGAAAAAAAATGGAAAAAACGATTAGCAGCACCTGAAAAGCCTTTTTAAAGGTTATTCAGGCATATGATTATCTCAAATGGCCAAAATCTAATAATAGAGACCCTTTAAGTACATGGCTACAAATTGCCATAAGGGCAGGGCTTCATTTTTCAAAACTGACGTGTCACTATTTGGCAATAACTTTGAGATGCTTAAACTTAAGATTTTGAGGCTGAGGGCCGTTGCGAGAACACTGGTTTTTTGGTTGCAGATAGAGATGAGTGAACACTATTCGGAACAGCCGTTGTGAATAGCACGCTCCCATAGAAATGAATGGATGTAACTGGCACACGGGGGGGTTAAGCGACCGGCCGGCGGCAAAGTCTGTGTGTCGCCGCATCCATTCATTTCTATGGGAGCATGCTATTCGGAACGGCTGTTCCGAATAGTGTTCGCTCATCTCTAGTTGCAGATTTTGTTGTGTTTCTTTGAGATCTAGTAAACACCATCATTTCTGTCCAGGCCTGTTTCATGAGCTTTATTTATTTATTTTTTTAATTCTGTTGAATCATGGTTGAAAAGCAATGTCTGACTTTCATTTGTTCATTTTCATAGAATTTTTATTTATTACTTTTGTCAGATTCAGATTATTTCTGTGACCATTGTGGGTTTTTCTTTAATTAAACGAGGGTTACCAACAATTTTGTCCATGAGTGTAGGTTTAGTATGGGTTGGAGATGATGGACTGAGGTCTTCATCCAACCTCATCTACTATGTAAACTGAAGATATGCTTGTGGTGTGGAAAACATATCCTTCATAAAATATACCCATATTGTGTGCTTTATAAGATGTACTTTTAAATCTATACAAAACCATGTAATTAAATATATATTTACTGTGCTTATTTGATTTGTATTATTAGATTTCTAGTCATCATTAGAAATTTTTCATGATATGTCTATATCTACTGAGGTACTTCATAATGTCTGGAAAAAAAAAGTTGGATACCAAAGCATAAAAAGCGAATAAAGCAAAATATTGCAAATTATATTTCTGAACTGATTTGCGTGGTATGAACATCTGTATGAAAATGAGATTATTTTGAACTCTGAAAATTGCATATTGTTCCAAATTTTCAAAAAAGTAGCGTGTATTTTGCATTAATTGTATATTGGATTAATTCAGTCTTAGGGTTTTAATAGTCCTTAATAAAGGTTATAATTATTATGTTTTTAGTTCTCACCTCCAGTGACGTTAGTTCTACTATAATGGTAGGTCAGCACCTATCAGTGAAATACTTCTATCGTTAGCATTGTTTTACATGATACAGAGGGCTGCATCTGCTATGAGTATCTTGTCTCAAGTGACAGATTGAGTACCTGAGTGGGACAAGCTGCAGTGGTCTGTGACATCAGACAGAAGCACCAAAGAGAACAGGGAGCCATGCCAGAGTCCAGGTGAGGTGAGAAACACTGTTTATTATAATTGATCACCTTCCCTGGGCCTCTTCTAATTATACTCTGGGGTCTTAAATACAGTAATAGCTTGTGAGTGCCGAACCCCAAAAGGTTCCTGAAACCTGAAATTCTTGGAATTGTGTGTGGCAGGGCCAGTATGGAATATTATACTATTTAAAATGGGCCAATGTAAAATCAGTATACTATGAGAAGGGGCCACTAGAAGACATTATACTGTTTGAAGGCCACTATGAGACATTAAACTATGTGAAGGGACCACTAAGGATCATTGTATTGTGTGGAGCGACCACTATGGTACAGTCCTATGAAAAAGCTTGGGCACCCCTATTAATCTTAATCATTTTTAGTTCTAAATATTTTGTTTTTTGCAACAGTCATTTTAGTTTGATATATCTAATAACTGATGGACACAGTAATATTTCAGGATTGAAATGAGGTTTATTGTACTAACAGAAAATGTGCAATATGCATTAAACCAAAATTTGACCGATGCAAAAGTATGGGCACCTCAACAGAAAAGTGACATTAATATTTAGTAGATCCTCCTTTTGCAAAGATAACAGCCTCTAGTCACTTCCTGTAGCTTTTAATCAGTTCCTGGATAAAGGTATTTTGGACCATTCCTCTTTACAAAACAATTCAAGTTCAGTTAAGTTTGATGGTCGCCGAGCATGGACAGCCTGCTTCAAATCATCCCACAGATGTTCAATGATATTCAGGTCTGGGGACTGGGATGGCCATTCCAGAAAATTGTAATTGTTCCTCTGCATGAATGCCAGAGTCGATTTGGAGCGGTGTTTCGGATCATTGTCTTGCTGAAATATCCATCCCAGGCGTAACTTCAACTTCGTCACTGATTCTTGAACATTATTCTCATGAATCTGCTGATACTGAGTGGAATCCATGCGACCCTCAACTTTAACAAGATTCCCGGTGCCGGCATTGGCCACACAGCCCCAAAGCATGATGGAGCCTCCACCAAATTTTACATGGGGTAGCGAGTGTTTTTCTTGGAATGCTGGTTTTTTTTGTATGACCAAACAACTCAATCTTTGTTTCATCAGTCCACAGGACCTTCTTCCAAAATGAAGCTGGCTTGTCCAAATGTGCTTTTGCATACCTCAGGCGACTCCGTTTGTGGCGTGCTTGCAGAAACGGCTTCTTTCTCATCATGCTGTAGCTCTTTAGAGGTGGTCTGTGCATTGTCCTTGACTGTTCTCACCATTCTTCTTTTCTGCCTTTCTGATAATTTTCTTGGCCTGCCACTTCTGGGCTTAACAAGAACTGTCCCTGTGGTCTTCCATTTCCTTACTATGTTCCTCACAGAGACAACTTTTTGTATCCTTCCCCTGAACAACTATGTTGAACAATCTTTGTTTTCAGATCATTGGAGAGTTGTTTTGAGTAGCCCATGATGCCACTCTTCAGAGGAGATTCAAATAGGAGAACAACTTGCAATTGGCCACCGTAAATACCTTTTCTCATGATTGGATACATCTGGCTATGAAGTTCAAAGCTCAGTGAGGTTACAAAAACAATTTTGTGCTTCAGTAAGTCAGTAAAAAGTAGTTAGGAGTATTCAAATCAATAAAATGATAAGGGTACCAACATTTCTGCAACGGTCAAATTTTGGTTTAATGCATATTGCACATTTTCTGTTAGTACAACAAACCTCATTTCAATCCTGAAATATTACTATGTCCATCAGTTATTAGATATATCAAACTGAAATGGCTGTTGCAAACACCAAAATATTTAGAACTAAAAATGATTAAGATTAATAGGGGTGCCCAAACTTTTTCATAGGACTGTACATTATACTGTGTGGAGAAGCCACTGTTGGACATTAAATGTTGAGCTCTGTTGGACATTATTCTTAAAAGGGGTCTCCAAGGATTGGATAAACTCTAAGGGAACTGGCGCAGAAGTAAAAGTAATAAAAATAAAAAATAAAAAAAACATTCCTGTTACTAGTACTCTGCCACTGCAGCACATTCTGTTTCACTCCTGGCCTCATTAGCCAGAAGTCCTGCACATCACATGCAGGGATTGGTGATGACACTTATCAGGGGTCAAGTGGGAAGCAGGACTTCCGGTGACTAAGGTACGGTGCACAACCATACAGGTTTTGGCAACTCCAGTGGAATTTGCTTATAATTTATCACCAACATAAAGTACAACGGGAAAAAAAAATAAATCTTAAAATCGTTTGAATTTGGGTAAGTGTATTATAACAATATTAACATATAAAGAGACTCATGCCAGGTATGGAAAATTGGGATTTATCATCAAGACCAAAGCTGGAAGCAATAAAAAAAAATTACAACACATTACTAACCTTGCACCTCAGAATCAGTACTTGAGAAAAGAAACTGAAACCCACTTAGCAAGCATTTTGCTGTACCCTAAAGTGAGAAAAAAAAATATAATGGTCAGTAACTTTTCAGACAGCAATATCATTTCATAGAGCATGTGACTCAGGACCAAAATGTAATGCACATTAATTAAAAATGCTTTCTGTCTGAAAACCTCTCTGAAGCTTAGGCCACACTTTATGAAATCAGAACTTTTTTTTGCTGCAGATATTTCAGAATATTTTTTTTTTTTTTTAAGTTGTGGTTGTTCTTTTTTGAGCCAAATCTAGGAGTGGATTGATTTTTTGGGCTGGCTGCTCTGTTAGGAATCAAATGCAGCACCACGCAAAATAGTGAATCGCAGCACCAAGCACACTGATCAAATAGCACAAAAATTGTGCTGAGCGTCCAGCGTACTCCGAGCTGCACCAAACCCAACCCAACCCTCCAGAGATGCTCACTAGAGCTCCTGATGTTGGGGATGGAGTAGGGCGACAGCCGCAGGGGTTCCGGCTCTTCTCCTAACACCCTAGTTCTTGCCATGTAACCAATTCCACTTCTGTTTTTTCTGTTGTTTATCTGACTTTTTTATTTCTGTATCAGCGCTACCCTGTTTCCCCGAAAATAAGACATCCCCCAAAAGTAAGGCATGGGGGGAGGTTTGTTAAATTGCCTAATATAAGGCACCCCCCAAAAATAAGACATCCCCAAAAACACTGCAGCCGGCAGAACACTGTGCACGATGTTCCGTGTGCACAGGTATGCCGGCTGCTGCCTCTGCTGTGATACCACTGTTCCTGCTGCTGGGAAAGCATCGTATGCTGCGGGGAGTCCACTCTCCCAGCTCATCCCACAGCAGCCGGAACAGTGGTATCACAGCAGAGGAGGCAGCCAGCATTCCTGTGCACACGGAGCACAGCGTTCAGCCGGCTGCAATGCCCACTAAGTGAGTCTCTCCGGCACAACCGCCGGAAGCCTCGCTAATCTCTGCTAAGCCCCGCCAACCACTTCCACCACCGTGACCAACAGCAGCACCAGCGCTGCTATGAAGATGGGGAAGGTAACTAGCATATCTCCCAGCACCACCTACAACCGGCAGTCATGCCGGCACTCCGTTAAGGAAGCGCCGACATGACTGCCAATTGTCCCCCGCTCCAGCCGCTCCATAAGACTTCCCCCGAAAATAAGACAGGTCATATATTTTGGAAGATAATTTAATATAAGACACTGTCTTATTTTCGGGGAAACAGGGTAGGGGTGCATTTTGCCTGTCTGGTCTGTTTTTTTGTCAGGCGTTAAGATACGATAACATAAGATAAGATCATTTTAAATAATCTCACCATGGGGCAATGCAGTGTGTTACAGCAGCACAGATAATCCAATAATATAAAATACAAAATAAGAGCACAAAAAGCTCCACAGTGGCATTACGGTGACAGTAGGTACAGATAAAAAAAGATAAAGGTAATAAGATAGTAGATTATGGTGTACTTCCAAGTAGATGATAAAACGTAACTTTTAATAATATTGTTAAAGCCCCCAATATGGAAGCAAATTAATTAAGACGTCTAAACACCCACTCTAAAAATTGGTGCTATCGGAAGTCTTTCATCCCTGCTCCGTTTAGACTGTGCAGTCAACATCGGGCCTAATGTAGATCACTCCATACAGAGAATCGAAAGACATTGAAGTGATATCCTTCCTACTATCTTATTAACCCCTTCCCGCCGATGGCATTTTTTGATTTTCGTTTTTCGTTTTTGACTCCCCTCCTTTTTTTTCTAAAAGTCGCCATATTCCGACGGCCGTAACTTTTTTATACGTAAGTGTACGGGGATGCATAGGGCGTCTTTTTTTGCGGGGCCGGGTGTACTTTTTAGTTCTACCATTTTCGGGAAATGTTATTGCTTTGATCACTTTTTATTCAAATTTTTATCAGAATCAAAACAGTGAAAAAACGGCGGTTTGGCACTTTTGACTATTTTTCCCGCTACGGCGTTTACCGAACAGGAAAAATATTTTTATAGATTTGTACAGCGGGCGATTTCGGACGCGGGGATACCTAACATGTATATGTTTCACAGTTTTTAACTACTTTTATATGTGTTCTAGGGAAAGGGGAGTGATTTGAACTTTTAATACTTTTTATATTCTTTTTTTTTTTTTTTTTTTTTGCATTTATTAGACCCCCTAGGGGTGTTGAACCCCAGGGGGTCTGATGACTAATGCAATGCATTACAATGCTAATGCATTGCAATGCGAAAAATCATCCTCTCTTTTGCAGGCTGCATAGACCAGCCTGCAAAAGAGAGGATTTGCAGACAAGCCTGGGAGCCTGTACAATAAAAATTCCAGCTACAAATTAATTTATCATCAAGGAATATTTCTGAACTGGAGGTTATGGTACTTTCAAAGGGTCTCATTTGTCCCCTCAACACATCTGGATCTTTTCACATGGGTAAAAGATATCTCATTATTTGCTCGCAAATTACGCTGGGCAAAATTTATGTCCATAGTGGAGAAAAGACTCCTACAGAAAGGCGGCCCTAGCAATGCTGAGCTGAGAGATATTGTGATATTAGAAAACTTGTTAGACGAAAGTGAGGGAATTTCAGGTCCAGGTCCCTTCACTGATCTACAAGCTAGAAGTACAGCGACACTCCCGCCTTGTAACACATCTGCCATTGACATCTTTGAAAAGATGGCAATCAGTTCTATTACTGACGTCGCCAAAAGTATGAAGGGCAGTAGACACAATCTAACTACATCAGAAATGACAGCATTGATTAACCTTGAAAAGGATAGAGAAATCATTATAAAACCCTCTGACAAAGGGGGGAACATAGTCATCCTGGATAGGGATGACTATGTTGAAACGTGCATGAATATCCTTTCACATAGGGAATGTTATAAGATCTTGGAAAGGAACCCAACAGGTGCATTTTTGGAAGAACTGAGATGTATCCTGGAAAGAGGATTGGAGGTGGGCATTATTAGCAGGAAGGAGCTAGACTTCATGCTCCCAAAACATCCACGCATCGCCACCTTTTAATGCCTCCCCAAGGTGCACAAAGGGTACCCACCCCTGAGAGGACGTCCTATAGTCTCGGGCATCGGCGGCATTACAGAAGGTGTGAGCACTTATATTGACCATATCCTCAGGCCATTTGTGCTCACCTTGCCGTCGTATGTCCGGGACACCATGGACATCCTCCGGCACCTTGAGGGAGTGCATTTACCATCTAACGCGTTTTTGGCGAGCCTGGGTGTAGAATCCCTTTATATCTCGATACCACATGAGCTGGGATGTCGTGCAGTCGAGTCCTTCCTGCGAGGAAGAGGGAATTACCCATAACGAGTTCGTGGTTGAGCTCATGAAATTTGTGCTGAGTTATAACTTTTTCTGGTTTAATGGTCGCCTCTTCCACCAGCAGCAGGGTACTGGGATGGGGAGTCCTGCTGCCCCCACGTATGCCAACCTTTCTTTGGGGTGGTGGGAGAGGCACCATGTTTTTGCAGACCATCAGGATGAGTGGACTCAGCACATTTTAACATGGTATAGGTACATCGATTATGTTCTTCTAATATGGACAGGACCCCATGACTTGTTCCACCAGTTTGTGTCTAGACTGAACCAAAATGAGCTCAATCTGAGGTTCACAGCCACGATTGACTGCAGCAAGATCAATTTTTTGGATTTAGAAATCAGAATATGTGATGATGGCAATCTTGAGACAAGTCTATACCGAAAGGAAACGGCTACGAACAGTCTCCTTCGGTGGGACAGTTTTCACCCCCGTCCCCTTCGCCAAGGAATTCCGAAAGGACAGTTGCTTAGGGTCCGAAGGAACTGTTCTACAGAGGATGATTTTGCTCTCCACTCCGATGCATTGGAGAGTAGATTCATACAGAGAGGATATCCCACACGAACCATCAGAAAGGCAAGGAACTTTGCCCATAACTGTGATAGACAAGCACTTTTGACACCAAGGAATAGGCCCGCCTCTGACAAGGGATACTATTCGGTTGATTGGCACATATGATCTAGGGATGGAGACGGTGAAAAAATCAGTGAAGCCACTATGGGGGATTTTACAGCAGGACCCTATGATTAAAGATAAAATTTCAAATCACCTTTCCATCATTTACAGACGGGGACGCAACCTCAGGGATCGGTTGGTCCATAGCCACCTAGACACTTATGGACCCTCTACCACGTGGCTGAGTAGGGACAGACTTAAGGGACATTCTGCTGTGGGAACTGTGGAGAATGTGGATATATCCTGAAGGGCAAAGAAGTTATAGCAGCGTCTAACGGTAACAAATACACCATCCGGGACTTTATAAATTGTCGATCAGTGAGTGTAGTATATGTAGCATCTTGCCCATGTGGACTCAACTACGTGGGCAAGACTAGACGTGAGTTCAGAAGGAGAATCCTGGACCACGTGGGGAACATCCGCAGGAGGAAGGATCGTCCCATCAGTAATCACACCTGGGTTAAACATGGAGGCAATACAACTGTTTTAAAATTCCAAGGCATTGAATTGGTTAAGAAATCACCCGGGGGAGGGGGGGAGAGATTGGGATAGAGTGATATTACAAAAAGAGACGCAATGGATATTTAGAATGGATTATGTTAAACCAAAAGGATTGAATGATTACATCTCCTTTATCCCGTTTGTATAGGTGCATCTCAAACTGGCCCTAGAGACCACTAAGAGATGTGGATCAAGATATGCATTATTGAGGAATATAGGAGAGTATATTTATTATTCCTCCACATTCTACATTTAGTGATGTCTGCTGTGTGCCATCTACCCTTCGTGACTCATCAGATTGAGTGATAGAAGTGAGCATAGATATCAATATTGTCATCTATAATATCTTCTATATCAAATGACTGATTGCTGCAAGAAATACATGATTCTGTAACACATTATATCTCATCTAGCTCAACATCACCACAATCTTGCATCTGATGCCGGTTTAATTGGCAGCGTATCATATTCTTAATAGAATGGAGGACAAATGAGGAGAATTGATGAAACACTAAATCTCGGTCCCCTTTTAGACTGTTTGAATAACTCACTTAGGAGAGAGACAGAGCGTTGATCTGAAGAGACAGACTTTGATGGGGCACGAGGCAATGAAATCTGCTGTACATGCAAAGTAGTCTCTATAGCTGACCATGATTCTGTTTAGCTCTCTGACCCTGTAGTACGCTGCGACATTAATAATGGGAGAGTGAAATACAGCAGCTGTGGAAAGAGACATACTCCGATGGTAAACTGTGATAGTGACACTATATGTAGCGGAGCTTTTATGCTTGATCGTGTCTTTGTGTTGACATCTGAAGCAAGAACACGCCCCCTACATGACGCAATGAGGGCTGGGTAGCTGTGCGCGAATGTGGGCTCCTGGTCCGATCATGTGAGGGGGCGTGGCTACATTTGTGTAATGAACTGGAGTCTATATATAACTATGTAGAACTCGACCGCGGCGTCTTACATCGGCGATTACCGGCAGCTCACCATCAGAGCCACGCCGGGAACTGCAGTTATCACTGCAGTTGGGAGTTTGAGTGTCCTTAGGGTCTCGTCATTCTTGTTTGGGGCGTGTGGGTATCGGTGGGTATGGGGTAAACAGGTGATGGGGGGGCGCTTAGTGGTGTTTGGGTGGGGGGTTTAATAGTCCATGGGGGATGGGTGGTTTGATAGTCCATGCGTCTCATCTTCCTCTTGTTTGGTGACAGCTGGACACATACTGGGCAGCGATCTCCACAGTGGCCTCTTCTTCTCCCAGTAGGATGTAGAGTTTCCTCTTCTCGTCTGCAGATGTGAAGTCTGGGATGTGGGCAGAGTGTCTTTGGAAGTAGACTGCATTCACAGCTGAGTATTTGGTGCAGTGTAACAGGAAGTGGGTCTTGTCTTCTAGGGCCCCTTGGTTGCAGTGTTGACACAGTCTGTTCTCCCGTGGCTTGTACGTCTGCCTGTGCCACCCATTTCAATCTCTAGGTTGTGGGCGCTCAGTCTGTACCGGCTCAGGGCTGGTCTGTGTGTGGGGGGGCGTATTCTCTCCAGGTAGGTGGCCATGGTGTAGTCCCTTTGTAGCGATTGGTAGATGGTGAGTTTCTTGGAGTTATTTAGTTTCTCCATTCTTCGATGTACTGCTCTCTGTTTGCCTCTGTGGCCGCCTTTGTTTTGGCCTTGGTATTCATCTGTTGGCGTTTTTGGTTTGGTGGTTGGCTGTTTGGTTGGGGGGTATCGGGTTTTCTCAGGTCTCTGTGGCTTAGCCAGGCTTGGTGGTGGTAGGAGTCGGGGTTGCTCCCTTGAATGTGCGCCTGGAATGCTAGCGCCCTCTTCTGTATGGTGAGCAATAGGGGGAGTCTGCCTAGCTCTGCCCTGCAGGCCATGTTGGAGGTGTTGTGATGGACATGGAGCAGGTATTTGCAGAACTCCAGGCGGAAGGTCTCTGTTGGGCTAGAGTCCCATTTTGGCTGGTCTGGGTAGATGGCTGGGCCCCAAACCTCGCTGCCATAGAGAAGGATCGGGGTGATGACTGCGTCAAATATCTTCAGCCAGACCCTCACCGGTGGTTTGTGGTGGTATAGTTGTCTTCTGATGGTGTAGAAGGTTCTGCAGGCTTTTGCTTTCAGAGTTTCTATTGCTGTTTTGAAACTTCCTGATTGCCTGAGCTCCAGCCCCAGGTAGGTGTAGCTGTTGGTTTTCTCCAGTGTGGAGCTGTTCAGTGTGAATTGTGGGGTAGGGGGCTTTGTTGTGGCACTTCATCTGAAATAACATGACTTTGGTCTTGTGGTTGATGAGTAGGGCCCATGTCATGCTGAATTTTTCCAGCACTGACAGGCTTTCTTGGAGGTCTTTCTCGGTGGGGGACAGGAGTAAGAGGTCGTCGGCATATAACAGGAACTTCACCTTGCGGTTGTTCAAGGTGAGGCCTGGGGTTGGTGAGGCCTCTAGGGCTGAAGCCAGTTCATTGATGTAGATGTTGAAAAGCGTTGGGCTCAGGCTACAGCCTTGTCTGACCCCTCGGGCCTGTTAGAAGTATGCTGTCCTTTTCCCATTCACCTTCACACTGCACTGGTTTCCAGTGTAGGAGCTCTTGATGACGTCATACGTTCTTCCTCCTATTCCACTGTCTAGGAGTTTTAGGAGCAGGCCTGGGTGCTTTACTGAGTCGAACACCTTCCTAAAGTCCACGAAGCAGGAGAATATCTTGCCTCTTCTGGTGTTGTGAACGTGGGTCTTGATGAGGCTGTGCAGGGTGTAGATATGGTCTGTGGTGCGGTGGTTTGGCATGAACCCTTCTTGGCTCTTGCTGAGGATCTCATGTTGTGTGAGGAAGGTGAGGATACTGTTATTAATGATGATGTTGAACAGTTTCCCCAGCGTGCTGCTGACGCAGATCCCTCTGTAGTGGTTGGGATCGTATTGGTCTCCATTCTTGTAGATGGGGGTTATGAGGCCTTTGTTCCAGTCTTGGGGGAAGTGTCCTGCATTGAGAACGAGGGTGAATAGTTTTGCCAGTGCCGTGTGTACTGCAGGAGAGCTGTGTTTGATCATCTCTGGTAGGATGCAGTCTAGGCCACTGGCCTTTTTGCCTTTCAGCAGGGCAATTCTTTCCTGTATATCTTTTATGGTGATTGGTGAGTCCAGTGATTGGTCGGTTGGTTGCATTGGTATATTCCATGGCCTGGTGGTTGGCCCATTTGAAATGTCTTGGTAGGTTGTAGAGGCCGGTCTGTTGGGGCATCTGTGCGGGTGTTGTGTTCATGGTTCTCATGTATAGTAGGATCTGGTTGAGGTCTGATAGATGGGAGTCAGTTGCAATTGTGAAGTCTTCAATGTCTGACAGGTCTGCATCTGTAATGGCGTAGTCCACTACTCTGTTGCCCACTTGGGAGTTTAGTGTGAAGCGTCCTATGGAGTCCCCTCTGATATGTCCGTTCATTATGTATAGTCCTAGGCTTTGCAGGTACAATTGTTTAAAAGAAACCTGACCTGAGTCCTATCGAAAATCTATGGAAGGAACTAAAGCTCAGACTTCATAGGATTTGAACAGTGTTTGTGTGGAAGAATGAGCAAAAATTACACCTGAGCAATGCATGTGACTAGGTTCTCCATAAAGGAAGCGTCTTGAAGCTGTCATCACCATGAAATATTAAATAAATTTCAGTAATCGTGTTCAATACTTTTTCCTTAAGACATTTCTTAGTATTATACATAGCTTAATTTACGGACATCTATGGTTTGAGTTATTTACCTGTGGTTGATACCGACATCTAGTGAGAATTTCATGTCAAAAGCATCCTTAGAAATATATTTACTTAGAAAATTGGTGACATGTTCAATGTAAATTTCACCTGCACCTTGTTTTTAAGGTAAACTGTACCTGATCGGTACTGTTGTCCTTGGTGCAGTAAAAAGAGTAAAAGAAAAAAACATACAGATCAAGGTATTTCCTGTATTAAAAAATTCATGTGAGGGTTCTATAGTGGTGCCTTCAACAATCACACATTTCACTACATGCCTTGTTAATACAGTAGGTGATAAACATGGTTTAAAGGTAACAATCTTACATCTATATTTTAAATAGTTTCAAAAATTATAATTCTTTCATGACTATTATTCTCCTCAACAAACATTTCCCTTCTCTGTAAGACCCGGTTCACATTTGCATTCGGGTTTCTGTGCGGGGAGTCCGTTTGGGGACCCCCCAAAGGAAACTTATACGCATAAAAAGCGGTTACCTAAAGGAAACCCGTGGACTCCATAGACTATAATGAGGTCCGAAAAACACGGTAAGAAAAGTGCTGCTTACAGGACTATATTTCAAGCAGATAGGCTAATGGAATAATGTGAACGCAGATGTGAACCAGGCCTATCCTTTTAAATTACTACTTAACTTACTTGTTGAACCAAAAGCAAAATATTTTTTGACTTCATCTTCAATATTTTCAAGAGGATATGGAAAACTCTGTTGACTAAGGTTGTGCTTGCATGACATCCAGAAAGCAAATTCAGAACTAACACACATATTTCAGGATACAAAACTTCGCCACTTGTGTATAGGTCTTGTTGATCACTTGTACTTCTAGATTCTTCAATCTCTATTTTGACTTCTGCAAAAAAAAAAAAAATTATATATAATCACAAACTCACTAAACACATTGGCCCAGATTTACCAATAATTACAAAGTGTATATTTAGACATGACTGACGCTTGATGATAAATCTGGTCTAAGCTTATATCTCATTTTAGCCAGCTTAATTTAAGCCAGAATTTTACCATACAAACTTGGCTCATTTATGTGCATTTAAATCATGCTCCCTTTTTCTGATAATTCACACTGAGAGAAGGTGACAGGCAGAGTGGTGGAGTCACGGTATATCTTCCCCAGATTCCTGACCTATGTGTGGTCCAGGGCAGATCATGAATAAGCTGCAGCCCAGGTGTGGTGTGGTTCATAGGCTCGCTACTGAGCCATAAAAGGCCACAGATCCTGCACTTCAGGGCAGATCCTTGAAGGAGAGGAAGTGGCTGGGTCTGTCCTGAGAGAGCCTTGTGTTACAGTACAGTGTCGTTTTGGTTGATTCATGTGGCTGGTAGTAAAGCACATGTACAGTTAGTATTTTTTGTTTAATTAGCGCTCAAACAAAAACTCCCATCTCAAGGATCCCATCTATGCCGGTAGTTTATGTAAATTGAAGAATTTTTCTTAATATGTGGCTGTTTATGTGAAAAGGGCCCACACTGTCGATATGGAGTTCTTGGTATCATTGAAACGGTTATGGTGTAACATTGTCAGAAACAGCAAAAAATTTTTTATTGAAAGCACAATTACGAGAAAAAAAGTGAAAAACACAACATACCAAAATTGTGATTTTTTTACCCAAATATGTTTTGGACTATTTTCTCTAATTAGTATCGACGATCCGGGCCCTTTTCACGTAAACAGCCACATATATTTCTTTAGAAATTCTACTTTGTTTGCCTGGTATGTGAATTTATTCCTCACATTGTTTACAGGGTAAACATGAAAAAAAACTTGCTTTGATTGTACTGATCTGCAGAACATTGCTAATGTCATTCTTAACATATTGAACAAAAATCTAAAACTTTAATTTCACTTTTTACGCAAGCATACACAACATCTTTGGTCATTCTCCAAAAGGATTGGAAAAACCTCTCAGCCGTGGGCACCTACAAAAATTTATGCTTCTTTTCAGCCAACAAATTCAGGCTATGCAGCAGGAAAGTGAGCAAATTAATTTTGCTTTCACCAATCTTTTTTTTTTCTTACCTGCACCACCTCTCAGCTTAAACATGTTACACCCCTTCCCCTTGCTATGGACACCATTCCCATTTAGCATATTTCCAAATGAAAGAGATCAGGAACTATGGTACTAAAAATGTGCATTATTTTACATGTAAACAGTGACCAAGGTAATAGTAGGATGATAGGAGTGGAGGGGTAGGGAGTAAATGCGCACACCAAAGTATGATCTTGAACAGTTTATTAAACACGACGCGTTTCGGGCATCTGCCCTTTCTCAAGTGTGATACAAACTATAAAAAGAACAGTCCAATATGGTAGCAACATATTAAAAATCAACATATACAAATTTCCATCGTTAGCCAATGTGATCATCCAAAATCATATAGATACTGACACTTCTTCTTATGGTAGAGTTGGAAGGGACCTCAAGGGCCATCGGGTCCAACCCCCTGCGAGTGCAGGTTTTCCTAAATCATCCCAGCTATATGTTTATCCAGATTCTGCTTGAAGATTTCCATTGATGGAGCGCCCACCACCTCCCGTGGCAGCCTATTCCACTCTCTCACTACCCTCACTGTCAGAAAGTTTTTCCTAATGTCTAATCTGTATCTCTTTCCCTTTAGTTTCATTCCATTGCTTCTTGTACTTCCTTGTGCTAATGAGAATATGGTAGATCCCTCTGCACTGTGACTACCTTTCAGATATTTGTAGACTGCTATTAAATCTCCCCCCAGCCTTCTCTTCTGCAAACTAAACAATTCCAGTTCTTTTAGCCGCTCCTCATAGGACATGGTTTGCAGACCTTCCACCATTTTGGTTGCTCTTCTCTGGACTTGCTCCAATATATCGATGTCTTTCTTGAATTGAGGCGCCTAGAACTGTACACAGTATTCCAGGTGTGGTCTGACCAGGGAAGAGTACAGCGGAATAATGACCTCTCTTGATCTAGATTCAATGCTTGTCTTAATACATCCCAGAATTTTATTAGCCTTTTTTGCAGCAGCACCGCACTGTTGGCTCATGTTGAATTTGTGATCTACTATTATGCCCAAGTCCTTTTCCCCTATGCTATCACTAAGTGTTATGTCAGTCCAGGTAGCTGCAACGGGGCTAAGGGATAGCAGTAGGGAATCTCGCCCTGCACTACTCCCACTAGCTATCCCGGTCCCTGCCTCACGGGTGTGGGTCGGCTGTACTCAGGCTAAGCCTGACCCCGACAGCTCCTCTCTCACTGATTCCGTAGGCCTAGAGGGAAGTGGGAGAAGGAATGCCCTATAAGACCTCTAGGGACTGGAGACTAAAGGGGGTCACCCCTAACGAACAAGTGAAGCTGCTACTGACAGGGACTGACAAGGGTGTGCGCTGACTAACAACACAAGCAGCACACAGGAAAAATGTGGGAAAGGATTCCCCCAAACCAATATGGGAAGGAACCTTAAACTAGGAAACAAACACAGGGAAACTGAGTAGAAATCAAAGGATAAGGCTATTCACTCACACAGTCAATTATACACAGAGGGAGGATTGGTGAACACAGAAGGGAAAACACACAAACCAACTCGTTCACCCAAACCTCCCAAAAAACCAACCACGGAACTTCCTCTATCCCAGATAACCACCTACTCCTCCTGCTAAGGCCTAGCTCTGTAAAAGCGACACTCAGCACAGAACCATGGGAGGCATGGGTTTAAATACAGAGTAGAGACCACTCCTCCCAGGTGCAAATGGGAGGACAGACTAATCAACCAGGAGATAAAGCTGCCTACCATCAGTGCGCACGTGCAAGTCAGAAGGTGTGCACCAATACCCACGACAGGACAACCCCGCAGCGCCAGGATGCCACCCCAGACACTGCGCAGCCAAAAACTCCCCAGGTAAGAAAAATAGAAAGTAAAGAACCTAAATACTCCTAACACTAAGTTCTATTCCTCCCATACTATATATGTTTTTTACATTTCTGTTACCCAGATGTAGAACTTTGCATTTGTCCCTGTTAAATACCATTTTGTTCGCCTCAGCCCATTGTTCCAGTGTGTCTAAGTCCTTTTGAATACACTCTCTCTCCTCTCTAGTGTTGGCTATTCCTCCTATCTTCGTATCATCTGCAAATTTTATGAGCTCCCCAATAATTCCATCGTCCAGATCATTTATAAAGGTATTAAAAAGTACTGGGCCCAGAACAGAACCCTGCGGCACCCCGCTTTTGACTTTCTTCCAGTTCGATGTGTAGCCATTTAGTATTACTCGTTGTGCCCGATCATTAAGCCAGTTGTGAATCCACCTAACTGATTTTTTGTCAAAGCCATACTTAATCATTTTTTCAATAAAAAGGTTATGTGATACTTTATCAAATGCCTTACTGAAGTCAAGATATACTATGTCCACGGCATTCCCTTGGTCCAACCATTCAGTGATTTTGTTGTAGAAGGAAATCACATGCACTAAAGGTTTCAATATTACCAACAAATAGTTTAACCCCTTCCCGCCGATGGCATTTTTTGATTTTCGTTTTTCGTTTTTGACTCCCCTCCTTCTAAACCCCATAACTTTTTTATTTCTCCGCTCCCAGAGTCATATGAGGTCTTAATTTTTGCGGGACAATTTTTTCTTCATGATGCCACCAGTAATTATTCTATATAATGTACTGGGAAGCAGGAAAAAAATTCAGAATGGGGTGGATTTGAAGAAAAAATGCATTTCTGCGACTTTCTTACGGGCTTTGGTTTTACGGCGTTCACTGTGCAGCCAAAATGACATGTCCCCTGTATTCTGTGTTTCGGTACGGTTCCAGGGATACCAAATTTATATGGTTTTATTTACATTTTGACCCTTAAAAAAAATTCCAAAACGGTGTTAAAAAAATTTTTTTCTAAAAGTCGCCATATTCCGACGGCCGTAACTTTTTTATACATAGGTGTACGGGGATGCATAGGGCGTCTTTTTTTGCGGGGCCGGGTGTACTTTTTAGTTCTACCATTTTCGGGAAATGTTATTGCTTTGATCACTTTTTATTCAAATTTTTAGCAGAATTAAAACAGTGAAAAAACGGCGGTTTGGCACTTTTGACTATTTTTCCTGCTACGGCGTTTACCGAACAGGAAAAATATTTGTATAGATTTGTAGAGCGGGCGATTTCGGACGCGGGGATACCTAACATGTATATGTTTCACAGTTTTTAACTACTTTTATATCTGTTCTAGGGAAAGGGGGGTGATTTGAACTTTTAACACTTTTTATATTTTTTTATATTTTGTTTTACTTTTTTTTTTATTTTTTTTTTGCATTTATTAGACCCCCTAGGGGTGTTGAACCCCAGGGGGTCTGATCACTAATGCAATGCATTACAATGCTAATGCATTGCAATGCATTGCAAAAAAGCATCATCTCTTTTGCAGGCTGTATACACCAGCCTGCAAAAGAGAGAATTTGCAGACTGGCTGGGAGCCCTTAACAAGGCTCCCGGCTGTCATGGCAACGGGGGGGGTCGGCCCTGGAGCATGCTCCAGGAGCCAGCGATCCCTGCCAAAATGGCGGCGCCCATGCGCCGCCGGGAAGATGGCGCCTCCGGCGCCTTTGACAGCAGCGCCGGAGGGGTTAATGCCTCCGATCGGTCCGGGGACCGATCGGAGGCATTAGAGCCGGTTGTCTACTGCTTGAAGCAGTAGACACCCGGCGGCTATGACGGCCGCCCGGCTCCCGGGCGGTCGCCATAGTTACAGACCCGACACGCGCCGTACTATTACGGCGCATGTCGGGAAGGGGTTAAAAGGTGTTTGGCTTATCACAATAATATTTACTCTCAAACCAAATGATCCTGAGTAGAGCAGAATACAGAATACAGTGCTGTAGCAAAAGGTGCTTACTAATCAAAATAGTATTTACTATTAAAGCAAAAAGGGCCGGGATATAATAAAAAACAGTACTGTAGTAAAGCTTCTTATAGTTCTTACCTGTGTAGTGGTGAATACCAGTATGCTGCTTCACTTCTGCGTGTCCACCTGCCATCTACAATGCACAGGTGCACACTATACGCTTACTTGTAAACTTAATGCTAGGAACATTATATGAGCGTATGTCTGATAGCTAACTGCTTTCTGAGAATTAAAGTTATCTTACTAGTTTTGAATTAATTAGAAGACTAGGTTATCAATAAATAGATAAGTTAAAGGTATAATACCAAATGGTAACCATTGAGGATTAAATTTACATAAATACATAAAATTTGCATGCATTAATAAAATTTGCATAAAAATGATAATCAATTAAAAACATAATCCAATAGAAATGCACATAATTTTCATATATATAAAAAAGGATAAATACATAAACTTGCAGAAACTCCAAAGTCTTCCAGTTAATATTTTGTTATATCCTCTAAGGTTTCGTTAAGTCCCATAGGGGTTAAGGTGTTAATTTTGTATATCCAGTATATCTCCTTTTTGCTCAGACTCTCAAAACGATTCGGTTGGTTCTCAGGTATATGATCGATCGGAGTTACTGAGAAATCTTTAAAATTACACGTGGTGTTGTGCCCCATGACGTGACACACTATGTTTTGCAAAGCCATTAGACATTAGAGCGATGCTTGTTGATGCGTTCGCGTAACGTCATTATAGTGCGACCGATATACTGTAGCCCACAAGTACATTCTAACAGATAGATGACATAACTAGAAGAGCAATTCATATGGTGTTTAATTTGAAATCGCTCACCCGTAACACTGCTAGTGAAAGTGGTGGTACGATTTTTTATTAATTTGCAACACTTGCCCTTTTGGTGACAGCATTTATAGCTCCCTACAATAAGTTTAATTAAACTTTGTCCAGTATTTTCTTTAATTGGTCGTAGCCTGCTAGGGGCTAATATACTTTTAGATATATTAGCAGTGTTACGGGTGAGCGATTTCAAATTAAACATCATATGAATTGCTCTTCTAGTTATGTCATCTATCTGTTAGAATGTACTTGTGGGCTACAGTATATCGGTCGCACTATAATGACGTTACGCGAACGCATCAACAAGCATCGCTCTAATGTGAATAATGGCTTTGCAAAACATAGTGTGTCACGTCATGGGGCACAACACCACATGTGTAATTTTAAAGATTTCTCAGTAACTCCGATCGATCCTATACCTGAGAACCAACCGAATCGTTTTGAGAGTCTGAGCAAAAAGGAGATATACTGGATATACAAAATTAACACCTTAACCCCTATGGGACTTAACAAAACCTTAGAGGATATAGCAAAATATTAATTGGAAGATTTTGGAGTTTCTGCAAGTTTATGTATTTATCCTTTTTTATATATATATATATATATATATCAAAATTATGTGCATTTCTATTGGATTATGTTTTTAATTGATAATTATCATTTTTATGCAAATTTTATTAATGCATGCAAATTTTATGTATTTATGTAAATTTAATCATCAATGGTTACCATTTGGTATTATACCTTTAACTTATTTATTTATTGATAACCTAGTCTTCTAATTAATAAAAACTAGTAAGATAACTTTAATTCTCAGAAAGCAGTTTGCTATCAGACATACGCTCATATAATGTTCCTAGCATTAAGTTTACAAGTAAGCGTATAGTGTGCACCTGTGCATTGTAGATGGCAGGTGGACACGCAGAAGCGAAGCAGCATACTGGTATTCACCACTATACAGGTAAGAACTATAAGAAGCTTTACTACAGTGCCTGGGGGTTTGAGTGGCCCCCAGGGTGCCTTAAATCACTGGGCTTGGGAACCCCACTGATTTGGGCACTATTGCGTGGCACTGGATTACACCTATTTGAGCACACCACTCCTTAATGCCTGGTTTACCAGCATTGGAGTAATTTTTATAGATCCGGCGGTAAACCGGGCTCGTACTGGGCACTTTACCACTTATTTAACTGTTTTCCACTTTTTTATTTTGCACTCTGTCACCTTTTTGTGTGTCGACGAAGGGATGCTGTACCCCTTTGGGACGCTTCCTGACGGTTGTCCGGGGATGAGGCCTGTAATGGGTCTCTCCCCTCTTTCAGCTGACCTGTCCTGGGGAACCAGGGCAGGCGCAGACTTCTTGCCTGAGCCAAGGAGTATCTCTGGTGGTGGCAGCCCGGAGAGAAACTTGGCGACTGGTAATCCTGAGTACCCTTGGTGGTGGCAGCCCGAGGGGAAAACGGATGTTGGTAGGGCCATCCTGCTCCGGCAGATGGCCCTTTCGGATACTCGACCTCACTCGGTCACCTTTTGGTCCTTGTGGGGAAGAGTTTGAGTCAGGAACCTCTCTCCCCTTTAGGGAAAGGGTGCGTTTTTTGGCAAGCATCCTGGGCACGTTTTTTTTAGTGTGGCACCCACACTTTTTTCGTGCACTTGGTGTTTTTGATTTGGCACAGACGGAGACCTTCAAAAAAAACAAAAAAAAAAAAAAAAAAGAAGCTTTACTACAGTACTGTTTTTTATTGTACCCCAGCCCTTTTTGCTTTAATAGTAAATACTATTTTGATTAGTAAGCACCTTTTGCTACAGCACTGTATTCTGCTCTACTCAGGATCATTTGGTTTAAGAGTAAATATTATTGTGATAAGCCAAACACCTTTTAAACTATTTGTTGGTAATATTGAAACCTTTAGTGCATGTGTCAGTATCTATATGATTTTGGATGATCACATTGGCTAACGATGGAAATTTGTATATATTGATTGATTTTAATATGTTGCTACCATATTGGACTGTTCTTTTTATAGTTTGTATCACACTTGAGAAAGGGCAGATGCCCGAAACGCGTCGTGTTTAATAAACTGTTCAAGATACTTTGGTGTGCGCGCTTACTCCCTACCCCTCCATTCCTGTCGGGCTTGCCTGAGGAATCACCTATCATTGTATCACGCTGTTTCACAGTGTAAGGGAAAGAGCTGCTGCTATAACACCTTTTATATGCTCATATGGAGTTGTGACTATTTCACAACACCAATAGGTAAGAGAATAACTACATATCATCACCAAGAGTGTTTATAATTACTACACTATATTGGCGTTCGGTGTCTCTCCCATTTTATCTTTTCAAGGTAATAGTAGGGGAATGGACAAGTTTAGGAGTGCATACTTTAAACTCTACATCCACATCTGTATCAGTGACTAATACTAAACTCTGTTGCAGATCTAGTCAAAAATAGTAAATGGAGTCCACTGAGAACCTTATTATCTGAGCAAAGATCTATTTAAAAGCGGAGTAGAACATATAGAACATAGTCTTATAGAGCTATATACTGTAGACATATGAGGCTACGTTCATATACCCATAGGAGAGAATCATAAAAAGAACTTCACCCCTTTCTGATGAAAAGTGTTTTCTAAGCATAGTCAGTTGAAAAGAAGAGCATGTTTTGGGGATAGGGGCATCACTGCATATATTTTTTGGTAGTGATAGTGCCTCCTAAATGCAAGAGGACTGATGTACGTTCTCTTTCATTTAGGCATGCATTGAGAACAACTTTTATTAGCGCTTTCACTCTTCTTCATCCTGTTCTATTATCACTCAGGACTGCAGGTTGAAGAAGGGACTCACAGTAGTGCTGTACCGACAGCATGCACAACCATTTAAGGTGAGAGCATACCCGAAGAGTAGTTCAGAGTATTGACTGACTAATCAAGTCACTCTATGTGCAGTATTTTTTTTGTCATGTATACCTATTTTCACTTCTAATACTAAATAATAAAAAATAATAGTCAAATATCTTTAAATAATAAGACTAGTGTGAGAAGCACTGCACTCAACATCAGGTGTCTGTGTTGCTTTAATTGTAGGCCATAATATTTCCTGGACAACTCCTTTAACCCTTTCCCTCCGATGGTATTTTTTGATTTTCGTTTTTGACTTCCCTCCTTCTAAACCCCATAACTTTTTTTTATTTCTCCGCTCCCAGAGCCATATGAGGTCTTAATTTTTGCGGGACAAATTTATCTTCATGATGCCACCATTAATTACTCTATATAATGTACTGGGAATCAGGAAAAAAAATTAGAATGGGGAGGATTTGAAGAAAAAAATGCATTTCTGCGACTTTCTTGCGGGCTTTGGTTTTACGGCGTTCACTGTGCAGCCAAAATGACATGTCCCCCCTGTATTCTGTGTTTTGGTACGGTTCCAGGGATACCAAATTTATATGGTTTTATTTACATTTTGACTGCTTAAAAAAAATCCAAAACTGTGTTAAAAAATTTTTTTTCTACAAGTGGCCATATTCCGACAGCCGTAACTTTTTTATACGTCAGTGTACGGGGATGCATAGGGCGTCGTTTTTTGCAGGGCCGGATGTATTTTTTAGTTCTACCATTTTCGGGAAATGTTATTGCTTTGATCACTTTTTATTCAAATTTTTATCAGAATCAAAACTGTGAAAAAACGGCGGTTTGGCACTTTTGACTTTTTCCCGCTACGGCGTTTACCGAACAGGAAAAATATTTTTATAGATTTGTAGAGCGGGCGATTTCGGACACGGGGATACCTAACATGTATGTGTTTCACAATTTCTAACTACTTTTATATGTGTTCTAAGGAAAGGGGGGTGATTTGAATTTTTAATACTTTTTATATATTTTTTTATATATTTTTTTTCTTTTTTTATTTAATTTATTGTAATGCAATGCATTACAATGCTAATGCACTGCAATGGATAAAAAATCATCCTTTCTTTTGCAGGCTGCATAGACCATTCATGCTCCAGGAGCATGCTCCAAGAGCCTGTGATCACCGGCAAAATGGCGGTGCCCATGCGCGATCAGGGACCGATCGGAGGCATTAGAGCCAGTTGACTATTGCTTAAAGGGGCTCTATCACTAGGAAAAGTCATTTTTAACTAATCACACCTTTGCATAGCCTTTAGAAAGTCTATTTCACACCTACCTATAGTATGTAGATTGCCTCAGTGGTTTCTGAATAAGTCCGTTTTTATTCATATGCTAATTAGACTGGTGCACGATAGATCGTGCACACCTCTCCTATTGTTTTCTATGGGAGACTGCTGCTGCTGCTGCTGCTGATGACTCAGCTTCCTGTTTGCTTCACACACATAGAAGATAATAGAAGAGAGGAGGGTGCTGGGAACTTCCTGAGCTGGCTGGAGGCTCATTAGCATATGAATAAAAACGGACTTATTCAGAGACCACTGAGGCAATCTACATACTAAAGGTAAGCGTGGAAAAGACTTTCAAAAGGCTATGCAAGCATGTGTTTAGATAAAAATGACTTTTCCCAGTGATAGAGCCCCTTTAAAGCCATAGTTACAGACCCGACATGCGGCGCATGTCAGGAAGGGGTTAAAAATGATATACAATATTTACAAGCCAATGAAAAGTTAACACATAGTTACATAGTTTGTATGGTTGAAAAAGTCATATGTCCATCAATTTAACCAGTTCAACACCAAAGCTATTTGTTAAGTTAAAAATGATCTGCTGTTTATTTACTATTACTTCATGCAAATGGTCATGGGAAGAATATGCAAATCTGACTTCCATGATGTAACTAGGATGCCAGTGCCTCATGAATGCACACCAATAGAGGGCGCTGACTGAGAATGTGCAAGTCTGCCTTCCATGATGTAATTAGGAAGACAGAGTCTTAGTCAAGCACAACCTATAGAGGGCGCTCCCTTTAACATCATGCCGACCTACTCAGAGGCCTTTGTTTGCAATGATGTTGGAATTTAACCAGATACAGTCTTCTCAGCCAAGGACAGCTGTTTCGATGTACTTGCATCTCGTCAGCTTGGCGCAGAGAGGACTGATCTGGCAGAGGTGAGAGGCTTAGACAGGGTTGAGGGGATATCGTCACTCCATAAGGAGAGACCACCATAGGTGTGTGGAGTCTTATTAAGCCATGAGCGCTCCACTGCAAAGGAACATGGGAAGAATATGCAAATCTGACTTCCATGATGTAATTAGGATGCCAGTGCCTCAAGTATGCACACCAATAGAGGGCTCTGACTGAGAATGTGCAAGTCTGTCTTCCATGATGTAATTAGGAAGACAGAGTCTCAGTCAAGCACAACCTATAGAGGGCGCTCCCTTTAACATCATGCCTACCTACTCAGAGGCCTTTGTTTGCAATGATGTTGAGATTGACTGAGACTCAACCCCCTTTCCCTAGAACACATATAAAAGTACTTAAATACTGTACTTAAAACACATACACATTGGGTATCCCTGTGTCCGAAAACGCCCAGTCTAAAAATCTATAAAAATACTTTTCCCGTACGGTAAATGCCGTTGTGGGGAAAAAAAAAGTTAGAAGTGCCAAACCGCCATGATTTTCACTGTTTTGCCTCTGATATGAAATTTGAGAAAAAAGTGATCAAAGCAATAAAGGTTCCCCAAAATAGTATAACTAAAAAGTACACCCAGCCCCACAAAAAAAGATGCCCTATGCGTCCCCATACACGGAAGTATAACATAATTATGGGTGTCAGAATATGGAGAGTTTAAGAAAAAATACATTTGTTTTTTGTTAAAGGGTTAAAATGTAAATAAAATCATATAAATTTGGTATCCCCGGAACGTACCGAAATAGAGGTGACATTTCATTTTGGCTGCACAGTGAACGCCATAAAAACTAAGCCTGTACGAAAATCGCACAAATGCATTTTTTTTCTTCAAATCCATCATTCTGAATTTTATTTCTAGTTTTCCAGTACATTGTACAGAATAATTAATGGTAGCATCATGAAGTAAAATATGTCCCGCAAACATTAAAACCTCGTATGTCTCAGAGCGGAGAAATTGAAAAAAGTTATGGGATTTGGAAAGTGAAACGTGGGGTCAAAAACAAAAAATGTCGTCGGCGGAAAGGGGTTAATTAAAAGAGTTTTGAGGGGTTTGTCTGGCTAATGAGGTCAGCAATTTATGAAAAAGTCACACTCAGAGCAGGAGTTTGAGTCAGGCAGTGGAAAAATAGAGGAGTTGGCGATTTTGGAATATTAAAGCAATACCATCATTTTCAGGATTACTTTCACTATCTGCCTCATATCCTCTTTCTTCTCCAAAAAGGCTAAACTTGCAACTCAGGCTTTCATCTGGCTCTTCAGAAAGATCTCCAAGCTCCTCAAACTGCTCAGTCTTCTGCACCTACAAAAAAAAAAAAAAAAAAACACTATAAATGTTAATCTCCAATTCACAGGATTTGGATCCTCACCGATGTTCCAGCTCTTTAGAGTACAAAAAGATAAGAAAACTTGTAGATATCACTGTCATAGCTGCTCATAAGCCTAATACTAGATTCACCAGTATATATTAGGCTGCTTTCACACAGAGTAACACTCCGCTCATTCTGACACGTAAACACGTGTCAGAGTGAGCACAGTAAGACAGAATCCCATTGACTTCAATGGGTTCGGTCTTACGTGCGCTACCCATTGAACTCAATGGGAGGATTTTTTACCTATTGCTTTCAATATGATACGCGCGTATTACATTAAAACATAAGCCGTTAAAGGGGCTCTATCATTGGGAAAAGTCATTTTTATATAAGCACATCCTTGCATAGCCTTTAGAAAGTCTATTCCACACCTACCTTTTGTATGTAAATCGCCTCAGTGGTTTTTGAATGAGCCCGTTTTTATTCATATGCTAATTAGCCTTTTGGTGCACCTCGGAAGTCTCATCGTGCACCCTCTGCCTAGTGTTTCCTATGTATATGTACAGCACAGACTGCTGCTGATTATGATGACTTCCTGCTTCCTGTTTGCACACACAGATAGGAGACAATAGTAGAGAGCAGTGCTGCTGGGAACTTCCTGTGCTGGCTGGAAACTAATTAGCAAACGAACTTATTCAAAAGCCACTGAGGTAATTTACATACAAAAGGTACATGTGAAATAGCCTTTCTAAAGGCTATGCATGTATGTATGTGCTTAGTTAAAAATGACTTTTCCCAATGATAGAACACCTTTAAATACATACATACAGTTAAATTACTAATCTCCCCCCCTTTCACTACACCAGACAAAAAACAAAACAAAAGAACAACAACACATGAACAGTATGAACTGCTGCTGGGCGTAGGGGGAATGGAAGATTATGAATGATAATCTGTTTTCCCTTAGCCCAAACAGCAGCAGAAGGATCCCTCCCTTATTGTATCTTTATTTAGCTATGCTTAAAATTGTTATGCATTATTTTGTTTCTATTATACTTTTGGACTAACACATTGAGGGGGAGGTCTCTCGGCCTCTTATAGGGGAACAAATCGTTAATTTAAAATTCCACCTGTCCTAACAGTACACAGGGGCAGGAATACCCCATTTGTGCTGCTGTTTGGGCTAAGGGAAAACCGATTATCATTCATAATCTTTCAATGTACCATTATGAAGTACAATTTATCCCTCAAAAATGAAGCCCTCATATTGATCTGTGAACAGAAAAAAAATGTACAAATTTGTGTTTTTTTGTAAGGTGAACTTTTAAAAGTGAAAAATCATCAAATGGTTCAGTCAGATCATTTGTCAACCACAGGACTTCTGTATGGTTCTGTTCAAATCTACACTATGAATTAATTCTTTAGTGTTACATAATAGCAGCAGAAAAAGTTTAAGCAATGAGGGATCATTCACATGACAAATCAATAGCATCCAGTGTGGTCATGAATCAGCAATAACCAAATTTAATCGATCCTGTCACTTGGCGTGACTGACTGGAGCTCGCTGAGACTCTGTGGCCCAACTAAACCTAAAACCAGGCCTGATAATCAATATAATAATTACATAAATTATAAAAAATTTGATTAGATATTAAAAGTTCTACGGGCAATTTTTTATTTTTTAAAAAGCTCATTTTGGTGTTATTAATGAGTTAGGTTAATAAGTGCACCAAAATACCTTTAGCAGGGTTTTGAGTGATTTCGAGTTTTCCCTGGGAGTTCCTGACATCTTCAGCTTTTGTTTACAGGAGTAACTACCTTCCTGCTATCTTAGCTCTAATTCACGGACTACTTGCCCTATGTACCTACCTCAGATCACCCCATCCCATACTTACCAGTCTTCTGTGTCCTGAAGATCATTTTTTCTATCCTGCTGGCTGCTTCTTCTTTGGACTTCTGCAGCACCTGCGCAATACAACCAAGAGTTCTATCTGCCAAGATTAGTGCAAGAGGTTCTATTGCGTAGGCAGAGAAGAAGTCACTGACACTCCGTTCAAAGAAGAATGAAGACAGGTAAGTATCATGGCGACAGAGGGTGGATGGGGAGTACTGGTAAGGTTCCATTTTACTGAAATTGGTTAACATAGAATCACTGAATTATCAGAAAGTGTGCCTGGGGAAGTCACATGACCGCCCTGGCGATCTCAGTTATTATAGTTTTTTTTTCTTTCTAATAATTAAATAAGTTAAATAAATAAATACCCGTATATACTCGAGTATAAGCCGACCCGAATGTAAGCCGACCCCCCTTATTTTACCACATAAAACTTGGAAAACTTATTGACTCGAGTATAAGCCTAGGGGGGAAATGCAGCAGCTACTGGAAAATTTCAAAAATTAAAATGGTTGGAGTTTTTGGGTGCAGTAGATGCTGGGTGCTGGGGAAGGGGAGGGGGTGTTTTGGTTGTCTGTCTGCCCCTTCCCTGAGCTTGGGGACTGTTTTTCTTTCCCCACTTGGAATTCAGTCTGGCTGAATATAGGGGATCTGCGGTGCTCCTATTAACCCCTTCCCGACGGAACAGGAGCACTGTAGATCCCCTATATTCAGTAGACCAGGCACTGTCAGACACAGGGATACCTGATGTGTATGTGTTTCACAGTCATTTTCTACTTCTGTATGTATTCTAGGGAAAGGAGGGATTTAGAATTTTTATTTTTTTTTAAATCTTTTTTTTTTTTTTGCTCTATTTTATGGGAGATTCTATACATTAATATTGTGGCTGGTCATAGACCCCCCCCCCCCCACCCCACTCCCAAAAAAAAAAAAAAAAAAAAAATTAACATTTTTTTTTTTTTTTTTTTTGCTGATTCGAGTATAAGCCGAGGGGGGCTTTTTCAGCACAAAAACTGGGCTGAAAAATTCGGCTTATACTCGAGTATATACGGTAAATAAGTTAGATGGGGGGGGGGGGGGATAGTTTAGGGTTCATTTTCTAGTTTTATGGTTGAAGAAATCCATGACCTGAAACAGCTAAGTAGCCATTACCCTTTACCAATCCGTATGAAATTCTTTGTTTTCACATACCTTTTCACTTTGTTCCTCATAATGTTCAAAGAGCAAAGGGAAATCTGACACAGCCAC
This sequence comes from Leptodactylus fuscus, assembly GCF_031893055.1. Lineage (NCBI taxonomy): Eukaryota > Metazoa > Chordata > Amphibia > Anura > Leptodactylidae > Leptodactylus > Leptodactylus fuscus. Next base: position 75,610,403 of record NC_134267.1, read on the forward strand.
TCGCAGAAGACTATCAAAAACATGTGATGAAAGTTTTGTCTCAAGTATTCTTGAATGTGTAAGTAGTTCTTGTATTTCAAGCATGATGTGTTGGATAGAGAAATTCTAAAAGGAAAATACAGTTTGTTAAACATGTAAGAAATAAATAAAATAAAGTAATTATTTTTTAAAACCACCACTATATTTTTAGAAGAAAAACAAGGATGGATCACCAATTGCAGAGGTCTACATCCCTATTAACCCCTTCCCGACATGCGCCGTAATAGTACGGCGCGTGTCGGGTCTGTAACTATGGCGACCGCCCGGGAGTCGGGCGGCCGTCATAGCTGCCGGGTGTCTACTGCTTTAAGCATTAGACAACCGGCTCTAATGCCTCCGATCGGTCCCCGGACCGATCGGAGGCATTAACCCCTCCGGCGCTGCTGTCAAAGGCACCGGAGGCGCCATTTTCCCGGCGGCGCATGAGCGCCGCCATTTTGGCAAGGATCGCCGGCTCCTGGAGCATGCTCCAGGGCTGACGACATGTTGCCATGACAGCCGAGAGCCTTGTTAAAGGCTCCCAGCCGGTCTGCAAAATCTCTCTTTTGCAGGCTGGTCTATGCAGCCTGCAAAAGAGATGATGATTTTTTACAATGCATTGCAATGCATTAGCATTGTAATGCATTGCATTAGTGATCAGACCCCCTGGGGTTCAACACCCCTAGGGGGTCTAATAAATGCAAAAATAAAAATAAAAAAAAAAAAAGTAAAAAAAAAATATATATAAAAAGTATTAAAAGTTCAAATCACCCCCCTTTCCCTAGAACACATATAAAAGTAGTTAAAAACTGTGAAACATATACATGTTAGGTATCCCCGCGTCCGAAATCGCCCGCTCTACAAATCTATAAAAATATTTTTCCTGTTCGGTAAATGCCGTAGCAGGAAAAATAGTCAAAAGTGCCAAACCGCCGTTTTTTCACTGTTTTGATTCTGATAAAAATTTGAATAAAAAGTGATCAAAGCAATAACATTTCCCGAAAATGGTAGAAATAAAAAGTACACCCGGCCCCGCAAAAAAAGGCGCCCTATGCATCCCCGTACACCTATGTATAAAAAACTTACGGCCGTCGGAATATGGAGACTTTTAGAAAAAAAAATTTTTAACACCGTTTTGGAATTTTTTTTAGGGGTCAAAATGTAAATAAAACCATATAAATTTGGAATCCCCGGAATCGTAACGAAACACAGAATACAGGGGACATGTCATTTTGGCTGCACAGTGAACGCCGTAAAACCAAAGCCCGTAAGAAAGTCGCAGAAATGCATTTTTTCGTCAAATCCACCCCATTCTGAATTTTATTCCTGCTTCCCAGTACATTATATAGAATAATTAATGGTGGCATCATGAAGAAAAATTTGTCCCGCAAAAATTAAGACCTCATATGGCTCTGGGAGCGGAGAAATAAAAAAGTTATGGGGTTTAGAAGGAGGGGAGTCAAAAACAAAAATAAAAAAATGCCATCGGCGGGAAGGGGTTAAGAAAAGTTGAACATCCTTTAAGAACAACAATATTTCTGCCTGAAATGAGCGTTGGACCATATCAGGTCCTGTAGAGGGCAAACAGACCAAAAATTGTTAGCTGCAGGGACAGCTACTCTTGTTCCATAAACAAGAACCATGTGATAGCTAGAGGAAAGAAAGACCATAAATATACAGTAGCTCAAACACAACCCTCACTCCTATTGTTTGAACTGTTTTATTACACTGTGAGCATCTCATTTTGACCTTATATGAACACTATGATTGTTAAAGTGCTGCAGCATATGTTGCTGTTGTATAAGTAAAAATGTATGCATCATCATTGCTCAGATTGACATTCTGCTATGCAGTTACATGAACTTGTCGTTAATGAACGATAAAAGCCGAACAGATCCGTCTATCAAATGACAAGGAAACTGGACCATTATGATATCAAAATCCTTAAGCATTACAACTAATTGTCCTATAGGTGATTTAACTTTTAGGTCTTACCCAAGATTATTTAAAGCATAACTAAACTTTTGGATAGCTTTTGATTTTCTACCAGTATTTGTGCAATAAATACATTTTGTAATATACCTTATTATCAAATTTTGGATCCTCTGTCAATTCCTGCATTTTTTCTCTGTTTCCCTAGTTTCTGTATTGAGGGCCGTTTCTGTCTATCACTGAATGGTATTGTGTATGGAGAACAGGGCTGTGCAACATGTAGAGAAAATGAGGGCAGCAGAGGGTTACTTCAAACAGTTATATTTTGGATATTATAAAATGTACAAACATGTTTTTAGTGTCATATGAAGAGGGGGTTATAGTGCTATCTAAATATATTTCCAGCAATCTCACTGGATGAAAACCAAGTCAGGATTGGGATTTTTTTTTATCCTATATATTATACAGCTGCATATAAATATCCTGATCCAGATTGTGTTTTCAACCAGAGGTATCTCTGGATATAATTTAGCACTGACCAATAGAGAATCTAATCTTTGATATGACATCAAAAGCAGGTCTATTTGTTTTATAATGTCCGAGACATAACTGTCAGAAGTGACCCTCCACTACACTAATTTTCTCTACATTTTAACCACTTCAGTACCGGGCCAATTTGTGGTCCAGGACCAGACACATTTTAGGTTTATTATGTATGTGCGGTTTTGAGGTCTGTAAAAATTTTTTCGTATGTCTTAGTCAACTAATTTTTGCGTCTTTTTTCGGGGACACATAGGGCTTTATTTTTATGTTATTTTTATTTTCAAATGTGTTTTAATTTTTTTTTATATCCAGGAAAATATAAACAAAATAGGAGGGAAATTGTGTCTGGTTTTCAATGTATAATTTTTTTTTTATTTAATAACACAAAGTGTCACTGAAAAACTTTATAATATAGTTTTTCCTCTCCGTTACGGTAATTTTTATTTTGTATGGTGTCGGGGGTGGGGCTATAACTTTTAATAACTGCGTTTTATTAGCGTATTATTTATTTATTTTTTATTATTATTTTATTTACATTTTTTTAAAACTTTTTTATTATATTTTAATTTAATTTTTTTCCCAGATTGTGTCCCCATAAGGTGATAAGAGACCTTTGGGGACATCTGATCACTTTTTTTTTGTACTTGAGGCTGATTTCTCCTATAACTGAGGCTGGTACATTTAACCTCAGTTACAGGAGAAATACAGCCTCCTGCACACTGTATACACAGTATGCAGAGCTGATCTGAGTCCTGTAGGACCCAGCAGCTCTGGCAGGACACTGCTCCCGGCGGATCACGTGTCTGCCGGGTCAGAGGGCAGCTGATTTATGGCTGCGTCCATAGCCGTGTATACAGCGCTCATTGAGCGCTGTATACACCGCGATCGAGATAGCAGAGCAGGTAATAAATCTGCCCTGCTATCTCTCTGGGAGCTCCGGCTGAAGTTACAGCCGGCTCCTAGTGAAAGCAGCTGCACGATCTTGTGCAGCTGCTGTGTTCTGACTTGGACGTACAGGTACATCCTGGCAGAACTAGACAACCACTATCCGGACGTATATAGTCTATGGGCGGTCCGGAAGTGGTTAAAGAGGACCTTTCATGGATTTGGGCACAGGAAGTTCCATATACTGCTGGAAAGCACAGTTCATTGAATTCAGCAAACTGTCGGCTTTCCAGCAGTATATAGTACTGCTTGTGCCCAAATCCATGAAAGGTCCTCTTTAAATAACCCGTACTCCTGTACACAGTAACATTCAGTGATGGGCAGGAACAGCTCTCAATAAAGAAGCAAGGGAAAGAGTGAAAAAAAATGCAGATTTTCATAGAAATGATCCATAATGTGTTATTAAAATATATTACATAAATCTATGACAACTACTGCCAGAAAAATCTAAAGTTGTCCAAAAGGATAGTTTTAATATGTCTATAAATCTCCCATTTATAAAAAGTTTTCTTTAGAAAGTTACATAAAAATGAAAATCTTGCTTTACCTGAGAAGTCTCCAAATCAGATTTATAGTTTTGTGCACTATGAAGACAAATAGATAATAAAGCTTCAAATAGCTTTCCAGCTCCATATGACCAGTTTTGAGCATTATCTTTGGAAGCAAACAACCTTGACGTGTCATCTGGAGAGTCAGGAATTTGTGATTGGTAATGCACATCATCCATTGAACTTTGGCTGTGGATTAGAGCTTCTCCTTTGTTACAGGATTTCAAACTAGAGTTTTCTTCTTTAACTTTGTTTAATGCTTCTGAATGTGATGCATTAATATTTGCTATGCTAAAATCTTCATACCTGTGGAAGTTATTGATCATCATGTGAACAAGCTTATAGCACAACTCAAAGCCCCCAATTTTATGAAACTGCTTCTGGAACAACAAACTTTTCAAGTAAAGCAAGCAACACATAGACCAAATGTCAGCTGTGCAGTTTATTTGTTCTGGTGAAGGCAAGAACAAACTTTCAACATTCAGTTTTGGTAAAATGTTCAAAGGTTCACTCGCAGTGCTGTCATAGCCAGATGTGTCTTCTGATTCATTGATCGATTCAAGATCAACATCTGGATCTTTGCTTACGCTCAAAAATGCCAAACAGAGAAATAGATTAATTGTGTTTATCTTCTGATCAATATCCTTTTTATTTGGATGGACATCTTTAAGAGCACCATAGAATTTACACAAACTTTGTGAAACATTGATGCATTCTTGAGGCTTTAAAAGGTGAACAGAACATTCTGAAGCAAGAGTTTTATCATCAATTACACTGAAGTCTGCAGTAGTTGAGAAAAGGTCATTTTGTTGTTCGCCAAAGCAAATAAGAGTCTCAAACACTTTCAAACAAAAACACCTCAAAGGTTCCAAATAGGTAAGCTCAGTAACTTGATGTAATCCTTTTAGATTTAAGAAGGTTTCACGAATTATCCTATGAGGGAGGAAAAAAAAAAGGTAATTTTTGTTAAAATTTCCTTAATTCGAAGTAAAAGTTAACCTTTTGGAAATAAAATTAAAATTGCACCTATATAAACTAAAGTCCCATAACACACAAGGAAGTTAAAATGTTTCTCACAGCTGATCCCTAACTCGTTTTTGACAACTTGACCACTATGCAACACTAGCATATGTCACTAAGCAAAGTGCAAAGAAAACACTACAAATGTGAATCCCAGAATTTGCGTTTGAAATGATAGTGATAGTATATAATATATGCCTATTCTACAATCTTTCACGTCTGATTTGCAAAGCTAAACCACTCACAGATCACTATTCTTGCTGAATTGCATCTATGCTGAATCACATAACTTTTTTAAAACTTTATAATTGATATTGCAAAAAAACACTTATTTATTGAAACAAATATGCTTAAATTAACAAATATGTGTTTCTTTACATGTATTCTGTATACTAAATGTTCTCCTTCTGTTACCATATCACCAGGTTTATCTGGGAAGAATATGCAAATCTGTCTTCCATGATGTAGTTAAGAAGTCAGTGCCTCAGTCATGCAGTCCAATAGAGGGCGCTCCCTGAGGATGTGCAAGTCTGTCTTCCATGACTGTGGCTCTGTCTTCCTAATTACATCATGGAAGACAGACTTACACATCCTCAAGTCCTCTATTGGACTGCATGACTGAGGCACTGACTTCCTAAATACATCATGGAAGACAGATTTGCATATTCTTCCCATGTTCCCTTGCACATTGGCACTCTAATGGCTTAATAAGACTCCACACACCTAAGCGCTGGTCTCTCCCTATGGAGAGGCGATATCCCCCTAACCAGGTATATCTGAACATAAACGTGGTGTTATGACAATACACAGGATTTTTGGCAGTGCATGGTAGTGGTCCTTGGTAATAAAGCTGCAGCAACGCACAGGCCAGGTTTCAGCCTTTGCTTAATATAAGCAAGCGGGGAATCCCAAAATGTTGACATACAGGTAAATAACACTTTGAGAGACGTAGATTTCAAAATAAAAAGGTCCAAAACTTTACTTTTCAGAATCACATTTCAAAAAGATAGTGCTGTGTCACATGAATTACAAATTAATAGAATTAAAAAAAACATATGTCCATCAAGTTCAACCAATGAATGGTCACAGTACATGAATGAAGAGATGGGGTATGATTAAACATCACACCTTTGTAGTTCCCTATTGATCCAGAGAATCTCCCATGAGGGAATGTTCACACAAGAATTTGATGCTGACTTGGGAGCGAATTTCTCCTACAACTCAGCTACAGATTTTGCTTCTTATTGTTTTCAATGAGAAACAGAGAAAGCAGTAGGACGGTAAAAATAAAATGGCCTCCTGCTTAATCTCTCTGAACAGACATCTTCTGGCCTCTGAAAAAGGGATTTTTTTTTCTCCACAAAGAAAAAATACCCAGTTAAAGATGACCTTTTACTACATCCAACAACTTCAGTTCTTAGCATGTGTTAATAGGTGCCGCTCCAATGATTCTAGCACAATTACAATTGTTTCTATAGATTCTACTGTTTTTGAGCAATCAGTGCTATTAGTTTTGTGTTTGATATTATATTTAGGCTCTGTACTGTCAGGTGACAAGTGTCAGGCAGAAGCACAAAAGGAGGTAAGGCAGATTCAAAGTGTCAGAGCTCAGAATAACACCCCTCGCCTGCTCCTTCCTGACACTGTCCAGCTGGCAGTACAGAGTCTAAGTAATCAGGCAACCATGATTATCAGGCAACAAAACTAATGGCATTTATTATTCGGGAACAATGGGGACTGAGCAAAAAATTCTAACTATGCCAGAATCTGTGGAAAGTGCGTATTAAATGATACAGAGTTGGATTAAGTGTAGATGATGATAGGTTGCATTCAACTTGTGAAGGAAATTTACATATAATAGCTTTTTTATATTTTTTTTTTGGAGCGACTGATTAACTTATATGCAATTAATCACTGAGTTGTTAATGTAGGTTGTGTTTAACTCCTTAAGTCCTTAAATCCTTCTCAGTCATGTCAAGCACTTGAATCATTTTACACAGATTCTAGAATAGTCAGACATTTTTCTAGAGCCCACACTGTTCTTAAACAAGAAACGCTATTAGCTTTGGTTCCTGACATGTTAGTTAGGCTCTGTAATATCAGGTGGGTGTTGTGACAAATTTAACCACATGGATTTATGTCACTTTACAGAAATCACTGACCTGTGAACTGATAAGGACCTGTAAGTGTTTACATTGCTTCTACCAATTACTAACAACCCTCTACCCCCCTTCCTCCTGGAATTCTATCCCTTTTTTGTATATAAAGCTGCTTCTTCAGAAATGGCTTTAAATTTACTTAAGAAAGGAACCTAAATGTTCCGAAACATTGTAATCTGTCATCATTATTAGTTAGCCATTAAAAAGGTATCAACTACTGAAGACTTTTTTTTTTTTATAAAAAAATTAAGAATTAAATAACATAAATGCAAAATAAACACTAACTAAAACAACTTTGCTTTTTTTTTTGAAGTATTCACTATGCTATATACCATATTTTTCGGACTACAAAATGCACTGGACTATAAGATACACTAAGGTTTTAGAGGAGGAAAATAGGGAAAAAAATTAGTAAAGCAAAAATATTTGTAAAATATTTAACAACAATATAATATTTCACCAATGTAAATAGAATTGGTGGTTTTCGGACACAGGGATACCAAATGTGTATGTATTTCAACAGTAATGTTTTTGATTTATATGTATTCTAGGGATACGGGGGTGATTTGAACATATATACACACACATTATATATATATATATATATATATATATATATATATATATATATATATATATATATATATATATACATATACACACACACACATACATACATACATACACATATACACATGCTGTATTTTCCCGGCGTATAAGACGACTGGGCGTATAAAACAACCACCGACTTTTCCATTTAAAATATAGACTTTGGGATATACCTGCTGTATGAGAAAATAATCATTGGTCTCAGTTTGGTGCCATCAGCTGTACATGCTAATACCAATGTAAAACTGGACTTCTCATGTCCTGTTTTAATTAAAATAGGTTCATGCACTTTGTGCACAGGTTTGGCATCCATGGATGGAAAGAGACACCCACAACATGCTGTATTTTTCATTCTGATGTTAGGAGGCATTCAGGGTCTAAACTAATGTGGTGGATATCAGAAGAAATACTATAGAAAGAAATAGGATCAACTCTAATTTCAGATCTCACTCCTGCAGTGAAGCTATGCAAGAAGAGAAAAAAGGGCGGGCCAGACGGGTGAAGGAAGCGTGGTTTTCTAAGCAAACTTGAAAACACAGCTCCTTCATCCGTCTGGCCCGCTCCTCCTTCCCTGCCTGTGTGGCTTCATTGCAGGAGCGAGAGGATCTGAGGGGCAGTGAAGGAGGGGCGGGCCAGATGAGAGAAGGCGGCGTGGTTTTCTCAGCAAGCTTGAACCACGCCTCCTTCACCCGTCTGGCCCTGCCTCTCATATCTCGCTCCTGCAATGAAGCGACACAGGAGGGAAGGAGGGGCAGGCCAGACAGTTGAAGGAGGTGTGTTTTTCTCGGCACAGCGCTGCTCTCCTTTTACTTCGCACAGACAGGACACAGATGCACAGCCGCTGCATTCGGACTATAAGACACACCCCCATTTTCCTTCCATATTTGGAGGGGAAAAAAGTGTGTCTTATAGTCCGAAAAATACGGTAATTAACCTATTACCTTTAGTCTTGAAAACGGAACAATTATAGCAATAGCTAATTTATATATTTTTTTTTTTAAGTTTTACTAAATTTGAACATTCAGCCCCCTTTTTTTTTATCATGGGATTTGAACCATCTGACTATGTTATACACTGCAAAACTTAGTGTATAACTAACATCAACCTAAAGCTATTCACTCACTCATTCCTAAAGGCAGGATGGAAGCCAGGGGAGAAGGCGACAGATCTGCAGTCAATGATCAGGACAAAGGTTGGCATGGGATCACTATAGTTCAGAATATTCATGGACCTCCAGAAAAGTTTAACCATTTATTTTAACATTAAGAATTTCATTGAAAATTTCTTGTTTGTTGCAAAACTAAGAACAAATCAAAACAAGAAATCAATAAAAGTGAATATATAAAGTAGAAGAAAGGCACGGGGGGGTGGGTGATGGAGAGGGCAGGGAAAGCAAGAAACGGCATACTGAAAGTATCCCATGGCATCGGGAGCGGGTGTATGCTGTAAACATGACCGTGGTATCCAAGGAGTTCCATATGGTAAAATGTCCCCCTGGGCACCCCCCCACAGGGAGACTGGGTGGTGCCCTGATGTACAGTCATGGCTAAAAGTTTTGAGAATGATACAAATATTAATTTCTACAAAGTCTACTGCTTCAGTTTTTCTAATGGCAATTTGCATATACTCCAGAATGTTATAAATAGTGATCAGCTGAACAGCAATTACTTGCAAAGTCAATATTCGCCTAGAAAATGAACTTTATCCCCCAAAACACATTTCAACATCATTGCAGCCCTGCCTTAAAAGGACCAGCTAACATCGTTTCAGTGATTGCTCAATTAACACAGGTATGGGTGTTGATGAGGACAGGGCTGGAGATCAATTGTCATGATTAAGTAAGAATGACACCACTGGACACTTTAAAAGGAGGCTGTTGCTTGGCATCATTGTTTCTCTTCTGTTAACCATGGTTATCTCTAAAGAAACACACGTGCAGTCATCATTGCACTGCACAAAAATGGCCTAACAGGGAAGAGTATCTCAGCTAGAAAGATTGCACCTCAGTCAACAATCTATTGCATCATCAAGAACTTCAAGGAGAGAAGTTCCATTGTTGGCAAAATGCTCCAGGGCGCCCAAGAAAGACCAGCAAGCGCCAGGACCGTCTCTTAAAAGTGTTTCAGCTGCGGGATCGGGCTACCAGCAGTGCAGAGCTTGCTCAGGAATGGCAGCAGGCAGGTGTGAGTGCATCTGCACGCACTGTGAGGCGGATACTCTTGGAGCAAGGTCTGGTCTCAAGGAGGGCAGCAAAGAAGCCACTTCTCTCCAGAAAAAACATCAGGGACAGACTGATATGCTGCAAAAGGTACAGGGAGTGGACTGCTGAGGACTGGGGTAAAGTAATTTTCTCTGATGAATCCCCTTTTCGATTGTTTGGGACATCTGGAAAACAGCTTATTCGGAGAAGACGAGGTGAGCGCTACCACCAGTCTTGTCTCATGCCAACTGTAAAGCATCCTGAAACCATTCATGTGTGGGGTTGCTTCTCAGCCAAGGGAATCGGCTCTCTCACAGTCTTGCCTAAAAACACAGCCATGAATAAAGAATGGTACCAGAATGTCCTCCAAGATCAACTTTTCACAACCGTCCAAGAGCAGTTCCATGGCCTGGAAACTCCCCAGATCTTAATCCCATTGAGAACTTGTGGTCAATCATCAAGAGACGGGTGGACAAACAAAAACCTACAAATTCTGACAAAATGCAAGCATTGATTGTGCAAGAATGGACTGCTATCAGTCAGGATTTGGTCCAGAAGTAGATTGAGAGCATGCCAGGGAGAATTGCAGAGGTCCTGAAGAAGAAGGGTCAACAATGCAAATATTGACTTGCTGCAGTAACTCATTCTGTCAATATAAGCTTTTGTTACTCATAGTATGATTGCAATTATATTTCTGTATGTGATAAAAACATCTGACAAACGCACATAAAAACCAGAGGGCAGCAGATCATGTGAAAATATAATACTTGTGTCATTCTCAAAACTTTTGGCCATGACTGTATCATGACTGCAGCGCAGGTTCTGGCCAGTGAACTCAGGCTGCTAGTAGCCCCCAGTTACCTGGTTAATACTGCCGGGAAGTGAGGAAATCTGCATAGGCTGACATCCTCTATAGACTGCAATACATGTGTATTGCAGTCTATAATGCTGATCCAGTGTATCATTGGTTCTGGTTCCCTAGTAGGATATCAATAAAAGTATAAAACAAAAACAAAAAAACTATGAAAAATAAATTAAGCAAACAAATGATTTTTCGCCATCTCACCTTTAAAAAAATGCTATAAAAAGTGATCAAAAAATGATCATGTACCCACAGACAGTACCAATAAAAAGCACAGATTGTCCCACAAAAAATAAGCCCTCAACCAACTCTGTCTGAAAAAAAAAAAAGAATGCTACTAGAGATGAGCGAGCACTATTCGAAACGGCAGTTTCGAATAGTGCGCACCCATAGGAATGAATGGACGCAGCCGGCTGGCTCCATTCATTGCTATAGGTGCGTGCTATTCAAAACTGCCGTTTCGAATAGTACTAGCTCATCTCTAAATGCTACACATCTCAGCGATACAAAAATAATTGATTTCTTTCCCCAAATGATTTTTTGTTCTGCAAAACTGGTAACGCATAAAAAACAATATGAATGATGTATTACCGTATTCGTACAAACCCGCAGAATAAAAGGTAACATGTTGATTATATTGCATGCGGTGTGAAAAAAAAAAAAAAAAAAGGTAAAAACCAATATCAGAATTTTTTTTTTTTTTTTTTATCAACCAAGAAAGAGTTATTAATATTCATTCTATAGGTTATAGGCACCCAGAAATGTTATTACAAAATCTCATCCCACAAAAAAAAAAACAAGCCATCATACGGCTACATCACAAAAAAAAAATATATATATAGCTTGCACAATGTGAAGACAAAAACCCCAAGTGTCACCAAATCATTAGAACACAAACTGGCTGTGACAGGAAGGAAATGTACAAGCTGTGTAAGCAAATATTCCAAATTTACAACTTACAGTGCCTTGCGAAAGTATTCTGCCCCCTTGAACCTTTCGCCACATTTCAGGCTTCAAAGATACAAAATTTAAATTTTTTTTTGGGGGGGGAGGAATCAACAACAAGTGGGACACAATTGTGAAGTGGTACGAAATTTATTAGAGATAGTAAACTTAAATAAAAAAAATGAAAAGTGGGGCGTGCAATATTATTCGGCCCCTTTATTTTCAGTGCAGCAAACTCACTCCAGAAGTTCAGTGAGGATCTCTGAATGATCCAATGTTCTCCTAAATGACTGATGATGATAAATAGAATCCACCTGTGTGTAATCAAGTCTCCGTATAAATGCACCTGATCTCTCATAGTCTCAGGGTTCTGTTTAAAGCGCAGAGAGCATCATGAAAACCAAGGAACACACCACGCAGGTCCAAGATATACTGTTGTGGATAAGTTTAAAGCTGGATTTGGATACAAAAAGATTACCCAAGCTTTAAACATCCCAAGGAGCACTGTGCAAGCAATCGTATTGAAATGGAAAGAGTATCAGACCGCTGCAAATCTAACAAGACCCGACTGTCCCTCTAAAGTTTGATCTCAAACAAGGAGAAGACTGATCAGAGATACAGCCTAGATGTCCATGATCACTCTGGATGAACTGCAGAGATCTACAGCTGATGTGGGGGAGTCTGTCCATAGGACTACAATCAGTCGTACAATGCACAAATCTGGCCTTTATTTCCATAAAATGGAAAGAAGAAAGCAATTTCTCAAAGGTATCCATAAAAAGTCTTATTTAAAGTTTGCCAAAAGCCACCTGGGAGACATCTACAATGGAATGGTTCACAAATAAATGTATCCAGTTGTTAGACTGGCCAAGTCAAAGTCCAGACCTGAATCCAATAGAGAATCTGTGGAAAGAGCTGAAAACTGCTGTTCACAAACGCTCACCATCCGACCTCACTGTGCTCCACCTGTGTTGCAAGGTAGAATGGGCAAGAATTTTAGTCTCTCGATGTGCAAAACTGATAGAGACATACCCCAAGGGACTTGCAGCTATAATCGCAGCAACAAAATATTAACGCACGGGGGCAGAATAATAATTCATGGGGGTTTCTAATATATAGGCCTTTAGAACATTTCAAAGCCTTGTAACATCCAAGATGAATTAAATGATAATTAAAAGATGATGCCAATATAAAGCAGAGATATGGTAGACAAATATTTTATAATTTGATTTTTATTGAAGAAATTTTTTTTCATAATACAAGAAAAGCAAAACCACAGTGGGCCAAAAGTAAGACAGACAAAAACCTGTGGCCGAATCGGGACGTACAGTACTATACATCACGTACAATAATTCAAACAACCTCTTATCTAATATAGAAACTCAGAAGCATAAATAATGGTTACAAACGCATGAGCAGTAGTCCTATCAGTTTTCGAGTGGCAGCCAATAACGTTCCAAACAGGGCCTGGGGCAAGGTAAGGGGGTGGGGGAAGGGAAGAGAGGGACAGGAAAGGCGGTGGAAGAATAGGGAAGGGAGGAAAAACATTGTTAAAAGAAAAACAAATTTGGCATAATAAAGTCAATAAGTATTTAAGAGCATAAAAAAAACACCGCATGTTCAGAGCAGAATGGTGCAATTCAAATGGGAATAGCATTGATGAGGAGGTCAGTATACAAATAGAAGTGCAAACTGCCATATCAATTGGAGTACCAACAATAATAATAGCAACCATGATCCATGACGACCCGTTATGGAATTGCACTAGGGGTGGGGAGGGGATTCTTGGTCCGGGGATTTCTCCTATCTTCCATAAAAGCGGACCAGAGGGCCTATCTGGGGCAGAAACTGGAGAAGGTATGGTTTTTGGTGGTCAACATCCGCTCCAGGGTGAAAGCCAAGTCCACACAAAGGGTCAGCTCATTTATTGTCATACAGGGTATAAACTTCCACTCCCTCACCATTATGGATCTGGCGCCAGAATTACCCAGCACCACATGCATACCCGTGGGGAAAGACCCAGTGTCTAGAAAGCATAACGCCAGCCCTGGGGAGGGGGAGATGGGGAGACCAGCTACAGAGGACATGAAGCCAAAGACAGCGGTCCAAAAGGCCTGAATCGGGGGGGGGGGGGGGGGCATTCCCACCACATGTGCAAAAGAGTGCCTTCGCGACCGCAACCCCACCAGCAGAGACTCGAGAAGGAGGCCTCAATATGCGCCAAGAAGGATTTTTTGAGCCATCTCCCTGAAACCCGCTTAACAAACCCACAGGCCTCATACCACTCAGGCAGAGAAATAGATTTGGCAAGGTCCATCTCCCACCTCGAAAGGCATAGAGGTTTGATCCGCTCTGAGGGGGTGGAGAAAAAAAGTATAAAAAGCTGAGATGCCGCCTTTAGGAGGTGCGGTTAGTCTCCACAGTCTCCATGCAAGACTGGGAAAAACAAGTCTTGACGCTCCATGGGTTTGAAGAAGGTGCCCAAGCTGCAGGAATTTCTAAAAAATCCTTGTGCGGGAGATCATATTCCTCCCGCAATACAGAGAAGGATTTAAAGCGATCGTTGTGATAGAGATGGGAGATTTTGCAAAGACCTTTCGCTATCCAACTGCGAATCCTCAACTGGGGGAGAAACGCGGTCGCGTACTACAGTGGGAGTTTCGCTAGGGGGACCAAATCCTCTAAGGAAGTATGTGACAGGAAATATTGCCACATCCATGCAGACGATTTTATACTCAGCAATGGGGCCTGATGAAGCTGCGGGTCAAGGTCCCTGGGGCATAATATACTCATGAGTGGAGCCTCCAGCATAAATTCCTCAATCTCCGCCCACCTCCAATTAGCCACATCACTCCAGCTAACCCGGAGTTGCTCAAGGGTTGCCGCCGCATAATACTTTTTAACATCAGGGACTCCGGTGCCCCCATTAGACCAGGGCCTAGACATCACCTGAAATCAGATCCTGGATCTCTTACCCTCCCAGATAAACTGTGAAAGTATGTGCTTAAAGAGGACCTTTCATCAGATCGGCACATGCAGTTTTATATACTGCTGGAAAGCTGACAGTGCGCTGAATTCAGCGCACTATCGGCTTTCCCGATCTGTGCCCGATGTAAAGTGCTATCGGTCCCGGTACCTTAGCGCTTTAGTGTCAGAAGGGCGTTTCTGACAGCCAGGGATGCCCTTCTGCCCCGAGGCGCCTATCACGCTGTACTGTGTGAGCGAGGAGGAACGCCCCCTCCGTCTGCTCAGACAGCTCGTCCATAGAAGAGGATTATCAGGAGCGGGAGGGGGGAGTTCCTCCCCAGTCTTAGAGCACAGCGCGATAGGCGCTGCTGGGCAAAAGGGCGTCCCTGGCTAAGTGTCAAACGCCCTTCTGACTGTAAAGCGCTACGGTACCGGGACCGATAGCGCTTTACACCGGGCACAGATCGGGAAAGCTGACAGTGCGCTGAATTCAGCGCACTGTCAGCTTTCCAGCAGTATATAAAACTGCATGTGCCCGATCTGATGAAAGGTCCTCTTTAAGTTTAGAGAAATAGGAATCGGGTATAGGGATGGTCACAGTGCGGAATAGATATCAAATCAAAGGCAGTGCCATCATTTTAACAATAGTGATCCTGCTCGCCCAGGACAGCATCAGTTTAGCAAAGATAGCCAGCAGGGAGGATACCTTAGATACAAGCGGGATATAATTCGCCGAGAATAAATTAGAACTAGGGGCTATCAAGGTGATGCCTAAATATGTGATACAATCATCCTTCCATTGGTAGGGGAAGTGAAGTCAGAGATCCTCCCGCAGAGATGGGGGAATAATGATAGGTAAAATTTGGGATTTAGTAGGATTCACTTTGTAATAAAATATTCTAAAATCGTTCTAAGGCAGCAGTGGCAGCCTTCAAGGAAGGGCCTGGAGAAGTCAAAATTACATTGTCCGCATACAGGCCAATCTTATGCTGACTGTGACCAACTATGATACCCGCAATGTCCTTATCTAACCTAATGTACTCTGCCAACGGCTCCATTACAAACGCAAATATTATGGGAGAGAGGGGACAACCCTGGCGGGTACCGTTAGAGATGGGGAATGGATCGGACAGGAAGCCCAAGGACAGCACGTGAGCAGATGGACAGGAATATAAGGCCAATATTGCCGACTTAAAGGCAGGGCCAACAACAAATTTATCCAATAGGCTATCCACGTAGAGCCAATGGACCCTATCAAAGGACTATTCATCTTCTAAGGCAAGGAGCTGGGACAGTGCCCCATCATGTTCAGCTTTTTGAATGAGATCTATAAATCTGTGTGTGCCATCTGGGGCCTGCCTACCCAAGACAAACCCCACCTGGTCAGATTTGATCAACTGAGGGAGAAGATGTAACAACCGTTCAGATAAAATTTTAGCGTATAGTTTGACATCCACATTTAAAAGTGATATGGGTCTAAAGTTAGCGGGGCCGGTGGGAGATTTGCCTGGTTTCGGGAGGGTAACAATAGTTGCGGAAAGCATCTCCTCCAGAAATTGTTGGTCCTCCGACGCTCTCCTAACCACCTCCACAAGATAAGACAACAAGACATAAGAGAATTTCTTACAATAAATGCCCTAGAAGCCATCAGGGCCAGGAGATTTCAATGATGATATGGACTCCGGTACCTCCAGTTGAGTGATAGGCACAGCCAGAGATCGGGAGTGTTCAGGAGAGAGGCGAGGAAGGGTCACAGAGTGCAGGACGTCACCAATCTCCAATCTAGTGGGTTGATGTGTGCTCGGGTCGCTCTCAAGATTATACAAGGAGATATAGTAAGATCGGAATGGTTCAGCTTATGGGACAGCATTTCATGCAGGGGCATTTCATTTGCAGCATGCATCTTAACCAAATTGCATCTTAACCGAAGTGCAGATTAACCAAAGTGCACTTATACATGGCACTTAAACAGGGCACAGAACAGGCTAACCATGGCAGAACACCAGGTAAATTGCCACCTAATACAACAAGTTTTACCACATGGTATCCTATAGCTACACTGTCTCTTACTATCTTAGCCATTGTCTTCCTGCAGATCTCTCCTTCACCTCCACCACCAGTACACTCCATCCATATCAGTCCCTCTCTTCTTCCTTCTCCCATGTACAGCTCTCACACACTTTTCAGTCTCTTTAATCATCCCTTTACTTCTTTTAGCAGCGAAACCAAACATAAGCGCCCACATAAATCACTGAACCACCTTCTGTCTCTGTCCATTTTACTCCTCCTAGCTGCTGGGGACATCTCTCCTAACCCCGGCCCTCCTTCCTTCACTAACTCTTCTCCCTGCACACATAGAAGGCCTACAAACCTCATCAGTATTTACCGTGTTCCTTCTCCTCATCTCTCCCCTGTCTCTTTTAACTGCTCTCTCTGGAACGCCCGCTCAGTGTGCAACAAACTAGAATATATTAATGACTTATTCCTTAGTAAATCCCTCGGCCTGCTCGCCCTTACTGAAACTTGGATCCAGCAGGAAGACACAGCCTCCGCTGCTGCTCTGTCTCATGGTGGCCTACAATTCTCACATACCTCTAGGCCTGACAACAGGCAGGGTGGTGGGGTAGGCTTACTTCTGTCACCACAGTGCATTTTTCAGGCCATTCCACCGGTCCCCTCACTCACATTCTCCTCATTTGAAGTCCATGCTATCAGACTTTTTCGCCCACTCTCCTTACGGTTAGCTGTGATCTACCGTCCACCTGGCTCACCCTAACAATTTTTGGATCACTTTGCTTCTTGGCTTCCCCACTTTTTATCCAGTGACATTCCTACCCTCATCATGGGTGACTTTAACATCCCTATTGACACCCCTCACTCCCCAGCTGCCTCACAGTTTCTCTCATTAACCACTTCTCTTGGTCTTTCACAATGTTCTTCTTCTGCCACACATGTAGGTGGAAACACGATTGATCTTGTCTTCCATCGACTCCTCAGTTTCTAAATTTACTAACTCTGCTCTGCCCCTCTATGATCATAATCTTCTGTCTCTCACCATCAGTGCCCTCTCCCCTTCACAAGATACACCTACCCAACACACATATAGGAACTTACGTGCTATCGACACCCAGCACCTCTCAGATACTCTACAGTCCTCTCTGTCCCCCATCTCTTCAATCTCCTGTCCCAATCTGGCCACCAGTCACTATAATGAAACCCTTAAAAATGCATTGGATGAGGTGGCTCCCCCCTCCACTCGTAAATTCCCACATAGCAGGCAGCAACCCTGGCACATGCCACAGACACTATTTCTTCAGCGGTGCTCTAGGTCTGCCGAACGTCTCTGGAGAAAATCACGCTCACCTGCAGATTTCCTCCACTTCAAATTTATGCTTAAAACATATAGTTCTGCCCTTTACCTTGCCAAACAAGACTATTTCACTGCCCTCATTTCGTTTCTCTCCAGCAACCCTAAAAGGCTTTTTGAAACTTTTCACTCCTTACTCACACCAAAGGTGCAGACGCCATTCACAGACCTTAGTGCCGATGACCTGGCCACGTATTTCCATGATAAAATTGATAAGATCCGTCAGGAAATTACTGCCCAAGCCCCAGGTGGCATTTATCTCCTCACCAACCGCACTTCAGCCTGTCCATTCTCATCTTTTGAACCTGTTACAGAAGAGGAAGTCTCCCAACTACTTTCTTCATCTCGCCCTACAACCTGCAGTAGTGAACCCTTCCCCTGCTGTCACAACTTACCTTACTAAAATATTTAACGTCTCTCTCTCTTCTGGAATCTTCCCATCCTCCTTCAAGCATGCTGTTATAACTCCGCTATTGAAAAAACCCTCCCTGGACCCATCCTGTGCTGCTAACTATTGACCCGTCTCTAACCTCCCCTTCATCTCTAAACTCTTGGAACGCCTGGTCTATTCTCGTTTAATCCGCTATCTCTCTGCTTGACCCCTTACAATCTGGTTTCCGCGCTCTGCACTCTACTGAAACGGCTCTCACAAAAGTCTCCAATGATCTCCTAATGGCTAAATCCAATGGTGACTTCTCTCTTATTCTTCTGGACCTCTCTGCAGCTTTTGACACTGTTGACCATCAACTCCTCCTCACTATGCTCCGCACAGTCGGCCTCAAGGACACTGCGCTCTCCTGGTTCTCCTCTTATCTCTCAGACCGCACTTTCAGTGTATCATTTGCGGGCTCTATTTCCTCCCCGCTTTCCATTGCTGTTGGGGTTCCTCAGGGGCTCAGTCCTCGGCCCCCTGCTCTTTTCTCTCTACACAGCCCCCATTGGGCAAACCATCGCCAGATTTGGCTTCAGGTACCATCTTTATGCTGATGACACCCAATTATACACATCTTCCCGGGACATCACCCCTGCACTCATACAGAACACCAGCAACGGTCTCTCTGCTGTCTCAAATATCATGTCCTCGCTCTATCTGAAACTAGACTGAACTACTACTGTGTCCTCCATCTAATAGATCTGTCCCTGATATATCCATTGCAATCTCAGGCCTTACTATAACTCCTAGGCAGCAGGCCTGCTGCCTCGGGGTCAAGTTTGACGCAGACCTTTCCTTCACCCCTCATATTGAATCACTCGCACGTTCATGTCACCTCCACCTCAAAAACATCTCCAGAATACGCCCTTTCCTTACCAGAGATATACTAAAGACACTTATTGTCTCTCTGATTCATTCTCGCCTTGACTACTGTAACTCCTTACTAATCGGTCTTCCCCTCACTAAACTCTCCCCTCTACAATCTATTCTGAATGCAGCGGCCAGGCTCATCTATCAGTCTAGACGCTATAGCGATGCCTCTGGTCTGTGCCGGTCACTACACTGGCTGCCTATTCATTATAGAATAAAATATAAAGTTATCACTCTCATCCACAAGGCTCTCCATAATGCCGCACCTTCCTATATTTCCTCCCTCATCTCTGTCTACCCCCCAACCCGTGTTCTCCGCTCATTCAATAACCTAACACTTACATCCTCTATTATCAGAACCTCCCACGCTCGTATACAAGACTTCTCCCTAGTTGCACCACTTCTCTGGAATGCTCTACCCCGGACAATCAGATTAACTTCCAATTTCTACAGTTTCAAACGCAAACTAAAGACGCATCTGTTCAGACAGGCCTATCACAATGTCTAACGTAAACCCTTAACCCTCCTCTGTCTCCTCTCCCACATTTCCCCACATGATATGATGTCATCTCACGCTAACTGCATATGTCCAAGCTCCATCCACATGTTAAAGGACACGACTGTCGACGGCTCATAAAGTCTTATGTTTATGCAATGACAGTCACCTCTATTACAAAAGTGTCTGACCTCTGTATAAGCAATACCGCCCCTGCTACCTCGTGTCATCCCCTCTACCTCATGGATTGTAAGCTCTTGCGAGCAGGGACCTCAGTCCCATTGTGTGAAATGATTTTCTTTGTAATGTATCGTTCTGTCTGTATTTGAACCCTACAAATTGTACAGCGCTGCGGAATATGTTGGCGCTATAGAAATAAAATTTATTATTATTATATTATTATTCAGCTAGGAGACGTGGGTCGATAAATTTTGTCTCCCTGGTCATTCAGCAAATAAGCTATCCGTGACTTATGCCGAGCCTGCTTAATCTTTCTAGCCAAAAAGGCACTAGCTTTGTTGTTATGCACGTAAGCCTGACATTGAATTTTCTTAAAGGCCAAAACTTTTTTTTTTTATATTGCGAACCCCACATAGAGCTCATAATGTACATTTTTCCCTATCAGTATGTCTTTTTGAAATATGGGATGGAAATCCATGCAAACACAG
The DNA here is from genome assembly GCF_031893055.1 of Leptodactylus fuscus. NCBI lineage: Eukaryota > Metazoa > Chordata > Amphibia > Anura > Leptodactylidae > Leptodactylus > Leptodactylus fuscus. The sequence continues at coordinate 75,630,985 of NC_134267.1, forward strand.
GGAGAACATACAAACTCCTTGAGAATGGTTTTTTGCCCTTGGCGGGATTTGAACACCAGGACTCCAGCACTGCAAGGGTGCAGTGCTAACCACTGAGCCACCGTGTGACCCCTAAGCTCAGTCCCATCGTGTGAAATGACGTTCTTTGTTATGTATGTCTGTCTGTATCTGAACCCTATAAATTGTACAGTGCTGCGGAATATGTTGGCGCTATATAAATAAAATGTATTATTATTATTATATTATAAGCTAACAAACTCTGTAGCTGCAATTGGCACTTTCTAATCTCCGCGGAGAGAAAAGGGGTAGGGTTGGATTTATTGGATACAGACAGGGAGGCTAGGGAGCAGAGAAAAGCATCCACTTTGAATAGATTGTTCCTTCTTGGCCCTAGCGCAGGCCTGGGTAATGGGATCATGCGCCATTTGCGTAGAAGTGACATCCCCGCTTCCACGGAAGTTAGGTGTAATCAAATTTTATTGAAAGATTTTTTTTAACAAGAAATAACAAACAAATCAAGCAAATAATGAGGATAGGAGAACCCCAAAATGAAACAGGGGGCCACGCAGGGCCTCAGGGTAGAGTATACGCAAGGGGGACATCCTCTCAAGGAGGACACAGTCTTCCTAAAAATAACAAACCAAACAAAAACAAGGGAAGAAGATGGAAAGAAGAAACAGAAGAGAGAAAAAAGGAAAGGTGGAAGGAAACATGAGAACGGTAAGACTAAGTCCACGCACTAGGGACCAGAAAGGGGGGGGGGGGGGGGGGAGTTACCAGACAACCGTACAGAGCGATGGGGAATGACAAAAACCAGGAACCACCACATGAAGACAGACAGCAAAGACCGGGGAAGAGACACAGTGAGGAGATCAGGCAAACAGGGCAGAGAAATCTGAGGATTCCTGGAACTCCACCCACGGCCGCCAGAGAGCATCAAACTTTGAGGAATCGGATAGATCCATCGCCACTCCATCCTACGTACAAGGACAAATTCCTGTAACCATTCCAACTGCGGGGAGGGTGTCAGAGAACGGCCAGAGACCTTCTCGTACAGGGAAAACACAGACTTCCAAAAGGGTTGAATCTCCCCACACTCCCACCAAATATGCAAGAGAGAACCCTCCGCAGTACCACAGCGCCAACACCGGTCAGAGACCGCAGGGTAAATTTTATGGAGGAGGGTGGGGCACCGATACCATCGGGTCAGCAGTTTAAAGTTTTTCTCCTGAGCATTACAGGGCAAAGGCAGCTTGTGTGAGAGTAGGAAACAGCGATCCCAATCAGCGACAGATAGTCCTGCCCCCAAGTCAGAGTCCCAAGCCCTAACGTAAGGTGGTGGGCCCGGGGCAGCAGAATATCATAGAGGAGGGAGAGGGTCCGGGGGGGAGGGGGAGCGGGTCCCTTTAACAAATTCTCCAGAGGCGTGAGGGGGAGGGAAAGGAGAGAAGGGATCGAGCATCTGTGCCAGAAGTCAGAAAGCTGATGATATTCCAGCCAAGAAACTGGAACGTCCGGGTTGACTGACTGCAATTGGGCGAATAAAGGAAGGAAAGGGGAGAAGCCCGAGATAGAGCAGAAGCAGACATACGTAGAGGAATCCCATCCCAAGAAGCGACGGGCGGAAACACCCGGCAAGAACATCGGGTTCCTAAACAAGGGACTTAGAGGTTCCACGGAAGTTACAGAGTGGATTACCCGATTCCTTGGCACTAAGAGATTGGTGGGGAAGCCCCAGCAGTACCTGATGCCTTTATCTCCGAGAATCTTGGCGACAGGCACGAGATCCCTCCGCGCCTGCATAGTGGCTGCCGACAGGTCCGGATACAAAGAGATTGCCGAAAAGGGTGCCACTTTTCCTGGCCTCTGTGAGTATGGAGTCCTTAATGTGATAAAAATAAACTCTCATCAGGACATCTCTAGGGGCCTCAGCAGGCTCTGAACCCGCCTTGGGTATGCGGTGGGCTCTGTCCAGCTCAGTGAGATGGGGCAAAATCTTTTTGAACAGGCGTTTGATATAAGCTGGGAGGTCCTCAGAAGAAATGTCCTCAGGGATACCGCAGAGCTTTATGTTGTTACACCTGGAACGATCTTTGACATCTGCTGATTTGATCTTTAACCAGTGAACTTCCGCTTCTAAAACATTATGTACATCAACCAATTCGTTGTGTGCAACCATCTTGTGCTCGATGTGATCAGTTAGCTCTCCAAGGGAGTCAATGCTGTTCTGTAACTTGCCCACTAGGAAGGAGACACTCTTATGAATAAAAGATTACAGCAAAACTAGCATTCCCTTCAGGGTGTCACATGTAACCGGGTCCGGGGATGCCGGAAAGTCCACAACATCCTCATGGCTGAGGAGAGAGGTCTCGTTGGAGGTATCAATCGCGGCACGACCGCCCTTTTTACGTACCGGGCCTTTGCTGGATGGCAACCCTTGAGGAGACAGGCTTGAGCCTCTTTTACTGCTGTCCGCTTGCGAATGGCGGGAGTCAGTAGGTTGAGAAATAGCCACCTCAGACAAATCACTATTTTGTAGTGGAGGCAGACTACTAGTAGAGGAATGAGCAGAACTCCCTCGAGACCCGGATGGATCCACTGAGAAGAACTCAGAGATTTCTGGGGTCTCCCAAGGAAGAGGGCTTCCTCCTAGGCATGGTAAAGACACCAGAGGGCAACAATAAGAAAACCACTGTAGAGATGACCTAGAAGAGGGGTGTGAGGGCTCCTTTGATAAACGTCAGCAAAGTAAGGGTGACGCACAATGGTATTATTCCAAGCCAGCTGTGAGCCACAGAGGCGATTATGTTGCCTGGCTACTCAATCCTAGTGGAGAAGTGAGAAGAGGCACTTTGAGCAACAGAGAGAAAGTCTTTGACAATTCTATGAGCTCTGAGGGTAAATGCAGCTTCAGTAGAGGCGAGGAGCCCCCAGGGTGTTGGAGTAAGGGCTCAGCACTCACAGATGGCTCTAAAATACACTGCCAGGAGGAGTTATCCAGAAAGCTGCAGGCATACACGTGTCCATAGACTCAGCACAGGGAGGGTGAGGAGCCCCCCTGATGGATGTGTAGGGGCTCTGCACTCCCTTCCTCGGCAGGGAGCAGTAAGTCAAAAACAGTCAGCGCCAGGAGGCATAACAGAAGGTTGCTGCTGCAACTACATAAAAGTCTAAAATGGGCTCACCCAGCTCAGATGCACATCTGCATATACTCTGTAGGATTCAGAGAGCACTTGAACTCCAGGATGTCAGGCCTCCCAGGTGCTAGAAAAGATGTAGGCCGCAGGATCACTCAGGAGTGCCGGGACAATGCTGAGCAGCAGGATACCACTCTTCACAGCAAGCCCAGGGCTGGAGGAAAGCACGGGGTTTGAGGGAGCTCCCTTGATGTTATGAGACTTGTAGCAGGCTGGTGAGGCTCCAGGAGTGAGGTAGGTTGCAAGAGGCCAAGTTTGTTATCCGGCCGTGGAGTGGAGAAATAAAGGCCCCTGGTGACTGACTGAGACTTGGCAGACAGCATCGGGGAAGCTAACGGGTCAGATGGTGGTTACAGCCGCAGATACACAGTGGATTGAGGTAGCTGTAAAGGAGCTCAGCATGGACACTCCTGTTGATGGCAAGCCACGCCTCCCGGTAGACAATATTTATTAATGTATTTGTGTGACATGATTTTTTTGAAATGCAGAGCATTTCACATTTTGAAAATTACGATTTTTTTCCAAATTTCCATAAAAACTTCTATTTCTTTTTATAAATATTGATTAGAGTTTACCACTAACATGAAGTACAATGTGCCACAAAAAAAAAAAAAATCTCAAAATCACTTTTGCAAGTCAATGCATCTCAAAGTTATTGCCATATAAAGTGACACGTCCGTTTCGGAAAATGAGGTCTGCTCCTTAAGGCACTTTTGGGCTGTGTCCTTAAGGGGTTAAAGCTGCTTATCAAGAAGGAAGACCCAGCAGGAGAAGAAATGCCCTTAAAGCCCATCTCAACTAATTTGCATAAGAATTTAATATTTTCATTTTTCATGAAATATTCAGTGCAAAAAAAAAAAAAAAAAAAAAACACACGCTCCCAGAAGTTCCCTGGCTTCACTATAGAAGAAATACAGTACATCACTAACAATACCAATTCTTCTTATGAAAAATTATACAGGTTCCATGCCCTTTTGTCTCATTAACCTATATCTACTACTGCTCCTCTCCACCACTAAATACTACTTCCTCATGCACTGATCACATGTTGACACCGTTACAGGTCGGTCACCAATATTACATATCGTTACTTTCAGGTAACACTAAACTCCTTAAAGCTGGGCAGCAGACATGCATGGGTCTGTGGGCTGGATGGGGCTTGTCTGTGGGCGGGGCCGGGCAAGTGGGCAGGGTCGGGCGGAGCGTGAGAGCAGGAGACAGCGGCGTTCTGTGGCCACCCAGGGATCCCCGGTGTCTGCTTGTTCACAGCGCAGGCTGAGAGTTATCTCTGGACACTGGCAGGCTGGGGCTGCGGCAGCCCCTCCTGCCAGTGTCCGGAGATGACTCTCAGCCTGCACTGTGAACAAGCAGACACCGGGGATCCCTGGCTGCATCCCGCCATCGACCCATACATCCTTTGCGATCGACCGGTAGATCGTGATCGACGTATTGGGCACCCCTGGTCAAGGGGAACTAGGCATCACAGGATTCAGAAGAATCATACACATCTGAACTTGAGAAAGGAGTATGTGACCATGAAACACTTTGTGCTGTTCTGTATATATACTGAAATAAAGGTTTTCTGTGACCTGACAACTTGGAGTGCGTGGAGTACCTATCTGGAGATTTTACTCTTCGAGGAGTTTAATGGACGTATGGCTGCAGGATCAGATATAATAGGCATGTATTTATGGTAGGGTTCATTATTAGTGGGTGATGATCATGCCACTATCGGGCTAAAGTTTATACTGATCATATCCACTTTTTGTGCCAAGTTGTTGTTTATTTCAGATTAAATAGGGTAAAATCCCTACTTAATGTTTTCAAATGAATACCAAGACTGGCGTTTCATACAAAACTCTTATAGAGGACCTTTACCACTTCAACTACAAATTGTTGCATCTTTCAGTAGGTACCAGTCCACTTCTTCCTAGCCCGTACTGTTGCTGAGCAATCAGTGCTATTAGTTTCAGCATCCAATATGCTAATTAGGATCTCTACTGTCTACTCTTTGGTCCTAGACTGTAGTGTAAAAATACCTGAAAGGAACCTTCACTTTGAAAAAGATTTCCAATCCTTAAAAATATGCAAATTGTTAAAACACACAAGGATTTTACTATCGTACTATAAGCTGTTGAAGTGACTCTTCTGTAGCTGAGGCCACATACCGAAAAGAGTTGCATTTCTTTAGATTTTCTTTTTTTGAGCCAAAGCCAAGACTATCTTCAAAAGGAATGGTAAAAAAAAACAAAAAAAAACAAACCTCATACTTCCTCCTGTTAAATTCACAACTAGCTTTGGCTCAAAAAGGATTTTCGTGTCTTTCATTTATTTTTATTTTTTAAGCGCAAACAAAAAACACGTGTCTTGTGACACCATAATGGTGCCTGCACATGGTGAGTCCGAGCAAACATAAACCCATAAGAATTACCACTGCTGGTCTGCACCTGTATACTTCATTTTTCAAGACACAAGTTTACAGTCATGGCCAAAAGTTTTGAGAATGATACAAATATTAATTTCTACAAAGTCTACTGCTTCAGTTTTCCTAATGGCAATTTGCATATACTCCAGAATGTTATAAAGAGTGATCAGCTTAACAGCAATTACTTGCAAAGTCAATATTTGCCTAGAAAATCAACTTTATCCCCCAAAACACATTTCAACATCATTGCAGCCCTGCCTTAAAAGGACCAGCTAACATCGTTTCAGTGATTGCTCCATTAACACAGGTGTGGGTGTTGATGAGGACAGGGCTGGAGATCAATCTGTCATGATTAAGTAAGAATGACACCACTGGACACTTTAAAAGGAGGATGGTGCTTGGCATCATTGTTTCTCTTCTGTTAACCATGGTTATCTCTAAAGAAACATGTGCAGTCATCATTGCACTGCACAAATATGGCCTAACAGGGAAGAGTATCGCAGCTAGAAAGATTGCACCTCAGTCAACAATCTATCGCATCATCAAGAACTTCAAGGAGAGAGGTTCCATTGTTGGCAAAAAGGCTCCAGGGCGCCTAAGAAAGACCAGCAAGCGCCAGAACCGTCTCTTAAAAGTGTTTCAGCTGCGGGATCCGGCTACCAGCAGTGCAGAGCTTGCTCAGGAATGGCAGCAGGCAGGTGTGAGTGCATCTGCACACACTGTGAGGTGGAGACTCTTGGAGCAAGGCCTGGTCTCAAGGAGAGCAGCAAAGAAGCCACTTCTCTCCAGAAAAAACATCAGGGACAGACTGATATTCTGCAAAAGGTACATGGAGTGGACTGCTGAGGACTGGGGTAAAGCGATTTTCTCTGATGAATCCCCTTTTCGATTGTTTGGGACATCTGGAAAACAGCTTATTTGGAGAAGACTAGGTGAGCGCTACCACTAGTCTTGTCTCATGCCAACTGTAAAGCATCCTGAAACCATTCATGTGTGGGGTTGCTTCTCAGCCAAGGGAATCGTCTCTCACAGTCTTGTCTAAAAACACAGCCATGAATAAAGAATGGTACCAGAATGTCCTCCAAGATCAACTTCTCTCAACTGTCCAAGAGCAGTTTGGCGATCAACAATGCCTTTTCCAGCATGATGGAGCACCTTGCCATAAAGCAAAGGTGATAACTAAATGGCTCAGGGAACAAAACATAGAGATTTTGGGTCCATGGCCTGGAAACTCCCCAGATCTTAATCCCATTGAGAACTTGTGGTCAATCATCAAGAGACGAGTGGACAAACAAAAACCTACAAATTCTGACAAAATGCAAGCATTGATTGTGCAAGAATGGACTGCTATCAGTCAGGATTTGGTCCAGAAGTTGATTGAGAGCATGCCAGGAAGAATTGCAGAGGTCCTGAAGAAGAAGGGTCAACACTGCAAATATTGACTTGCTGCATTAACTCATTCTAACTGTCAATATAAGCTTTTGTTACTCATAATATGATTGCAATTATATTTCTGTATGTGATAAAAACTTCTGACACACATAAAAACCAGAGGGCAGCAGATCATGTGAAAATATAATGTTTGTGTCATTCTCAAAACTTTTGGCCATGACTGTAGGTGCAATACAGCCAATAATGGAAATCTGCATGCAATAACTGTGGGTTGGGAGCATCATATATAGGCACCAGGTTTTCAGAGTCACATAATAAAACACCTGCTATTTATCTCTTGCTTGTGATATTCTATACTCTGATCACATGGTTATCTACCCTTTTCTTCTGACTGTTGTAGCAGAGGTCATACCTCCATGTCTTCCTTCATTAGAAGCATCATAATTATTAGGATCACCTTTTGCTGGGCTCAATTACTTTAGTGGGTATTGTGTGAAACTTATTATTGTAGAAACTTAAAATGGTACTAGATTTTTTTCAGATAGAGACTATCTGTATATTATTGCATTTAGACCAGTATTTGGAAGACTAGCAGGCTCAGCATTAAATTCAATAAATATAATGTAACTCATCATGCTAATAGCCTTTGGTTAAACTTACTGAACTAATTAAATTTTGATATTACATACTGTACATATTAACCAAATGGAAATGTATGCCAAAAGTGATGATTTTGATAGAAATTAAAAAAGAACTTTTACCACATCCAGCAACCATTCCTGGGTAATAAGGGTTCTTTTCTTCACCCAATATATTAATTAGACTTTCTACTCTTTGGTGGGTGGTCCTGGGCTGTAGTAGACAGCATGAGTATGCCCACTTGCAGAAAAGAGTCTAATTGGCATATTACTTAAACTAACAAATGATTGCTTGGGAATGGTGGGTGCTAGAGAAAACAATACAACTACAGTGGTATCAGTGGAGTGACGCTTATTAGAGAATGCAAAAAGTTAAAAGTTGTCAAAGGTCCTCTTTAATAATAAAAGCAAAAAAAATAAAAAAAAATAAATCACTAACCTGAATTTCAGCAACTCCGGTAAACTTTTTAAATAAACTTTAAGTACTTGCAGTAAACAGAATTCCTGGTTGTCAGCTGACTGGCTAGACAATGTAGAAATGCCATACTGTTGGCAGTGATGAATAATTTCCACTCCTCTTTGTAAAATTCCACCGAAAATAAGAGTATATAACTTCTGCTGAATAACTTTATTTCCGTCTTGAATTAAATTGCAAATATGGCTAGAAATATGCAAGCTTAGCTGTAATTCTTTGCTAAATACAAGTTCCTGGTAAGCTTCTAGAGAATCCCACTTCCACATCATATCTTCAGATCCTCCACATGGCAAAACACCTTGTAACCTGTAAGGCATGCTGCACAAACTTGTTACAGAATTCACATCAGATTTCCCTGGAAACATACTCTGTAAGTCTGTTAAACGATCACTGTCCACCACACAAACGTTACAAGAAGCTTGCTTCATAACGTTGGATATTTTACCTCCACCCAGCTGATTCAGTAAAAAATCTGCAAGAATACTTAGTATGTGCTGCTGCATATTTTTTAAGGCTGGCAATTTAAAAGCATAAAGAAGTGGTGTGATAACTGATAAAGGATCCATACAACAACAAATTCCAGCATTCTGGATTCCGAAGAGAATTTGCAGGTATGTTTTTGTCGCTGATACTTTCTCAAGTAACCGCAAGCAATGAAGGGAACACACTGCTATGCAACACCTTCTTGCAGAATAGGAAATTTCTCTACATGTACTTTCAAAGATTTCATTTTTGAACAGAGAGATGGGAAGACCTGAAAGGTCTCTGTGGTGGTGCATGAAATGAGAGAACTCACATCTCCGATGCCTTTTCCTTGTACACATTGATTTATGGAGTTGTTCAGATTTTACCTTCTTTATTACATTGACAATTTTTAATACACTACTAATGAGAATAAAGACATGGTCAGAAGCTTCTGAATGCAGATTTTCATACTGTAGCCCTATAGATTCTATTTGAAGGACTGCATTTTCAAAAAGATCAAAGCCACTATAATGTATGAAGTCATGTAAAAGTTCTATACATTGACTAAAATAGAGAGCATTCGGTGCTGCACATTTGAGACCAGAGAGTATAATCCGAAAAACACCTTCAAGGAGTTCCACAATAAAAAAAGCTTGATGTTTATAGCTACACAAATTGACATTCTCCAAAGGATCTTGTAATACTTGGTGTGTTTCGCGATTTTTAACAGAGTAAGATTTTAGCTTCAAAGAGGTTCGTAATAAATCAATAAGATTACTCCTAAGATTATCAGGCATCACATCCTTCTCGACAATATCTACAGACAGAAGACTTATGACTGTATGCAACAGCATTCGCTGGATTGATGCAACAGGTTCCTCAGTCCAACCGTGTACTTGTGTTAGCTTGCCATAAGCACAATAATCACCAATTTCAGATATAAATTCTGTTAATGCTGGAATAACGCAAGTTGAAAACATGGAACTAAGATTCAGCATTATATCAAACTTGCAAACTTTTTCAAGTAAAGACAAAAGGATCTGACAAAGATTAAAGGGTGAAAAATCCTTATTTGATATGGAAGTAGTTTCTTCTAATGGATTCATTTCTATCGACATCTTAGAGAATGAGTCGTTTAAATCTGTTTGGAGTTCCCCCTTTTCTTGAGAACTCTCAGCTATTTTAGGATCGAAGACACATATAGATACTGGTTTTCCAAATGGTTTTCTCAGCTTCACCAATGAGGAGGATTTTTCTTGTACAGTAGTCTCAGAATCTGATGAAGAGAATGATCTTTGCTCATCATTCACTGAATAACGAATTTTTGTGTGACGTCTTTGTTTATGCTGCAGCAAAGTATTTGAGCTATGACTAAAGTCTGGATGGGAGGTTTCTTCAGTAGCTAGCCTTAGATGAGGTAATGGCAATATTTCACTGATGGCAAATGTTTCCAGTTCATTGGAAAACAGGTTAGACACTGAAATATACAAATTTAAAACAGATATCAAAACATTGAATAGGCTTAATAGGAATATGTCCTCAAAAAATGACAGTACATAAACCACAATTATAGGAATAAACCATGTCTAACTAGTACAAGGAGTACTTTTAATAAGAATCATTGTGAATGTTTCTTCATTCTTCTAGAATATGTACAAATAACCTGTCTAACGCTAGGTTCACAATAGTGTTTGGGTTCCTATTTTTCGGGTCTGTTTGGGTACCTGAAAAACGGAAACACAACACTCTTAAAAAGTGGTTATTCACTGAGATAGACTATAATAGGGTCCGACGGGTTTCCACTTGAAAATATGGAAAGAAAAATCCTGCTTGCAGGATTTTTCTATCTGCATTTTTCAAGCGGAATGGGAAACCGAATCCTCAAACGGAAATTCAGCGCTAGTGTGAGCCTAGTGTTAGATACCAAACCAACTATACTTGTGCAAGGTGTGTTTATTGTGAACACAGTCACAAGAAAAACAAACTACACTCTTTGAATATGGTGGTATTATGTATCAGAACATAATTAATATAAAACAAAGAGACGCAAGAATCAAGCTGTGTAATGATAGCATCTCTAAATATAAGAAATTATAGGAACTAGTTGATAGAGAGCAGTAGAATAAGCTGTTTAAATCTTAAACAGTAAAAAAGATAAATCCCAGGCACCTAAGCGTCTTCACCAGCTTTAGTTTCAAAGCCAAATGGACTTTTGCTAAAAATGGGGCCCAAGTTATCACCACAGAAACTGGTATAAAAAATTAAAGCTGCGGAAACTGAAATGTAACCTAAACCCAAGATAATCTCACAAGACAGATAAAAACAAGGGAGATGATTTATAACAGTGAAAAGGTCCAAGCCAAAAGTCAATACTAGAGGTAACGTCAGAGCAAAAAAAAATTAAAAAGCAGATATCCATTAACAATCATTAGGTTAATATTGAAGCAGTCCTGCATAAATTATCCTAGTATAGGAGCATCAATAAAGTGGATGAGAAGGAACAGGGTTTAAATATCTATTCTCGGCTGCTAATCGGATCAGCATAAGAGAGCCCTAAAAGTGCAGACACTTCACAGGTTGGTATGATAACCTTAAAGTAACTGCAGCTAAACTGAGATTCACAACAGCTAAGGGCTCGTTCATATCTGCGCCCGGTCTCCGTTCTGTAGGTTTCTGTTTCCTGCACAAAACAGAGGCAGGAGACGGACACCTGCAGGACTCTTTCAAACTCATTCATTTGAATGGGTTTGAAAGATGTCCGGCCGTGAGCGGCGGTGAGCTTTTTATGCTCTCTGCCGCGAAACCGTTTTTTTTTTTTTTTTTTTTTTAAACCGGACACAGAGTCGGACATGCAGTACTCTGTGTCAGATTTTAAGAAAACGGTTTCGCGGCGGAGAGCATAAAACGCTCATCACTACTCACGGCCGGACCCGATCTGACAGGTTTCCGTCTTCTGCATGCAAAAGACGGAAACCACAGAACGGACTGCCGAATACTAGTGTGAACCTAGCGTTACAGGACACTGACACAGTTTCAATACATGCTAAAGGTGCAAGTCATTCTTTTCCTGCTCTACTATTCTCTAACATGTAGGCTGCAAGCTTTCACACCTGTGGCCAACAAAATACTAACCACAGCTATGACATCATCTTGCCAGGCAGGCAGACATGATAACATCACAAAATTGTGCCTCTGGGGTTCATACATCTTGTGGTCACGATATCTTGCAGGCCTGAAATGACTTGCAGAATTCAACTTAACCATAAAGAGGTGGCAGAGACTTCATGTACAAGGGAACTGAAGGTAGCCAAGTTTATGATTTTTTTTATTGCACACTTTAGGGGTCGTTATTAAAATACAGGGCCTGATTAATATAGGAGACAATAATAAAAGAGCTTCAATTATGTAAGGGCACACTGGGTGTAATAGTAATTTAAAGGGGTCATTATAAATAAAAGAGGAACCGCAGAGATAATATTGATTTAAGAGCACATCAGGCGCATACTGTAATTAACAGAAAAGAGTACAGGGGATGTTATCAATCGCTGGAGAAGAGGGAAGTGTGGATTTAAGGTGGCACTCAGGCATTACTGATTTAGGTAAGCATGGAGAATTATTAAATAGCAGGCAAACAGATGGCATCAATCATCTTCCAAGGGCTTTATTTATATTATATACACTTTAAGAAAAAAACACCAAACAACACAGAATTGATAGACATCTTAAATGATATGCAAATGATAAAGACAAATAGAAAAAAAAAATCTAAACATCTTGATTTATTCATTTTCCAGTATGACTGCCACACAGAAACACACTAATACACCTTGACATACTATCAATGGTTGTCTGAGGAATGAAATGCAAAGCTGTATGCATTTGTGCATGCAAATCATCAAGATTGACTGCTGGCAGCTCCCTCTGCAACTGCAGATCAATGACATCCTAGATGTACATAATGGGAGGCATATCCAGATATGTCGCAGGCCATGGTAGCACGTTTAGACCATGCAGGCTTCTCACAAGTTGCATTGCCCTGTCTAAAATTAGCTCCTTGGACATCTTAAAGAAATGACTGTTTTATGAGCAGGTGTAGTGGTTAGTGTACTGTCAGGGTCTGGGGTTGCTAGTTGGGGTGGCAGACACACAAAAGCCCAGTTTCTTTAGTCCAAAACAAAGGTAGCGTTTATTTTCACTCAAAAAGGTAGTGCAGCAACAAAAGGAAACAATACAAAAATAAATACCTGCCTGGCTAGGCTCTAAGGGGGCGTTCACACTACCGTCGGTGTCCGACAGGTAGTGTCCGCTCAAAATCTGTCACGGACATTAGGAGCGGACACTAGCTGTGTCCGTGACACCTGTCATTTATTTGAATGGGCATCGGGTGCGTTCTTTTGCACTCCGTGCCCGTCCTTCCCTGTCCGCAAGTGAAGATGTCCTACTTCTCAAGCGGACAGAAAAACCCTGCATGCAAATGTGGCAAATGTCTGCAACATCTGTTCAGCCGTTTCCAACACAGAAGCTGCTCAGGCACTGACATAAGAACACCCCTCTAATCCAAATGACCAGATGTAGCAGAGCTTAGGAAGTGCTGTAACACAGCGGAGTACGCTCTCCATATGCAGAGATGTACATACAACTCAGTATGCTGCGCATATGTAGCAATATAGCAGAGCCGAGACGTGGAAGCAAGCTGATCATCCACAACAGCAACTGGCTAAATATAAGCGGCTCAGCGCCAACACCAACCCACAGACAAAGTCGCGGGCAGATGCTAGTATATAATAATTTCCCCTTATAACAGACCTCTTATATTTAAGTTTCCTCCCTTATAAATAGGCTTCCTGATATATAACAGTCGCACCCTTATAAATAATACTTTGCCATTTATATTAACACTCCCGCTTATACATAATAGCCCCTATTATTACCCCCCCCTTATAACAACCCACCTTGTATATATTAGCCCCCTTACTAACAGCCCAGCATTATACAAACTTGGACAAAATTGTGGGTATCTCTCGTTTAATGAAAGAAAAACCCACAATGGTCACAGAAATAACTTAAATCTGAAAGTAATAGTAAATGAAAATTGTTGTCAAGCCAGAAAGCTTCTGGGAGAATGTCCTATGGATAGATGAGACAAAAATCGATGTTTTTGGCATGGCACATAAGCTCTGTGTTCACAGACGGAAAAATGAAGCATATGTTGAAAGGTAGAGATGAGCGAACACTGTTCGGAACGGAAGTTCCGAACAGCACGCTCACATAGAAATGAATGGAAGCGGCCGGCCGCCGGCAAAGTCTGCGTGCCAGGTGCTTCCATTCATTTGTATGGGAGCATGCTGTTCGGATTGGCTGATCCGAACAGTGTTCGCTCATCTCTATTGAAAGGATCACTGTTCCTACTGTGAGACATGGGGAGGCTCTTATTTTCTGGGTCTGCTTTGCTGCATCTGGCACAGGGTGAATCTTGAATCTGTGCAGGGTACAATGAAATCTCTAAACTATCAAGGGATTCTAGAGAGAAATGTGCTGTCAGAAAGCTTGGTCTCAGTTGCAGGTCTTGAGTCTAGCAATAGGATAATGACCCAAAACACACAGCTAAAAACACCCACAAATGGCTAAGAGGAAAACATTGGACTATTCTGATGTGGCCTTTTAGGAGCCCTGACCTAAATCCTTTTGAGCATCTTTGGAAGGAGCTGAAATATGCCATCTAGAAAAGGCACCCTTCAAATCCGAGACAACTGGAGCAGTTTGATCATGAGAAGTGGGCCAAAATCCCTGTTGAGAGAAGCAGGAGTGCAGAAGTCTCTTTGCAGAAATCTCATTAACTGGTACAGGAATCGTTTGATTGCAGCGATTGCCTCAAAATATTAAATTAAGGAAACCATTTCTGTCCAGGCCACTTTAATGAGTTTTATTTTTTTTTATTTTTTAATTCTGTTGAAGCATGGTTGAAAAGCAATGTCTGACATTCAGTTCATTTTTATAGAATTTTTAATTATTACTTTTGTCAGATTAAAGTTATTTCTGTGACCATTGTGGGTTTTTATTTCATTAAACAAGGGGTACCAACAAATTTGTCCACGTGTGTATGTATAAATTTGTTTTTTTAATGTCATGATCCACCCACCCTGCTTTCATTGCAGAGTCAAGACAAATTTTTTTTATTTTCCAAAGTCAACCGGGGGTTAAAGGGGTTGTCCCATCACAAGGATCCTATCTATACTGCTTGTTAACCACATAAAGGACCGCTGTACCTAAATTTACAGCCTGCGGTCCAGGTACCTAAAGACCGGACTATTGCCGAAATACGTCCTGTCTTTAGGTACCTTCCTGGCGGGGGGGGGGGGGGGGGGGGGGGGCAGGGGTTAGGTGTTACTAACACCTAACCCTCCCCCCCCCCCCCCTCAATAACGTCCAGTCGGAACAGAGTCCGACTGGACGTTTTAACCCTTTCGATCGTGCCGTGAAACATAGAAAGGGATCCGCCGAAAAATTAACCCGATCGGCACCCCCCCCCCCCCCCCCGGCGAGATCGTGGGGTGCCGATATCAGCAAAAGGTAGCCTGGGGTCTGGCCAGTGACCCCAGATTACCGGAGCCCCCACATACCTGGTGATCCTGCCGGGCGATTGAGGAAGTGAGTGATGTGTCTCACTTCCTCTGTAGCTTGCAGGACACTGAATGCTATGTCCTGCAAGCTACAATGCAAAAATCAGTTGATGCTTTCATCAAAGCATCAACTGATTCAAGTGTCCTAAATGGACACATGAAAAAGTAAAAAAAAAAAAAAAAAAAAAAAAAAAACACAATAAAATAAAGTGTATAAAAATTTTTTATAAAGTTATAAAGCCCCAAAATCTCTTTTTTTCTATAGAAAATGAATTATATAAAAAAAAACATGGATGCGGACCAGATGGCCAGGCCCCTTGGCTGAGAAGCAGCCCCACAGCATGATGCTGCCACTACCATGCTTGACTGTAGGGATGGTATTCTTGGGGTCGTATGCAGTGCCATCCAATCTCCAAACGTCATGTGTGTGGTTGGCACCAAAGATCTCCATCTTGGTCTCATCAGACCAGAGAACCTTGAACCAGTCTGTCTCAGAGTCCTCCAAGTGATCATGAGCAAACTGTAGACGAGCCTTGACATGACGCTTTGAAAGTAAAGGTACCTTACGGGCTCGTCTGGAACGGAGACCATTGCGGTGGAGTACGTTACTTATGGTATTGACTGAAAACAATGTCCCCACTGCCATGAGAGCTTCCCAGAGCTCCTTCCTTGTTGTCCTTGGGTTAGCCTTGACTCTTCGGACAAGCCTGGTCTCGGCACGGGAGGAAACTTTCAAAGGCTGTCCAGGCCTTGGAAGGCTAACAGTAGTTCCACAAGCCTTCCACTTCCGGATGATGCTCCCAACAGTGGAGACAGGTAGGCCCAACTCCTTGGAAAGGGTTTTGTACCCCTTGCCAGCCTTGTGACCCTCCACGATCTTGTCTCTGATGGCCTTGGAATGCTCCTTTGTCTTTCCCATGTTGACCATGTATGAGTGCTGTTCACAAGTTTGGGGAGGGTCTTAAATAGTCAGAAAAGGCTGGAAAAAGAGATAATTAATCCAAACATGTGAAGCTCATTGTTCTTTGTGCCTGAACTACTTCTTAATACTTTAGGGGAACCAAACAGAATTCTGGTGGTTTGAGGGGTTGAATAATAAATGACCCTCTGAATAGAGATGAGCGAACACTAAAATGTTCGAGGTTCGAAATTCGATTCGAACAGCCGCTCAATGTTCGTGTGTTCGAACGGGTTTCGAACCCCATTATAGTCTATGGGGAACAGATACTCGTTAAGGGGGAAACCCAAATCCGTGTCTGGAGGGTCACCAAGTCCACTATGACACCCCAGGAAATGATGCCAACACCTCTGGAATGACACTGGGACAGCAGGGGAAGCATGTCTGGGGGCATCTAACACACCAAAGACCCTCTATTACCCCAACATCACAGCCTAACAACTACACACTTTACACACTCAATACCACCTCTCTGACAGTAGGAAAACACCTTGAAACATGTGTATTTGGCACTTGCAGTGAGGAGAGCTTGTCACCAGCAGTGAATTTGGCCCTTGTAGTAAGTTGAGGTTGGCACCAACATTTGTTTTGAAAATCAGGGTGGATTGAGCCTCTAACCAGCAGAGTTTGGGCAAATTCATGGTGGAGGGAGCCTCTAAAAACCCCAGTTTGGACCAATTCATGGTGGAGGGAGCCTCTAACCAGCCCAGTTTGGGCAAATTCATGGTGGAGGGAGCCTCTAAAAAACCCAGTTTGGACCAATTCATGGTGGAGGGAGCCTCTAACCAGCCCAGTTTGGGCAAATTCATGGTGGAGGGAGCCTCTAACCAGCCCAGTTTGGACCAATTAATGGTGGAGGGAGCCTCTAACCAGCCCAGTTTGGACCAATTAATGGTGGAGGGAGCCTCTAACCACCCCAGTTTGGACCAATTCATGGTGGAGGGAGCCTCTAAACAGCCCAGTTTGGGCAAATTCATGGTGGAGGGAGCCTCTAAAAAACCCAGTTTGGACCAATTCATGGTGGAGGGAGCCTCTAACCAGCCCAGTTTGGACCAATTAATGGTGGAGGGAGCCTCTAAACAGCCAAGTTTGGACCAATTCATGGTGGAGGGAGCCTCTAAAAACCCCAGTTTGGACCAATTCATGGTGGAGGGAGCCTCTAACCAGCCCAGTTTGGGCAAATTCATGGTGGAGGGAGCCTCTAAACAGCCCAGTTTGGGCAAATTCATGGTGGAGGGAGCCTCTAACCAGCCCAGTTTGGACCAATTAATGGTGGAGGGAGCCTCTAACCAGCCCAGTTTGGACCAATTAATGGTGGAGGGAGCCTCTAACCAGCCCAGTTTGGACCAATTCATGGTGGAGGGAGCCTCTAACCACCCCAGTTTGGACCAATTCATGGTGGAGGGAGCCTCTAACCAGCCCAGTTTGGACCAATTCATGGTGGAGGGAGCCTCTAAAAAACCCAGTTTGGACCAATTCATGGTGGAGGGAGCCTCTAAACAGCCCAGTTTGGGCAAATTCATGGTGGAGGGAGCCTCTAAACAGCCCAGTTTGGGCAAATTCATGGTGGAGGGAGCCTCTAACCAGCCCAGTTTGGACCAATTAATGGTGGAGGGAGCCTCTAACCAGCCCAGTTTGGACCAATTAATGGTGGAGGGAGCCTCTAACCACCCCAGTTTGGACCAATTCATGGTGGAGGGAGCCTCTAAAAACCCCAGTTTGGACCAATTCGTGGTGGAGGGAGCCTCTAACCAGCCCAGTTTGGGCAAATTCATGGTGGAGGGAGCCTCTAAACAGCCCAGTTTGGGCAAATTCATGGTGGAGGGAGCCTCTAAAAAACCCAGTTTGGACCAATTCATGGTGGAGGGAGCCTCTAAACAGCCAAGTTTGGACCAATTCATGGTGGAGGGAGCCTCTAAACAGCCAAGTTTGGACCAATTCATGGTGAAGGGAGCCTCTAAAAACCCGTTTGGACCAATTCATGGTGGAGGGAGCCTCTAACCAGCCCAGTTTGGGCAAATTCATGGTGGAGGGAGCCTCTAAACAGCCCAGTTTGGGCAAATTCATGGTGGAGGGAGCCTCTAACCAGCCCAGTTTGGACCAATTAATGGTGGAGGGAGCCTCTAACCAGCCCAGTTTGGACCAATTAATGGTGGAGGGAGCCTCTAACCAGCCCAGTTTGGACCAATTAATGGTGGAGGGAGCCTCTAACCACCCCAGTTTGGACCAATTCATGGTGGAGGGAGCCTCTAACCAGCCCAGTTTGGGCAAATTCATGGTGGAGGGAGCCTCTAAACAGCCCAGTTTGGGCAAATTCATGGTGGAGGGAGCCTCTAAAAAACCCAGTTTGGACCAATTCATGGTGGAGGGAGCCTCTAAACAGCCAAGTTTGGACCAATTCATGGTGGAGGGAGCCTCTAAAAACCCGTTTGGACCAATTCATGGTGGAGGGAGCCTCTAACCAGCCCAGTTTGGGCAAATTCATGGTGGAGGGAGCCTCTAAACAGCCCAGTTTGGGCAAATTCATGGTGGAGGGAGCCTCTAACCAGCCCAGTTTGGACCAATTAATGGTGGAGGGAGCCTCTAACCAGCCCAGTTTGGACCAATTAATGGTGGAGGGAGCCTCTAACCAGCCCAGTTTGGACCAATTAATGGTGGAGGGAGCCTCTAACCACCCCAGTTTGGACCAATTCATGGTGGAGGGAGCCTCTAACCAGCCCAGTTTGGGCAAATTCATGGTGGAGGGAGCCTCTAACCAGCCCAGTTTGGACCAATTAATGGTGGAGGGAGCCTCTAACCAGCCCAGTTTGGACCAATTAATGGTGGAGGGAGCCTCTAACCACCCCAGTTTGGACCAATTCATGGTGGAGGGAGCCTCTAAACAGCCAAGTTTGGACCAATTCATGGTGGAGGGAGCCTCTAAAAACCCCAGTTTGGACCAATTCATGGTGGAGGGAGCCTCTAACCAGCCCAGTTTGGGCAAATTCATGGTGGAGGGAGCCTCTAAACAGCCCAGTTTGGGCAAATTCATGGTGGAGGGAGCCTCTAAAAAACCCAGTTTGGACCAATTCATGGTGAAGGGAGCCTCTAAAAACCCGTTTGGACTAATTCATGGTGGAGGGAGCCTCTAACCAGCCCAGTTTGGGCAAATTCATGGTGGAGGGAGCCTCTAACCAGCCCAGTTTGGGCAAATTCATGGTGGAGGGAGCCTCTAAACAGCCCAGTTTGGGCAAATTCATGGTGGAGGGAGCCTCTAACCAGCCCAGTTTGGACCAATTAATGGTGGAGGGAGCCTCTAACCAGCCCAGTTTGGACCAATTAATGGTGGAGGGAGCCTCTAACCAGCCCAGTTTGGACCAATTAATGGTGGAGGGAGCCTCTAACCACCCCAGTTTGGACCAATTCATGGTGGAGGGAGCCTCTAACCAGCCCAGTTTGGACCAATTCATGGTGGAGGGAGCCTCTAAAAAACCCAGTTTGGACCAATTCATGGTGGAGGGAGCCTCTAAACAGCCCAGTTTGGGCAAATTCATGGTGGAGGGAGCCTCTAAACAGCCCAGTTTGGGCAAATTCATGGTGGAGGGAGCCTCTAACCAGCCCAGTTTGGACCAATTAATGGTGGAGGGAGCCTCTAACCAGCCCAGTTTGGACCAATTAATGGTGGAGGGAGCCTCTAACCACCCCAGTTTGGACCAATTCATGGTGGAGGGAGCCTCTAAACAGCCAAGTTTGGACCAATTCATGGTGGAGGGAGCCTCTAAAAACCCCAGTTTGGACCAATTCATGGTGGAGGGAGCCTCTAACCAGCCCAGTTTGGGCAAATTCATGGTGGAGGGAGCCTCTACACAGCCCAGTTTGGGCAAATTCATGGTGGAGGGAGCCTCTAAAAAACCCAGTTTGGACCAATTCATGGTGGAGGGAGCCTCTAAACAGCCAAGTTTGGACCAATTCATGGTGGAGGGAGCCTCTAAACAGCCAAGTTTGGACCAATTCATGGTGAAGGGAGCCTCTAAAAACCCGTTTGGACCAATTCATGGTGGAGGGAGCCTCTAACCAGCCCAGTTTGGGCAAATTCATGGTGGAGGGAGCCTCTAAACAGCCCAGTTTGGGCAAATTCATGGTGGAGGGAGCCTCTAACCAGCCCAGTTTGGACCAATTAATGGTGGAGGGAGCCTCTAACCAGCCCAGTTTGGACCAATTAATGGTGGAGGGAGCCTCTAACCACCCCAGTTTGGACCAATTCATGGTGGAGGGAGCCTCTAACCAGCCCAGTTTGGGCAAATTCATGGTGGAGGGAGCCTCTAAACAGCCCAGTTTGGGCAAATTCATGGTGGAGGGAGCCTCTAAAAAACCCAGTTTGGACCAATTCATGGTGGAGGGAGCCTCTAAACAGCCAAGTTTGGACCAATTCATGGTGGAGGGAGCCTCTAAACAGCCAAGTTTGGACCAATTCATGGTGAAGGGAGCCTCTAAAAACCCGTTTGGACCAATTCATGGTGGAGGGAGCCTCTAACCAGCCCAGTTTGGGCAAATTCATGGTGGAGGGAGCCTCTAAACAGCCCAGTTTGGGCAAATTCATGGTGGAGGGAGCCTCTAACCAGCCCAGTTTGGACCAATTAATGGTGGAGGGAGCCTCTAACCAGCCCAGTTTGGACCAATTAATGGTGGAGGGAGCCTCTAAAAAACCCAGTTTGGACCAATTCATGGTGGAGGGAGCCTCTAAACAGCCCAGTTTGGGCAAATTCATGGTGGAGGGAGCCTCTAAACAGCCCAGTTTGGACCAATTCATGGTGGAGGGAGCCTCTAAACAGCCCAGTTTGGGCAAATTCATGGTGGAAGGAGCCTCTAACCAGCAGAGTTGTGGGAAAGCAGGGTGGAGGGAGCCTCTAACCAGCAGAGTTGGTGGAAATCAGGGTGGAGGGAGCCTCTAACCAGCAGAGTTGGGGGAAATCATGTTGGAGGGAGCCTAGTATTAGCAGAATTGTGCAACGCTTATGGTGGATGAGTATGAGGATGCGGAGGAATTGGAGAGGTTGAGTACAGACATGGAGTTTCATGTTGGGGTGCTTTACACAGGTGGGCACAAAAATGACGGCTCTACCCAGTGGTGGTTCATTTTTATCAAAGTGAGCCGGTCGGCACTCTCAGCTGACAGACGGGTGCGCTTGTCAGTGATGATGCCACCGGCTGCACTGAACACCCTCTCAGATAGGACGCTGGCGGCAGGACAGGACAGCACCTCCAAGGCATATAGGGCAAGTTCAAGCCACAGGTCCAACTTCGACACCCAATACGTGTAGGGCGCAGAGGGGTCGGAGAGGACAGGGCTGTGGTCGGAAAGGTATTCCCGCAACATGCGCCTATACTTCTCACGCCTGGTGACACTAGGACCCTCCGTGGCGGCACTTTGGCGAGGGGGTGCCATCAAGGTGTCCCAGACCTTAGACAGTGTGCCCCTCGTTTGTGTGAACCGGTGAGAACTTGGTTGCCTACTGGAGGAACTGCCCTCCCTGCCGCCAACGTCACATGCTGGAAACATCTCCATCATATTCTGCACCAATTGCCTGTGGCAAGCATTGATGCGATTGGCCCTCCCCTCTACCGGAATAAAAGACGAGATGTTGTTTTTATACCGGGGGTCAAGGATAGCAAAGATCCAGTACTGGTTGTCCTCCATGATTTTGACAATACGCTTGTCGGTTGTAAAGCACCCCAACATGAACTCAGCCATGTCTGCCACAGTGTTAGTTGGCATGACTCCTCTGGCCCCACCGGAAAGTTCAATCTCCATTTCCTCCTCATCCTCCATGTCTACCCATCCGCGCTGCAACAATGGGACGATTCGAAGTTGCCCGGAAGCCTCCTGTATCACCATCACATCATCGGACAACTCTTCTTCCTCCTCCTCCTCCTCCTCCATTAAACGCAGTGAAGCGGACAGATGTGTGGACCTACTCTCCAGCTGTGACGGATCGGATGCTATCCCTAACTCCTCTGTGTGATCTGAGTTATCCCTGATGTCAATCAGGGATTCTCTCAGAACACACAAGAGCGGGATTGTAAGGCTCACCATCGCATCCTCAGAGCTCACCCTCCTTGTGGACTCCTCAAAGACCCGTAGGATGTCACAAAGGTCTCTCATCCATGGCCACTCATGGATGTGAAACTGAGGCAGCTGACTTTGTGGCACCCTAGGGTTTTGTAGCTGGTATTCCATCAAAGGTCTCTGCTGCTCAACCACTCTATTCAACATCTGAAACGTTGAGTTCCAGCGTGTGGGGACGTCGCACAAAAGCCGGTGTTGTGGCACATGCAGGCGTTGCTGGAGAGATTTTAAGCTAGCAGCGGCTACTGTCGACTTGCGAAAGTGGGCGCACATGCGCCGCACTTTCACCAGTAGCTCTGGAACATTGGGGTAGCTCTTTAGGAAACGTTGCACCACTAGGTTGAAGACGTGGGCCAGGCATGGAACATGTTGGAGTCCGGCAAGCTCCAGAGCTGCTACCAGGTTCCGGCCGTTATCACAAACGACCATGCCTGGGCCCAGGTGCAGCGGCTCAAACCATATTGCCGTCTCATCGAGGAGGGCATCCCTCACCTCGGAGGCAGTGTGCTGTCTGTCCCCCAAGCTGATCAGCTTCAGCACAGCCTGCTGACGTCTACCAACGCCAGTGCTGCAACGTTTCCAACTCGTAGCTGGGGTCAATCTAACAGCGGAGGAGGAGGCGGTGGCGGAGGAGGAGGCGGTGGCGGAGGAGGAGGCGGTAGAGGAGGAGGAGGAGGGGGGTGTTCTTCTCGTGTCCCTGCCAGGAATGTTAGGCGGGGAGACGAGGTACACCGGGCCAGTTTGGGAAGCAGTCCCAGCCTCAACTACATTCACCCAGTGTGCCGTCAGTGAAATGTAGCGTCCCTGTCCGCATGCACTTGTCCACGCGTCGGTGGTCAAGTGGACCTTTGTGCAAAGCGCGGAACTAAGGGCCCGCCTGATGTTGAGTGACACGTGCTGGTGCAAGGCGGGGACGGCACACCGGGAGAAGTAGTGACGGCTAGGGACGGCATAGCGAGGTGCCGCAGTTGCCATCAGGTCCAGGAAGGCGGGAGTTTCAACAAGCCGGAACGCCAACATCTCCTGGGCCAGCAGTTTAGCGATGTTGGCGTTCAAGGCTTGCGCGTGTGGGTGGTTAGCAGTGTATTTCTGCCGCCGCTCCAATGTCTGAGAGATGGTGGGTTGTTGTAAAGAAACGCCTGATGGTGCCTTTGATGGTGCAGGAGAAGGAGATAAGACAGGACCAGGGGAGGATGAGGTAGAAGTCAACAAAGTGGCGGAGGCAGATGAAGTGGTGTCCTGGCTCGTCCTCTGGAGTGCATCGCCAGCACAGTCAGCAGTGGCAGTGGCAGAGGCAGAGGCAGTGGCAGAGGCAGTGGCAGTGGCGTGAACGGCAGGCGGCCTTTGTCCTGCCGTTGCTGCCTGCCACGGATTCCAGTGCTTGGATTCCAAATGACGGCGCATTGAAGTGGTGGACAGGTTGCTCTTCTCAGAGCCCCTAATCAATTTCGAGAGGCAAATTGTGCAGACAACACTATATCTGTCCTCGGCGCATTCCTTGAAAAAACTCCACACCTTCGAGAAACGTGCCCTCGAGGTGGGAGTTTTTCGGGGCTGGGTACGAACTGGAACATCTTGGGAGATTCCGGGTGTGGCCTGGCTTCGCCTAAGCTGCTGACCTCTGCCTCTGCCTCTAGCTACCCTTTTTGGTGCTGCACCTGCCTCAACATCCACACTACTTTCCCCGCTTGACATCCCCCCTGTCCAGGTCGGGTCAGTGTCCTCATCATCCACCACTTCCTCTTCCAACTCCTGTCTCATCTCCTCCTCCCGCACAATGCGCCGGTCAACTGGATGCCCTGACGGCAACTGCGTCACATCATCGTCGATGAGGGTGGGTTGCTGGTCATCCACCACCAAATCGAACGGAGATGGAGGAGACTCTAGTGTTTGAGCATCTGGACACAGATGCTCCTCTGTTAGGTTCGTGGAATCGTGACGTGGAGAGGCAGGTTGAGGGACAATGAAAGGAGCGGAGAACAGCTCTGGGGAGCAGGGACAGTTTGGGTTATTGTTCTGTAAAGCTTCGGAATTTTGGGAGGAAGGAAGACAAGACTGTTGGGTAATAGGAGGAGAGGAGGCAGAGTCTGACTGGCTGCTGGACAATGTGCTGTAAGCGTTCTCTGACAGCCATTGCAAGACCTGTTCCTGGTTCTCGGGCCTACTAAGGTTTGTACCCTGCAGTTTAGTTAATGTGGCAAGCAACCCTGGCACTGTGGAGTGGCGCAATGCTTGCTGCCCCACAGGAGTAGGCACGGGACGCCCTGTGGCTTCACTGCTACCTTGCTCCCCAGAACCATTCCCCCGACCTCGCCCACGGCCTCGTCCACGTCCCTTTCCGGGAGCCTTGCGCATTTTGAATTCCTAGTTAGAAATTGGCACTGTATACCAGTAGTAAAAATTGTGGGTGCACGTAACCCCAATATATTCTTTGAATTCCCAGTCAGACACTGGCACTATATGGCAGTAGCAAGAAATGAGGGTATTTGTATTCCCAATATACTCTTTGAATTCCCAGTCAGACAATGGCACTGTATACCAGTAGTAAAAATTGTGGGTGCACGTAACCCCAATATATTCTTTGAATTACCAGTCAGAAACTGGCACTATATGGCAGTAGCAAGAAATGAGGGTATTTATAACCCCAATATATTCTTTGAATTCCCAGTCAGACAATGGCACTGTATACCAGTAGTAAAAATTGTGGGTGCACGTAACCCCAATATATTCTTTGAATTACCAGTCAGAAACTGGCACTATATGGCAGTAGCAAGAAATGAGGGTATTTATAACCCCAATATATTCTTTGAATTCCCAGTCAGACAATGGCACTGTATACCAGTAGTAAAAATTGTGGGTGCACGTAACCCCAATATATTCTTTGAATTACCAGTCAGAAACTGGCACTATATGGCAGTAGCAAGAAATGAGGGTATTTGTATTCCCAATATACTCTTTGAATTCCCAGTCAGACAATGGCACTGTATACCAGTAGTAAAAATTGTGGGTGCACGTAACCCCAATATATTCTTTGAATTACCAGTCAGAAACTGGCACTATATGGCAGTAGCAAGAAATGAGGGTATTTGTATTCCCAATATACTCTTTGAATTCCCAGTCAGACAATGGCACTGTATACCAGTAGTAAAAATTGTGGGTGCACGTAACCCCAATATATTCTTTGAATTACCAGTCAGAAACTGGCACTATATGGCAGTAGCAAGAAATGAGGGTATTTGTATTCCCAATATACTCTTTGAATTCCCAGTCAGACAATGGCACTGTATACCAGTAGTAAAAATTGTGGGTGCACGTAACCCCAATATATTCTTTGAATTACCAGTCAGAAACTGGCACTATATGGCAGTAGCAAGAAATGAGGGTATTTGTATTCCCAATATACTCTTTGAATTCCCAGTCAGACAATGGCACTGTATACCAGTAGTAAAAATTGTGGGTGCACGTAACCCCAATATATTCTTTGAATTCCCAGTCAGACACTGGCACTATATGGCAGTAGCAAGAAATGAGGGTATTTGTATTCCCAATATATTCTTTGAATTCCCAGTCAGACAATGGCACTGTATACCAGTAGTAAAAATTGTGGGTGCACGTAACCCCAATATATTCTTTGAATTCCCAGTCAGAAACTGGCACTATATGGCAGTAGCAAGAAATGAGGGTATTTATAACCCCAATATATTCTTTGAATTCCCAGTCAGACAATGGCACTGTATACCAGTAGTAAAAATTGTGGGTGCACGTAACCCCAATATATTCTTTGAATTCCCAGTCAGAAACTGGCACTATATGGCAGTAGCAAGAAATGAGGGTATTTGTATTCCCAATATACTCTTTGAATTCCCAGTCAGACAATGGCACTGTATACCAGTAGTAAAAATTGTGGGTGCACGTAACCCCAATATATTCTTTGAATTACCAGTCAGAAACTGGCACTATATGGCAGTAGCAAGAAATGAGGGTATTTGTATTCCCAATATACTCTTTGAATTCCCAGTCAGACAATGGCACTGTATACCAGTAGTAAAAATTGTGGGTGCACGTAACCCCAATATATTCTTTGAATTACCAGTCAGAAACTGGCACTATATGGCAGTAGCAAGAAATGAGGGTATTTGTATTCCCAATATATTCTTTGAATTCCCAGTCAGACAATGGCACTGTATACCAGTAGTAAAAATTGTGGGTGCACGTAACCCCTTTGAATTCCCAGTCAGACAATGGCACTGTATACCAGTAGTAAAAATTGTGGGTGCACGTAACCCCAATATATTCTTTGAATTACCAGTCAGACACTGGCACTATATGGCAGTAGCAAGAAATGAGGGTATTTGTATTCCCAATATATTCTTTGAATTCCCAGTCAGACAATGGCACTGTATACCAGTAGTAAAAATTGTGGGTGCACGTAACCCCAATATATTCTTTGAATTACCAGTCAGACACTGGCACTATATGGCAGTAGCAAGAAATGAGGGTATTTGTATTCCCAATATATTCTTTGAATTCCCAGTCAGACAATGGCACTGTATACCAGTAGTAAAAATTGTGGGTGCACGTAACCCCAATATATTCTTTGAATTACCAGTCAGAAACTGGCACTATATGGCAGTAGCAAGAAATGAGGGTATTTATAACCCCAATATATTCTTTGAATTCCCAGTCAGACAATGGCACTGTATACCAGTAGTAAAAATTGTGGGTGCACGTAACCCCAATATATTCTTTGAATTACCAGTCAGAAACTGGCACTATATGGCAGTAGCAAGAAATGAGGGTATTTATAACCCCAATATATTCTTTGAATTCCCAGTCAGACAATGGCACTGTATACCAGTAGTAAAAATTGTGGGTGCACGTAACCCCAATATATTCTTTGAATTCCCAGTCAGACACTGGCACTATATGGCAGTAGCAAGAAATGAGGGTATTTATAACCCCAATATATTCTTTGAATTCCCAGTCAGACAATGGCACTGTATACCAGTAGTAAAAATTGTGGGTGCACGTAACCCCAATATATTCTTTGAATTACCAGTCAGAAACTGGCACTATATGGCAGTAGCAAGAAATGAGGGTATTTATAACCCCAATATATTCTTTGAATTCCCAGTCAGACAATGGCACTGTATACCAGTAGTAAAAATTGTGGGTGCACGTAACCCCAATATATTCTTTGAATTCCCAGTCAGAAATTGGCACTATATGGCAGTAGCAAGAAATGAGGGTATTTGTATTCCCAATATACTCTTTGAATTCCCAGTCAGACAATGGCACTGTATACCAGTAGTAAAAATTGTGGGTGCACGTAACCCCAATATATTCTTTGAATTACCAGTCAGAAACTGGCACTATATGGCAGTAGCAAGAAATGAGGGTATTTGTATTCCCAATATACTCTTTGAATTCCCAGTCAGACAATGGCACTGTATACCAGTAGTAAAAATTGTGGGTGCACGTAACCCCAATATATTCTTTGAATTCCCAGTCAGACACTGGCACTATATGGCAGTAGCAAGAAATGAGGGTATTTGTATTCCCAATATATTCTTTGAATTCCCAGTCAGACAATGGCACTGTATACCAGTAGTAAAAATTGTGGGTGCACGTAACCCCAATATATTCTTTGAATTCCCAGTCAGACACTGGCACTATATGGCAGTAGCAAGAAATGAGGGTATTTGTATTCCCAATATATTCTTTGAATTCCCAGTCAGACAATGGCACTGTATACCAGTAGTAAAAATTGTGGGTGCACGTAACCCCAATATATTCTTTGAATTACCAGTCAGACACTGGCACTATATGGCAGTAGCAAGAAATGAGGGTATTTGTATTCCCAATATATTCTTTGAATTCCCAGTCAGACAATGGCACTGTATACCAGTAGTAAAAATTGTGGGTGCACGTAACCCCAATATATTCTTTGAATTCCCAGTCAGACACTGGCACTATATGGCAGTAGCAAGAAATGAGGGTATTTGTATTCCCAATATATTCTTTGAATTCCCAGTCAGACAATGGCACTGTATACCAGTAGTAAAAATTGTGGGTGCACGTAACCCCAATATATTCTTTGAATTCCCAGTCAGACACTGGCACTATATGGCAGTAGCAAGAAATGAGGGTATTTGTATTCCCAATATATTCTTTGAATTCCCAGTCAGACAATGGCACTGTATACCAGTAGTAAAAATTGTGGGTGCACGTAACCCCAATATATTCTTTGAATTACCAGTCAGAAACTGGCACTATATGGCAGTAGCAAGAAATGAGGGTATTTGTATTCCCAATATATTCTTTGAATTCCCAGTCAGACAATGGCACTGTATACCAGTAGTAAAAATTGTGGGTGTATATAGCCCCAATTCTATTGCTAGGGGACTTGCAGGGTATTTCTGGGGTGAAGGTGGGGGGGCACACCGTTGGAACGGGTATCGGGGTATATATCGGGTATACGGGAATACACTGACAGTGTATTCCATTCAGGATCCTGGGAAAGCTGGGTTGCGGCGATTGAGCCCGTCAGTGCCACGTTACACTGACAAGCTTCTCCCTGGAATTTAGCTCTTACAAGAGCTGTTGGTTGTCTTCTCCTTCCTATCCTAGCCTGTCTCTGCCTACCCAGAATCTAAGCCCTAGCTAGCTGGACGGAAACCTCCGTCCTCGGTGAATTGCAAGCTCAGAATGACGCGAACCTGGGCGGCGCTGTTCTTTTAAATTAGAGGTCACATGTTTTCGGCAGCCAATGGGTTTTGCCTACTTTTTTCAACGTCACCGGTGTCGTAGTTCCTGTCCCACCTACCCTGCGCTGTTATTGGAGCAAAAAAGGCGCCAGGGAAGGTGGGAGGGGAATCGAGTAATGGCGCACTTTACCACGCGGTGTTCGATTCGATTCGAACATGCCGAACAGCCTAATATCCGATCGAACATGAGTTCGATAGAACACTGTTCGCTCATCTCTACCTCTGAATAAACTTTTCACAATATAAAAAAAAATTAAAGAAATAACATTCTTTTTTGCTACAGTGCATTTCACACTTCCAGGCTGATCTACAGTCCAAATGTCACAATTCCAAATTAATTCAGAATGTGTAAACCTGCTAAATCTGCAGGGGGTTGTATACTACTTGTAGGCACTGTATATATTCCCTCTTCACCATCCGCTGTGCAGTCACGTCCAGGATACTAATACTCACTACACCCTGAGAAATTTTTTGAGGGGTGCAGTTTACAAAATGGGGTCACTCCTTTGGGGAATCCACTTTTCTGGTACCTTACAGGCTCTACAAACATGACATGGCGTCCAGACACCAAACATCTGAATCTGTACTCCAAAAGCCGCATCGCACTCCTTCCCTTCTGCGCCCTGCTGTATGCCCAAACTGCAGTTTATGCCACAGGTATGACATGTATGACACTGGTGTACCCAGGATAACGGATGTAATGTCATATGTGGGTATAAACTGATATTAGGGCACAGAAGGGAAGAAGAGTTATTTGGTTTTTGGAGCACAGACGGTTTGGTTTTTGGATGCCATGACACTTTTGCAGAGCTGAAACGACAGTAAAGTGGAATCCACTGACATGAGACCTTATTTTGGAAACTACACCCCTGAAGGATTTATCCAGGGGTACAGAGAGCATTTTTTAACCCCCAAGTGTTGGAATAACTTATTATCCATAAATGAATACGAAGCTGACTGTGAGAGGTAAAAATGACAATTTTTCCAGGAATACGTCACTTCAGTGCGTAATATGTTGTGCCCGCCTTGTATCAGAGATGAACGCTCTAAAAGCTGTTGTGCCCGGGATACCCCCTACCAGTTTTTAAGTTGGGCACAACATGTTGCGCACTGAAATGGCAAATCTCTGCAAAATTTTCATTTTTAATTCTCATTATCAGTTGCGATTTCATTTCTGGAAACTAAATAAATGCAACACTCAGGGGTTAAAAATGCTCGCTACACCACTTGATAAATCCCATCAGTGGGCTAGTGTCCAAAATGGGGTAACATGTCTGCGGATTCCACTTTATTGGCAATTCAGGGGCTTTACAAAAGTGGCATGACGTCCAAAAACCAAACTGTGCTCCAAAAACCAAAATAGCGCTCCTTCCCTTCTGTGCGCGGCTGTGCCCAAACAGCCATTTCTAGCCACAAATGGCATTAAGTACGTTATCCGGGGTACACCAGTGTCATACATGTGGGCATACACCGCCATTTGGGTACACAGCAGGACGCAGATGTGAAGGAGCGATACGTGCTTTTGGAGTGCAGATTTAGATTCTTTGTTTTTGGACACCACGTCACATTTGCAGAGACCCTAAAATTGTCCCTACAAAATAGGGTCACTTCTTGGTGAATTCCAGTTTACTGCCACCTGTGTAGTTTCTAAAATGGGGTCACATTTGACGGATTTCAATTGTATTGATACTTTAGGGGCTCAGCAAATGCGACATGGCACCAGAAAACTATTCCAGCAACATCTGCTTTCCAAAAGCCAAATAGTGCTCTTTCCATTCTGAGCCCCACCATGTACCCATACAGCAGATTATGACCACATATGGGGTATTGCCGTGTTAAGAAGAAATTGTGTAACAAACTGTGGGGGGCTTTTAATTCTTTAACTACTTGCAAAATTAAAAATATGGCGCTAAATGGACGATTAATTGGAAAAAAAAAAGTAATTTTTAATTTTTATGTCCCATTGTTAATAAAATCTGTGAATCAGCTGGGAGGCCAAAATGCTCACCAAACCCCTAGATAAATTCTATGAGGGGTGTAGTTTCCAAAATGGGGTCACTTTTAGGGGGTTTCCACTGTATTGATACTTTAGGGGCTATGCAAATGCGACATGGCACCTGAAAAATATTCCAGCAAAATCTGCCCTTCAAAAGCCAAATAGCGCTCTTTCCATCCTGAGCCCCGCCATGTTCCCATACAGCAGATTATGACCACATATGGGGCATTTCTGTGTTCAGGAGAAATTGTTTAACAAACTTTAGGGAGCTTTTTCTCCTTTATCCTCTTGTGAAAATGAAAAATTTGGGGCTAAATTGACGGTTTGTTGGAAAAAAAGTAAATTTTCATTTTCATGTCCCAATGTTAATAAAATCTGTGAAACAGCTGTAGGGTCAAAATGCTCACTATACCCTTTGATATGTTCTGTGGGGGGTGTAGTTTCCAAAATGGGGTCCCTTTCAGGGGGTTTCCACTGTATTGGTACTCTAGGGGCTCTGCTAATGCGACATGGCACCTAAAAATTATTCCAGCAAAATCTGCCATCCAAAAGCCAAATAGTGCTGCTTCCATTCCAAGCCCCTCCACGTTCCCATACAGCAGATTATGGCCACATATAGGGTATTGCCATGTTCAGGAGAAATTGTTTAACAAATTGTGGGGGGCTTTTACTCCTTTAACCCCTTGTGAAAATGAAAACTTTGGGGCCACACGGTGGCTCAGTGGTTAGCACTGTAGCCTTGCAGCGCTGGAGTCCTGGTGTTCAAATCCCGCCATGGGCATAAAACCATCTGCATGGAGTTTGTATGTTCTCCCCGTGTTTGCATGGATTTCCATCCCATATTCCAAAAAAAAAAAGACATGCTGATAGGGGAAAAAAAATGTACATTGTGAGCTCTATGTAGGGCTCACAATCTACATTTAAAAAAAAAATTTAAAAAAAAAAAAAAAAAGAAAACTTTGGGGATAAAGTGACATTTTAGTAATTTTTCATTTACACATTCCAATGTTAGTAAAATCTGTGAAACAACTGTAGGGTCTAAATGCTCACTATACCACTTGATGAATTCGGTGAGGGGTGTAGATTCTAAAATGGGGTCACTTTTGGGGGTTTTCATTGTTTTGGTACTCTAGGGGCTCTGCAAATGAGACATGGCGCCTGAAAATTATTCCAGCAAAATATGCTGTTCAAACACCCAGTGTCGCTCCTTCCCTTCCATGCACTGCCGTGTGCCCAAAAATCAGTTTACACCCACATGTGGGGTATTTCTGTGTACGGGAGAAATTGCATAACAAAATCTGAGATGTATTTTCTCCTTTAAACCTTTGTGAATGTGTTAAGTTTAGGTCTAAATGAATGTATTAGTGAAAAAAAAAAAGAAAAGTCTAAATTTCACCTACATATTTTTATTCTTATGAAATGCTTAAAGGGTTAACAAACATCCCAAATGCTGTTTTGAATAATTTGAAGGGTGTAGTTTTGAAAATGGGGTGATTTATGGGGGTTTCTATTATACAGGCCTTTATAATTCCTTTCAGAACTGAAGTGGTCCCTAAAAAATTAGTTTGGGGAATTTTCTTGTAAATCTGGAAAATTGCTGTTAAACTTGTAAGCCTTGTAACATCCTAAATAAATTAAAAGACAATCAAAAGATGATGCCAATATAAAGCAAAGATATGGGAGATAATATTTATTCACGTATTTGGGTGGTATGACTATCTGCCTGAAAAGCAGAGAATTTCACATTTTGAAAATTGCAATTTTTTCCAAATTTCCATCAAATTTCTTAGTTTTTTTTTATAAATAAATACAAAAATATTTGAAGTATAATGTGTTACGAAAAAAATAATCTCAAAATCACTTGTGTAAATTAAAGCGACTCAAAGTTATTGCCATTTAAAGTGACACGTCAGTTTTGAAAAAAAGAGGCCCGGTCCTTAACACACTTCTGGGCCTGGGCCTTAACCGGTTAATGTGGATGTAAGACTTTTCCTAAATACACTGCTTCAGCAAAACTGCTTTGTTTGTCCACTATCTTACTTTATTCAATTCATTGTTGATACAGCCTTTGACTTATCTGCTCAAAAGTCAAGTGATGCATCTGCCTGCTCTCAGGGAGGAGGGGCTAAGTGCACGGGAGCGAGCCTGTGTTTCTAGCTATTCCTGTGTCTACACCACGTGACCTTCCTGCTCTCAGATAGGGGAGAGGAGCTGCTTTCATTTCTGAACTCGTCTTCTGTTCTCCCAGTTATCAGGCTAGCTAATTCAATTGTGTTCATTATGGCAAGCAGTCTCTGTATGTAACACAGAATGGAGTTGCTCCTGCCTGTACTTCATAGTCCAATATTGTGCATATAGTGTTGTTTGAGAACCTTTGATGACATCACAGGCTCTTCAGCCGCCCCACAGGATCACGCTATGTGGTGGGCGGAGCTACACACTAATTTATGGGCGGAGCTAAACGGCAGGTGAAACCCCACCCACCAAATGACGCAAGAAACCAGGAAGAAAGAACATTTTACAGCAGTGAAGACTGGTGAGTATGCGACGTGGGAATACCCCTTTAAAGATTAGGTCTGTGATTGAGCCTCTGTGGTCAGATGAGTTTCAATAGCCAGGGTCGGATCCAGGGCTCGGCGAGCCGGGCAACCGCCCGGGGCCCCACGGCGCGGCCAGGACCTAACAAAATGGTCCCGGTCGCCGATGAGCTGAATACATAGGTGTTTAAAGCAGGAGCTGTCACAGTTCAGCTCCTGCTTTAACGCTGAGCTCCGGCATTTGTAGCCGCGATGTGATGACGTCATCACATCGCGGCTACAATATGTGTATGAGGGAGAGAGCTGCAGGGGAGCAAGGAAAGGAGAGTGTGAGTGTGTGTGTGTGTGTGTGTGTGTGTGTGTGTGAACAGCATGACACTGGGGCAGATGAACGGAGGGAGAACGGCATGACACTGGGGCAGATGAAGGGGGAAGAACGGCATGATACTGGGGCAGATAGAGGGGGGGAGAACAGCATGACACTGGGGCAGATGAAGAGGGGAGAACAGCATGACACTGGGGCAGATGGAGGGGGGGAGAACGGCATGACACTGGGGTAAATGAAGGGGAAGAGAACAGCATGACACTGAGGCAGATGAAGGGGGGAGAATGGCATGATACTGGGGCAGATGAAGGGGGGGGATGGCATGACACTGGGGCAGATGAAGGGGGAGAGAACCGCATGACACAGGCAGATGAAGGGGGGAGAATGGCATGACATTGGGGCAGATGAAGGGGGGAGAACGGCATGACATTGGGGCAGATGGAGGGGGAGAGAACGGCATGACACTGAGGCAGATGAAGGGGGGAGAATGGCATGATACTGGGGCAGATGAAGGGGGGAGAACGGCATGACATTGGGGCAGATGAAGGGGGGAGAACGGCATGACATTGGGGCAGATGAAGGGGAGGGGAGAACAGCATGACACTGGGGCAGAGACGGGGGGGACATGAAACTGTGGGCAGATAAAGGGGGAGAAAGGCATGAAACTGGGGACAGAGATAGAGGGGGGAACATGAAACTAGGGGTAGATGAAGGGTGTATATGAAAATGGGAGAGAGACGGAGGGGGGACATATAATTTACGGGTGACTGTAGGAGGATTATACTGTGTGGAATCACATGAAAAATGAATGAGAATGGGCGGAGTCAACATAAAAGTGGGCGGGGCCTAATTTGCTGCGGCGCGCGCCACACATTTCGTTCCCTCTTTCTAGTCTTCAACAGTTGGGAAGTACAGGTTAGAAGTGCGAGACCCCCCAGTAAGTAGGGCCCCGCCAAAGTCAATTGCCCAGGGCCCCACAAACCCTGGATCCGCCACTGTCAATAGCTTCATTATACACCGTGCAAATCTACTTTGGAGCATTACGTACTATGGTAGGTTTCTGTGGAGCATTATATTGTGGGGGCCACTAAAGTGACTTATACTGTGTGGGGCCACTGGAACATTATACTGCGTGATGAGAGAACAGAATAAATGGCAGAATGATGTGCAAAAAGGCATAATAAAAGATAAGTACAGGTAGCAACATTTATGCTTCAAATGTGGATAGAGTGGGGGGGGGGGGGGAATCCACATCAAAACTCTCGTCCAAAAGTGGACTCACCTTCAGAAGGTTAGGGGACCAAAAGATTGTCTGCACTACTGTCCTTTATTTTAGACGACAAACTTTTTTTTTTTTTTTAATATGAAAGCTATTATACTGACTAAATGTAACTAAATAAAATGAAATTATCTCATATCTGAGCAGCTAAAATTCTCTAAAATACACACATTACTAAGAAACCAAAGCTCTTGAAGGGAGTCTGACAACTCGCTCAAGCAAATTCAACTAGTACATCAGATTATACAGAGCACATTACAATGATAAACTGACACTAGAGATGAGCAAATATGCTCGAATACCTCGGCCGCATAGCTCCTGGCGGCAGGGACACTTTCGGGGCATCAAATTTTTACTGCCCCTCGCACATTCCCTGTCGCCGGGAGCAATGCAGCTGAGGTATTCGATCGAGCATATTCACTCATCTCTAACTGACACATCTGTTATGCACATCACTTTTGTAAATTTGGAAAAAAAACAACTTTGACTTTATATGTAAATGAGGCAGTTGGTGCAGATGGGAGGGGCACTTTAGCTCCTGAAGCCCTTCTCTTGCTGCTCAAGAAGGATGGGTGATGTCAGAGCAGTGGGAGGATCAACTTCTATTACACAGGGTGTTGCAGGCAGGAAATGGTAGGAGTTTTAATAGCAAAAGAAGAACTCCCGGGAACTAAAGGTATGCCCCCAGTGAACCAAATATATAATCTGCATACCATTTCAAAATAGTTTTTCTATAAATCTACAAGTGATATACAAGGCATTTTGTTGAACATTATAATGTGGTCTATAATATGGTGGTGAGTGGTGACAGTTGAATATGCTTGGGAGAGGTGGAATACTACCTTTAAAAAGATATTTTTTTTAAATTCAATTCTTTCTTTACTCCCTTTTCAGATGGAGTTATATTTTCTGAAATTGTTTTATAGTTTTACCTCTTTCCTTGTCATATTCCATAGGAATCTTCCAAACCAAAGGTAGAAGAGACAAAATTAGAGTCATAAGTTCTTCTCGACAGGTTAAACTCTGTAATAAACACAAAAATTTAATATTTTGTGTATGAACATGGAAGTAGTAGACATGTCAACACCTAAACTCTCAATGACTATAAAGCACTGCACTCATTGGTCATTTTTTTTTTCATTTTAAAGGTATATCTGTAAACCTCAGTTAAAGATGCTTTCCCATCATAGAAACTGATGCCATATCACTAAAATTTGCCACATAGCAATATTCCATTTAACCATAATCTAATCAACACATTATATGGCGATATAAAAGTAGCTATACATCATGTCGTTTACTATACCTAAATTAAAGAAAACCTACCCATTCTGGATAGGTTAATGCCCTCTATAAAATTTTGAGTTCTCAAAAGGAATTTAAATCGCTAAAAATGATCTATTTTTTCTTAACCCTCCTATATATTTACCCTGAAAGTATAGGGAACCTTAGAAAATAGTATGAATTAAAAACATTGTTTATTCATCCTTATTAAAAGATTAAATATTATTATTTTTATACAATAATAGGAACGATTTGTTGAAGCGGTTAACCACATCATTAAAATTGAAACTCCAGTTATAAACGACTTCTCACAAATGAATACTACAGGTGAAAATTAGATATTTTGAAATATAACAAAGAAATCATAGAAAGACAGATTATAGAGATCATTAGAAATTTTGAAATATATTTGAAAGGAAATCTGCTTCCTTTTTGATTTATTAAGCTAGTCACCAGCTCCTTATCTTCAATCTCAATTCTTGTTTACATTGTATGTGTGAGGCTGAATACTTATAATTAATACATATAATTCTGTAGAGCAGGGAGGGTTTAAGTAGGATTCTCCTGCTCGTTGGTTAAAATGTACCTCTAAAGCGCAAAAACATTTCCACACTAGTGCAAGTTAAGAAGATAATAAACTTATCAATATACTGTATATACTCGAGTATAAGCTGACTTTTTCAGCACAGTTTGTATGTTGAAAAAGCCCCCTCGGCTTATACTCTAGTCAGGGTCCACAGAGCACAGAAAACTGGAAGGACCAGCATAAACTAAATGAAGGGGTCCTTTAGTGCTACTGCTGTGATTGGCTTGTCATGTAAGGTCACGTGACTGTGTTGTCATCAGAGGTCCTGTAGAAACTAGAATGTAACATCTGCAGATAAGTCAGTGGCCAGGATTCATTGTGTCGTAAGGAGGAAAGGAAGCTACAGTAAAGTGAGAGTAAAACACACAGGTACCTTCCTTTAGCTACTATTCCTTGTAATGTCAGGCATTTGGGGTTATTAATTTAGTTTCAGTAACTCCATGTGCCTCACATTAATAGCAGTTAACCCCATCCTGTCTCTTATTTTAACCCCTGATTGCCCCATACAAGTGTTACTAATATGTGGGGTTACTAATAGGATGGGGGTTAACTGCTATTGCTATGAGGCACATGGAGTTACTAAGATGTAATGAACATGACCAGACTTTTTATCTGAAATGGTGGATCCCCCCCCCCCCCCCCCGGCTTATACTTGGGGCCTCGGCTTATATTCGGGTTGGCTTATAATCGAGTATATGCGATACATCAATTACTTGGCATCAACTTTTGTCTACTATTCTGCTGAGTCGTGTGTGTGTGTGTGTGTGTGTGTGTGTGTGTGTGTGTGTGTGTGTGTCTCCTTGACAATTACTTTGTCCTGTTCAGGCTAAGGATTAAGTACTTTTACTCTGTACTTTTGATATCTCATAAAATAAGGTGTTGTGGATAAAATGTCCATTTTCGATATTTACAGTTCTATTTTGTATTGTCTAGTACTGCTATTAACCAAGTGTCTGTTTTCCTTAAAGAGGACCTTTCACCATATCCGGGCACATGCAGTTCTATATACTGCCAGAAAGCTGACAGTGCGCTGAATTCAGCGCACTGTCGGCTTTCCCGATCTGTGCCCGGTGTGAAGAGCTTACGGTCCGGTACCGTAGCTCTTCTATGGTCAGAAGGGCGTTTCTGACCATTAGCCAGAGACGTCCTTCTGCCTCGCGGCGCCAATCGCGCTGTGCTGTGGAGCCGGGAGGAACGCCCCCTCCCTCTGCTCACACAGCTTGTCCGTAGACTAGTATTATCAGGAGAGGGAGGGGGCGTTCCTCCCCGCTCCACAGCACAGCGCGATTGGCGCCGCGAGGCAGAAGGACGTCTCTGGCTAATGGTCAGAAACGCCCTTCTGACTGTAAAGCGCTACGGTACCGGGACCGATAGCGCTTTACACCGGGCACGGATCGGGAAAGCCGACAGTGCGCTGAATTCAGCGCACTGTCAGCTTTCTGGCAGTATATAACACTGCCTGTGCCCAGATATGGTGAAAGGTCCTCTTTAAGTGTTTGATGTTGTAATTGTCTTGTGACCTTTGTGACGCGTAACTAGATGTCAGCTCAGCAAGATGGCGCTTACATCTTGAACTACACCCGTAGTCATGTGCAAAAGCAGGATGAGAGAAAGAGGAACCTCAGACTCTTCAGCCAACAGCAAGTCAACACATACATGTCCACGCCTCCATAAGATGCTATATAAGATGATGTTTATAGTAAATAAAGGAGAAGTTGTGTCCACCCTGACTGAGTGCAGAGTGTCATTTCTTTGAGCACGCTCCTTGTCCCTGCAGAATTAGGAAACCAGCAACCAACCAGAGATACTATTTAAGTATCAATCCAAAACAGCAGCTGTTTGCCAGATACATAATACTATATTCACCAAGGCTTCTCAATATTTGTTGGTTTTTTTTTTTTTTTTGCTTCTTCCAATAAGTCTCTCAGTTTCTTTTTGTACGCCACTGTAGGATTACCGGGGAAAAACTCATAGCAGTCTCTGCACAGTACTTCAAATGATTTAAAGCATAATTAACCCATTAAAGACCTGGCCATTTTTCGTTTTCACATTTTCTTTTTTCCCTCCCCACATTTCAAGAACCCTAACTTTTTCATTTTTCAGTTCACAGAGTCACATGATGGCTTATTGTTTACAAAACAAATTGTACTTTGTAATAACACCATTCAATATGCTCTGCAATGTACTGGGAAGCTGGAGAAAAAATTCAAAATGAGATGCAATTGTAGAAAAAATTGCATTTGCACCAATTTAATATGGGTTTAATTTTTACAGCGTTCACTGTGTGCTAAAAATGGCATATTACCTGTATTCTGCTTGTCAGTACAAACACGGCGATATCAAATTTATATAGTATTTACATAGTATACCTTTTCAAAAATGAAAAACTTTCCAAAAGAGAAAAAAAAAATTGTTTCGCCATGTTGTGACACCTGTAACTTTTTAATATTTACATGTATGGAGCTGGGTATGGAGTCTTTTTATGCGGGACAAGATGACGTTTTTACTTATACCATTTGGGGAAAGATCTGATGGTTTGATCACATTTTATTAAATTTTTTAGAATAGGCAAAGTATTGAAAAAAAATACTATTTGGCGATTTAGATTTTTTTACGCCGTTAACAGTATGGGATAAATATTTTAATAGTACAGCCATTTTGGAGCATGGGGGTACCTAATGTGTTTATGGTTATTTTTGTTTACTTACTCTGATATAGGAAAAGGAGGGTGATTTGAATTTTTTTATTTCTTTTCTACTTTTAAAAACCTTTTTTTTCTTCTTCTTCTTTTACGATCAGACCCCCTTGAAGCCTAGGGGATCCGATTGCTCATGCTATTCACTGCAATAGTACTGTATTGTTGTGAATAGCAAAATGCCATCAGTTCTATTAGAACAGTGTTCAATAGAACTAATGCAATGACGAGCCTGTGAGCCTTTAATAGGCTCCCAGCTGTCATAGCAACGGATTGCTGCCCCCTGACGATGTTCAGGAGGGCAGCAATCAGTGAAAAATGGTGGCGCTTGTGGCGCCTGAGAAATTTAGACACCGCGGTCCCGTTTGACCGTAGCTTTTAAAGGGTTAACATCCATAATCGGTGCAGGCCTGATACAGTAGCACCCTAGACCGTACAAAACTCCCAACACAAACACTAGCGACTTTGGCACATTCATCAAACACGCTTGTTTCAGCAATGCTCAAGATGTGCTGAACGTCTGTGGAGAAGATCTAACACATCTGTACATTTTCTTCAATTCTAGTTTGCGCTCAAAGGCTATTACTTTGTCCTTCATCTCTCAAAACAAGTCTTCCTCAGATCCTGACCCCTTCCATCTAGAAGTTACCCACTTTCAATAAAGAAGCAAATGAAAGAATAAAGAGATGTAGAATTTCATTGAAATGAGCCAAATTTACACTGCCCTTATAGCGATATAGATCTCCTAAATAGATAAATAGAAAGGACATGTTGAGGAAGGCAAGTACATGGAGGAATACCTACGTTTAACCCTTTTCAAACCAACACAAGGATATTCATCAACTGTGAGAATTACTTTTGATTAGTCAATCTTGGGACAAAAATATTAAACCAACAATGATTGGTTTGAGGATTTATAATAATAAATGATAATAGGGGGAGCATAGCCCAAACATACACGTGTGAAGATGTACAGCTCCTGAGCTCCCGGACCCCCGAGTGTTTTTTCTTCTATGCCAGGGGATCAGAGATCCTCCAGACTCCCAGGTAGCGATGGTCTGCCAAGTGGGCAAAAAAAAAAAAGGACTCTCCTCGTCATTGTCTGAGCCTCAGATAGCTCGTTTTCTGCTCTCCATGCCAGTGCCTCCAAAATAGTGTTAGCCTGCACCCCCCTCTCTGCACAGCCAGCACTATAACCACAGGTATCAGCTCCCCAGCTGCCTACACAGCCTCCTGAAATACAGCTCCAGCCTTCCCTGTTCTCTCTGATGGAGCCTGAGAGGATGAACACTTCCTACACAGAAGCTGGCTTCTATCACTTCAACCACTGCAAAAATAATGTTCTCAGCCCCACTGAAGTGCTCTTGCTGGCTTCCCCTGCCCTGGAGCAGTTAACCCTTGAGCTCCTGCCTCTTCTGCTTCATGGTGGACACACTCACACTGCTCAAACACAAGACTCTGCAGCCGTACTCTCAGCTCCTGTGTCCCAGCCTGCCTCTTCATCTCCAGGTCCTCTGCCATCAGCCTCTACCTCAGACTCTACGCCTGGAGCCATAGCAACCTCCTCTGGGGCACCCTGATGCCCCCTCCTTTCAAGATGGACACTATTGTGGCATGTTCCTCACCCTGGAGAGCCCACCTAACCTCTGTGGACGTCTTTGGTTCCTCTCAAAGGAGAGGACCCCCTTTTTACATCTGCTGTACTCAAGGGCTCCCAATGGTCTCCAAGCACCCTGCTATCTGCTATACCCTGATATACGTGGTCATGAACCGGACTTCAACTGCACCCTGGCTGCTCTTTGTACGCCACCATCCTCTGACCTGTCTGATTCTTCCCTGCAGGACGCTACCTACTTCTTCGGTTGCAGATCCAAGCACCCCAAGTTGGCAGTTATCTGGAACCTCCTCAGCTCTCTGCCAACTAAGATGGACTTGGAAACTATAGTCTGTCGGGTGGAGGCAAAACAGGAACGGATTATTGCAGAGATCAAGTCCATCTCCACGCAGGTTTCTGCTCAACAATATCAAACTGCCAATGTTTTGCTTCTGTTACTTATGCTGTACTCTGCACGGGAAAAAAATAAATGCTAAAAAGCAATGCTAGAATTGATGTTTCCTTTAATATCCCACCCAGAAAGAGTTAATAAAATGTAGTCAATAAGTTACAGGGCCCAAAATGGTGGCATTGAAAAGCACATCTAATACCGCAAACACCAAGCCCTCATATGGCCACATTGCCAGAAAATAAAAATAAAAATCTAGCTTGTACAATGTGAAGACAAAAACCCCAAAAGTCGCCAAACCATTAGGACATAAGTGGCTGCGACTAGAAGGAAATGTATATGCTGTGCGAGCGTTTTCATGGACACCCCATATTTAGAGCTTATGAGAGATAATACACCAGCGCTGATCCCCCAGAATGCCCCTCTTCCCCGTCCGTGTCATAGGAGCTAGTGGGAAAATAGAATGGGATTTGGTGTACCCAATTTACTCTGCACAGTTTACATATTCACTACGGGGTTACTAATGCTCACTACATCACTTGATAAATTCTTTGGAGGGGTGCGGTTTTCAAAATGGGGTCACTTTCTACAGGTTTCCACTCCTCAAGGGCTTTGTAAATGTGACATGGTTCCTGAAACTTATCACAGCCAGATCTGCCCTCTAAAAGCTCCTTGGCGCGGCTTCCCTTCTGCGTCTCGCTATGCGTCCATATATTAGTTTACACCCACAAGTGGGGTACTATGGTAGTCGGGAGAACTTGCATAACAAATTGTGGGATGTGTTTTCTCCTTTAACCCCTTGTGAATGTGAATATTCTAGGGCTAAACGAAAATATTAGTAAAATAAAATTTGAAAATTTCACCTCCATTTTGTATTAATTCCTGTTAAGCACTTATAGGGTTGAAATACTTGGTATATGTTGTTTTGGCTTATTTAAGGGGTGAAAACCCCCTTCATAACTGTATTAGTCCCTTAAAAAAATGGGTTTTGGAAATTTCTTGAAAATTTTGAATATTGTTGTTTCACTTGTAAACCTTCTAATGTCCGTAAAAAATAAAAAGGTGACTAAAGTTTGATGCCGACATAAAGTAGAGATCTGGGACATGAGATTTATGATATAATTTTGGCAGTCTGACTATCTGTATGCAATGCACTTCATTTCAAACTTTATAAAATGCATATTTTTCAAAATTTCCACCAATTTTCCTATTTTTTCATAATTAAACAAAACATATCAACCAAAATTTACTACTAACATGAAGTATAATGTGTTATGAAAAAACAATCTCAAAATCACTTTGGTAAGTTAAAACATTCCAAAGTTATTGCCACAAAGTGACACATATCAGTTTTGAAAAATCGAGCTTGGTCAGGAAGTCAGAAAGTGCCATCGGCGGGAAGGGGTTAATTCTAGAATCCCTTTAAGTATAACCCTAAACAATGTGAATTTTGCTATGATGAGGGCATGAGGAGGTGATAAGTCAATGTGTGTTTTCTTTTACATTCAGAAACATATGTAAGTCCAGTACATACAACTTTCCCAATTAGAGGGCAGCATGCTGCTCCTCATGCATGAATACTGCAAATATACAATAGTAAACAATATGAGAGCCCTCAGCTGA
Organism: Leptodactylus fuscus; assembly: GCF_031893055.1. NCBI lineage: Eukaryota > Metazoa > Chordata > Amphibia > Anura > Leptodactylidae > Leptodactylus > Leptodactylus fuscus. The sequence continues at coordinate 75,674,356 of NC_134267.1, forward strand.
GATTCCTATGAACTGGAAGACCATTATTCTAAGCCCAAGGTATATGAGCAGCTACAGAAGAATTATTATACTTGGATGCTCCTGGGGGCAGTACCATTTCCGTGGAGTAGGAAAATGAAGAATACTTAAAACTCAATTAACTTCTAACCTACATAAACTCCTTATCTATGTTCCTGGATTGTAACTCAGTAATCAGGGACAGCAGCCATGGTGGCACAAGCAGATGACAAAAGTTGGACCTGGCGTATCCTCATCCTTCATTTCCATGCAGACAAGAGAGATAATTATTTAACCTATATGTGCAGCTGCAAGACGTAGGTAGAGCAGCTTTAGTATGCAGTGAGGGGTAATAGATCTAATTGCAGATCTCAATTCCCAACAGCGTTTTTAATAGCAATTCGCTCCTTTACTATAAGGGCTATCATGAAGATTCTCATCTTTAACCCCTTCCTGACATCCGCCGTAATATTACAGCAGATTCAGGGTGTTTAAGTATCTTTTATACTGTAGACACCTTGCGCTAATGAAGACCAGGACTTCTTGGACACAGATGACTAATTTGTGTGTTTCACAGTAATTTTAAAAATTTTCTAAGTATTCTAGGGAAAGGGGAGCGATTTGAACTTTTAAAATTTATTTTTTTATTTTTACTTTGACCAAAGCACCAAAAGCTACAGATCAGAGCTGGCAGTGGCCACAGGCCTTAACGCCAGGCCTCTGCTGTGTAATACAGTAGAGACACAACAGTGATGGCGGCTGACATCCACTCGACATCCACTGTACTATTATGGCAGATGTCGGGAAGGGGTTACTAAAAATTTGTACATTTTTAATCTACAAAACTTTCAAGAAATGACAGGAGAAAAACATGTCTCCTGAGGTTCATAATTTGTGTTAGCTAACTGCTATATATGTAAAAACGTATGTTTTTTTTTGGTTTTTGTTTTTTTTAACAACCGCATTTGTAGTTTACAATAACTTGTATGTGTTTTTATGGAAACCCAGCATAAAGTATACTGGAATTTATTCATAAAGAGAAAAAAAAAAAGTACCGTATTTTTCGGACTATAAGACGCACTTTTTTCCCCCCAAATTTGGGGGGAAAAGAAGGGTGCGTCTTATAGTCCGAATGTGGCGCCTGGCACCCGCTGTAATAGAGAGGCGGATGCCGGCAAGGGATAGATGCAGGTGCCGGGGCCTGAGACATCGCTGCGCTCCTCTGCCCCATGAAGCCAGCAGCGGCGATGCTATTCCGCTCCTCCGTCCCCCCACCGCTGGCTTCATGCAGGGCAGAGGAGCGCAGCGATGTCTCAGGCCCCGGCACCTGTGCCAGCGTCTATCCCTCGCCGGCATCCGCCTCTCTAGTACAGCGGATGCCTGGTCAGTATCGGTGGCCCCTTCTCCCCTTCTGGGGACCGGCCCCGTACCTGTGAAGTTGCAGGCCGGCTCCTGCGCGGCGATATCGCAGGAGCCGACCTGTTCGGGTGACAGCCGGGAGCCTAATGAGGCTCCCAGGCCTGTCACTGCTATATTAGTATTGCGGTTGGGTCTAGGACCAGCCGTAATACTAATATAGAGAATGTCCCATAGACGGCAATACAGTTGTATTGCCGTCTATGGGACTTGCAATCAAGTGACCGCAGGTTCAAGCCCCCGGGGGGGGGAATAAAATAGTAAAAAAAATAAATAAATAAATAAAAAAGCTTTAAAAATATATAATAAAAATATGAAATAAAAGTTCTAAATCAGTCCTTAGAAAATCATAAGTCATAAACCGCCGGGTTTTTTTTTTTTCAATACAAGGTGATCTAAGCAATAGATATTCCCCAAAATGGTATAACTAAAAAGTACATCTGGCCCCGCAAAAAAAAAACAAAAAACACTCTATGCGTCCCCGTACAGCTGCAGGGTCACCTGTCAATGTGGCCTTGCAGCTGTTGCAAAACTACAACTCCCATATATTAAATATTTTACCATTTCTGCTTCAAATTTTTTTTTCCCTATTTTCCTCCTCTAAAACCTAGGTGCGTCTTATAGTCCGAAAAATGCGGTAGTAATACTGAAGATTTTGTAAATTGGTTAGGCTGCTCATAAAACATACCTGGTCAACAGTTTTGTTGAGTGTTGCAAGTAGCAAATGTCCTCGTCCATTGATTAAGTATTCCACAAGCACTGCCATATGGCTTTCTTCCTCCTCATCACTCCTAATCTCTCTATCCGCAGTACATAGTTTATTAACATCAGACAAAAATTCTCTTGCAGTGTCATTGCAGTGAACATTCATGATGTATCTGGAAAAAAAGTTTATAAATTTAAGCAACATAATATACAATGTGAGAGAGCAAACAAGATTGCAATAAAAGTAGGCAGTCAAAAGCAAGTAAAGAAGTACAGGACTACAGGTTACTTTATATAGCACAAAAGTTTTTTTTTGAAAAAGAACAAACTAAAACATTGTATAATATAATTTTCACCCATTTTACTCTGTCAACAGAGAGAATATAGAGGGAAAGGGAAAAATTGGGGGAAGAGAAAGTCAATAATCATCCTTCTAAACACCATCATTAACCCCTTTGCACTGGAGGAATTATTAAATTTTCGTTTTTGACACCTCTGCTTTCCAAACTCTATACTTTATTTTTCTGTTCTCAAGAGACATATTGCTTGCAGGACAAATTGTTCTTTGTGTTACTACCATGTATTATTCTCTTCAATGTACTGGGAAGCTGGAAAACAAATTCAGAATGGGGTGGATTTGAAGAAAAAGTATTTGTACAACATTCTTACAGGCTTCCAAGAGGTTTATGTCTGTTAAGGAGTAGTTGAGCATCAGAATGATGATGGGATAAAACTGAATGAAATGATCATGGAAGGTTTTTAGCTGTTGTTCAGACCCAGTCCAAAAGGATTAGGATACTGTCAATGAAGCAATAGTAGGCCAGAGGTTTGGTGGTGCAGGTAGACTGCATCTGAACAACAGTTGAAATCCTTCCATGAACATTTCTATCAGTTCCATCCCACCCTCAACCTGACGTTCAACAAGTCCTTAATGGAAATAAGCTTCCTGGACACTGTCATCAAGATACGGAGCAACAAAGTTGAGACATCACTGCATCGGAAGCCAACTGACCGCCCAACATACCTAAGATGGGATAGTTTTTATCCAAAACACAAAGAACTCCATTGTCTACTGCCAGGCTATTAGATACCATCACATATGCTCAGACCCTGTAGATATGGTCAAACACCTGGGTGACCTCAAAAAAAAATTCCAAGAATCCAAGAATGGATTTATTAAAATACAATACCAAACTGGAAAACAATCGGGTGCCTCTGGTCATCACATACAACCCACACCTGGAGATGTTGAGAGGAATCGCACGCAAACAACATCCACTATTGCAAGAAGACAACCGTCTAAAACTCAATGTTTTCAGACCTCCCTCTCCTGTGCTATAGACAGCTATGGGAAAAAGCTATGGGAAAAAGTCAGCTCCCACATATCGCAAGCTGACAGAGATCCCGACATAATACAGTGACTTGGGCATGTTAGATTCCCTCAGACATGCTTCCACTGCTGTTCCAGTTGCAGTCCAGGGTGTTGGCATCACTTTCTGGGGTGTCATAGTGGACTTGGTGACTCCCCTGAAACGAGCATTTTTCCCCCATAGACTATAATGGGGTTCGATATTCGTTCGAATAGTCGAATATTGAGGGGCTATTTGAAACGAATATCTAATATTGAATATTTTAGTGTTCGCTCATCTCTAATAAACTCTTTTCTGTGAAGCAGTGATGCTTTAACCGGTTAAGGACCGCCGTACGTAAAATTACGGCCTGCGGTCCAGGTACCTAAAGACCGGACTATTGTAAAAATACATCCTGTCTTTAGGTACCTATTTCGCGGGGGGATGGGTGCGGGGAGGACGGGGGTTAGGTGTTACTAACACCTAACCCCTTCCTCAATAACGTCCAGTCGGAGCTGAGTCCGACTGGACGTTTTAACCCTTTCGATCGCGCCGTGAAACATCGAAAGACAATTGAATCAGATCGGCACCCCCCGCGGCGAGATCTGAGGGTGCCGATAGCAGTAAAAGGTAGTCTGGGGTCTGGCCAGTGACCCCAGTCTGCCCGAAGCCCCCACATACCTGGTGATCCTGCCAGGACCTTCTGATGTCAGGCTGTGCGTCTACACAGCCTGACATCCTGCTACGGAATGCCATGTGGGACACCTGCAGGCTGTGTCTCACATGGCATTCTATATCAGCAAAGTATTGCTGATTGAAGTGTCCTAAATGGACACATGAAAAAGTAAAAAAAAATGTAAAAAAAATAAAATGAAGTGTATGAAAAAAATTAAGTTATAAAGCCCAAAAATCCCTTTTTCTCAATAGAAAATGAATTATATAAAAAAAGAACTAAAAAGTAATAAAAACAATGCATATTTGGTATTGTCGCGTCCGTAACAATCTGTACAATAAAACTGAAATATTTAATGTACACGGCGAACGCCGGAAAAAACTCGCCGGAAGTAATGATTTTTCGCCATCTCACCATACAAAATATGCTATAAAAAGTGATCAAAAAGTCATATGCATCCGACAACAGTACCAATAAAAAGCGCAGGTTGTCCCGCAAAAAATAAGCCCTCAACCAACTCTGTCAACCGAAAAATAAAAATGTTACGCCTCTTAGAAGATGCGATGCAAAAAACATTGATTTATGTCCCCAAATGTGTTTTTCCTCTGCAGAACTAGTAACACATAAAAAAATACTATAAATGAGGTATCGCCGTAACCGTACCGACCCGCAGAATAAAGGGAACATGTTACTTATACTGTACGCTGCATGGCGCAAAATTAAAAAAGTAAAACTCAATGCCAGGATTGATTTTTTTTTTTTTAAATCCAGCAAAAAAGGGTTAATAAAATGTATTCAATAAGATGTAGACACCCAAAAATGGTGTCATTACGAAATGCATCTCATCCCGCAAAGAATAAGCCCTTATATGGCCGCGTCACCAGAAACAAAGAAAATATAGCTTCTCACAATGTGAAGACAAAAACCCTCAAAAATCGCCAAATTATTAGAACACAACTGGGTGCGTCATGTAGGGAATATATAAGCTGTGTGAGCGGATATCAGGGGACACCCCAGATTTACAGCTTATGAGGGAACAGACACCAGAAGTGACCCCTAAAGTGACCCCCAGAGTGACTCCCCCAATCATAGGAGCTACGGGGACATAGTAGGGAATTTGGTCCTCCGCACAGCTTATACATTCCCTCTTCGCCATCCGCTGTGCAGTCACGTCCGGGATACTAATACTCACTACACCCCCTGATAAATTCTTTGAGGGGTGCAGTTTTCAAAATGGGGTCACTCCTGGTACCCCATGGAATCCACTTTTCTGGTACCTTACAGGCTCTACAAACATGACATGGCGTCCAGATACCAAACATCTGAATCTGTGCTCCAAAAGCCGCATAGCGCTCCTTCCCTTCTGCACCCTGCTGTACGTCCAAACTGCAGTTTATGACACATGTATGACACATGTATGACACTGGTGTACCCCCGGATAACGGACATAATGTCATATGTGGGTATAAACTGATACTAGGGCACAGCCGGACACAGAAGGGAAGAAGGGTCATTTGGTTTTTGGAGCACAGACGGTTTGGTTTTTGGATGCCATGACACTTTTGTAGAGCTGAAACGCCAGTAATTTGGAATCCCCTGATAAATTACCTTATTTTGGAAACTACACCCCTGAAGGATTTATCCAGGGGTACAGACAGCATTTTTAACCCCCAAGTGTTGCTATAACTTTATATATATAACTATAACTGTAGTGGATTGTGAGAGGTGAAAATGACCATTTTTCCAGGAATACGTCCTTTCAGTGCCTAATATATTGTGCCCGACTTGTATCAGAGATGAACGCTCTAAAAGCTGTTGTGCCTGGGATACCCGTTTAACAGTTTTTGGAGTGTCTCTGCTGACATAAGTCGGGCACAACATGTTGCACACTGAAATGGCAAATCTGTAAAATTTTCATTTTTAACTTCTCTATCAGTTGCGATTTCATTTCTGGAAACTAAATAAATGCAACACTCAAGGGTTAAAAATTCTCGCTACACCACTTGATAAATCCCATCAGTGGGGTAGTGTCCAAAATAGGGTGACATGTCTGCGGATTCCACTTTATTGGCAATTCAGGGGCTTTGCAAAAGTGGCAAAAAAAACCAAACTGTGCTCCAAAAACCAAAATAGCGCTCCTTCCCTTCTGTCCCCGGTTGTGCCCAAACAGCCGATTCTACCCACATATGGCATTAAGTACGTTATCCGGGGTACACCAGTGTCATACATGTGGGCATACACTGCTATTTGGGTACCCAGCAGGGTGCAGATGTAAGGAGCAATATGTGCTTTTGGAGTGCAGATTTAGATTCTTCGTTTTTGGACACCACGTCACATTTGCTGAGACCCTAAAATTGCCCCTACAAAATGGGGTCACTTCTTGGTGAATTCCAGTTTACTGGAACCTCCAGGGCTCTGCAAAAACATCATGGCGCCCAGAGGGTCCCTCTAAATCTGTATCCCAAAAGCTAAAACGCACAGTGGTCCTTCCCTTCTGAGCCCTGCTGTGTGCCCAAGCAGCAGTTTACACCCACATATATAATTTTTTGACCCCCGGGATGGCCCACTTAATAGTTTTAGGAGTGCAGGTCTCTGACAACACAAAGTGGGTGCAACGTATTGGGCACCGAAATGGCATATTTTTAAAAATTTCAATTTTCATTTTGTACATTAATTTTTGGGAAGCATTTTAGGCTCAAAATGATAATACCCCTTGATACATTCCTTGACAGGTGTAGTTTCTAAAATGGGGTCACTTTTGAGGGGTTTCCATTGTATTGATACTTTAGGGGCTCTGCAAATGCGACATGGCACCTGAAAACTATTCCAGCAACATCTGCCCTCCAAAATCCAAATAGCGCTCTTTCCATTCTGAGCCCCAGCATGTACCCATACAGCAGATTTTGGCCACATATGGGGTATTGCCGTGTTCAGAAGAAATTGTGTAACAAACTGTGGGGGGCTTTTAATTCTTAAACTATTTGCAAAATTAAAACTATGGCGCTAAATGGACAATTTATTGGGAAAAAAAAGTAATTTTTCATTTTCACGTCCCAATGTTAATAAAATCTGTGAAACACCTGTGAGGCCAAAATACTCACTCTACCCCTAGACAAATTCTATGAGGGGTGTAGTTTCCAAAATGGGGTCACTTATAGGGGGTTTCCACTGTATTGGTACTTTAGGGGCTCTGCAAATGCGACATGGGACCTGAAAAATATTCCAGCAAAATCTGCCCTCCAAAAGCCAAATAGCCCTCTTTCCATTCTGAGCCCCGCCATGTTCCCATACAGCAGATTATGACCACATATGGGGCATTTCTGTGTTCAGCAGAATTTGTGTAACGAACTTTATGGAGCTTTTTCTCCTTTATCCTCTTGTGAAAATTAAAAATTTGGGGCTAAATTGACAGTTTGTTGAAAAAAAAGTAATTTTTCATTTTCATGGCCCAATGTTAATAAAATCTGTGAAAGCTGTAGGGTCAAAATGCTCACTCTACCCTTTAATATGTTCTGTGGGGGGTATAGTTTCCCAAATGGGGTCACTTTTAGGGGGTTTCCACTGTATTGGTACTCTAGGGGCTCTGCTAATGCGACATGGCACCTAAAATTATTCCAGCAAAATCTGCCATCCAAAAGCCAAATAGCGCTCCTTCCATTCTGAGCCCCGCCATGTTCCCATACAGCAGATTATAGCCACATATGGGGTATTGCCGTGTTCAGGAGAAATTGTTTAACAAACTGTGGGGGGCTTTTACTCCTTTAACCCCTTGTGAAAATGAAAACTTTGGAGATAAAGTGACATTTTAGTAATTTTTCATTTACACATCCCAATGTTAGTAAAATCTGTGAAACAACTGTAGGGTCTAAATGCTGACTATACCCCTTGATGAATTCTGTGAGGGGTGTGGATTCTAAAATGGGGTCACTTTTGGGGGGTTTCCATTGTTTTGGTACTCTAGGGTCTCTGCAAATAAGGCATGGCGCTGAAAATTATTCCAGCAAAATCTGCTGTTCAAACACCCAGTGTCGCTCCTTCCCTTCCATGCACTGCCGTGTGCCCAAAAATCAGTTTACACCCACATGTGGGGTATTTCTGTGCACGGGAGAAATTGCACAATAAACTGTCAGATGCATTTTCTCCTTCAACCCTTTGTGAATGTGTTAATTTTGGGTCTAAATGAATGTATTAGTGAAAAAAAATGAAATGTCTAAATTTCACTGCCATATTATTTTTATTCTTATGAAATGCTTAAAGGGTTAACAAACATCCCAAATGCTGTTTTGAATAATTTGAGGGGTGCAGTTTTGAAAATGGGGTAATTTATGGGGGTTTCTATTATACAGGCCTTTATAATTACTTTCAGAACTGAAGTGGTCCCTAAAAAATTGGTTTGGAGAATTTTCTTGTAAATCTGGAAAATTGCTGTTACACTTGTAAGCCTTGTGACGTCCAAAATAAATTAAAATACAATCAAAAGATGATGCCAATATAAAGCAGAGATATGGGAGATAATATTTATTCATGTATTTGGATGGTATGACTATCCGCCTGAAAAGCAGAGAATTTCACATTTTGAAAATTGCAATTTTTTTCAAATTTCCATCAAATTTCCTAGTTTTTTTATAAATAAATGCAAAAATATTGATTAGTGTTTACCACTAACATGAAGTATAATGTGTTACGAGAAAACCATCTCAAATTCATTTGTGTAAGTTAAAGCGTCTCAAAGTTATTGCCATTTAAAGTGACATGTCAGTTTTGAAAAAAGAGGCCTGGTCTTTAACATACTTTTGGGCCTGGTCCTTAACCGGTTAAAGAAGTTGAGTCAGCAGGTCACCTGTTGACCACCATTGTGTAAGTGCAGTTGAATTTGGCCCACACTGCATTGCCCAGCTGTAGCTAGTTAGTTAGGAAGGATTCGGGAATTTTGCTCGTACTTCATGATTTTTATACTACTTGTGTTCATCCCGGTCTGTAGGAGTAAATTCTGATCTTCAGGCGTCTATTTCACAGATGGGTATGTCCACAATAACGGATAAAATGTCTGGTTGCATCTAGAGAGATCTTTGATACTAGGAGGTTTAAAGAGGCACTAAAATTTTTCCCTCTGTGACTGATAAGCTTCTTAGAGAATTATATAAGCAATATGGGAAAGTGTTTTACTGCCCAGTTTCCTCACTGTGCAATGTCAAGAGAAAGTACATGGAATATTTTTTTGGGTGGTTATTACTATAGTGGGTTTTGGCTTTGGTTTATTTGCCTACATTAAACTTGTTCACTTCATTTGATTAGAGGATATTGGAGGATCTCCATTGGTCCTTCCTCCCATTTGAGGGGCAAAAAAAAAAAAAAAAAAAGAACCCTCTATGTAGGTGTAAACTGCCGCTTGGGCACACAGCAGGGCTCAGAAGGAAAGGAACTTCTGAGCCCACTTTTTAGCTTTTGGGGTAAAGATTTATTGGGACTTTCTGGGCGCCATGTTGTTTTTGGAGAGCCCTGGAGGTGCCAGTAAACTGGAATTCCACAAGAAGTGACCCCATTTTATAGGGGCAATTTTAGGGTCTTTGAAAATATGACATGGTGTCCAAAAACCATCAATCTAAATCTGCACTCCAAAAGCACATATCACTCCTTCACATCTGTGCCCTGCTGAGTACCCAAAGGGGAGTGTATGACCACATGTATGACACTGGTGTACCCCAGATAATGTACTTAATGCCATATGTGGGTAGAAACGGCTGTTTGAGCACAGTCAGACACCGAAGGGAAGGAGTGCGATTTTGGAGCACAGTTTGGTTTTTGGACGTCATGCCACTTTTTCAAAGCCCTTGAATTTCCAATAAAGTGGAATCCGCAGACATGTCACCCCATTTTGGGCACTACCCCACTGATGGGATTTATGAAGTGGCATAGCGAGCATTTTTAACCCTTGAGGGTTGCATTTATTTAGTTTCCAGAAATGAATGCGCAGCTAATGAGAAGTTAAAAATTAAGTTTTTCTAGAGATTCACCAATTCTCCTACCTTTACATGTCTTCTGCGTGCTGCCGTTCGATAGAAATCCGGGTTTTCTTCAGTATGCAAATGAGTTCTCTCGCAGCACTGGGGCGCGGTCCCCAGCGCTCAAACAGCACTGGGGCATCCCCAATGGTGCGAGAGAAATCTCCAGTGATGCCTGTATCTTCTACTGGAACACCCTTTCCCTGTGTCTTCCTCCGTTCTGGGTTACAATCTTCTAGGCATGTGCAGTCGGCTCTGCCATCGGGCCTAAGGCAAAGTTGACTGTGCATGCCCACCGGCCACAAGAAAATGGCCACTTACACAGTAAACTGTGAAAGCGGCCATTTTTTTACACAGTAAGCTGGTGTAAGTGGCCATTTTCTTGTGACCGGCGGGCATGCGCAGTCGGCTCTGCCTGAGGCTTAGAAGACACATGAGGAGGGCGCTCCAGAAGAAAGAGGAATTGCTGGACCGCCCCCCAGTGCTGTGAGAGAACTTATTTGCATACCAAAGAAAACCCGGATTTCTACCGAACAGCGGTGTGGAGAAGACATCTAAAGAGAAGAATAGCCTTTCTTAAGGCTATTCCTACGTTTTAGTCAGAAAACAAAAGGTATCCAATGATGGGATTCTTTTAAAAATGCTCTCAATACCCCAGGATGAATCCTTCAGGGGTGTATTTTCCAAAATAAGGTCATATATCAGGGGATTCCACTTTACTGGCGTTTCAGCTCTGCAAAAGTGTCATGGCATCCAAAAACCAAACAGTCTGTGTTCCAAAAACAACCCTTCTTCCCTTCTGTGTCCGGCTGCGCCCTAATATCAATATATACCCACATATTCTATTACATACGTTATCCTGAGTACACCAGTGTCATACTGGTTGGTAAACTGCAGTTTCGGCAAACACAGAAGGGTGCAGAAGGGAAGGAGCGCTATGCGGCTTTTGGAGTGCAAATTTGATGTTTGGTATCTGGACGTCATGTTTAGAGCCTGTAAGGTACCAGAGAAGTGGATTCTCCAAAGGAGTGACCCCATTTTAAAAACTGCCCCCGACAAATTTATCAAGGGGTGTAGTGAGTATTAGTATCCCAGACGTGAATGCTCAGCGGATGGTTAAGAGTGAATATGTATGCTGTACGGAGTACATTGCAAACACCAAATTCCCTACTATGTTCCAGTAGTTCCTATGATTGGGGGAGTCATTCTGGGGGTCACTTCTGGTGTCTTCCTGATACACGCTCTCGCACAGCTTATACATTCACTTCCTGCCGCAGCCAGTTGTGTTCTAATAATTTGGCGATTTTGGGGGTTTTTGTCTTCACATTGCTAGATGCTAGATTTTCTTTATTTTTCTGGTGATGTGGCCATATAAGGGCTTGTTGTTTGCAGGATGAGATGCATTTTGTAATGCCACCATTTTTGGGTGCCTACAATTATTGAATACATTTTATCAATCAATTCTGGCATTGATTTTACCTTTTAAATTTTTCACCATGCAGCGTACAGTATAAGTAACATGTGACCTTTGTTCTGCGGGTCAGTACAATTACGGCAATACCTCATTTATATTATTTTTTTATGTCAAACTAATTTTGTAGAAAAAAAAAAAAAAAAACATTTGGGGACATAAATCAATGATTTTTGTATCATCATCTTCTGAGAGGCGTAACATTTTTATTTTTTGGTTGACAGTGTTGGCTGAGGACTCAATTTTTGCGGGACAACCTGTGCTTTTTATTGGTTGTTTTGTGGGGTACATATGACTTTTTGATCACTTCTCATAGCATATTTTGTAAGGTGAGCTGGCGAAAAAAATCACTACTTCTAGCGGGTTTTTTCCCCTTTTTTTTTTTCCTCGATGTTCACTGTGTGCATTAAATATTGTTTCAGTAATATTGTACAGATCGTTACAGATGCGACGATACCAAACATGCATGGTTTTTATTATATATATATATATATATATATATATATATATATATATTCTCTTTAAGAAAAAAAAAAAAAAAAAGGGTAATTTTGGTATGATTTCATTGCTGAATCAATATTCTACACTGCCAGACACATCATACACATGTCTGGTAGTGTATTCAGAAAGTCAGGCTATTATGCAATGTTATGTGTAGTGGTTTGCTGCATACACACATGTATATTGGAGACTCTTTTTGCATATAATTAGGATCTGGATATTTGCCATTTGTTCCTTACTTTGCAGTCTGTTATTACCTACCCAGTCTGTCTTTATTTGTCTAATGACACAATAGTGTTTAACCCTTTAATGACCGGCCAATAGTAAAATTACGTCGGCACTGATAGGTCCTTCCTGACTGCCCTATTGTAAAGTTACACCGGGCAGTCAGGCAAGGACGTAATAGAGCGGGTGTTAGATATATCTGAAAGGTAACACCCGCTCCATAACCCCCCCATCGGAGCTCAGCACTGATAGGGGTTTTTAACCCCTTGGATGCAGTGATCAAACCTGATCGCTGCATCCAACGGGATGCGCAATCGTTCCCCCAGCACCCCCTGCGGCGAGATTGGGTGTTGCAAGTATTTAGTCTGTATTATGCAGCCTGGGGTCTGGCCACTGCAATTCTAACTTTGTCGTCTACTTGATTAAATGTCCATGCGGTCTCGCATACGTTGGGGAGACCACCCAACGTGTGCGAGACCGCATCAAACAACATAAATCCAATATTCGCTGTCAAAACCTATTATTACCCATTCAAAGTTAGAATTGCAAGTAAAGTAATCATGAATGGGAAATGTCTGGCCAGTGTGAGGGTGATATATCTTGTCGCCTCTTAAGATGTTAGAGCACTGATGGCAACTGAGGCATGGAAAAGTGCCGTGTCGTGGACTGCTGAGAAAACTCTGACGTGATTTTTTTCTGATTGGTTCTGACGTGAAAAAATCACGTCAGAGTTTTCTCAGCAATTCTAACTTAGTCGTCTACTTGATTAAATGTCCATGCGGTCTCGCATACGTTGGGGAGACCACCCAACGTGTGCGAGACCGCAAACAACATAAATCCAATATTCGCTGTCAAAACCTATTATTACCCATTCCATCACACTTCATTCACGCAGGGCACAATATCTCACAGCTTAGATTCCAGGTCCTCGAACATGTGGCTATGCCACGTAGGGGTGGAAACAGGACCACCCTTTTGAAAAAACGCGAAGCCTATTGGATACATAGGCTTCAGACCATGGAACCCCGTGGACTGAATAGAGAGTATGAAATCCAATCATTCATATAGGCTAGTGTTCTGTTTCATGGGGCTATTTTGTATGTTATATGCACCTAGTTATATCACCTGATTTATTTACCTGCTTATTTCACAGGCTTGTTAGGACCACCTCTGACTGAACCCCCCTGGGCCCGCCGTCGTTGGTATCCTTCATTGTTTCATCCTATTATTATTATTTTTATATTTTTTTATTTTCTCTTTTATTTATTTTTTTTTCATTTTTTGTTTTTTGTTTTTTTCTTTTTTTAATTTTTATTTTTTAATTTTTTTCTTGATATGCCAAGAATAAAAATTCTTTTTACATTTATTTTTTTCTATTTTGTCAATTTATTTTCCCAATTTTTCTGGTTTTCATTTTTCTCTCTATTCATTCTTGTCTTTGTTACTTCAGCTGTGGTGTTCTTCCCTTCCATTTCATTTGTCTTTTGTTTCTTCTTCTATTTAGGTCACTACAATAACTGTTATACATCTATTCATCACTGCTATTCATACAGTTAATTTCTTTCTCACCAGTTAACATAGGGGCTTCTATTATCACGGATCATTATAGGTTAACGCCACTATGCTTGACTTCGGTTTCCCATTTAAGATAAGATAAGATAATCCTTTAATAGTCCCACCTTGGGGAAATTTCAGCGTGTTACAGCAGCATAGTAATACAGATACAGGATAATACAGAGTAATATGTTACAGACGTAGACACAGATAAGCTGAGAAGAGAAGATATACTAGGAGTCCATGGCAGCTAAGGAAAAACAGAAGAGAAAGAGGAAGACCTCATGGTCATCCTCATAATCATTAGTTCTCTGTGCGGAGAGCTCTTCGTTTGGTCTGATGTAGATTATACAGCCTGGTCGCGGTTGGAAGGAAGGACCTGCGATAGCGCTCCTTCTCACACTTGGGGTGAAGCAGAGGGTCGCTTACAGTGCTGCCAAGTCCCATCAGGGTCCCATACATGGGGTGGGATTTGTTCCCCCGCATGGAGGTCACCACAGACAGTATCCTTCTGTCACCCACCACCTGTACTGGGTCCAAGGGGCTCCCCAGGACAGAGCTGGCCCTCCTGATCAGCCTGTCAAGTCTATTTCTGTCCCTGGTTGATATACTGCTTCCCCAGCAGGCCACACCGAAAAAGATGGCTGAGGCAACCACAGAGTTGAAGAAGGCCCTAAGAAGTGTCCCCTGGACTCCGAAGGCCCTCAGCCTCCTGAGCAGGTAGAGTCTGCTGTGGCCCTTTCTGTGCAGCACCTCCAGGTGATCAGCCCAGTCTAGTTTATTATTGAGGAGCACGCCCAGGTACTTATAGGTCCTGACTATCTCAATACATGTTCCTTGGATCTCCACCGGGGTCGGAGCACCTCTCCGTTTACTAAAGTCCACCACCATCTCCTTGGTCTTCCCAGCATTAATCCTGAGCTGGTTCTGCTGGCACCATTCAACAAAATCCCGGTTTAAGTCTCTGTATTCCCTATCATCGCCATCAGTGATAAGGCCGACTATAGCAGAGTCATCGGAGTACTTCTGTAAGTAACAGCTGGATGAGTTGTGCCTGAAGTCAGCAGTGTACAGTGTGAAGAGGAATGGGGCAAGAACTGTACCTTGAGGTACCCCCGTACTACAGATCACAGTGTCAGACACACAGTCCTGGGCTCTCACATACTGAGGGCGGTTCTCCACTTTAGTCACTTAGCCTCCGGTTACTATCCTTGTTCTGGCCTTTGCGCGCATGCGCCGACCCGCGCATGCGTGCCTCCTACCCGCTTGTCATCACATACGTAGGCGCGAGTCGGACCAATCATGTTAGGTCCAGCGCCATTTTTAAAGGGCGGCTTGACGCCACTCTGACCGCGCTCTTCCCACGGCAGACTGCCTGATTTCTTTTTTGCGCAGCATAGACTCATCCACAGCGGGCTTGGCTTGGTTTCAGCGGAGGTAAGGTCCCCCTAGAGGACGAGCAACTACATTACTGAGTTTTCTGTTTGTACCTACCCTTAGTATCATACATTGTACTGATTGCAGGTATCTGTGAGCCTCCATTACTTGGACACTGGTCCTATTTACTCCTGTTTCTACTGCAAGACAGGTGGCATTTTTACTTTCATCTTTTTTATTGCCTACTATTATTTTATTATATTCAAGTACACTATTTACCTTGACTAGGTGCACTTCATAGATATTTACTGTACCATCCTTGTTGTTGACAAACCTCATGCATGGCTCTCGTATGGCTTATTTGTATATATAGTGTACATGTTTGTATATACCTTTTTCTGTATCATGATGTGTCACACCACTGTATCACCACTGCAATTAATTGATTTATTTATTTTTTTGAAATTTATGTAGAGTCTGACGAAGGTCGACTAAGACCGAAAACGTTCACTACTGAACTCTACTAATAAAACACGTTTGGTTGGACACCACTTTTTTGTGAAGCTCCTCTTTATTGTTTTATTATGTACATGGGAATACCCCTTTAACCTCCGGTCAGAGCCGAGTTCCAATCGGAGGTTTTAACCTTTATCCTAGTCCCACCATGGAGAAATTTCAGTGTATTACGGCAGCATGGTAATACAAATACAGGATAATAAACAGTAATATATTACAGAAGGAGACACACATAAGCTGAGCAAAATACTAGGAATCCATAGCAGCAAATGAAGAAAAGAAATAAAGACGACTTCAGGATCATTTAGTTCTCGGTGTGGAGTGATTTTGCTTGGTCTAATGTAGATTATGTATCCTGACCATGGTTGGGAGGAAGGACTTATGATAGCTCTCCTTATTACACTTGGGGTGAAGCAGTCGGTCACTTACAGTGCCACCATGTGCCATTAACCCCTTTGATGCCGCGATAAAACAGGATCAGGGGGTAATCATACACATTAGGGAGAGTGTGTGTCTACATAGGCGTACGGAAACTTACAAGTCATTCCTGCTCCGCTAGGGTTTCTGGGTAAAAAATATGCAAATCTATTCTCCAGGATGTAATTAGGAGAACAGTGCCTCTGTATGCTTCCCTCCAGGGACAGCACCCTTAACATCATGCATGACTCAGTTAAAAAGCCTACTGACATGAGGTGGAGTTTATTGCCAAATTAGTATTTCTATTCCAAAAGGAACAGATTCCCAGCTATGGACAGCGCTGTTTCGGTCTTTTAGACCTTCTCAGCATAGCGCAGGGATACTGATTAAACAATACATGCAAGGAGTTCCGCGATGCCTAATGTCCCTCTGGTTACCCCATGCGGGGTGCCCATATGTACACTCACCGGCCACTTTATTAGGTACACCTGTCCAACTGCTCGTTAACACTTAATTTCTAATCAGCCAATCACATGGCGGCAACTCAGTGCATTTAGGCATGTAGACATGGTCAAGACAATCTCCTACAGTTCAAACCGAGCATCAGTATGGGGAAGAAAGGTGATTTGTGTGCCTTTGAACGTGGCATGGTTGTTGGTGCCAGAAGGGCTGGTCTGAGTATTTCAGAAACTGCTGATCTACTGGGATTTTCACGCACAACCATCTCTAGGGTTTACAGAGAATGGTCTGAAAAAGAAAAAACATCCAGTGAGCGGCAGTTCTGTGGGCGGAAATGCGTTGTTGATGCCAGAGGTCAGTGGAGAATGGCCAGACTGGTTCGAGCTGATAGAAAGGCAACAGTGACTCAAATAGCCACCCGTTACAACCAAGGTAGCCAGAAGAGCATCTCTGAACGCACAGTACGTCGAACTTTGAGGCAGATGGGCTACAGCAGCAGAAGACCACACCGGGTGCCACTCCTTTCAGCTAAGAACAGGAAACTGAGGCTACAATTTGCACAAGCACATCGAAATTGGACAATTGAAGATTGGAAAAACGTTGCCTGGTCTGATGAGTCTCGATTTCTGCTGCGACATTCGGATGGTAGGGTCAGAATTTGGCGTCAACAACATGAAAGCATGGATCCATCCTGCCTTGTATCAACGGTTCAGGCTGGTGGTGGTGTCATGGTGTGGGGAATATTTTCTTGGCACTCTTTGGGCCCCTTGGTACCAATTGAGCATCGTTGCAACGCCAAAGCCTACCTGAGTATTGTTGCTGACCATGTCCATCCCTTTATGACCACAATGTACCCAACATCTGATGGCTACTTTCAGCAGGATAATGCGCCATGTCATAAAGCTGGAATCATCTCAGACTGGTTTCTTGAACATGACAATGAGTTCACTGTACTCCAATGGCCTCCACAGTCACCAGATCTCAATCCAATAGAGCATCTTTGGGATGTGGTGGAACGGGAGATTCGCATCATGGATGTGCAGCCGACAAATCTGCGGCAACTGTGTGATGCCATCATGTCAATATGGACCAAAATCTCTGAGGAATGCTTCCAGCACCTTGTTGAATCTATGCCACGAAGAATTGAGGCAGTTCTGAAGGCAAAAGTGGGTCCAACCCGTTACTTGCATGGTGTACTTAATAAAGTGGCCGGTGAGTGTATATGTCCTAGAGACTAGTCCTGACATCTCCAACTTCTAGGGAGCTTTGCCATGGACACCTTCCAGTGGATGTCATCATCCACCTTCTTCACAGAGCTCTATGACTGATTAAGATGAAATAAAAGATATAAAATTTTATTTAGCAATGAAGAGCATTTCTAATCGTGACAGACTTTCCTATAATAGCTAGAGAGAAGGAGACTGCCACCCAGTACTAAAAAGATAATGTTATATACCACTGCAAAGCTGACAATGCTGTTTTTTGTTGTGTTTTTTTTTTACTTATTCCATAGAGATCAAGGCCATTGATTTCGACTAGGAGTCACCATTACAGCATCCTTCACAGTACAATGTAAGTCTTGTATCGATAATATTGAACCCTAATGTCGCCAACAGTAGAGATACAGGTAACAAACAAACAAACAGCACCCATATATCTGAAATGAGGAAAGATTACAGCAAATCAAAGTTTTCGGAAGATTTCTAATGAACGATAGATCTAACACAACAGGAAACTTGTATGTACCAATTTATTGGCATATTTTAATGTTTTTAATATTGTATAACTTTTTTAGGGGTATTTATTATTAAATGTTAAGTTTTATGATTTATGTTATGTTCTTAAGTGATAATATACTTGTGATTTTCTGATGTCTACTCTTCTCTGTAGGGTTTGGTCAGATTGTGGGCCGTCTGCTTCTTGTTTTCCATATTTTATGACTCTTCAACTCGGCCTGGACAGACAGACACAAAAACTATGTGTATGGGCTCATTGAAATATATTGGTCTGTACTTTTATCCATAAC
This sequence comes from Leptodactylus fuscus, assembly GCF_031893055.1. NCBI lineage: Eukaryota > Metazoa > Chordata > Amphibia > Anura > Leptodactylidae > Leptodactylus > Leptodactylus fuscus. Next base: position 75,693,044 of record NC_134267.1, read on the forward strand.
TGCAATTACAAACAGTAGTCAATTTGATGTCGTATATGGTTTCAATTGCAACTGGATTTTATAGGAAGGGTCTAGCATAATGAGAAAACCAATTCATTATAAAAAAAAATGCTTTTTTGGATTATTCTGTTCAAAAGAATATAAAGGAGGCATTCCAAATAAAATAGATCTGTTCTGAATAATTTAAAAGACCTTTTTAATTCATCGTTGATTTACAATTTTCTTTCAGGTGTCAAGTTTTCTTGCTGAATATAATACTGCAGTGTTCTAGAATATTAAATTGCTGTCAAACAGTGAGAACTGTGTACTGCCAAGAGGGGGCTAACTTAATTATGAAAAGAGCCTCAATTATACAAAGAGTCTTATGACAATCATCTCTACATGCAAACAGCTGACTGAACCAATCATATGACCGATGAGATGAAGGGAATGTGGCTGCTAAAACCCTTTACTGAACTTCTAAGCCATCGGCTCATGTAATAGTAAAATCATAGTTGCAATGCAACGTCAATTACTCCTTTTGGTAACGAAAATTAATAAATAAAAATAAGGAACTTTGCCAGTCAAGCTACATTTACATCTGTGGTGGAAACCCCTTTGGAGATTTCCTCATAGAGTCTGTCAAAAATCAGCAGAGAAATGGTGTCTGCCTATTTCAGTTTGAAAACAACACCAGACAAACCCTACCGTAGTCAATGGAGTCTGCCAGGCTCTGTGTGTAACATTGTGTCTGCATTTATATTTGGCAAGAAACTCTGTGTGTAACCTCTGTTTTAGCAGTTCATGAACCCGAATAATGGAGATGCAATACTAGTGTGATCCTAGCACCATGAAAACAATTTCATTGCATTGCTGTTGAAATTATGTTGGTTTTACAAAAACTATCATATTCATTTGAAGTTCGGTTAAAAAAAAAATCTAACAGATTCCATATAGGATTTAACTGGGTGCTGTCTGCGTTTTCACAGACCCAGTTATTAGACAAGATAGACAGACCCATAAACATGGGCAGTAATAGGACTTTCTCCATATTTAAGCTAAGTTCTGAGATTCGCACACATATCCGTAAAACTATGGATGTGGGTATAGGGTCATAGAAACAAGTGATTCTGCATATGATCACAATTATGGTTCGATAATTGATGAATTCAAGAGGTTAAAATCCTCACTTGGAGCTCAGCTCCAACCCGGGGTTAGGGTCCATTCACAGGGAGGAAAATGGCATTGAATTTGGTGCTGAATTTCTTTTTCTGCTAGCAGAAAAAGGAACCCATTAAAGTCAATGGAAGGCTGTTTTTTTTTCAGTGCTGAAATTCAGCACCAAATTCAGCGCCATTTTCCTCCGTGTGAACGGACCCTTAATTGAGCAAGTGTTAGCGGTCAGTAGCAGCTAATACCTGCTCCCGATGCCACGCAGATAGAGTGCTTCCAGTACTTTTCTCTCATGCGGAAACCACAAGAACCCCAATATAGTCTATGGGGTCCTTGAGTTTCCTTTTAAGTAACCGCTTTTATGCGTATAGGTTTCCTTTCGGGGGGAGTTCCCCAAGTGAACTCCTTGAACCGAAACCCAAACACATGTGAATAGGGCCTATCTTCCATTACAAAAGTATGTTAGAGTCAATGAGAATAGACACAGAATCAGTCTGTGACAGCTAAAGTCCATGGGGGGGGGGGAGAGAGACACATTTCATAGTGTTTCAACTCATTTAACCCTTCCCACCGTGGCCATTGTTTGATTTTTGTTTTATGTTTTTGACCACCCTTCCAACCCTATAGTGACTATTTCTCTGCTCCCAGAGCCATACCAGGTCTCAATATCTGCGAGAAATTATTCTTCATGATGCTACCATTAATTACTCTGTATAATGTACTGGGAAGCTGGGAAAAACATTCAGAATGGGGTGGATTTGAAGAAAAAGTGCATTTGTTCGACTTTCTTATGGGCTTCCTTTTTACGGCGTTCACTGTGCAGCCAAAATACATGTCATGTGTATTCTATGTTTCAGTACGATTCCGGGGATACCAAATTTATATAGTTTTATATACATTTTAACCCCTTAACAAGAATCCAGAACTGTGCAAAAAATTTGCTTTTCTAAAAGTCGCCATATTCTGACACCCGTAACTTAGCATAGGACGTTGTTTTTTTTTGCTTTGATCACTTTTTATTCAAATTTTTATCAGTGGCAAAACAGTGGAAAAAAAACGGCGGTTTAGCACTTTTGATTTCTTTTCCTGCTAAAGCGTTTACCATACAGGAAAAATATTTTTATAAATTTGAGAAGATGGTGTTGTCATGGAGAGCTTACCAGAAACCGAATTACCGATAAGTACTAATTCTATTTTCTCAAATGCCCTCCAAGACAGCACCATAGGAGGAATGCCAAATAACTCTGAGGCTTGGGTGGGAGACTGGCGCTTGCAATGCCTTCCTTCCAGAGGAGAGTTCCGACATGAGAGAAAGGTCCAATCTATAATGTTTGGTAAAAGTATGGACCAAAGACCAAGTAGTTGCTCTTCAAATTGGTCTAAAAAGAGGCATTTGCTCTCTCAGCCCAAGAAACGGACATGACTATGGTAGAATGAGCTTTAACATGTCTCGGTGGAGATCAACTCTGACACAGGTATGCCCCACAAATCTTGTAGCAAGGGACTTCCTTCAAAATGTTTTCTTTTTGTTAGAGACATAATATTGAATAAAAAGATTTTGATCCCTTCTCTAGTCTGAAGAGGCTTTCAGATAAGAAAGGATAGTTCTACAAACCTCTAGCCCATAAAATGATTCTTCCCTCCTGTCAAACCAATGTTGACCAAAGGATGTAAGAATGATCTTTTTAGACATATGAAAATCGGAAACTACTTTAGGAAAAAGGGTAGGGACTATTCTGTAAATTTTTAGGAAAGGCTCTCTGATAGAGCCTGAATTTCATTAACTCTTCTGGCAGATGTTATAGCAACCAGAAAATCCGCTTTCTAGGACAATTCCCTGATAGCCTCAGTAATTGGTTAAAAGGGATGCAGTGGTAGACCTTTAAAGGGATTTTACAAGTAAAATCAATTTTTTTTCTCGTTGACACGTAGAAACAGCCTTAAGAAAGGCTATTCTTCTACCTTTAGATGTCTTCTCCGCGCCGATGTTCGGTAGAAATGCCGGTTCTCATTGGTATGCAAAAGAGTTCTTTCACAGGACTGGGGGCATCCCCAATGCTGCGATAGAAGTCTCCAGCGCCGCCTCCATATTAACCCTTTCCCGCCTATGACATTTTTTGATTTTCATTTTTCGTTTTTGACTCCCCTCCTTCTAAACCCCATAACTTTTTTATTTCTCCGCTCCCAGAGGCATATGAGGTCTTAATTTTTGCGGGACAATTTTTTCTTCATGATCCCACCATTAATTATTCTGTAAAATGTACTGGGAAGCAGGAAAAAAAAATTCAGAATGGGGTGGAATTGAAGAAAAAATGCATTTCTGCGAATTTCTTACGGGCTTTGGTTTTACGGCGTTCACTGTGCAGCCAAAATGACATGTCCGCTGTATTGTGTGTTTCGGTACGGTTCCAGGGATACCAAATTTATATGGTTTTATTTACATTTTGACCCCTTTAAAAAATGTAAATTTTTTTTTTTTTTTTTTTTTTTTAAAGTCGCCATATATCTGACAGCCGTAATTTTTTTATACGTCAGTGTACGGGGATGCATAGGGCGTCTCTTTTTGCGGGGCCGGGTGCTCTTTTTAGTTCTACCATTTTCGGGAAGTGCTATTGCTTTGATCACTTTTTATTCAAATTTTTATCAGAATCAAAACAGTGGAAAAAAAGGCAGTTTGGCACTTTTGACTATTTTTCCCGCTACGGCATTTACCGAACAGGAAAAATATCTTTATATATTTGTAGAGCGGGCGATTTTGGACACGAGGATACCTAACGTGTATGTTTCACAGTTTTTAACTACTTTTATATGTGTTCTAGGGTAAGGGGGGTGATTTGAATTTTTAATACTTTTTATATTTTTTTTATATTTTTTCTTCACTTTTTTTTTTTTTTTTTTTTGCATTTATTAGACCCCCCCTATGGGTGTTGAACCCCAGGGGGTCTGATCACTAATGCAATGCATTACAATGCTAATGCATTGCAAAAAATCATCCTTTCTTTTGCAGGCTGCATAGACCAGCCTGCAAAAGAAAGAGATTGCAGTCCGGCCAGGGAGCCTTATAAAGGCTCCCGGCTGTCATGCCAACGTGACGTTGGCCCTGGAGCACCGGCAAAATGGCAGCGCCCAAGCGCCGTCGGAAAAATGGCGCCTCCGGCGCCTTTGACCGTGGTGCCGGAGGGGTTAATGCCTCCAATCGGTCCAGGGACCGATCGGAGACAGAGTCAGTTGTCTACTGCTTAAAGCACACCCGACATGCGCCGTACTATTACGTCGGATGTCAGGAAGGGGTTAAGGAACGGCCTCTCTTCGTGTCTTCTTCTGGCGGTGGCTTCAAACTTCTAGGCCTCAGGCAGAGCCGACTGCGCATGCCCGTGGCCACAAGAAAAATGGCTGCTTACACAGTAAGTGGCCATTTTTTTGTGGGCGGCGGGCATACGCAGTCGGCTTTGCCATAAGCCTAGAAGCCTGAAGCCACTGCCAAAAAGACGCAAAGAGAGGCCTATCCTGAAGAAGATGGAGGCAGCCCTGGAGAGTTCTCTCACAGCATTGGGGCCGCCCCACTGCTGTTTGAGCACTGGGGCCCGCACCGAGTGCTGCGAGAGAACTCATTTGACATCTAAAGGTAGGAGAAGAATAGCCTCTTAAGGCTATTTCTACGTGTCAACAAGAAAAAATTCAATTTTAATGGAATAATCCCTTTAAGGACTACGCTGAGATCCCATTGTCGAAATAAAGTCTTTTTTCCTTGGAAGAAGTCTACAGGCCCCAGAAAAAAAAAAATTCTCTCTTTACCCATCGATGGTTAGTGAAGTCAGAATAAAAAAAATAAATAAATAAATTCTAAAGTCTGATACTTGTAACTTTAAAGTACAAGTTTTTAGACCCTTATCTAGCCCCGCCTGCAAGAAATCCAAGATTTTTGCTATATTTGGGCGGTTAATATCAGGAACACTACCGCCACACGCAGGAAAGGAATTTCTTCCACACCTTATTGTAAATAGCATGGGTAACTTTTCCTTCCTGCCTGGAAGGTTTGAATAACTAATTCAGTCAACTCTTGACTTCAAGGAGGTTTCAGAAGCCAGGCTGCTAACCAGAGTTTCTGGGGGTCTGGATAGAATATTGGACCCAGATGTAGAAGGTCTGGGAACCAACGGAAGAACCATAGGGTCCACTATCTTGAGATTGTTTAGAAGGCTAAACCACCCTCTTGGCAATACTGGGGCTATCAAAATGATCTTTAGAATCTCCTTGATGATCTTTTGCAGGACCCTTGGAAGTAATGAAAGCGGAGTAAAAGCATATGCCAGGGTGAACTCCTAGTTGTGGGAACCCAAGGTTTTCTTGGGTTGAGTGATAAGAACTGAGGAACTTTTGCATTTTGATGATGGGCAAATAAGCTTACCTCCAGAGTTCCCCAGACCTTGCACACCTGCTGGAAGATCTCTATCTTTAGACTCCACTTCCCTGGATTTAATGTTTCCTGCTCAGAAAATCCACTTGACAGTTTAAAAAAAACTTTCAGATGGGGAGCAGAAATGGACTTTAAGTGTGTTTTTGCCCAGGTGAATATCTGAGCTGAGAGAGCCTGCAGGTTCCGCCAATGAAAACCTCCTTGGTGGCAAAGATATGCTACTGTCGTCATGTTGACTGACAATATTCTGACTTGCGAGTTTGTTATCAATGGTCTGGTTGCTTTCAATGCTTCCCAAACTGCCTTTAACTTCAGAGTCTGAAATTACCTCTGAGAAAGGACCGCTCCCCAACCCAATCTGCTTGCATCCATAGTGATCTGAATCACTGGAGATGGGTTCCAAGGAATTCCTCGATGTAAATTTGAGCTGTTTTCCACCATTGAAGGGAGGGTTTCACACTGTGGGACACACAGATTATCTTGTTTAAGATAATAGCTCTTGTATAGGCCTGAGCTCAGGGTCCTGCCTGGAAACAAGAGGTCATTGACCCCAGTACAGACATTGCCTCTCAAGAGAAACCTTTGTCTTCCTTTGAAAGACAGTGATCTTGGACCTTAGAGCGTCTATCTAGTCTGAGGGGAGAAATGACATCTGCAGATGGGAATCGAGAAGGATACCCAGAAAAACATTGCAATACCTGGGAACTATATTGGACTTTTCCCAATTTATGACCCATCCTATCTTTTGTAAAGTCTGACACACTATTTGAACCTGTTGTTGAAGAAGAGACAAAGACTGAGGCTAGTACCAAGAGGTTGTCTAGATAGGGGACCACTATCAAATTTTGTTTCCTTAAGAAAGCTACTACTTCCACCATCACCTTCGTAAATAGCCTTGAGGCTGATGATATTCAAAAGGGGAAGGCCCAAAACTGAAAATAAAGTGTTTCCCTCCCATGCTGGACTGCAAATCTTAAATTTTTGGTAGAATGGATGAATAGGATTATGATAATATGCATCCTGAAGGTTGATGTTGGTCGTGAAATGATCCTGCCCTACAGGGGAATTGTGGATTTTACTGAATCCATCTTGAAATGATGATAAACTATATATTTGTTTAATACTTTCAAGTTTACAATTATTTTGTATGCCCTACTTGGCTTTTTTTTTTTTTTTACCATAAACAGGCGGGAATAATGATCTCCCCCTCTTTCTAAGGGGGAAACAGGACAAATTACTTCCTAGAAGATTCTATGGGAAGAATATGCAAATCCGCCTTCCATGATGTAATTAGGAAGACATTTGCTGCCTCATTGTTGCAAACCAATAGAGGGCGCTCACTGGAATGTGCAAGCCTGTCTTAAGACAGGATTCCAGTGAAATAACCCAATAATGGCTGCTCCCTTTAGCCTCATGCCCGACCTTCCAAGAGGCCTTTGTTTAGCAATGACGCTGGGATTATTACCAGGTTATAGTCTCTCAATCGAGGACAGCTGTTTCGATCTGGTTGGATCTCATCAGCCCGATGTAGAGAGGACTATAACCTGGTAGAGGTGAGAGGCTTAGACAGGGTTCGGGGGATATTGTCACTCCTTAGGGAGAGACCACCATATAGGTGTGTGGAGACTTGTTAAGCTTTGTTAAGTGGAGTGCTAAAGGGGGATAGGTTGAAAAGGCTATTTTGAAGCAGTTTGCTATGGAATTTAAGATATACAGGCTGGATGTTAGTGCCCCTTCACACGGAGTTTACGCTCCGTGTATTCCGTCTACGCTGCGCTCATGCTGTCCATTTTACACATGTAAAAATACACGTGTAAAATGTAGTTAGCCATTGAGTTCAATGGCTTTTTAGTATAACGCGCGTCTTTTTGCACGCATCTTTTTGCAAAAAGACGTGCGTTATACGAAAAAGCCATTGAACTCAATGGCTAACTACATTTTACACATGTATTTTTACACGTGTAAAATGGACAGAATACACAGCGCGTAGACAGCGTAAACTCCGTGTGAAGGTGTCCTTACTTCCCTCCAGGATACGACATACTTTGACAACCTGCCCCTATACTCATGGCGTCATTGTTTCTCCTGGGGTTTATAGGGGTTGGAGAGGATATTTTTCCCCTTGCCCACCTTAGGGTAATTCCATCTTCCCATTTTACCCTTGGATTTGTATTCAGGACTGCATCCTTGAAAGGGATGAAAAGCTGTTACATTTGTAAAGGTTTCGGTTCTAGACAACTTTTTATCCAATGCTTTCTTAAGCAATAAATCTAAATCAGAGTCAAACATATAATATTCAAGCAGAAGCGGCATACTATTCCCTTCCAGAGGGAGTGTGTCACCAGCCCACATTTTCAGACAAGGATGAACGGCGAGTTGTATTTGAGACGACCCCAGATCTAGAGGCAATCCACACTAGCTCTGCTGAAGCATTTGCTAAAAAGCCTGTGGCCTTCTGTAGCAGCGGGATGGAGGATAACATGTCTTGCCTAGGGGTGCCTTTTCTAAGATGGATCTCTAGATGATCTAGCCATCTATACATGGACCTTGTAACACATGTTGCCCCAATATTAACTTACAACAGGGCTGAAGAGCACTCCTAGGATTTTGTTTAAGAAGGCTGTCAGCTTTTCTACATAGCTTATCTTTAAGCTGAGACGAGTCTTCAAAGGGAAGCGTCATTTTTTTTTCACTTCAGCCACCTGAATATCAATTTTTGGCACTTCCGCCCAACCTTTGATTTTAGTTTCATCAAAAAGGAAATCTCTTTAATTTCCTGATACAAAGTAAGCGGCCACAAGAAAATGGCCACGGGCATGTGCAGTCATCTCTGCCCGAGGCCCGATGGAAGAGCCGACTGCGCATGCCTAGAAGTTTGAAACCCACCGCCGGAAAACGATGCAGGGAGAGGCGTTCCAAGCGAAGATAAAGGCATTGTTGGAGATTTTTCTGGCAGCATTAGGGATGCCCCCAGTGCTGTTTGAGTGCTGGAGACCGCCTCTAGTGCTGCAAGAGAACTCATTTGCATATAGAAGAAAAGCGGGATTTCTACTGAACGGCGAGACGGAGAAGACATCTAAAGGTAGGAGAAGAATAGCCTTTCTTAAGGCTATTCTTACGTGTCGGGGAGAAAAAAAAAAAAAGGGAATCAATGATTGGATCCCTTTAAGCCAAGTGGCCCATCTAGCTGAATTTGCTAGGGCCGTACAGCGGACTGACAACCTCACTGCATCCGCACAGGCATCAGCTAGGAACTCCGCAGACTTACAAATAATGGGTAAGGCTCCAAAATCTGGTATCTAGAGGCCATACTCCTGAGCTGGGATTCAAGCCCTTCCAGCCAGACCATAAAAGTTCTGGCTGTACAAGTTGTCGCTACATTTGGCTTGAGGGAAGACTTTTTTAGTCCAAGGAGGTCTTTCAATGAATTTATGTCCTCAAAGGGTAGTGCAGAACTTTTCAAGGCCCTAGAGATAGCAATGTCTAGTTTAGGAATACAGTCCCATGAGAAAGACGTTTCTTCCTCAACGAGGTACTTGCACTTCACCCTTCAAGAAATAAAGCCTTTTTTTAACCAGCGTTTTTCATTTGCTTCCTATGAGCAGAGATATTCTTGCAGAAAGAAAAAAAGTCTATGGTGATGCATCTCTAGACCCCCAAACATAATATCTTGGACCGAACAGAGAGGCCTAGTGTCCTCAATCCCCATGGTGGCTCTGACAGCCTTTAACAGCTTCTCTGTGTCTACCAGGAAACATGATGACTTCTTACCCTCTGTTTCCCAAGAGGAGGGGGTGGAGGACTCATCAGACAGTTTGCCACTTTCATCACCAGTGGAATCCCTGCCACAAGAGAAAACTCTCTCTCCTCTCGACTAGAGGAAGGGTCTAAGTTTTTCTTCCTACCAGCTTTAAAGGGATATTCCGATGAACATAACCATTTTTAAATCCTATCCTACTAATCCTACTAATATTATAACCTACTAATATTATATCCTATCCTACTAATATATATTATTATATTATATATTATATTTATATTATGTTAAAGTTCGGATGTTTGTTCCACAATCACGCAAAAATGGGTGAACGGATTTGGATAAAATTAGGCACATAGATAGATTGTAACCTCAATTAAAATATAGGCTACTTTTTATTTTGGTAAATGACATGGCTTCACAACTGTTATGAATTTTTGTTCACATAATATTACACTGCTGTTATTTCAGCTTCTGAGAAAGTCAGGGCTGTCATCTCTCTGTGTAAACACACACTAACCCTCAGTGTTCACACATTTGAATATTATCCGATTTGCTCCAGGCACTGCAGAAAAACTGACATGGGCAATCACCTTTAATCCAAATTGGCAGTTTGCCAATTTTCAACATGCTTGGAAAAAGAAAATCTAATTTGTCGCAAACAATGAGAGTTATGAAGGTAGCCAGAAGTCACAGAGTTCTCCTCAATTGGAGCTGAGGGGGATCATCGACACCAACAACTCGCTCACTATATGGTGTCCCAGCAAGCTGCTGAGATACCGGAACAATCACGGGCACAGCTCGAGGAATGAGTTCAGCAGCAGGCCAGCTTGACAGCTCCCAAAACACTGGAGCAAGCGGTTAATCAACGCCAACAACACACTCATTATATGGTGTCCCAGCGAGCTGCTGAGATACCGCAACAATCACGGGCACAGCGCGAGGAACGAGTTCAGCAGCATGCCAGCTTAACAGTTGTCAAAACGCCGGGGCAGGCGGATCATCAACACGCTCATTATGTGGCATCCCAGCTAGCTGCCGAGATGCTGGAACAATCACATGCACAGTGCAAGAAACAAGTTCAGCAGTAGGCCAGCTTGAGAGCTGCCAAAATTCCGGAGCATGCGGATCATCAACGCCAACAACACGCTCATTATATGGCATCCCAGCGAGCTGCTGAGGTGCCGGAATACTCACAGGCACGGTGTGAGGAACAAGGTCAGCAGCAGGACAGCTTGAGAGCTGCCGAAATGCCGGAGCAGGCAAACCATCGATGGCTGCAATTTGCTGAATACAGGCGGATCATCAATGCCAACAACACGCAGACAAAGTTAAACATACTCAAAAGCATACTCACCAGTCTTCGTTGCTGTAAATTCTTCTTTCTTCCGGCTTTGTTGCATCATTGGTGGGCGGGGTTACATATGCAAAGCCAAGCGGCGAGATGCCGCTGGCCCTGCGTGCACGCTCATAGATCAGTCTAGCCTTCACACTGCGAATACAGACCCGGCATCCGCCTCTCCCCTCCTTCCCCCCCCCTGCCCTGCTGGCTTCATGCAGGGCAGGAGAATAGCGATGCAAGGCATCTGTGCTGGCATCTAACCGTACCCGGCATCTGCCTCCGTATTGCAGCGGATGCCGGGTCTGTATTGGCGGCCCCTTCCCCCCAAAGGGTAAACTACACACACACACACACACACACACACACACACACACACACACACACACACACACACCCCTCCAGGCTCGCTCCGCCCTGAGAGCAGGCAGATACATCACTTGACTTATGACCAGATAAGTCAAGGGATGTGTCAAAAAAAAAAAAAAAAAAAAAATGAATAAAGTAAGATAGTGGACAAAAAGCAGTTTTGCTGAAGCAGTGTATTTAGGAAAAGTCTTACATTCACATTAACAAGAAGTATAGATAGGATCATTGTGATGGGACAACCCCTTTAAACATTTTGAAGAGTTTTAAAGATTTTCTCTAAATCTCTTGTGGTCACAAGTTGTTGTCTTGATCGGTTACCAGTTGATATGACCATGAATGCAGGAATTTTGTAAGGTCAGACAATCAGCCATGATTTCCTTATTGTGGCTGGGATATTTTCTGATACATGTAGTGTCCCTGCCTGATAACCCAGCTACAATAAGAAAATCATGGCTGGGTTTCTGACAAGTCTGAGACAGCTTTTCCATAATGTAGGGCCTTAGCCTTATGGTTCCTGCACACAGTAAGTTTAGGTCCAATCTATATATAGCCCATATTTGCCAATTTGAATACTGTACAAAAATCTGTACCTGCAGCATAGATATCACACCATACCAGTTAACAAGCAGGAACCCCAAAGGTTTTGCCATGAAATATATGTTTTGTTTTTTTTTCCTTAAATGTAGATTGTGAGCCCCATATAGGGATCACAATGTACATTTTTTTTCCCTATCAGTATATCTTTGTAGAATGGGAGGAAATCCACACAAACATGGGGAGAACATAAAAACTCCTTGCAGATGTTATTACTGGTGTGATTCGAACCCAGGACTACAGCGCTGCAAGGCTGCAGTGCTAACCACCGAGCCACCGTGTTGCCCTTGAAAAATATGTTTAGCTGTTATATTACAGGTTATTCCTTTTAACTGGCCATGCAGTAACCTGCAAAACAGTCCTGCCAGTAACAAGGACGGTAAAGATAGAAAACCATCAAAAAGTGTTTCACTTAGGCTAGTCTCCGCCTCTGAAAATCATCGAAGAGAGGATGTTTCTTTAGAATAAAAACGACAGACACCTTTATAGTCTATTGGGTCCATGGGAAACCACTATTTTAGCAGTCTGGCTCTCTGTCATTAGCTCTCTGTGATTAGAATCCTGCAAGCAGGACTTTTCTCTCCACATGTTTCGTGCGAAAAACAAGCAGAAACCACACAAACCCCATTATAGTCTATGGGGTCCGCGGGTTTCCAAACCCAAACGCAGATGTGAACCAGGCTTTACATATATACAGAAATGAAAGCACCGGTGGTTTAGGGAAATAGAGGCTGCTTTAGCTACAACAAGGTCCAACATGTGTCACCACCTTAAAAATTAATCACCCTGATCAAAAATGCAAAACATATAGGAAACAGCATTAATTTGAGCAAAACTGCTAATTAGTAATAACACGACAGGCTGAAATTACCAAGTGCATTTTAGTTACATTTTAAGGGGGCTCTATCGTTGGGAAAAGTCATTTTTAACTAATCACATCCTTGCATAGACTTTAGAAAGGCTATTCCACACCTACCTTTAGTATGTAAATTGCTTCAGCAGTTTCTGAATAAGTACGTTTTTACTCATATGCTAATTAGACTGGGTGCACGATGCATCATGCACCCTCTTTGCTATTGTTTCCTATGGGTGTATACAGCACAGGCTGCTGCTGATGATGACTCAGCTTCCTGTTTGAAGACACACATAGGAGATAATAGCAGGGACGAGTGCTGCTGGGAACTTCCTGTGCTGGCTGGAAGCTCATTAGCATATGAATAAAGACGGACTTATTCAGAAACCACTAAAGGTTTTACATACTAAAGGTAGGTGTGGAATAGCATTTCTAAAGGCTATGCAAGGATGTGATTAGTTAAAAATGACTTTTCCCAATGATAGAGCCCCTTTAAAGCCTAATGCGCACGATGTGTGTACAGTGTGTGTCAGCTATGTTTTTCACGTTTCGCAAAATGACCCATTCATCTCTATGGCCCCATTCACATGACTATTTTCATGGTCAGTGTATGGAGCCATGAGCAAAACTCAGGACAGGTCCTATTCTTGTCTGTTTTGTGGACCATGCTCACTAGCTCCAACAGATCTGTGGCTGCAGGAACACGGCCGATCCAAGGGTAGCACACGGATAACATCAGAATGCTGCCCATACCATTCAATCACGGTCAGTGGACAACACATAGTTATGTACTTGCCGCCTTAGTTTTTTTTGTTTCGGTTATGCCATTACCTTACATAGTTATTCATTTAAAAAGCTCAATATGAACTGAGCCTAACAACCAGTGTCTGAATTGAGATTCAAAACTATATGGAAAAACAATACATCTCTATGATGTCACATTGTGAAATCATGAGACTGCTACATAATAGCCATAGAAAATCTCAATGTGTTGGATTTTAGTCACAGCATTTCTACAGCTCACAGTTCTGCTAAGTTTTAGTCATGAAAATTTCTCACACAACGCATTGCTGCCCCGCTCTAGTCTAATACTGTATGTCACTTTATGACCAAACCTGGCAAACCAAGGAGATGGTTGTGGACTTTAGTAAACGGAGAAGTGCTCCGACCTCGGTGGAGATCCATGGGACATGCATTGAGATAGTCAAGGCCTATAAGTATTTGGGTGTGCTCCTCAATAATAAATTAGACTGGGCTGATCACCTGGAGGTGCTGCACAGAAAGAGTCACAGCAAGCTCTACCTGCTCAGGAGGCTGAGGGCCTTCAGAGTCCAGGGGTCACTTCTTAAGGCCTTTTTCAATTCTGTGGTTGCTTCAGCCATCTTTTTCGGTGTGGCCTGCTGGGGGAGCAGTATATCAATCAGGGACATAAATAGACTTGACAGGCTGATCAGAAGGGCCAGCTCTGTCCTGGGGAGCCCCCTGGACCCAATACAGGTGGTGGGTGACAGAAGGATACTGTCCGTGGTGACCTCCATGCGGGAGAACAAATCCCACCCCATGTATGAGACCTTGATGGCACTTGGCAGCACTGTAAGTGACCATCTGCTTCACCCCAAGTGTGAGAAGGAGCGCTATCACAAGTCTTTCCTTCCAACTGCGATCAGGCTGTATAATGTACATCAGACCAAGCGAAGATCACTCTGTACAGAAAACTAATGATTATGAAGTCTTCCTTCTTTCTTCTTCCGTTCTTTAGCTGCTATGGACTCTTAGTATATCTTCTCTTCTCAGCTTATGTGTGTCTACTTCCGTAAAATATTACTGTGTATTATCCTGTATCTGTATTACTATGCTCCTGTAACATACTGAAATTTCCCCACTGTGGGACTACTAAAGAATTATCTTTAGCTTCAAAAAAACGCATCAGAAAATATCATGAAAAACTGATCGCATAAGGACAGTCTTAGGCCCCATTCACACAACAGAGTGTGTTGCCCGAGGAGGAAGCCGATTTTACAGTGGAACATACTCTGAGTGACAAAGTGGCTTCTGATCTTTTCCAATGATATGAAACAATATAGGGCCACTATAATTATAAGAACAGAGACAGTTCCTGGGACAGCCAAGGTCTGCACATTTGGTGGTGTGCTTTAGGGTGGAGCCAATTGCACATTTCGGATTCAAGAAATATAAAACCACCATATGAGATATATATATATATATATATATATATATATATATATATATATATATAGTCAGGGTCAGAAGTAGCAGACTCGCAAGCCCAGATTTTTAGTCCAAAAAGGTAGTTTTTTACTGTTACTCCACAAGAGACAGTGCACCAACGAAAAAAAGAAAAAAAAAATATATGCCTGCCTGGCTAGGCTCTAACTACACACATAAATAGAAGCAAATTTGAAGAAAATCCAGCACTGCAGTCAGGTATCCGTATAAAATAAAACTTGACTTTTATTGACTCGTAGTTACTACATTAAAAAAATCTGTGTGCTGCAAGAGGAGTAGCAGAAGCCTACCCGTTTCGGGATGGACCCTTACTCATGGTGGTTTGGCACTATTGACTATTTTTCCCTCTACGGCCTTTACCGAACAGGAAAAATATTTTTATAGATTTGTAGAGCAGGCGATTTCGGACATGGGGATACCTAACATGTATGTGTATTACAGAATTTAACTACTTTTATATGTGTTCTAGGGACATTTAAAAAATATATATATATATATATATATATATATATATATATATATATATATATATATATTTTTTTTTTTGCATTTATTAGACCCCCTATGGGTGCTGAACCCCAGGGGGTCTGATCACTAATGCATTGCAAAAAATCATCATTTCTTTTGCAGGCTGCATAGACCAACCTGCAAAACAAAGAGATTGCAGACCGGCCGGGAGCCTTTAACTAGGCTCCCGGCTGTCATGACAACGTGACGTCGGCCCTGGAGCTTGCTCCAGGTGTCGGCAATCACCGGCAAAATGGCGGCACCCATGCGCCGCCGGGAAAATGGTGCCTCCGGCACCTTTGACCGTGGTGCCAGAGGGGTTAATGCCTCCGATCGGTCCCCGTACCAATCGGAGACATTAGTGCCGGTTTTTCTACTGCTTAAAGCAGTAGACACCCGGCGGCTATGGCAGTCACCATGCGCCGTACTATTACGGAAGGGGTTAAACCTCACTGATGAGGACAATCCACAGCAGCTGACATGCTGCAGAAACGTCGACAATGTGTGGACTGGAGAGGGTGTGAAATGACAGGTCCCACTGCCAACCCTACCTGCTATTCCTAAAAAATCCAGCCCAAAACTGAGCATGTAACAAAATGCTCAGCAGACAAAAGCTGTCTGCTGAGAATAAGTCATTCCTGGACTTTCTCTCATCTTGCCCACCTGAGTAGTCTGGGCGAGATGTACCCCTCCATTATTTTGCCGGCTATCGGCTTACATACAATACATATATAATAATTATTATATATAAATTAGGGTGACCTTAGAAAATGGCATTCCTGTTTTGTGTGTGTGGGGGGGGGGTTTCCCATCAATCAAGGATCAAATTTCACGTGGTTCCAAAACGCATTGTGTGTGAAAGGCTTTAATAAAGGAATTTATACAAGACTTGGAGGGTAAGCACGGATCTATACTTTGGTATCCACATGCTGTTGAAGTGTTTGGATTGGTCCTGATTCTGTTTGCTATACATATTAAGGGCTCGTTCACATCTGCGTTGTAGGGTCCTTATTGCAGGTTTCCGTTTCCTGCATAAAACAGATGCAGGAGACAGAAGCCTGCAGGAGACTTTCTCACCCATTCATTTGAATGGGTGAGAAAGCTGTCCGGCCGTGCGCGGCAGTGAGCGTTTTGCGCTCTCCGCCGCGAAACCGGGTTTTATAATCCGGACACAGAGTCGGACATGCACTACTCTGTGTCCGGATAAAAAAATCCGGTTTCGCGGCGGAGAGCCTAAAACGCTCACCGCCGCGCACGGCCGGACCCGGTCTATGGTTTCCGTCTTCTGCCATGCAGAAGACGGAAACCATAGTACGGAGACCCTGAACGCAGGTGTGAACCCAGCGTTATACGATAAGTGATCTGCTGCTTTTGGATTTCCTCAGTTATATGCTTGATTATGTGCTGTAACCTTATTACAGCGCCATAAGGGGATTATCCACCTATCTCTAGGTTTATTTTTTTCATATGATACGGGGTAATGCACTAGGTACCGCAAAGTCCTGTCTTTGTGTTTTCGTCGAATTTCACAGATCGCTGATAGACTTGAGTCTGTTGACAAATCCATGATGACGGGCAAAAATAGCATCTGATGTTCATATGACTAAGGCCTAACTCTGAACCACATGATTTAGGAGACACACCAACTTATGAACCTTCCCTACTTCTAGTGACTATAAAATATACGTTGTCTCTTCAAAAAAAGTGGCTTTACCCTGACCAACCAATTTTGGACATACTGACGAACCAGTTAAAAATATTACTTTTACAATGACTGGCCAGAAACAGCATATGCAACACACCAACTTTTTTTTTTCCTTCCAAAAGGAGGAAGTCACTCATAACACTACACCAGTCAAAAACAAAGAAATGTATTATTTTTGTATACTAAGCTTGGGTTCACATCTGTGTTTGATCGCTGTTTGGGGATTCCGTTTCCAATTTTGCTTGAAAAATGCAGTGAAAAAAGTCCTTGCAAGCAGGACTTTTCTCTCTCCACATTTTTTGGACAGAAAGCGGGTGGACCCCATCATACTCTATGGGGTCTACGAGTAACTGTTTTTTAACCACTTCCGGACCGCCCATAGACTTTATATGTCCGGGAAGTGGTTGCCAAGTACTGACAGGACGTGCCGGTACATCCTGCCAGAATACAGCAGCTGCACGAGATCGTGCAGCTTGCTGATACTGGGAGCTGGTTGAAACTTCAGCCGGAGTTCCCAGAGAGATGGCAGGGAAGGTTTATTCTCTTCCCTACCTTCTCGATCACTGTGTATATGGTGCTCATTGAACGCCATATATACACAGCTATGGGCGCCGCCATGATGAGGCCGCCCTCTGACCCGGCGGTCATGTGATTCGCCGGGCTCAGTGTCATGAAAGAGCTGCTGGGTCCTACAGGACCCAGATCAGCTCTGTATACTGTGTATACAAGGTGCAGGAGGCTGTATTCCTCCTGCAACTGGGGCTAATGTACCAGGTCCCAGTTATAGGAGAAATCAGCCTCTTTATCAAAGCAAAAAGTGATCAGATGTCCCCAAAGGTCTCTTATGGCCTTATGGGAACACCATCTGAAAAAAAAAAAATTTAATTTAAAAAAAGTTTTAAAAAAATTTAAATAAAATAAGTAAAATAATACGCCAATAAAATTCCGTTATTAAAGGTTATAGTCCCACCCCCGACAAACACCATACAAAATACAAATTACCATAACTGAGAGGAAAAACTATTATATAAAGTTTTTCAGTTGTACTTTGTGCCTGGTTTTCACTTTTTTTTTCTTTATTAACACAATGTCCCACCTATTTTGTTTATATTTTACCAAATATAAAAAAAAATTAAAACACATTCGAAAATAAAAACATAAAAATAATCCCCTATGTGTCCCCGAAAAAAGCAGCAAAAATTACCGTATATACTCGAGTATAAGCCGAATTTTTCAGCCCAGTTTTTGGGCTGAAAAAGCCCCCCTCGACTTATACTCGAGTCAGCAAAATTTTTTTTTTTTTTTTTTTTTTTTTTTTTTTTTAGGAGGGAGGGTCTATGACCAGCCACAATATTAATGTATAGAACCTCCCATAAAATAGTGCAAAAGAAAAAGATTTTAAAAACATAAACGTTCTAAAACACTCCTTTTCCTAGAATACATACAAAAGTAGAAAATGACTGTGAAACACAAACACATTAGGTATCCCTGTGTCTGAAAGTGCCCGGTCTACTGAATATAGGGTATAGACCTGTTCCGTCGGGAAGGGGTTAATAGAAGCACTGCAGATCCCCTATATTCAGTCAGACTGAATTCCAAGTGGGGGGGAAGAAAAAACCCAGTCCTCAAGCTCAGGGAAGGGGCAGACAGACAACCAAAACACCCCCTCCCCTTCCCCAGCAACTACTGCACCCAAAAACTCTGATCATTTTAATTTTTGAAATTTTCCAGTAGCTGCTGCATTTCCCCCCCTAGGCTTATACTCGAGTCAATAAGTTTTCCCAGTTTTTTGTGGTAAAATTAGGGGGGGTCGGCTTATATTCAGGTCGGCTTATACTCGAGTATATACGGTAGTTGAATGAGACATGGGTAAAATATTACAGCTCTCAAAACTGAACATACAAAATAAACCTAAAATGTGTCTGGTCCGAGACCACAAATTGGCCCAGCACTGAAGTGGTTAAGCAGACTGGTTTTCAAAGAATGGAAACCCGAACGCAGGTGTGAACATAGTGTAAGTGTCACTTACTAGAAAGCCTCAAATAGACCCCAAGGGGAACTTGAAAAGAACTGATGCATGTGAGTAAAGGAATTTGGGGACATCAATTATAGTCATTGCCGGAGAGCATCAGTGGAATGAAGGGTTTTTTCTTTCACAGTTTTAACTCATACACACTGTAAAAATTATATGCTCTATTACTATTGGCTCTTCTGGATTTTATTGCTTGCATTGGTATCAAATTTATTTGAGAAGAATTCTAAGGGTGAGTTCACACTACGTAAACGGCAGCTTATTCTGAACGTAAAACACGTTCAGAATCAGCGGCGTATAAAGCAGTTCCATTCATTTCTATGGGAGCCGGCATACGAGCGCTCCCCATAGAAATGAATGGGCTGCTTTTTTCACTACGAGCAGTCCCATTGAAGTGAATGGGATGTGCTCGCGTGTACGGCTCGGCATGAGCAGAGCTAGCCGTACACGCCAGCACATCCCATTCACTTCAACAGGAGTGCTCGTAGTGAAAAAAGCAGCCCATTCATTTCTATGGGGAGCGCTCGTATGCCGGCTCCCATAGAAATGAATGGAACTGCTTTATACGCCGCTTATTCTGAACGTGTTTTATGTTCAGAATAAGCTGCCGTTTACGTAGTGTGAACTCACTGTGATGAAAATGGCGCATCTTGTGATTTGGGGAGGGTAAGATTACACCGTTTCAACCATGGACAGAATCAGTATGTGCCCAAGCATGTGGCCCATAACATATGATATCACACAATTTCACCAAGCTTGTTATGTACAAAAATTACAATACAAGCACTTTCAATGGATATTAGCAACAAAAGACATCAGTCATAATTTTACAAAAAACATTATCAAACAAAATTATCATTATCAAATCCAAAATCCCAACATTACTCAGAACATGTCAAGTCATCTCAGAAATTCAACTTTCAACATATCAATCAAGCAGGACCCCTACCTTAACATGACATGCAACATGATTCTGAAAACCATTTCATGACTACAATGATTGTGTGTGATAGCTGAAGAAACAGTACAGATGCAATTCACAAAAACACAGACCGTCAGCACTGCACCATGCAAATTTGTCTTTCAGAAAACCACATCACCCCCAAGCAGACGGCAGAAGTTCATGTTGTCGTTTATATAAAAAAAAAAAAAAGTGATAAAATAAAAGAAAGAAAATGTCAATTTAAAACAACGCGTTAACAAAACTATCGAGAGTAATAAGCGAAACGAGCGGTATACTTACGTACTAAAGCTATACGAACGCAAACTAAACCAGGACACTCCATCCGCCAGTTACCCAGCTGCTCTCAGGAAACCAGACAGTCATCCGCCCCTTTTTTCGCCACCAGTGCATCAAAAAGCCGCGAGACTTTGCGAGAAGACTCCGATGCAGGAAACATCGCGTCATCTAGAGGCACAGAGAGCGGCGATATTATGTTTTGCGCATGCGCATGGAAAATTATTGCGATTTGGATTTGAACATTGTGAGGTTAATGTGCTTTGTGATTATGTCCTGAATTGTGATGTAGCGAACTTAACTTGAGGAGCTGCTTTTGCTTGAGGCAAAAGTAGGCATTCATAAAGCTCTAAAATTAAGAAACAGAATTTGGATGAAAAAAGCATGCAATAGCAGAGACTCCCAACACTGGGAGATAATGCTGTAACTAAAGTCCTGGTGCAAACTTTTGTCTAGGGCCCCTACATCAAATTCTTAATAGTGACTGGCCCCACATTGTATAATCATACCTCCCAAAAAATGAAAAGAGGGACAAAATGTGCGCCCTGGCAAATTTAGCTCCGTCTACTTTTACGTTGACCCTGTCCATTCTCATTCACTTTACGTGTGCCCCCACACAGTATAATCTTCCTACAGTCACCCACACATTATATATCACCACATTATAATGCTCCCTTCCAACTGGTGCCGGCGTTAGGAGGGACAACTGGTTTAATACTTTCCCTATTAATATAGGGAAAGTATATGACGGAAGGATGTGTAGCTGCAAAAGCTGATACACAGCAGCCAGTGCAGGAGCTGCAGGTCTTAAAAGAGGTAGCTCTACTCAGCGCTCTCAGGATGCTTCCCTCCCTCGATGGCTGACGTGACAGTATTTAGTTCTAGTATAGCAGTCAGTGGCTGAAGTGACAGTATTTAGTCCTGGTATAGCGGTCAGTGCGTGATGTAACAGTATTTAGTCCTGGTATAGTAGTCAGCGGGTGACGTAACAGTATTTAGTCCTGGTATAGTGGTCAGCAGGTGACGTGACAGTATTTACTGGGTATACTCGAGTATGAGCCGAGGCCCCTAATTTTACCACAAAAAAATGGGAAAACTTATTGACTCGAGTATAAGCCGAGGGGGGGGGGGGGGGAATGCAGCAGCTACTGGAAAATTTCAAAAATGAAAATGGTCGGAGTTTTTGGGTGCAGTAGTTGCTAGGGGAGGGGGTGTTTTGGTTGGCTGTCTGCCCCTTCCCTGAGCTTAAGTACTGCTTCCCCCCCCCCCCCCCCCACTTGGAATTCAGCCTGGTTGAATATAGGGTATCTGCAGTGCTCCTATTAACCCCTTTCCGATGGAAGAGGAGCACTGCAGATACCCTATATTCAGTAGACCGGGCACTTTCAGACACAGGGATACCTAATGTGTTTGTGTTTCACAGTAATTTTCCACTTTTGTGTCTATTCTAGGGAAAGGAGTGATTTAGAACTTTTAATTTTTTTATTTTTTTTTAAAGCTTTTTTTCCCCACTATTTTATGGGAGATTCTATACATTGATATTGTTGCTGGCCATAGACCTCCTCCCCTAAAAAAAAAATTTTTATTTTTTTTTGCTGATTCGAGTGTAAGCCGAGGGGGGCTTTTTCAGCACAATAACTGTACTGAAAAATTCGGCTTATACTCGAGTATATACAGCTTATACTCGAGTATAGTCCTGGTATAGCAGTCAGCGGGGGACGTGACAGTATTTAGTCCTGGTATAGCGATCAGCGGGTGACGTGACAGTATTTAGTCCTGGTATAGCGGTCAGTGCGTGATGTAACAGTTTTTAGTCCTGGTATAGCAGTCAGTGGGTGATGTGACAGTAATTAGTCCTGATATTGCTGTCAGTGGCTGATGTGACAGTATTTAGTCCTGGTATAGCTGTCAGTGGGTGACATGATGGTATTTAGTCGTGGTATAGCGATCAGTGGGTGATGTGACAGTATTTAGACCTGGTATAGCGGTCCTATTTGATAACTCTGTATGTATATAAATATTTTTAGTGTAGGGAAGGGCATATGCTTTGTTGCTTCTGCACCTGATCTTTAAAGATAAGGCACAGAAGAAACTAGTTAGCCTAGGCAAAAAAAAAAATTAGAAATTTACAAACAACCCATTAAAAGACATTAAGAACACCCCTGTAAGTACCAGTGATTGAATTAACAGAATGTGACTAAATTGTATGTACAAGTAGAGCCCCACTTTTAATTTTACCGAGGGCCCCAGTTTGTCTAAAACCGGCCCTGCTTCCAATTGCCCCAAGTACCTCTCCTAGTGCCCCAGTTTAAACTGGCAGAAACTAGAGGGGGACATTAAAAAGTGGGGGTAGTTGGAGGCGGGCAATAAATTAATGGCAGCTGGAGCGGGACATGAAACTGGGGGAAACTAGAGGCAAACAGCTACTCCCACGGTTCAATGTACTCCTCCAGTGACCTACTTTGTTTAATGTCCCCCTCCAGTTGTCCCCATTTTAATGTCCCTCTTAATCACCCCCAGTATAATTGTCACCTTCATCTGTCCGCAGTTTAATATCCCCCTTCATCTGCCCTCAGTTTAATGTCCCCCCATGTCTGCCCCCAGTTTATTGTCTCCCCTTTGTCTGCCCTCAGTTTCATGTCCCCCCGTTGTCTGCCCCCAGTTTAATGTCCCCCCCTTCCTCTGCCCCCAGTTTCATGTCCCCCTTCCATCTCTGCCCCCAGTATAATATCCTCCCTCAATCTTTGCCCCCAGTGTAA
The DNA here is from genome assembly GCF_031893055.1 of Leptodactylus fuscus. Lineage (NCBI taxonomy): Eukaryota > Metazoa > Chordata > Amphibia > Anura > Leptodactylidae > Leptodactylus > Leptodactylus fuscus. The sequence continues at coordinate 75,716,012 of NC_134267.1, forward strand.
TGTCCCCCCTCCATCTCTGCTCCCAGTTTCATGGCCCCCCTCCATCTCTGCCCCTAATTTAATGTCCCCCATTCATCTTTGCCCTCAGTATAATGTCCATCCTCCACCTCTGTCCACAGTATAATGTTCCCCTTTCATCTCTGCCCCAGTATAATGTCTCCTCTACATCTCTGCCCCCAGTATAACGTTCCCCTTCCATCTCTGCCCCTAGGTTACTGTTCATAACATAAAAACACTTATACTCACCTGTCCTCGATCCCCTGCCATTTTGTCTGCAGTCTCAGCTTCAGCGCTGAGCTCCGGGCGCTTAGCGTTGAAGCAGGAGATGTCTGCCAATAGCACCTGCATCCATCAATACTGTATTTAACTCATCTCCGTGCTCCAGATGCAGATGAGTTGAAACCAGGACATACATCCGGCTGACCGGGACTGCGGGACATGACCCTGAATCCAGGAATGTCCTGCAATATCCGGGCTGGTTGAGACGTATGGTATAATATGCTCCACAGTGGCCCCCAGATAGTATAATAAGCTCCACAGTGGCTCCCCTAGATAGTATTATATGCTCCACAGTGGCCCGCATACAGCATTATATGCTCCACAGTGCCCCCCACACAATATAATATACTCCACAATGGCAGCACACACAGTATAATATGCTTCCCACGGTGGCCACACCCAGTATTATATGCTCCCCATAGTGGTTCCCACCCAGTACTATATGCTGCTAACAGCCCCCCTTTCCTTTGGTGCTATTATTATATTTTGGTGTCTCCTCAGACCCCAGAATATAATAATTGACGGCCCAAGAAAGGTGATTAACAATAACCAACAATCATACATTCCTTGCCTCACCTTTCCTGGGCATCCTTTCTCCATCCTGCTGTCTTCAACGTCTAAAGCCCTCTTAAGACGCTCCTGCTGAGGCCTGTGATTGGGCCTCAGTGGTCACGTGATGCACAATGAAGTCATTATGCCGCCACGCCCCATGTGACTGCTGGGGCCTAATCACAGGCCTCACTGAAATGACGAAAAAGCGAATGAGAGGATGCTGAGCCCAGGAGAGGCAAGGATTTGTATTTATTATTTTCAGTTACCTACCTTGGCCTCCATCTATTGGAAAGGGACCTGGCAATACACCACAGTCCCTTTCCAATAACAGTATATATAGCGGTCTGGGAACCAGGCTTTCCCCGTCCACTGTCATAGTGGTTCAGGGCCCCGGCCATCTTCAGCTTGCCGTGGGTCCCGTACCCTACCGAGCTCGGTCGCGGCCAGATTCCCTGTGACTTCGACCGTTTCACCACTGCTGGGAGAGCTCTTCATAGGGTGATTTGTGAAATGCAAGTCAGAAGAAAAGTGGGAGTTGCCTTTCCAAGGGGCATGGCTCCACACCCCACATAATAATAATAATAATAATGATAATAAATAATTAATAATACATTTTATTTATATAGCGCCAACATATTCTGCAGCACTGTACAATTTGTGGGGTTCAAATATAGACAAAAGATACATTAAAAAGAAATAGTCACTTCACACAATGCTACTGAGGGTTCTGCTCCCAAGAGCTTACACTCTATAAGGTAGAGGGGGTGACACAAGAGGTAGCAAGGGCAGCATCGTAGGTAGCATTGCTTATAGAGTGGTCAGGCAATTTCAAAATAGAAGTTACTGTCATTAAACAAACATAAAACTGTTTGAGCCGTCATACAGTTCAACGTGCAGATGGTGCCTGGACATAAAAATTTAGACTGAGAATGGCCGCTTACACCAGGCGGGAATGCACAGTCGGCTGTGCCCAAGGCAGCAGACAGCAGAGCCGACTACTCATGCCTAGAAGTTTGAAGCCAGTGTCGGAAGAAGACGCAGGGAGAGGTTGTTCCAGAAGATGATAGAGGCAGTGACGTAACTAGGAATGGCAGGGGCCCCGTGGCGAACTTTTGACATGGCCCCCCCCCCCCCTTCCTGACTTACACTAAAGACCTCGACCGACCGACCTCCGCCGCATTCCTGCGTGCTCTATTATGCCCCATAGTGGCCCCTACACACACCATTGTGCCCCATAATGAACACCCATGAACAATTATTATACTCTGGGGTCTTTTCAGACCCCAGAGTATAATAATTGGAGACCCAGAAAGTAACCACTTTTTAATGCATATAGGTTTCTGTTTGGGGGTCCCAAGCAGACTCCATGAACGGAAACCTGAACGCAGATGTGAACCGGGCCTAAACATCACATTATAAAATACAATTCTAGTATGTATAATGGTAGACATGTATGGAAGCAAATACAGATAAGATAAGATAATCCTTTAATAGTCCCACAATGGGGAAATTTCAGTGATACAGTTTCATGGATGGTACAGTAGTATGTAACAAGAGAGAAACACATACAAGCTCATGGCAGATAGAGAAATACTAGGAATCATAGCAACTAAAAAGAAAGAAACACACACTGCAGGATCATTTAGTTCTGTGTATGAAATTATGTTAATAATACAGCCGACTGTGGTTGGAGGACATGAGGAGGAGACACAGCATGTAGATATAACAGGCAGAAACGTTTTTTTGCAGAGGTGGGGGACATATGCAGCTATCATGATAGCATGTGACAGTTCCTTTGGTACATGGGGCCACATAGTGAGATCTCCTGCTCACAGCTGATAGTTCGGTATCTTGTATCAGTGCTATTGTCCATTAACCACAAAAAATGCCCCAAATGTCCTTCATCACAAGCCCTCCTCCTTTCTTCTTACCACTGTGTTCTACTGCCCAAACAAGTCTGAAGCAATCCAGGTAGACAGGGTGCTGCTCTCTTGCCAAGCTTCCATAAACTCATGGGGTAAGTGGGTGATGGTAGGCTCCCAGGCTGTAACAGAGTCCCACATGTCCACAGTAAAAGAAAGAAACACCAGTCAGCTGTAGCATCTTCACACATCAGCAATACACGCCAAAAAAATCATCTCCTTGAAAGAAGAAGTCCGCACTTCCATGCAGGTTTCTCCTTCAGCTTTGTCTGCTTCATGGTGACCATGCTGTCCTTAGCTCGTGGGGGGATGGTAACAGGCACATGTGCACACAGGAAACTTCAGCTGAATCAGGTCTTGAGTCTTGTCCATGCTTTAACAATAGAAACAAAAGGAAAAAAAAATACTCCGCAGGGTCTTCCATTTGATTTATAGCTGCTAATTCGTAGTGCTAGTTTGCTTGGTTAGAGGATTATTGAAGATAGAGACAAAAAGAGTGAAAAGGAAAGATAACAGTTGCTCTCAGCTTGGAGCTCTGTATCGAGGCAGTTACTCATCTTGCTGGAGATAGATAGATAGATAGATAGGAGATAGATAGATAGATATGAATTAGATAGATAGATTGATAGATAGATAGATACGGTAGATTGATAGATAGGTGATAGATGGATGGATAGATAGATAGATAGATAGATAGATATGAGATAGATAGATAGATAGATAGATAGATAGATAGATATGAGAGAGATAGATAGATATGAGAGAGATAGATTAATAGATACGGTAGATTGATAGATAGGAGATAGATAGATAGATAGATAGATAGATAGATAGATAGATAGGATATAGATAGATAGATAGGATATAGATAGATAGATAGATAGTAGATAGATAGATAGATAGATAGATAAATATGAGATAGATTAGAAAGATAGATATTAGATAGATAGATAGATAGATAGATAGATATTAGATAGATAGATATTTGATAGATAGATAGATAGATAGATAGATAGATATGAGATAGGAGATAGATAGATTAGAAAGAAAGATAGATAGATAGATAGATAGATAGATATTAGATAGATAGGAGATAGATAGATAGGATATAGATAGATAGATAGATAGGATATAGATAGATAGATAGATAGATAGATAGATAGATAGGAGATAGAAAGATAGATAGACAGACATTGATATGCTGTATATACTTACACATATACACATCTACTTACACACATACACTCACCGGCCACTTTATTAGGTACACCTGTCCAACTGCTCGTTAACACTTAATTTCTAATCAGCCAATCACATGGCGGCAACTCAGTGCATTTAGGCATGTAGACATGGTCAAGACAATCTCCTGCAGTTCAAACCGAGCATCAGTATAGGGAAGAAAGGTGATTTGAGTGCCTCTGAACGTGGCATAGTTGTTGGTGCCAGAAGGGCTGGTCTGAGTATTTCAGAAACTGCTGATCTACTGGGATTTTCACGCACAACCATCTCTAGGGTTTACAGAGAATGGTCCGAAAAAGAAAAAACATCCAGTGAGCGGCAGTTCTGTGGGCGGAAATGCGTTGTTGATGCCAGAGGTCAGAGGAGAATGGCCAGACTGGTTCGAGCTGATAGAAAGGCAACAGTGACTCAAATAGCCACCCGTTACAACCAAGGTAGCCAGAAGAGCATCTCTGAACGCACAGTACGTCGAACTTTGAGGCAGATGGGCTACAGCAGCAGAAGACCACACCGGGTGCCACTCCTTTCAGCTAAGAACAGGAAACTGAGGCTACAATTTGCACAAGCACATCGAAATTGGACAATTGAAGATTGGAAAAACGTTGCCTGGTCTGATGAGTCTCGATTTCTGCTGCGACATTCGGATGGTAGGGTCAGAATTTGGCATCAACAACATGAAAGCATGGATCCATCCTGCCTTGTATCAACGGTTCAGGCTGGTGGTGGTGTCATGGTGTGGGGAATATTTTCTTGGCACTCTTTGGGCCCCTTGGTACGAATTGAGCATCGTTGCAACGCCAAAGCCTACCTGAGTATTGTTGCTGACCATGTCCATCCCTTTATGACCACAATGTACCCAACATCTGATGGCTACTTTCAGCAGGATAATGCGCCATGTCATAAAGCTGGAATCATCTCAGACTGGTTTCTTGAACATGACAATGAGTTCACTGTACTCCAATGGCCTCCACAGTCACCAGATCTCAATCCAATAGAGCATCTTTGGGATGTGGTGGAACGGGAGATTCGCATCATGGATGTGCAGCCGACAAATCTTTTTTTTTTTTTTTCTTTTGGTAGAGTTGGAAGGGACCTCAAGGGCCATCGAGTCCAACCCCCTGCGAGTGCAGGTCTTCCTAAATCATCCCAGCTATATGTTTATCCAGATTCCGCTTGAAGATTTCCCGTGGCAGCCTATTCCACTCTCTCACTACCCTCACTGTCAGGAAGTTTTTCCTAATGTCTAATCTGTATCTCTTTCCCTTTAGTTTCATCCCATTGCTTCTTGTACTTCCTTGTGCTAAGGAGAATAGGGTAGATCCCTCTGCACTGTGACTACCTTTCAGATATTTGTAGACTGCTATTAAATCTCCCCTCAGCCTTCTCTTCTGCAAACTAAACAATTCCAGTTCTTTTAGCCGCTCCTCATAGGACATGGTTTGCAGACCTTCCACCATTTTGGTTGCTCTTCTCTGGACTTGCTCCAATATATCGATGTCTTTCTTGAATTGAAGCGCCCAGAACTGTACACAGTATTCCAGGTGTGGTCTGACCAGGGAAGAGTACAGCGGAATAATGACCTCTCTTGATCTAGATTCAATGCTTGTCTTAATACATCCCAGAATTGTATTAGCCTTTTTTGCAGCAGCACCGCACTGTTGGCTCATGTTGAATTTGTGATCTACTATTATGCCCAAGTCCTTTTCCCCTATGCTATCACTTAGTTCTATTCCTCCCATACTATATATGTTTTTTACATTTCTGTTACCCAGATGTAGAACTTTGCATTTGTCCCTGTTAAATACCATTTTGTTCGCCTCAGCCCATTGTTCCAATGTGTCTAAGTCCTTTTGAATACACTATCTCTCCTCTCTAGTGTTGGCTATTCCTCCTATCTTCGTATCATCTGCAAATTTTATGAGTTCCCCAATAATTCCATCGTCCAGATCATTTATAAAGATATTAAAAAGTACTGGGCCCAGAACAGAGCCCTGTGGCACCCCGCTTTTGACTTTCTTCCAGTTTGATGTGTAGCCATTTAGCGGCACATGTGTAGCGATGTGTAAACATCTGCGGCAACTGTGTGATGCCATCATGTCAATATGGACCAAAATCTCTGAGGAATGCTTCCAGCACCTTGTTGAATCTATGCCACGAAGAATTGAGGCAGTTCTGAAGGCAAAAGGGGGTCCAACCCGTTACTAGCATGGTGTACCTAATAAAGTGGCCGGTGAGTGTATATTCATATATAACATATAAACATACCTATCTACACACATACAAGTTTCAAACAGTATATAAGACACATAATGTAAACATATACACATCTATACATATTTTATCCAAAAATATACTTACATGTGGCTGTGCAGTTCTGTCTAGCAGTGAAGAGAGCAGATACAGCTCTATATCGAGGTAGTTATTCATCTTGCTGGAGATAGATAGATAGATAGATAGGATATAGATAGATAGATAGATAGATAGGATATAGATAGATATGAGATAGATAGATAGATAGGAGATAGATAGATAGATAGATAGATAGATAGGATATAGATAGATAGATATGAGATAGATAGATAGATAGATAGATAGATAGATAGATAGATAGATAGATAGATAGATAGGAGATAGATAGATAGATAGATAGATAGATAGATAGATAGATAGATAGATATGAGAGAGAGATATGAGATAGATAGATAGATAGATACGGGAAAGATAAATAGATAGATAGATAGGAGATAGATAGATATAAGATAGATAAATAGATAGATAGATAGATAGATAGATAGATAGATAGATAGATAGATAGATAGGAGATAGATATATATGAGATAGCTAGATAGATAGATAGATAGATAGATAGATAGATATGAGATAGATAGATAGATAGATAGATAGATAGATAGATAGATAGGAGATAGATAGATATTAGATAGATAGATAGATAGATAGATAGATACGGTAGATTGATAGATAGATAGATAGATAGATAGATAGGAGATAGATATAAGATAGATAGATAGATAGATAGATAGATAGATAGATAGATAGATATGAGATAGATAGAGATAGATAGATAGATAGTTTAGAAAGATAGATAGTTAGATAGATAGATAGGGTAGATAGATAGATAGATAGATAGATAGATAGGAGATAGATAGAGATAGATAGATTAGAAAGATAGATAGAACTTTTGACATGCCCCCCCCCCCCCGACTGACACGTCACCGAAGACCCCCTCCTACACATTCCTGCGTGCTCTATTATGCCCCATAGTGGCCCCTGCACACAGTATTATACGCCATAGTGGCCCCTGTACACAGTATTATGTCCCTTAGTGGCCTCTGCACACAGTATTATGTCCCTTAGTGGCCCCTGCACACAGTATTATGTCCCTTAGTGGCCCCTGCACACAGTATTATGCCCCACTGTGGACACCCATAAACAATTATTATACTCTGGGGTCTTTTCAGACCCCAGAGTATAATAAGCGGAAACCCAGGGGGAGAAAAACATTAAAAAAAAACACTGTTGCTCACCTATCTCCCGGCTCTGCTGCAGTCCTCCGCTGTTGGCCTCCGCTGTAGTCCATCTTCAATGATGTCAGACGTCACATGACCTGGAATGCAGGCGGTAGCGGCTGTCGCCGGGCCCCTAATGTCCCTGGCCCTGTGGCAGTTGCCTTTGCTGCTATGGCGGTAGTTACGGCACTGACTGTGGGGGTAGCTGGAGGGGGACATGTCTGCCTCTAGTTGCCCCCAATTTAATGTCCCCCTCCAGCTGTCCCAGTTTAATGTCCCCCTCCAGCTGCCCCAGTTTAATGTCCCCCCTTCAGCTCTCCCAGTTTAATGTCCCCCTCCAGCTGCCGCAGTTTAATGTCCCCCTCTAGTTTAAACTAGGGCACAAGGAGAGGGGCTTAATACTGTGAGAAATTTGGAGGGGAACATTATAATGTGGGGGCAGACCACGTGACGTCTGGGACATTACCATAAAGGCCGAAAGCCTGCTAGGAGTAACATTGGATCCTGGAGAGGTGAATAACAGTGTTTATTATGTTCCTTCACCTTCCCTGGGGCTTTGATTATTATACTCGTGGGTCTGAAAAGACCCCCCAAGTATAATAATAGTTCAGGGGTGGGCCGATATTTGGCATAATAGAGTTGGGTGAACTCTATTATGCCAAATAATGAGGAGAGAATGACAGCAAACAGAGGCGAAAAAAATAGACAAAAGTCTATTTTGCTCTTATAGCGCTTTTTCAAGCCATGTACATGTCCATCAAGAGTTTAACATTTGCAGATATATGTAGCAAACAGAGCAGACAAATGACCCACAGAAAGCGTCACATAAGGTAAGTATACTCCTCCTTCTCGTTGTAGAACTATGAGGCATAGGTTGATAAGACCCTATCTTTATCATCGAGGGAAATTACATTTATTCCAAAAGACAAATATATACTTCTAGAAGACCAAGGTTATAAAGTACTAGCACAAAGAAGGACCAGAAACACTTTTTTTACGTATAGGAACGAACCAAAGAACGTCTATATAAACTTTATAGAACACAGACGTAATCAATCAAGACACATTACGTCACATAAGAGGTTTGGTTATAATTAGCTTCTCCTACACATACGGTGGACCTGAAGGAAAAACTTCATTGTGATTACCACCAATCAGATGAACCCCGACTCTGTAAGCATAGAGAATGGGGACGGGGAGAAACTCCTCCCCCCAGTCTCCTGCCAACCAATCAAATAAAGCGCCGACAAGCTCACTATAGAATGCTATGGACTCGAGGGGAGACAAGCTCCTCCTCTTCGTAGAGCGGACCTGAGAGGAAGGTACTGACATGATTTTTAACCAATCAGATAAGCGCCAACTATCTACACTCAAAAGAATGGGAAAGCAAACCCCTCCCCCTGTACCTTCTCCACCAATCAGGAGACAACCGACCATGCAAGTCTGGGAGGAGTAGAAAAAACATTAACTACCATTGAAAAAGAAGGTAAATACCATGAAACACCTATAAAATACACAGAGTCAAAAAAGAATATATAACCTCCAAGAAAGGCAAATACCATGAATCGCTTATACAATACACAGTGTCAAAAAAAGAGTGTATAACCTACAAGAAAGGCATAAGAGGAGGAGGAGCAACTACCAAGTATAGATTCTCTTAACCAAACGAGATAGAACAATGAAAAATAAGACGTGTATACAAAATCAACAAAACAAATCATAAGAAGGCCCCCATTTTGTTCTTTTCATTCAGACCAAGGGGTCCTAAAGCGTTAGTTTTCATGATCCAACGAGCCTCATGTTGAAGTAACAACTTATTTCTATTTCCACCTCGTGGTGGTAAATTAACTACTTCAATACCTGTGAAGGTTAAAGGGGCTCTATTAGCAAAATCATTCTGATAGAGCCCCACATATGCGTGAATAGCCTTAAAAAAGGCTATTCAGGCACCGTAAATGTTATATTAAACTACCCCCCCCTCCCGTTTTAAAATAAAACCCTAAAAAAGAATGTTATCTACTTACGCATCGTGCACGCTGGGCTTCGGGTGCGCTGTCTTCTTCATCCACGCCTCTTCTTCCTCCAATGTCCTCCGGTCCCGTCTTCCTCCGGCGCTCGCGAACTGACACTGATAAAAAAAAAATGGCCTGGGCGCCTGCGCAGTAGCCGTAGTAGAAGCCGCATGCTACTTCGCATGCACCCAGGCCATTTTTTTGTATCAGTGTCAGTTCACGAGCGCCGGAGGAAGACGGGACCGGAGGACATCGGAGGAAGAAGAAGCGTGGATGAAGAAGAAGATACACCCTGAATGCCCGCCCAGCGTGCACGATGCGTACATAGATATTCTTTTTTAGGGTTTTATTTTAAAACTGGGGGGTAGTTTAATATAACATTTACGGTGCCTGAATAGCATTTTTAAAGGCTATGCACGCATATGTGGGGCTCTATCAGCATGATTTTGCTGATAGAGCCCCTTTAAAGGGATTCTACCATTAAACTACTTTTTTTCTAATTACCACGTCGGAATAGCCTTAAGAAAGGCTATTCATCTCCTACCTTTAGACGTGGTCTCCGCCGCGCCGTTCCGTAGAAATACCGGTTTTAACCGGTATGCAAATGAGCTCTCCGCAGCAATGAGGGCGGGCCCCAGCGCTGAAAGGCCGATGAGCGCATCCCTATTGCTGCCCAAGAGTTCTTTCCCGCGCCGCCTCCTTCTTCTGCAGCAACTCCGCCTCTTCTGGCTTCTCTTGCTCTTGTAGTTTGATACAGGAGCATAGAGAGGCCACCCCAAAATGGCCGCCGGCCAGCTCCAGTATTGAACTGCAAGAGCGGCTACCCAAAAATGGCCGCAGGCCGCCGGCTATTTTTGGGTAGCCACTCTTGCAGTTCAATACAGGAGCTGGCTGGCGGCTATTTTTGGGTAGCCGCTCTTGCAGTTCAATACAGAAGCCATTTTGGGGTGGCCTCTCTATACTCCTGTATCGAACTACAAGAGCAAGAGAAGCCAGAAGAGTCGGAGTTGCTGCAGAAGAAGGAGGCGGCGCAGGAAAGAGCTCTGGGCAGCAATGGGGATGCGCTCATCGGTGTTTCAGCGCTGGGGCCCGCCCTCATTGCTGCGGAGAGCTCATTTGCATACCGGTTAAAACCGGTATTTCTACGGAACGGCGCGGCGGAGACCACGTCTAAAGGTAGGAGACGAATAGCCTTTCTTAAGGCTATTCCGACGTGTTCATTAGAAAAAAAAAGGTAGTTTAATGGTAGAATCCCTTTAAACAATCTGCATTGACATCATGTGTCTCGTGAACATGACTGATCAGCCGAGTGGCACCTTTTTTGCTCTCAGTTGACCTGTAATGCTCATGAAAACGCACATATAGATGGCGTACGGTCTTCCCTATATAAAAGAAGCTGCAAGGGCAGGAAACGACATATACAAAATAAGTTTTACAGTTAATGAACTGTTGTACATGATGAACAACACCTCCCATTTTTAAGACCTTTTTACCTAGATTAAATTTGTAGAAATTGCAATTTCTACATTTATAGTTTCCTTTTAGGGATGTCCCAACATAGCCAGTGATCTTTATCACTAATCCAGCGGCTCGACACAAGGGAATCTTTTATTGTTCTGCTTTTTCTAAAAGAGATTAAAGGTCTCAGTTTTTGGCTTTCTCTGCCAAGATGGGATCGGCTTCTATTATGCACCAATTTTTGTATATCGCTGTTTTGATTTGATTGGCTAGGGGACTGTATTCAAATGAAAAGCAAAAATAATGTAAATTTTTATCGTTTTTCTCAGACTGATTCTGTAATAGTGAATCCCTGTTAACCTGTTTGGCTCTTTAAAAAGCCAAAATTTCTTTGCAATAAGCAAGGGGTCTCAAACTCAACTCAGCATGTGGGCCACAGAGCAAGATCCCAGCCAGTCGGCGGGCCGCACTAGGTCTACAAACAATTGCTGGAGCTCTAGAAAAGGGCACCAGCATAACAATAGTGTGGGACATTATCTATATAGGGTGGGTGCACTACAACTCCCAGCAGCTCCAGGGCATCTGGAGCTGCTGGGAGTTGTAGTAATTGAAAGATTTGGGGGCAAAATAGGGGACAATAAAAGCAGTTTTTTGGGGGTTTGTAAAATTGGCACTTACCTTGTCACTGCAGGTCTGGCCTCCGCTGCTAAAATCCAGCCACCGCGCTCAGCGTCAGGACATCAATGACGCATAAGGAAAAGAGCTGCGGCTGAATTGGCCAATCCGTTACTAGGCTACAGGGGGCGGGCCCAAGGTCCGGGACATTCTCCCGCCGCTGCGCTACAGCCGGCCATTTTTATGTAGCGTAGCGGCGGTCACCACTAAATGGAACATACTAGGCTTGGCGTGGATTAGTCTGCGGGCCGCACAAAATTGTTCGCCAGGCCGCAACCCCTGCAATAAGCGGTACTTTAATTGTTCAGCTTTTCTTTTATTGGAATTTTCATCGATATTTATTCTTTTAAGTCTTAAAAACTGTCCATACGGTACTGCATCTTTAACGTGTGGGGGGTGAAAGCTTCTATAATGAAGCAAAGCATTAGTAGATGTTAATTTTCTAAACATTTCCGTTTTTAGACCTTTTTCAGTTTATATAACCATAACATCCAAAAATTCAAGAGCTTGATCGCTAATCTTTGCAGTAAAATGCATATCCATGCTGTTTCTGTTACGATATTCTACAAAGCTGAAAAATAAGTAATTAGAGCAAGACCAGAGGATGAAACCAGCAGTCTCCATTGTGGTTTGATTTTAGACTCTGCCTCCTCACAGACGAGCCTCCAGCAGAATCAGCTTTGATTTGCCGAATGCTGTACACTGGCCAATCAACGCGCCAATCAACGCTGGTCAACGCTGGTTTAAAAAAAAAAAAAAAAAAAAAACATATACAAGATCATTCATCCAAATTTAATGAGCAAAATGGAAGAAGAGAAAACCCACATGGTGAGCTGCAACACTTGCTATATGTTTACAGATCTGCCGGACCATAAAGCCAACTTCACCTGTATGAAATGTAAACTAGTGGCCCTTTTAGAAGAAAAAGTGCAGAGGTTGGAAGAAAGAATAGTGACGTTGAGAAGCATCAAAGAAAGTGAGGTCTTCATTGATGAAGCTGAAGCAAGCCTCCAGAACACAGTAGGGGATGAAAGTGCTAGAGAGCCTACAGTTGCAGAGACTGATGCAAGTCCCCCGAATACAGTAAGGGAAGAATACTTGAGAGAACCTACAGAGGCAGAAAACTGGACACATGTGACCAAGGGATGCAAATGGATCACAAGGCCATCACCACTCACACAGCTAAGTAACCGATATGAAACTCTCATGCAGGTGGATGAAAATGACAAAAATAACCTATCAGCAAAAGAAGAAACAAAAGTCACCCAGAGACAATCAGGAGCAACAAGAAATGGTGTTGCAAGGAAGAAAAGAAGAGTAGTGGTTATGGGTGACTCACTGCTAAGAGGCACAGAGGCAGCTGTCTGCAGGCCAGACTTAACCGCACGAGAAGTATGCTGCCTCCCAGGAGCAAAAATCAAGGATGTGGCCGATAGGATACCAAGCCTCCTCAGTTCCAAGGACGACTACCCATTCCTACTGATACATGTGGGTACAAACGACATGGCAAAAAATTATTTACCAGCTATCTATAAAGACCTTGAAAATTTGGGGAAGACAGTGAAGGAACTGGATGCGCAGGTAGTATTCTCATCAATCCTCCCAGTTGATGGTCATGGCATCAGGAGATGTAATAGAATACTAGAGGTAAACACCTGGCTTCGACAGTGGTGCCGTGAGCAAGGATTTGGATTTTTGGACCATGGCATGAATTACCTCTATGATGGACTCCTTGCTAGAGATGGGATACATCTCACAAAACCTGGGAAAAACATATTTGCCAGAAGACTTGCCACACTCATCAGAAGGGCTTTAAACTAGAAGAAGAGGGGATGGGAAGAAAAAAGAAAGACAAGAACATGCAGCTAAAAGACATACTTAACAAGGTTGCTAGATGTGGTAAAGAGGACCCAAGACAGGATACTCAGAAGGAAATTACGAAAAAGGATGCAACAGAGCACAATCTGAAATATTTTTACACAAACGCACAAAGCATGGGAAACAAACAAGGAGAACTAGAGCTGATGATACACAAGGAAAACTATGACGTCATCGGCATCACAGAAACCTGGTGGAACGACATGCATGATTGGAACATACAGATGGAAGGATACAACTTATTCAAAAAGAATAGAACTAATAAAAGAGGGGGTGGAGTTGCATTGTATGTTAAAAAAGAACACATCTCCACAGAAATTACAGTTTTATAGAATGATAATCTACTGGAAATTATTTGGGTAGTAATTCAAGGGAAAAACAATGATAAGGACATCATACTAGGCGTTTATTACAGACCACCAGGACAGACAGAAGACATGGATGAGATTTTTTCACAGCAAATGACCACGCTCTCAAAGAAACATGAAATAGTGATCATGGGAGACTTCAATTACCCTGACATTCATTGGGAAACCCACACAGCCAAGAGTAAAGGCTCCATCAAATTTTTATCCTCTCTAGCAGACAACTTTATTGCCCAGCTAGTAGAAGAAAACACGAGAGGAACATCCATTTTGGACCTAGTCCTAACCAACAAAGAGCACATGGTTGAAGGACTACGGGTAGCAGGGACACTGGGATTCAGCGATCATGCTATACTTGAGTTTGAGGTTGCAAGAAGAAGAAGACCTGAGAAGACACAGACTTCAAGGCTCGACTTTAGCAGGGCAGACTTCAAGAGCCTGAAGGCAAGGGTTAGCAGAATTCCATGGTGCAAAATTCTTAAGCACAAAAATGCACATGAAGGGTGGGAAATCTTCCGTAGGGAAATCATTAAAGCACAGGAACTAACAATACCTAGAAGGAAGAAAAATGGGAAGCACCTAAAAAGATCAGGATGGATGACCAAAAAATTACATAACCTGCTAAAAAGGAAACATACAACAAGTGGAAGATGGGAACTATACCTAAGGAAGAGTACACAGCAGTCTGCAGATTCTGCAAGACAAGCATCAAAGGAGCTAAGGCTGAACACGAATTGAAGCTTGCAAAAGAGGCAAAGAGTAAGGTAAAAGGATTTTGGGGATATGTTAAAAGCAAAAGAAAAGTGAAGGAGACCATTGGAGTCCTGAAGAATGACAAAGGAGAAACAGTTAACATGGTGGAACAGCAGGTGGAGCTACTAAATTCATATTTTGTATCCGTCTTCTCCCAAGAAACTAATGGAAATATCGACATTAATGGTGATGGAGATGAGGGGAAGGAGGACTCCAAGCTGACTATAAGCGAAGGTCTGGTAAGAGAGCACTTAGCCAAGTTACAGGAAACCAAGTCCCCAGGACCAGATGATTTACACCCTAGAGTCCTGAAAGAGATAGCAGAGGAAATAACAGAACCCCTTGCTATAATCTTCGGTAAGTCATGGGAAACAGGAGTGGTCCCTTTATATTGGAAAAGGGCAAATGTTGTCCCCATCTACAAAAAGGGGAAAAGGGACGATCCAGGAAATTACAGGCCGGTAAGTCTGACCTCGATAGCAGGAAAAATCTTTGAGCAAATTGTCAAGGAACATTTACTTCGGTACCTGGATGGGAAGGCATTAATTAACCAGAGCCAGCATGGCTTTATGACCAATAAATCTTGTCAGACTAACCTGATTTCCTTCTACAACAAAATCACTGAATGGTTGGACCAAGGGAATGCCGTGGACATAGTATAGCTTGACTTCAGTAAGGCATTTGATAAAGTATCACATAACCTTCTTATTGAAAAAATGATTAAGTATGGCTTTGACAAAAAATCAGTTAGGTGGATTCACAACTGGCTTAATGATCGGGCACAACGAGTAATACTAAATGGCTACACATCGAACTGGAAGAAAGTCAAAAGCAGGGTGCCGCAGGGCTCTGTTCTGGGCCCAGTACTTTTTAATATCTTTATAAATGATCTGGACGATGGAATTATTGGGGAACTCATAAAATTTGCAGATGATACGAAGATAGGAGGAATAGCCAACACTAGAGAGGAGAGAGAGTGTATTCAAAAGGACTTAGACACACTGGAACAATGGGCTGAGGCGAACAAAATGGTATTTAACAGGGACAAATGCAAAGTTCTACATCTGGGTAACAGAAATGTAAAAAACAAATATAGTATGGGAGGAATAGAACTTAGTGATAGCATAGGGGAAAAGGACTTGGGCATAATAGTAGATCACAAATTCAACATGATCCAACAGTGCGGTGCTGCTGCAAAAAAGGCTAATAAAATTCTGGGATGTATTAAGACAAGCATTGAATCTAGATCAAGAGAGGTCATTATTCCGCTGTACTCTTCCCTGGTCAGACCACACCTGGAATACTGTGTACAGTTCTGGGCGCCTCAATTCAAGAAAGACATCGATATATTGGAGCAAGTCCAGAGAAGAGCAACCAAAATGGTGGAAGGTCTGTAAACCATGTCCTATGAGGAGCAGCTAAAAGAATTGGGATTGTTTAGTTTTGCAGAAGAGAAGGCTGAGGGGAGATTTAATAGCAGTCTACAAATATCTGAAAGGTAGTCACAGTGCAGAGGGATCTACCCTATTCTCATTAGCACAAGGAAGTACAAGAAGCAATGGGATGAAACTAAAGGGAAAGAGATACAGATTAGACATTAGGAAAAACTTTCTGACAGTGAGGGTAGTGAGAGAGTGGAATAGGCTGCCACGGGAGGTGGTGGGCGCTCCATCAATGGAAATCTTCAAGCGGAATCTGGATAAACATATAGCTGGGATGATTTAGGAAAATCTGCACTCGCAGGGGGTTGGACCCGATGGCCCTTGAGGTCCCTTCCAACTCTACCATAAGAATAAGAAAAGTGTGGACGCACAGGCTGACAGCTTCCTTTTTAGGCAGGATCAACCAGGTACGTGAAGGGGGTAAGTGATGGGGCAGACCCGGGGTCACTGATCAGACCCCGGGCTGCCCCCTACGAGCACCGGCACCCCCCGAAACCGGCGCGGGGGGTGCCGATCGGCACCATAACAGACAGAAACCCCGGAGGTGCCGGCAGTCATGTTGACCGCCGGCATATCAGGGGTTAACACCCGCGATTAGACCCGGTTCCGACCGCGGGTGTTACGGAGCATTGTCAGCCGTGTATTACGGCTGACACCTGCAGTGCATGGTGCGCACACAGTTTCTGTGTGCGCACCATGCATTCGCAGTAAGGGTACATTCACACTACGGAACGCCAGCGTGTATCACAGCCGTACACGCCGGCGTTACAGCAGGGCTGCCGGACACTTCCCATTCATTTCTATGGGAGCCGGCATGCGAGCGCTCCCCATAGAAATGAATGGAAAAAAGCAGTCCATTCATTTCTATGGGGAGCGCTCGCATGCCGGCTCCCATAGAAATGAATGGGAAGTGTCCGGCAGCCCTGCTGTAACGCCGGCGTGTACGGCTGAGATACACGCTGGCGTTCCGTAGTGTGAATGCACCCTAATAGTACGGCGGTTTGCGGGAATCCCTTCCCGGCAGCGCCGTACTATTACGGCGAATGTCGGGAAGGGGTTAAGACCAAGCCTAAAAGTACCTTCATGACCAGGCCTCATTTTTCAATCTGACATGTGTCACTTTATGTGGTAATAACTTTGAGATGCATTAATTTATCATGGTGATTCTGAGACTGTTTTCTCGTGACACATTGTACTTCGTGTCAGTGGTACATTTTGGTCAATATGTTTTGTCTTTTAATATGAACAAATAGGAAATTTGGTGAAAATTTTGAAAAAAATGCACTGAACAACATTTCTAAAGGCTATGCAAGGATGTGATTAGTTAAAAATGACTTTTCCCAGTGATAGAGCCTCTTTAACCCTTTCCCACTGATGGCATTTTTTGATTTTCGTTTTTGACTCCCCTCCTTCTAAACCCCATAGCTTTTTTATTTCTCCACTCCCAGAGCCATATGAGGTCTTAATTTTTGCGGGACAAATTTTTCTTCATGATGCCACCATTAATTATTCTATATAATGTACTGGGAAGCAGGAAAAAAAATTCAGAATGGGGTGGATTTGAAGAAAAAATGCATTTCAGCGACTTTCTTACGGGCTTTGGTTTTACAGCGTTCACTGTGCAGCCAAAATGACATGTCCCCTGTATTCTGTGTTTCGGTACAGTTCCAGGGATACCAAATTCCATGGTTTTTATTTACATTCTGACCCCTTTAAGGCGTGAATAGCCTTTAAAAAATGTTATATTAAACTATCCCCCCCCCCCCCGTTTTAAAATAAAACCCTAAAACAGAATGTGATAAACTTACCGAACGTGCATGGTGCGCCATCAGGGTGCGCCATCTTCTTCATCCACGCCTCCTCTTCCTCCGCTGTCCTCGGGTCCCGTCTTCCTCCGGCGCTCGCAAACTGACATTGCTTTAAAAAAATGGCCTGTGGAAGGTCTGCAAACCATGTCCTATGAGGAGCGGCTAAAAGAACTGGGATTGTTTAGTTTGCAGAAGAGAAGGCTGAGGGGAGATTTAATAGCAGTCTACAAATATCTGAAAGGTAGTCACAGTGCAGAGGGATCTACCCTATTCTCATTAGCACAAGGAAGTACAAGAAGCAATGGGATGAAACTAAAGGGAAAGAGATACAGATTAGACATTAGGAAAAACTTTCTGACAGTGAGGGTAGTGAGAGAGTGGAATAGGCTGCCACGGGAGGTGGTGGGCGCTCCATCAATGGAAATCTTCAAGCGGAATCTGGATAAACATATAGCTGGGATGATTTAGGAAAACCTGCACTTGCAGGGGGTTGGACCCGATGGCCCTTGAGGTCCCTTCCAACTCTACCAAAAAAAAAAAAAAATTCATTCCTATGAGAAAAAGTCAGCTCCCTCATAACAGCAAGCTGCCAGCTCTCCCGACTAGCAAAGACGAGCCTGCGGCAAATCAATGCTCGTCTTTGCCAGTCTGGATTGCTGGCAGCTTGCGGTTATGAGGGAGCTGACTTTTTATCAGCGCAACTGCAAGCGCTGTGCAGTTAAAGTGCACGGATCCCATAGACTATAATGGGGTCCGTGATCTTTAACTGCACAGCGCTCCTCCTAAACTCTCTCCCCCTGCTACTCGTGGACTTGGTGACTCTCCTTTAGTCGAATAGTGTTTCCCCTGAAACGAACATTTTTTGACCAAAGATTATAATGGGATTCGATATTCGATCGAGTAGTCGAGTATTGAGGCTCTACTCAAAACGAATATCGAATCTCGAATATTTCACTGTTCATTCATCTCTATTAATTATAAAAAATCTCTATATTGCCCCCTGATTGTAATGGGGGATTGAAATTTGAAGCATTACCCCCTTTAAAAAAAAAGTGTATTCAACAGGTAAATCCTCATTAGAAGTATTAAGAAGATCAAGTGAGGCAGTTTTCTCTTTAATGTCCATATTTTCTTGAACAAAAAATCCTAATGGACTGATGGTACATGGGACTTCTCCTATCAATTTAGGTTGAGTATTGTCGGTTTTTAAGCTAAAATGCTTGTATAGATTAAGCTTTCGTATTCCTTTAATGCGATCAATCTCAAAGTCTACATCGTTAAAGTCCTCTAATATACAAAAATTCAAACCCCTAGATAGGAGGGATTAGCAAGTGTCATCCAGAATTTCTTTTGTCAAGTTGACTACCATAATTTTATCAGGAACATCGTTTTTGCTTTTCATTTAAATACAGTCCCCTAGCCAATCAAATCAAAACAGCGATTTACAAAAATTGGGACATAATAGAAGCTGATCCCATCTTGGCAGAGAAAGCAAAACTGAAACCTTTAATCCCTTTTAGAAAAAGCACAACAATAAAAGATTTCCTTGTGTTGAGCTGCTGAATTAGTGATAAAGATTAGAGATGAGCGAACACTAAAATGTTCGAGGTTCGAAATTCGATTCGAACAGCCGCTCAATGTTCGTGTGTTCGAACGGGTTTCGAACCCCATTATAGTCTATGGGGAACAGATACTCGTTAAGGGGGAAACCCAAATCCGTGTCTGGAGGGTCACCAAGTCCACTATGACACCCCAGGAAATGATGCCAACACCTCTGGAATGACACTGGGACAGCAGGGGAAGCATGTCTGGGGGCATCTAACACACCAAAGACCCTCTATTACCCCAACATCACAGCCTAACAACTACACACTTTACACACTCAATACCACCTCTCTGACAGTAGGAAAACACCTTGAAACATGTGTATTTGGCACTTGCAGTGAGGAGAGCTTGTCACCAGCAGTGAATTTGGCCCTTGTAGTAAGTTGAGGTTGGCACCAACATTTGTTTTGAAAATCAGGGTGGATTGAGCCTCTAACCAGCAGAGTTTGGGCAAATTCATGGTGGAGGGAGCCTCTAAAAACCCCAGTTTGGACCAATTCATGGTGGAGGGAGCCTCTAACCAGCCCAGTTTGGGCAAATTCATGGTGGAGGGAGCCTCTAAAAAACCCAGTTTGGACCAATTCATGGTGGAGGGAGCCTCTAACCAGCCCAGTTTGGGCAAATTCATGGTGGAGGGAGCCTCTAACCAGCCCAGTTTGGACCAATTAATGGTGGAGGGAGCCTCTAACCAGCCCAGTTTGGACCAATTAATGGTGGAGGGAGCCTCTAACCACCCCAGTTTGGACCAATTCATGGTGGAGGGAGCCTCTAAACAGCCCAGTTTGGGCAAATTCATGGTGGAGGGAGCCTCTAAAAAACCCAGTTTGGACCAATTCATGGTGGAGGGAGCCTCTAACCAGCCCAGTTTGGACCAATTAATGGTGGAGGGAGCCTCTAAACAGCCAAGTTTGGACCAATTCATGGTGGAGGGAGCCTCTAAAAACCCCAGTTTGGACCAATTCATGGTGGAGGGAGCCTCTAACCAGCCCAGTTTGGGCAAATTCATGGTGGAGGGAGCCTCTAAACAGCCCAGTTTGGGCAAATTCATGGTGGAGGGAGCCTCTAACCAGCCCAGTTTGGACCAATTAATGGTGGAGGGAGCCTCTAACCAGCCCAGTTTGGACCAATTAATGGTGGAGGGAGCCTCTAACCAGCCCAGTTTGGACCAATTAATGGTGGAGGGAGCCTCTAACCACCCCAGTTTGGACCAATTCATGGTGGAGGGAGCCTCTAACCAGCCCAGTTTGGACCAATTCATGGTGGAGGGAGCCTCTAAAAAACCCAGTTTGGACCAATTCATGGTGGAGGGAGCCTCTAAACAGCCCAGTTTGGGCAAATTCATGGTGGAGGGAGCCTCTAAACAGCCCAGTTTGGGCAAATTCATGGTGGAGGGAGCCTCTAACCAGCCCAGTTTGGACCAATTAATGGTGGAGGGAGCCTCTAACCAGCCCAGTTTGGACCAATTAATGGTGGAGGGAGCCTCTAACCACCCCAGTTTGGACCAATTCATGGTGGAGGGAGCCTCTAAACAGCCAAGTTTGGACCAATTCATGGTGGAGGGAGCCTCTAAAAACCCCAGTTTGGACCAATTCATGGTGGAGGGAGCCTCTAACCAGCCCAGTTTGGGCAAATTCATGGTGGAGGGAGCCTCTAAACAGCCCAGTTTGGGCAAATTCATGGTGGAGGGAGCCTCTAAAAAACCCAGTTTGGACCAATTCATGGTGGAGGGAGCCTCTAAACAGCCAAGTTTGGACCAATTCATGGTGGAGGGAGCCTCTAAACAGCCAAGTTTGGACCAATTCATGGTGAAGGGAGCCTCTAAAAACCCGTTTGGACCAATTCATGGTGGAGGGAGCCTCTAACCAGCCCAGTTTGGGCAAATTCATGGTGGAGGGAGCCTCTAAACAGCCCAGTTTGGGCAAATTCATGGTGGAGGGAGCCTCTAACCAGCCCAGTTTGGACCAATTAATGGTGGAGGGAGCCTCTAACCAGCCCAGTTTGGACCAATTAATGGTGGAGGGAGCCTCTAACCAGCCCAGTTTGGACCAATTAATGGTGGAGGGAGCCTCTAACCACCCCAGTTTGGACCAATTCATGGTGGAGGGAGCCTCTAACCAGCCCAGTTTGGGCAAATTCATGGTGGAGGGAGCCTCTAAACAGCCCAGTTTGGGCAAATTCATGGTGGAGGGAGCCTCTAAAAAACCCAGTTTGGACCAATTCATGGTGGAGGGAGCCTCTAAACAGCCAAGTTTGGACCAATTCATGGTGGAGGGAGCCTCTAAACAGCCAAGTTTGGACCAATTCATGGTGAAGGGAGCCTCTAAAAACCCGTTTGGACCAATTCATGGTGGAGGGAGCCTCTAACCAGCCCAGTTTGGGCAAATTCATGGTGGAGGGAGCCTCTAAACAGCCCAGTTTGGGCAAATTCATGGTGGAGGGAGCCTCTAACCAGCCCAGTTTGGACCAATTAATGGTGGAGGGAGCCTCTAACCAGCCCAGTTTGGACCAATTAATGGTGGAGGGAGCCTCTAACCAGCCCAGTTTGGACCAATTAATGGTGGAGGGAGCCTCTAACCACCCCAGTTTGGACCAATTCATGGTGGAGGGAGCCTCTAACCAGCCCAGTTTGGGCAAATTCATGGTGGAGGGAGCCTCTAACCAGCCCAGTTTGGACCAATTAATGGTGGAGGGAGCCTCTAACCAGCCCAGTTTGGACCAATTAATGGTGGAGGGAGCCTCTAACCACCCCAGTTTGGACCAATTCATGGTGGAGGGAGCCTCTAAACAGCCAAGTTTGGACCAATTCATGGTGGAGGGAGCCTCTAAAAACCCCAGTTTGGACCAATTCATGGTGGAGGGAGCCTCTAACCAGCCCAGTTTGGGCAAATTCATGGTGGAGGGAGCCTCTAAACAGCCCAGTTTGGGCAAATTCATGGTGGAGGGAGCCTCTAAAAAACCCAGTTTGGACCAATTCATGGTGGAGGGAGCCTCTAAACAGCCAAGTTTGGACCAATTCATGGTGGAGGGAGCCTCTAAACAGCCAAGTTTGGACCAATTCATGGTGAAGGGAGCCTCTAAAAACCCGTTTGGACCAATTCATGGTGGAGGGAGCCTCTAACCAGCCCAGTTTGGGCAAATTCATGGTGGAGGGAGCCTCTAAACAGCCCAGTTTGGGCAAATTCATGGTGGAGGGAGCCTCTAACCAGCCCAGTTTGGACCAATTAATGGTGGAGGGAGCCTCTAACCAGCCCAGTTTGGACCAATTAATGGTGGAGGGAGCCTCTAACCAGCCCAGTTTGGACCAATTAATGGTGGAGGGAGCCTCTAACCACCCCAGTTTGGACCAATTCATGGTGGAGGGAGCCTCTAACCAGCCCAGTTTGGACCAATTCATGGTGGAGGGAGCCTCTAAAAAACCCAGTTTGGACCAATTCATGGTGGAGGGAGCCTCTAAACAGCCCAGTTTGGGCAAATTCATGGTGGAGGGAGCCTCTAAACAGCCCAGTTTGGGCAAATTCATGGTGGAGGGAGCCTCTAACCAGCCCAGTTTGGACCAATTAATGGTGGAGGGAGCCTCTAACCAGCCCAGTTTGGACCAATTAATGGTGGAGGGAGCCTCTAACCACCCCAGTTTGGACCAATTCATGGTGGAGGGAGCCTCTAAACAGCCAAGTTTGGACCAATTCATGGTGGAGGGAGCCTCTAAAAACCCCAGTTTGGACCAATTCATGGTGGAGGGAGCCTCTAACCAGCCCAGTTTGGGCAAATTCATGGTGGAGGGAGCCTCTAAACAGCCCAGTTTGGGCAAATTCATGGTGGAGGGAGCCTCTAAAAAACCCAGTTTGGACCAATTCATGGTGGAGGGAGCCTCTAAACAGCCAAGTTTGGACCAATTCATGGTGGAGGGAGCCTCTAAACAGCCAAGTTTGGACCAATTCATGGTGAAGGGAGCCTCTAAAAACCCGTTTGGACCAATTCATGGTGGAGGGAGCCTCTAACCAGCCCAGTTTGGGCAAATTCATGGTGGAGGGAGCCTCTAAACAGCCCAGTTTGGGCAAATTCATGGTGGAGGGAGCCTCTAACCAGCCCAGTTTGGACCAATTAATGGTGGAGGGAGCCTCTAACCAGCCCAGTTTGGACCAATTAATGGTGGAGGGAGCCTCTAACCAGCCCAGTTTGGACCAATTAATGGTGGAGGGAGCCTCTAACCACCCCAGTTTGGACCAATTCATGGTGGAGGGAGCCTCTAACCAGCCCAGTTTGGGCAAATTCATGGTGGAGGGAGCCTCTAAACAGCCCAGTTTGGGCAAATTCATGGTGGAGGGAGCCTCTAAAAAACCCAGTTTGGACCAATTCATGGTGGAGGGAGCCTCTAAACAGCCAAGTTTGGACCAATTCATGGTGGAGGGAGCCTCTAAACAGCCAAGTTTGGACCAATTCATGGTGAAGGGAGCCTCTAAAAACCCGTTTGGACCAATTCATGGTGGAGGGAGCCTCTAACCAGCCCAGTTTGGGCAAATTCATGGTGGAGGGAGCCTCTAAACAGCCCAGTTTGGGCAAATTCATGGTGGAGGGAGCCTCTAACCAGCCCAGTTTGGACCAATTAATGGTGGAGGGAGCCTCTAACCAGCCCAGTTTGGACCAAATAATGGTGGAGGGAGCCTCTAAAAAACCCAGTTTGGACCAATTCATGGTGGAGGGAGCCTCTAAACAGCCCAGTTTGGGCAAATTCATGGTGGAGGGAGCCTCTAAACAGCCCAGTTTGGACCAATTCATGGTGGAGGGAGCCTCTAAACAGCCCAGTTTGGGCAAATTCATGGTGGAAGGAGCCTCTAACCAGCAGAGTTGTGGGAAAGCAGGGTGGAGGGAGCCTCTAACCAGCAGAGTTGGTGGAAATCAGGGTGGAGGGAGCCTCTAACCAGCAGAGTTGGGGGAAATCATGTTGGAGGGAGCCTAGTATTAGCAGAATTGTGCAACGCTTATGGTGGATGAGTATGAGGATGCGGAGGAATTGGAGAGGTTGAGTACAGACATGGAGTTTCATGTTGGGGTGCTTTACACAGGTGGGCACAAAAATGACGGCTCTACCCAGTGGTGGTTCATTTTTATCAAAGTGAGCCGGTCGGCACTCTCAGCTGACAGACGGGTGCGCTTGTCAGTGATGATGCCACCGGCTGCACTGAACACCCTCTCAGATAGGACGCTGGCGGCAGGACAGGACAGCACCTCCAAGGCATATAGGGCAAGTTCAAGCCACAGGTCCAACTTCGACACCCAATACGTGTAGGGCGCAGAGGGGTCGGAGAGGACAGGGCTGTGGTCGGAAAGGTATTCCCGCAACATGCGCCTATACTTCTCACGCCTGGTGACACTAGGACCCTCCGTGGCGGCACTTTGGCGAGGGGGTGCCATCAAGGTGTCCCAGACCTTAGACAGTGTGCCCCTCGTTTGTGTGAACCGGTGAGAACTTGGTTGCCTACTGGAGGAACTGCCCTCCCTGCCGCCAACGTCACATGCTGGAAACATCTCCATCATATTCTGCACCAATTGCCTGTGGCAAGCATTGATGCGATTGGCCCTCCCCTCTACCGGAATAAAAGACGAGATGTTGTTTTTATACCGGGGGTCAAGGATAGCAAAGATCCAGTACTGGTTGTCCTCCATGATTTTGACAATACGCTTGTCGGTTGTAAAGCACCCCAACATGAACTCAGCCATGTCTGCCACAGTGTTAGTTGGCATGACTCCTCTGGCCCCACCGGAAAGTTCAATCTCCATTTCCTCCTCATCCTCCATGTCTACCCATCCGCGCTGCAACAATGGGACGATTCGAAGTTGCCCGGAAGCCTCCTGTATCACCATCACATCATCGGACAACTCTTCTTCCTCCTCCTCCTCCTCCTCCTCCTCCATTAAACGCAGTGAAGCGGACAGATGTGTGGACCTACTCTCCAGCTGTGACAGATCGGATGCTATCCCTAACTCCTCTGTGTGATCTGAGTTATCCCTGATGTCAATCAGGGATTCTCTCAGAACACACAAGAGCGGGATTGTAAGGCTCACCATCGCATCCTCAGAGCTCACCCTCCTTGTGGACTCCTCAAAGACCCGTAGGATGTCACAAAGGTCTCTCATCCATGGCCACTCATGGATGTGAAACTGAGGCAGCTGACTTTGTGGCACCCTAGGGTTTTGTAGCTGGTATTCCATCAAAGGTCTCTGCTGCTCAACCACTCTATTCAACATCTGAAACGTTGAGTTCCAGCGTGTGGGGACGTCGCACAAAAGCCGGTGTTGTGGCACATGCAGGCGTTGCTGGAGAGATTTTAAGCTAGCAGCGGCTACTGTCGACTTGCGAAAGTGGGCGCACATGCGCCGCACTTTCACCAGTAGCTCTGGAACATTGGGGTAGCTCTTTAGGAAACGTTGCACCACTAGGTTGAAGACGTGGGCCAGGCATGGAACATGTTGGAGTCCGGCAAGCTCCAGAGCTGCTACCAGGTTCCGGCCGTTATCACAAACGACCATGCCTGGGCCCAGGTGCAGCGGCTCAAACCATATTGCCGTCTCATCGAGGAGGGCATCCCTCACCTCGGAGGCAGTGTGCTGTCTGTCCCCCAAGCTGATCAGCTTCAGCACAGCCTGCTGACGTCTACCAACGCCAGTGCTGCAACGTTTCCAACTCGTAGCTGGGGTCAATCTAACAGCGGAGGAGGAGGCGGTGGCGGAGGAGGAGGCGGTGGCGGAGGAGGAGGCGGTAGAGGAGGAGGAGGAGGGGGGTGTTCTTCTCGTGTCCCTGCCAGGAATGTTAGGCGGGGAGACGAGGTACACCGGGCCAGTTTGGGAAGCAGTCCCAGCCTCAACTACATTCACCCAGTGTGCCGTCAGTGAAATGTAGCGTCCCTGTCCGCATGCACTTGTCCACGCGTCGGTGGTCAAGTGGACCTTTGTGCAAAGCGCGGAACTAAGGGCCCGCCTGATGTTGAGTGACACGTGCTGGTGCAAGGCGGGGACGGCACACCGGGAGAAGTAGTGACGGCTAGGGACGGCATAGCGAGGTGCCGCAGTTGCCATCAGGTCCAGGAAGGCGGGAGTTTCAACAAGCCGGAACGCCAACATCTCCTGGGCCAGCAGTTTAGCGATGTTGGCGTTCAAGGCTTGCGCGTGTGGGTGGTTAGCAGTGTATTTCTGCCGCCGCTCCAATGTCTGAGAGATGGTGGGTTGTTGTAAAGAAACGCCTGATGGTGCCTTTGATGGTGCAGGAGAAGGAGATAAGACAGGACCAGGGGAGGATGAGGTAGAAGTCAACAAAGTGGCGGAGGCAGATGAAGTGGTGTCCTGGCTCGTCCTCTGGAGTGCATCGCCAGCACAGTCAGCAGTGGCAGTGGCAGAGGCAGAGGCAGTGGCAGAGGCAGTGGCAGTGGCGTGAACGGCAGGCGGCCTTTGTCCTGCCGTTGCTGCCTGCCACGGATTCCAGTGCTTGGATTCCAAATGACGGCGCATTGAAGTGGTGGACAGGTTGCTCTTCTCAGAGCCCCTAATCAATTTCGAGAGGCAAATTGTGCAGACAACACTATATCTGTCCTCGGCGCATTCCTTGAAAAAACTCCACACCTTCGAGAAACGTGCCCTCGAGGTGGGAGTTTTTCGGGGCTGGGTACGAACTGGAACATCTTGGGAGATTCCGGGTGTGGCCTGGCTTCGCCTAAGCTGCTGACCTCTGCCTCTGCCTCTAGCTACCCTTTTTGGTGCTGCACCTGCCTCAACATCCACACTACTTTCCCCGCTTGACATCCCCCCTGTCCAGGTCGGGTCAGTGTCCTCATCATCCACCACTTCCTCTTCCAACTCCTGTCTCATCTCCTCCTCCCGCACAATGCGCCGGTCAACTGGATGCCCTGACGGCAACTGCGTCACATCATCGTCGATGAGGGTGGGTTGCTGGTCATCCACCACCAAATCGAACGGAGATGGAGGAGACTCTAGTGTTTGAGCATCTGGACACAGATGCTCCTCTGTTAGGTTCGTGGAATCGTGACGTGGAGAGGCAGGTTGAGGGACAATGAAAGGAGCGGAGAACAGCTCTGGGGAGCAGGGACAGTTTGGGTTATTGTTCTGTAAAGCTTCGGAATTTTGGGAGGAAGGAAGACAAGACTGTTGGGTAATAGGAGGAGAGGAGGCAGAGTCTGACTGGCTGCTGGACAATGTGCTGTAAGCGTTCTCTGACAGCCATTGCAAGACCTGTTCCTGGTTCTCAGGCCTACTAAGGTTTGTACCCTGCAGTTTAGTTAATGTGGCAAGCAACCCTGGCACTGTGGAGTGGCGCAATGCTTGCTGCCCCACAGGAGTAGGCACGGGACGCCCTGTGGCTTCACTGCTACCTTGCTCCCCAGAACCATTCCCCCGACCTCGCCCACGGCCTCGTCCACGTCCCTTTCCGGGAGCCTTGCGCATTTTGAATTCCTAGTTAGAAATTGGCACTGTATACCAGTAGTAAAAATTGTGGGTGCACGTAACCCCAATATATTCTTTGAATTCCCAGTCAGACACTGGCACTATATGGCAGTAGCAAGAAATGAGGGTATTTGTATTCCCAATATACTCTTTGAATTCCCAGTCAGACAATGGCACTGTATACCAGTAGTAAAAATTGTGGGAGCACGTAACCCCAATATATTCTTTGAATTACCAGTCAGAAACTGGCACTATATGGCAGTAGCAAGAAATGAGGGTATTTATAACCCCAATATATTCTTTGAATTCCCAGTCAGACAATGGCACTGTATACCAGTAGTAAAAATTGTGGGTGCACGTAACCCCAATATATTCTTTGAATTACCAGTCAGAAACTGGCACTATATGGCAGTAGCAAGAAATGAGGGTATTTGTATTCCCAATATACTCTTTGAATTCCCAGTCAGACAATGGCACTGTATACCAGTAGTAAAAATTGTGGGTGCACGTAACCCCAATATATTCTTTGAATTACCAGTCAGAAACTGGCACTATATGGCAGTAGCAAGAAATGAGGGTATTTATAACCCCAATATATTCTTTGAATTCCCAGTCAGACAATGGCACTGTATACCAGTAGTAAAAATTGTGGGTGCACGTAACCCCAATATATTCTTTGAATTACCAGTCAGAAACTGGCACTATATGGCAGTAGCAAGAAATGAGGGTATTTGTATTCCCAATATACTCTTTGAATTCCCAGTCAGACAATGGCACTGTATACCAGTAGTAAAAATTGTGGGTGCACGTAACCCCAATATATTCTTTGAATTACCAGTCAGAAACTGGCACTATATGGCAGTAGCAAGAAATGAGGGTATTTGTATTCCCAATATACTCTTTGAATTCCCAGTCAGACAATGGCACTGTATACCAGTAGTAAAAATTGTGGGTGCACGTAACCCCAATATATTCTTTGAATTACCAGTCAGAAACTGGCACTATATGGCAGTAGCAAGAAATGAGGGTATTTGTATTCCCAATATACTCTTTGAATTCCCAGTCAGACAATGGCACTGTATACCAGTAGTAAAAATTGTGGGTGCACGTAACCCCAATATATTCTTTGAATTACCAGTCAGAAACTGGCACTATATGGCAGTAGCAAGAAATGAGGGTATTTGTATTCCCAATATACTCTTTGAATTCCCAGTCAGACAATGGCACTGTATACCAGTAGTAAAAATTGTGGGTGCACGTAACCCCAATATATTCTTTGAATTCCCAGTCAGACACTGGCACTATATGGCAGTAGCAAGAAATGAGGGTATTTGTATTTCCAATATATTCTTTGAATTCCCAGTCAGACAATGGCACTGTATACCAGTAGTAAAAATTGTGGGTGCACGTAACCCCAATATATTCTTTGAATTACCAGTCAGAAACTGGCACTATATGGCAGTAGCAAGAAATGAGGGTATTTATAACCCCAATATATTCTTTGAATTCCCAGTCAGACAATGGCACTGTATACCAGTAGTAAAAATTGTGGGTGCACGTAACCCCAATATATTCTTTGAATTCCCAGTCAGAAACTGGCACTATATGGCAGTAGCAAGAAATGAGGGTATTTGTATTCCCAATATACTCTTTGAATTCCCAGTCAGACAATGGCACTGTATACCAGTAGTAAAAATTGTGGGTGCACGTAACCCCAATATATTCTTTGAATTACCAGTCAGAAACTGGCACTATATGGCAGTAGCAAGAAATGAGGGTATTTGTATTCCCAATATACTCTTTGAATTCCCAGTCAGACAATGGCACTGTATACCAGTAGTAAAAATTGTGGGTGCACGTAACCCCAATATATTCTTTGAATTACCAGTCAGAAACTGGCACTATATGGCAGTAGCAAGAAATGAGGGTATTTGTATTCCCAATATACTCTTTGAATTCCCAGTCAGACAATGGCACTGTATACCAGTAGTAAAAATTGTGGGTGCACGTAACCCCAATATATTCTTTGAATTACCAGTCAGAAACTGGCACTATATGGCAGTAGCAAGAAATGAGGGTATTTGTATTCCCAATATACTCTTTGAATTCCCAGTCAGACAATGGCACTGTATACCAGTAGTAAAAATTGTGGGTGCACGTAACCCCAATATATTCTTTGAATTCCCAGTCAGACACTGGCACTATATGGCAGTAGCAAGAAATGAGGGTATTTGTATTCCCAATATATTCTTTGAATTCCCAGTCAGACAATGGCACTGTATACCAGTAGTAAAAATTGTGGGTGCACGTAACCCCAATATATTCTTTGAATTACCAGTCAGAAACTGGCACTATATGGCAGTAGCAAGAAATGAGGGTATTTATAACCCCAATATATTCTTTGAATTCCCAGTCAGACAATGGCACTGTATACCAGTAGTAAAAATTGTGGGTGCACGTAACCCCAATATATTCTTTGAATTCCCAGTCAGAAACTGGCACTATATGGCAGTAGCAAGAAATGAGGGTATTTGTATTCCCAATATACTCTTTGAATTCCCAGTCAGACAATGGCACTGTATACCAGTAGTAAAAATTGTGGGTGCACGTAACCCCAATATATTCTTTGAATTCCCAGTCAGACACTGGCACTATATGGCAGTAGCAAGAAATGAGGGTATTTGTATTCCCAATATATTCTTTGAATTCCCAGTCAGACAATGGCACTGTATACCAGTAGTAAAAATTGTGGGTGCACGTAACCCCAATATATTCTTTGAATTACCAGTCAGAAACTGGCACTATATGGCAGTAGCAAGAAATGAGGGTATTTATAACCCCAATATATTCTTTGAATTCCCAGTCAGACAATGGCACTGTATACCAGTAGTAAAAATTGTGGGTGCACGTAACCCCAATATATTCTTTGAATTACCAGTCAGAAACTGGCACTATATGGCAGTAGCAAGAAATGAGGGTATTTATAACCCCAATATATTCTTTGAATTCCCAGTCAGACAATGGCACTGTATACCAGTAGTAAAAATTGTGGGTGCACGTAACCCCAATATATTCTTTGAATTCCCAGTCAGAAACTGGCACTATATGGCAGTAGCAAGAAATGAGGGTATTTGTATTCCCAATATACTCTTTGAATTCCCAGTCAGACAATGGCACTGTATACCAGTAGTAAAAATTGTGGGTGCACGTAACCCCAATATATTCTTTGAATTACCAGTCAGAAACTGGCACTATATGGCAGTAGCAAGAAATGAGGGTATTTGTATTCCCAATATACTCTTTGAATTCCCAGTCAGACAATGGCACTGTATACCAGTAGTAAAAATTGTGGGTGCACGTAACCCCAATATATTCTTTGAATTACCAGTCAGAAACTGGCACTATATGGCAGTAGCAAGAAATGAGGGTATTTGTATTCCCAATATACTCTTTGAATTCCCAGTCAGACAATGGCACTGTATACCAGTAGTAAAAATTGTGGGTGCACGTAACCCCAATATATTCTTTGAATTACCAGTCAGAAACTGGCACTATATGGCAGTAGCAAGAAATGAGGGTATTTGTATTCCCAATATACTCTTTGAATTCCCAGTCAGACAATGGCACTGTATACCAGTAGTAAAAATTGTGGGTGCACGTAACCCCAATATATTCTTTGAATTCCCAGTCAGACACTGGCACTATATGGCAGTAGCAAGAAATGAGGGTATTTGTATTCCCAATATATTCTTTGAATTCCCAGTCAGACAATGGCACTGTATACCAGTAGTAAAAATTGTGGGTGCACGTAACCCCAATATATTCTTTGAATTACCAGTCAGAAACTGGCACTATATGGCAGTAGCAAGAAATGAGGGTATTTATAACCCCAATATATTCTTTGAATTCCCAGTCAGACAATGGCACTGTATACCAGTAGTAAAAATTGTGGGTGCACGTAACCCCAATATATTCTTTGAATTCCCAGTCAGAAACTGGCACTATATGGCAGTAGCAAGAAATGAGGGTATTTGTATTCCCAATATACTCTTTGAATTCCCAGTCAGACAATGGCACTGTATACCAGTAGTAAAAATTGTGGGTGCACGTAACCCCAATATATTCTTTGAATTCCCAGTCAGACACTGGCACTATATGGCAGTAGCAAGAAATGAGGGTATTTGTATTCCCAATATATTCTTTGAATTCCCAGTCAGACAATGGCACTGTATACCAGTAGTAAAAATTGTGGGTGCACGTAACCCCAATATATTCTTTGAATTACCAGTCAGAAACTGGCACTATATAGCAGTAGCAAGAAATGAGGGTATTTATAACCCCAATATATTCTTTGAATTCCCAGTCAGACAATGGCACTGTATACCAGTAGTAAAAATTGTGGGTGCACGTAACCCCAATATATTCTTTGAATTACCAGTCAGAAACTGGCACTATATGGCAGTAGCAAGAAATGAGGGTATTTATAACCCCAATATATTCTTTGAATTCCCAGTCAGACAATGGCACTGTATACCAGTAGTAAAAATTGTGGGTGCACGTAACCCCAATATATTCTTTGAATTCCCAGTCAGAAACTGGCACTATATGGCAGTAGCAAGAAATGAGGGTATTTGTATTCCCAATATACTCTTTGAATTCCCAGTCAGACAATGGCACTGTATACCAGTAGTAAAAATTGTGGGTGCACGTAACCCCAATATATTCTTTGAATTACCAGTCAGAAACTGGCACTATATGGCAGTAGCAAGAAATGAGGGTATTTGTATTCCCAATATACTCTTTGAATTCCCAGTCAGACAATGGCACTGTATACCAGTAGTAAAAATTGTGGGTGCACGTAACCCCAATATATTCTTTGAATTCCCAGTCAGACACTGGCACTATATGGCAGTAGCAAGAAATGAGGGTATTTGTATTCCCAATATATTCTTTGAATTCCCAGTCAGACAATGGCACTGTATACCAGTAGTAAAAATTGTGGGTGCACGTAACCCCAATATATTCTTTGAATTACCAGTCAGACACTGGCACTATATGGCAGTAGCAAGAAATGAGGGTATTTGTATTCCCAATATATTCTTTGAATTCCCAGTCAGACAATGGCACTGTATACCAGTAGTAAAAATTGTGGGTGCACGTAACCCCAATATATTCTTTGAATTCCCAGTCAGACACTGGCACTATATGGCAGTAGCAAGAAATGAGGGTATTTGTATTCCCAATATATTCTTTGAATTCCCAGTCAGACAATGGCACTGTATACCAGTAGTAAAAATTGTGGGTGCACGTAACCCCAATATATTCTTTGAATTACCAGTCAGAAACTGGCACTATATGGCAGTAGCAAGAAATGAGGGTATTTATAACCCCAATATATTCTTTGAATTCCCAGTCAGACAATGGCACTGTATACCAGTAGTAAAAATTGTGGGTGCACGTAACCCCAATATATTCTTTGAATTACCAGTCAGAAACTGGCACTATATGGCAGTAGCAAGAAATGAGGGTATTTATAACCCCAATATATTCTTTGAATTCCCAGTCAGACAATGGCACTGTATACCAGTAGTAAAAATTGTGGGTGCACGTAACCCCAATATATTCTTTGAATTACCAGTCAGAAACTGGCACTATATGGCAGTAGCAAGAAATGAGGGTATTTATAACCCCAATATATTCTTTGAATTCCCAGTCAGACAATGGCACTGTATACCAGTAGTAAAAATTGTGGGTGCACGTAACCCCAATATATTCTTTGAATTCCCAGTCAGACACTGGCACTATATGGCAGTAGCAAGAAATGAGGGTATTTATAACCCCAATATATTCTTTGAATTCCCAGTCAGACAATGGCACTGTATACCAGTAGTAAAAATTGTGGGTGCACGTAACCCCAATATATTCTTTGAATTACCAGTCAGAAACTGGCACTATATGGCAGTAGCAAGAAATGAGGGTATTTGTATTCCCAATATACTCTTTGAATTCCCAGTCAGACAATGGCACTGTATACCAGTAGTAAAAATTGTGGGTGCACGTAACCCCAATATATTCTTTGAATTCCCAGTCAGACACTGGCACTATATGGCAGTAGCAAGAAATGAGGGTATTTGTATTCCCAATATATTCTTTGAATTCCCAGTCAGACAATGGCACTGTATACCAGTAGTAAAAATTGTGGGTGCACGTAACCCCAATATATTCTTTGAATTACCAGTCAGAAACTGGCACTATATGGCAGTAGCAAGAAATGAGGGTATTTGTATTCCCAATATACTCTTTGAATTCCCAGTCAGACAATGGCACTGTATACCAGTAGTAAAAATTGTGGGTGCACGTAACCCCAATATATTCTTTGAATTACCAGTCAGAAACTGGCACTATATGGCAGTAGCAAGAAATGAGGGTATTTATAACCCCAATATATTCTTTGAATTCCCAGTCAGACAATGGCACTGTATACCAGTAGTAAAAATTGTGGGTGCACGTAACCCCAATATATTCTTTGAATTCCCAGTCAGACACTGGCACTATATGGCAGTAGCAAGAAATGAGGGTATTTTTATTCCCAATATATTCTTTGAATTCCCAGTCAGACAATGGCACTGTATACCAGTAGTAAAAATTGTGGGTGCACGTAACCCCAATATATTCTTTGAATTACCAGTCAGACACTGGCACTATATGGCAGTAGCAAGAAATGAGGGTATTTGTATTCCCAATATATTCTTTGAATTCCCAGTCAGACAATGGCACTGTATACCAGTAGTAAAAATTGTGGGTGCACGTAACCCCAATATATTCTTTGAATTCCCAGTCAGACACTGGCACTATATGGCAGTAGCAAGAAATGAGGGTATTTGTATTCCCAATATATTCTTTGAATTCCCAGTCAGACAATGGCACTGTATACCAGTAGTAAAAATTGTGGGTGCACGTAACCCCAATATATTCTTTGAATTCCCAGTCAGACACTGGCACTATATGGCAGTAGCAAGAAATGAGGGTATTTGTATTCCCAATATATTCTTTGAATTCCCAGTCAGACAATGGCACTGTATACCAGTAGTAAAAATTGTGGGTGCACGTAACCCCAATATATTCTTTGAATTACCAGTCAGAAACTGGCACTATATGGCAGTAGCAAGAAATGAGGGTATTTGTATTCCCAATATATTCTTTGAATTCCCAGTCAGACAATGGCACTGTATACCAGTAGTAAAAATTGTGGGTGTATATAGCCCCAATTCTATTGCTAGGGGACTTGCAGGGTATTTCTGGGGTGAAGGTGGGGGGGCACACCGTTGGAACGGGTATCGGGGTATATATCGGGTATACGGGAATACACTGACAGTGTATTCCATTCAGGATCCTGGGAAAGCTGGGTTGCGGCGATTGAGCCCGTCAGTGCCACGTTACACTGACAAGCTTCTCCCTGGAATTTAGCTCTTACAAGAGCTGTTGGTTGTCTTCTCCTTCCTATCCTAGCCTGTCCCTGCCTACCCAGAATCTAAGCCCTAGCTAGCTGGACGGAAACCTCCGTCCTCGGTGAATTGCAAGCTCAGAATGACGCGAACCTGGGCGGCGCTGTTCTTTTAAATTAGAGGTCACATGTTTTCGGCAGCCAATGGGTTTTGCCTACTTTTTTCAACGTCACCGGTGTCGTAGTTCCTGTCCCACCTACCCTGCGCTGTTATTGGAGCAAAAAAGGCGCCAGGGAAGGTGGGAGGGGAATCGAGTAATGGCGCACTTTACCACGCGGTGTTCGATTCGATTCGAACATGCCGAACAGCCTAATATCCGATCGAACATGAGTTCGATAGAACACTGTTCGCTCATCTCTAATAAAGATCACTGGCTATGTCGGGACATGCCTAAAGGAAACTATAAATGTAGAAATTGCTATTTCTACAAATTCAATCTAGGTAAAAAGGACTTAAAAATGGAGGTGTTGTTCATCATATTCAACAATTCATTAACTGTAAAACTTGTTATGTTGTATACGTCATTTTCTGCCCTTGCAGCTTCTTTTATATAGGGAAGACCATACGCCACCTATATGTGCGTTTTCATGAGCATTACAGGCCAATCGAGAGCAAAAAAGGTGCCACTCGGCTGATCAGTCATGTTCACGAGACAAATGATGGCAATGCAGATTGTTTAACCTTTGCAGGTATTGAAGTAGTTAATTTACCACCATGAGGTGGAAATAGAAATAAGTTGTTACTTCAACATGAGGCTCGTTGGATCATGAAAACTAACGCTTTAGGACCCCTTGGTCTGAATGAAAAGAACAAAATGGGGGCCGTCTTATAATTTGTTTTGGTGATTTTGTATATACGTCTTATTTTTCATTGTTCGATCTCATTTGGTTAAGAGAATCTATACTTGGTAGGTGCTCCTCCTCCTCTTATGCCTTTCTTGTAGGTTATACACTCTTTTTTTCACACTGTGTAGGTACAGGGGGAAGGGTTCGCTTTCCCATTCTTTTGAGTGTAGATAGTCAGCACTTATCTGATTGGTTAAAAATCGCGTCAGTAGCTTCCTTTCAGGTTCGCTCTATGAAGAGGAGGAGCTTGTCTCCCCTCGAGTCCATAGCATTCTATAGTGAGCTGGTCGGCATCTATTTGATTGGTCGGCAGGAGACTGAGGGGAGGAGTTTCTCCCCGTTCCCATTCACTATGTTTACGGTGTTGGTGTTCATCTGATTGGTGGTAATCACAATTACACTTACGTCTATGTTCTATAAAGTGTCTGGGTCAGGGGTTGCTAGGTGGGGTGGCATAGACACAAAAGTCCAGTTTCTTTAGTCTAAAACAAAGGTAGAGTTTATTTTCACTCAAAAAGGTAGTACAGCAACAAAAGGAAACAATACAAAAATAAATACCTGCCCGGCTAGGCTCTAACTAAACATAGAATAGGTTACCTCACCTAGAATAACTGTTCTGCCCTCATAGGCAAATTTGTATTGTATGGTAACGGAACCATCTACTGGTTATTCACTGTAACCTCCTTTCAGCTCTAGCCCTATGCATTATGGGTAGTGTCCGGGTTTTTTCTACTTCCTTCCTATTCAGCAACCATTTTACATCATCTCTTAGTGTGAGGAGGTCACTCTATGCCACCTGCGCCATATGTTTGCTATCTCAAGCCTGTTTCAAGCATAGTCAGTAAGAGTGTTATATTTATGTCACTATGCCTTGTTTTACTGTGTGTTGATGCATTACATAGTTCTGTTCATAGCCTGTATTACTACCTCATGTTATACCATACTTGAGAGTATCTGTATATATGCACTGTACAGATTGTATTCTAAGTGCCATTATTTCTTCCTATAGTTTCACCTTTCCTGTCTTTCCTGTCAACTTTCAATAAAGCGAAGGTTTACAACGTCACAGCCTTTTTCTTAAAGAAGACAGGGGTTTAGCTACATGTCTATTACACACCTCAGTCACGTGTATGAGGACAGTATAGTGAAACGACTGCTAATGACAAGCTCACGGGATCAGTGAAACGACTGCTGATTACAAGCTAGGAGATCAGACCAGACGGAGCCCACCATTATCCACACAGAGTCAGCATACAGATAGCATAGCTACCTCCTAACGGTCTCATCATGTCTCAAAGCTGAGCATCTTCAGTTAAGACAAGGTCCCTGACAAATGGCTCTAACTGGACATCTATCAGAAAAGCTGCCACCATTGCCCATGCAGAAGCGGAAGCAGCAAAAGCGAAAGCTAGCTTCACAGAAAAAGAGATACAGTTAAGGATGGAGAACGCACGCCTCGACGCCGAGAAAGCATGCCTCGACGTTGAGAAAGCACGCCTCGATGCTGAGAAAGCATGCCTTGATGCTGAGAAAGAGACGCAGCTGCCTTAGCAAAGGCAGAATTCTTAGAAGCCGCAGAAATTTCAGAATCCGAGATTCAACATGATGTTAACCTTCATTAACAGACCGAGTGAAACTGATTATGCAGATCGCCAGGAAGATTACTACCACTCTGCTTACTACAAACCAGAGAATGCAAATCAATGCAAGACTGGCTACAACAACCACCCCCCCCCCCCTCCCACCACCAGAACGGAAGATCCAAAATACTTCCCAACTTAGAGGACACCCTTTGCTTCTGAAAGGTGCTACACAGATTGGACTAAACCAGAGACATCCACCAGGTATGACTACACACCACGCAGGTACTTTGACAACACACCACCAGCTAGTTCTAATGCCATTCCAGCCACCATGGACTTTGCCAGGTTCCTTGCTCGACGTGAGTTGGTCACCAAGGGACTTGTAACGTTCACTGATCGTGCTGAGAACTACAGAGCCTGGCGAGCCTCTTTCCAAAACGCCACCAGAGACATAGGTCTATCATGTAGCGAGGAACTGAATCTCCTGGTAAAATGGTTGGGAAACGAGTCTGCAGAACATGTAAAGAGAATCAGAGACATCAATATAAATCGTCCAGATGTCGGTCTCAAAATACTCTGGGATAGACTCAATGAGTGCTATGGCTCACCTGAGGTCATGGAAAGTGCCTTATTCAAAAGAATCAAGGACTTTCCTAAAATATTTAACAGAGACTATCCAAAGCTTAGAGGGTTAAGTGCAGGCTCGGACTGGCCTGCCGGGTAACCAGGGAATCCCCCGGTGGGCCCCGAGCCCTGACTGAAAATTTTGATTTTACCAATGTAAATGCATTGGTCGGGGCCTGATCGGGATGGCCAGGGGCCCCCAACCAGGCACCTGGCCAATGCATTTTCCTCTACACACAGGGGTCCCCATTAGCTGATGCTGAAGCTGTACACATCAGAGGACAGCATGTGTATCTTCAGCATCAGCTAATGGCCGCTTCCTTCACTTACCTGCAGCTGCTCTCCTGTGAGGTCTCCCCTGCGGCATGCACGCACGCACTTCCTCCCCCTCCTCCCCTCCTCCTCACACTGAGTCCTCTTACATCGTAGCGTGTGGGGAAGACAGGAGCCGTCTGCTGCAATGGTGAATAAATTCTTTTGGTAAAATATGTATGTTTTATATATATATATATATATATATATATATATATATATATGTACATTTGTGTAAAGTATGTGACTTGTATACTGTGTGAGTACTGTATGTTTGTATACTGGTATGTGTGAGTATATACAGTATGCTATAATAATGTGTATGTATATATGTGTGTATATATAGTATTCATACAAGTATATATATGACTTATATATGGTATATGAATGTATATAAATGTATATGTGCTATAGTATTGTATATGTGTGAGTATATATGGTATATGGTATATGTATAAGGCCTGGTTCATATCTGCGTTCGGTGATCTGTTTGGGGAGTCTGCATGGGAACCCCCTCCCCCCCCTCCAACAGATTACCAAACGCATTAGCGGTGTGCAGTGAAAGTACCCGGACCCAATAGACTATAATGGGGTCCGTGTGCTTTCCATGCGGTGTCCGCACGAGTCATGTGGACAGGAAAGTAGATTGTGAAGTACTTTTCTGTCCGCATGTTCTATGTGGACACCGCACGGAAAGCACATGGACACCATTATAGTCTATGTGTGCTTTCACTGCACACCGTCTGCTAATGCGTTCGGTAGTCTGTGACGGTCCCCATGCGGACTCCCCGATGTGATTACATTTCATTCACTTTGCTGGCTCCGTAAAACACATTTTTTTTTCTGTAGTAGCCAAAGACTTGTTTCTGCAATGTGAGGTTTGAGGTATATATGGCCTATCCTGAGTATAGGCCATAAAAAAAGTTTAACCCTGGAAACCCCTTTAATACTCCCCACACATTTTAACATCCCCCTTCCCCAATATGTTAGCCCCATCACTGCTCCCACACAATATAATGGCTCCATCACTGTTCCCCATACATTATGGGGGACCAGTGAAGTGGCCATAAAATATTTGGCCCAGACATCCCCTTAAAACAGGTTGTCTATAAACTGGAGTGATCATTGTGGTGGCCGCCAGGGAGGTGTAAAAATAATTTTTTTTTTTTTTAAAAAAAAAGCTTTCTCACTTGTCCTCAGCACCCCGTTGTCCCCGCCTGTGTCTGTTTGGTCTCATGGCTTCATTTATGGAAATCCTGTACCTAATTGGTCTCAGCAATCACATGATGTGCAGGACTGCCAGCAAGGAGACCGAATGGACACTACCGGCGGACAACAGAGCGCCAAGGACAGATGAGTATGTTTTTATTTATTTGTTTTTTATTTTACACCTCCTGCCCACCACATGAGTTGCTCCAATTCCTGGACAACCAGTTTAAAGGATTTATCCATCTTTCTAATATTGATGGTCTGTCCTTAGGATAGGCCATCAATATTACATCTGTGATGATATCTCAGCCAGGGCCTCTGCAGATCAGCTTTTCCGGGACACTTCAGCTACGGGTAATGGTAACATTTGTAGGAGCCATGCTGTTCACTTGCCATACAGGCTGTAGCAGTAGGTATATGTAGTTCACATGGTATAGTGTGTGAGTAGCAGGGCTCCCAACAGGTTATTACCTTTAACCGCCCTGTCTCGGTACCGCTGATCTGCAGGGTCCTGGCGGTGGGCCCCTAGAAACAATTCCACTGGTGGGCCCTAGACATCCCAGTTCGACCCTGGTTAAGTGACTTGTTATTGGAGTTGCGTGTAGCAAAGGCAGAAGGAGATTTGGTAGGATTGACATTTTTTGATACTGCAAGAGGTGTTAATCCCATAGTTCAGAAGCTCCCGTATAATTTACCAGAGAAGTGGCTTATACTCACTATACTTCTCACTATAAACAGGTTCACAAAGTGCCATTTCCCCCATTTAATGTATTTGTAGATTTTATCTCTGAACAAGCGAAAATCAGACATGATCCAAGCTTTGATTTCATGTTGTCATGTGGTACCACCCATGTTAGTAAACATTGTAGAGCAGACCTGGGCAAAGCCCGGCCCCCGGGCCATATCTGGCCCTCTGACTGATTCAGTCCGGCCCGCACAACTTGTCTAGGGGGAGGGGGGGCGTGTCTAGGGGGCGTGTCTTAGTGCCGGCAGGACAGTGCAGGAAGATGGAGACGTGAGTGTGTGTCATAAGGTACTGGGGAATGTAAGATGCAGGGGGGGGGGGGAGAGTGTGTGTGTGTGTGTCTGTATGTCTGTCTATATGTGTGTGTCTGTCTATATGTGTGTGTGTGTCTGTCTGTCTATATGTGTCTATCTGTCTATATGTGTCTGTCTGTCTATATGTGTCTGTCTGTCTATGTGTTTGTCTGTCTATCTGTCTATATCTGTCTATCTATATGTGTCTGTCTGTCTATATGTGTCTGTCTGTCTGTCTATATGTGTGTGTCTGTCTGTCTATATGTGTCTGTCTATATGTGTCTGTCTATATGTGTCTGTCTGTCTATATGTGTCTGTCTGTCTATATGGTCTGTCTATATGTGTCTGTCTGTCTATATGTGTCTGTCTATATGTGTCTGTCTGTCTATATGTGTCTGTCTGTTTATATGTGTCTGTCTGTCTATATCTGTCTGTCTATATGTGTCTGTCTTTCTATATGTGTGTGTCTGTCTATATGTGTGTGTCTGTCTGTCTATGTGTGTGTCTGTCTGTCTATATGTGTGTGTCTGTCTATATGTGTCTGTCTGTCTATATGTGTCTGTCTGTCTGTCTATATGTGTCTGTCTGTCTATATGTGTCTGTCTATATGTGTCTGTCTGTCTATATGTGTCTGTCTGTCTATATGTATCTGTATGTCTATATGTGTCTGTCTGTCTATATGTGTCTATCTGTCTATATGTGTCTGTCTGTGTGTCTCAGTAACCTAGGGGCAGAGATGGAAGGGGAATGTTATACTAGGGCAGAGATGGCAGATGGAGGGGGGGACATGAAACTGGGGGATTGATGGAGGGGGGACATGAAATGGGGAAAATGAAGGGAGATATGAAACTGAGGGAGACATGGAGGGGGGACATGAAACTGGGGGTAGATGAAGAGGGCACTTAAACTGGGGGGACATTAAAATGGGGACAACTGGAGGGGGCATTAAACCATGGAGGTAGGTGGAGGGGGACCTGTCTGCCTCTAGTTGCCCCCAGTTTAATGTCACCCTCCAGCTACCCCTACGGTTTTAATGTCTGCTTCCAGCTTCCTGATTTTAATGTCCCCCTTTAGTTGCCCCCAGTTTCATGTCCCGCTCCAGCTGTCAATTTATTGCCCCCCTCCAACTACCCCCACTGTTTAATGTCCCCCTCCAGCTGTCCCAGCTTCATGTCTCCTCTAGTTTCCACCAGTTTAAACTGGGGCACCAGGAGAGGGACTTAATACTGTGGGGCAGTTGGAAGGGAACATTACAATGTGGGGGCATATAATGTACGGGTGACTGTAGGAGGATTATACTTTGTGGGGGCACATGGAAAGATGATTGGGAATGGGCGGAGTCAACGTAGAAGTGGGTGGAGCTAAATTTGCCATGTCGCGGCCATCTAGCATAGTTTCAATTTCTTATGCGGCCCCATGGGAAAATTAATTGCCCACCCCTGTTGTAGAGCATTGGTTGAAGTGTACAAAACTAACATTTCCTCCACAGGTCCAGTCCGCCAAGAGTCTAGCCCACATCTAGACAAGGACCCAAGCAGACAGTGTCCCTTACACAAGAAGCCACATTCCCTACTTAAGTGTAGAACCTTCAGGGAAAAGTCACTGGAGGACTGGAAAGCCTTCCTTAACGAGAACGATCTGCTTCAAATGCTGCTTTTCAACTTCACATTTCGCTAGAGACTGTGAAGTTAATCCAAAGTGTTCCGAATGTGACAGCTCAGAACATAACTCAGCTCTACACCCTGGACCACCACAGTGAACCGTCCCCCAAACCCAAGAGCATAGCGGGGAGTCGAAAGACATGAATACTGACACTCCAGTAGTTACTTCTAAATGCACAGAGGTATGTGGAGGCCTCAGAGGAGGCAGGTCCTGCTCTAAAATCTCTATATAGAGGGCAGCATAACAGAGGCACTGTCTCCCTGTTTACATCTTGGGAGACAGATTTGCATATTCTTCCCATGTCCCTTTGCAGTGGAGCAACTATGGCTATAAGTCTCCACACACCTGAGAAGGTGGTCTCTCCCTAAGGATAGACGTTATTCCCACAATCTGGTCTTTCAGCCTCTCACTTAAACCAAATCAGTTCTCTCTAGGCTGC
Source organism: Leptodactylus fuscus (assembly GCF_031893055.1). Lineage (NCBI taxonomy): Eukaryota > Metazoa > Chordata > Amphibia > Anura > Leptodactylidae > Leptodactylus > Leptodactylus fuscus. The sequence continues at coordinate 75,759,198 of NC_134267.1, forward strand.
GCTGATGACGTCCAAAGAGACAGAAACGGTGCCGTCCGTAGCTGAGAAACTGATTTGGTTATAACCTCGCATCATGCAGCAAAGGCTTCTCGGAAGTCGGGCATGTTGTTCAGGGTTGCTTGCTATAGAGGGCAGCATAACAGAGGCACTGTCTCCCTGTTTACATCTTGGGAGACAGATTTGCATATTCTTCCCATGTCCCTTTGCAGTGGAGCAACTATGGCTATAAGTCTCCACACACCTGAGAAGATGGTCTCTCCCTAAGGAAAGACGTTATCCCCACAATCTGGTCTTTCAGCCTCTCACTTAAACCAAATCAGTTCTCTCTAGGCTGCGGTGATGACGTCCAAAGAGACAGAAACGGTGCCATCTGTAGCTGAGAAACTGATTTGGTTATAACCTTGCATCATGCAGCAAAGGCTTCTGGGAAGTCGGGCATGTTCAGGGTTGCTTGCTATAGAGGGCAGCATAACAGAGGCACTGTCTCCCTGTTTACATCTTTGGAGACAGATTTGCATATTCTTCCCATAAAATCTCTCTAGTGAGAGACTACCCAGCAAGTGACCGGAACAAAGCCATCAAAATGTACGCAATTCTGGACGATCAAAGTAATAGGTCGTTAGCCAAGTTCGCCTTCTTTGATAGCTTTAATATTGAAGGACCCATTGCACCCTACTCTCTAAAAACTTGTGCCGGTATGGTAGAGACGGCTGGAAGGAGAGCAAGAGACTACGTAGTAGAGTCCACAGATGGTAAAGTGTGTCTGCCTCTGCCAACTATACTGGAATGCAAGCAAATCCCCAACAATAGACCTGAGATACCCACTCCTGAAGAAGCAGTGTATCAACCTTATCTGAAGCATATTGCACACCTGATCCCAAACCTTGATCCAGAGGCTCAGATAGTCTTGTTCCTTGGGAGAGATATTCTTCAAGTCCACAAGGTTAGACAACAGATCAACGGTCCCCACAACACTCCTTATGCCCAGAGACTGGACCTAGGATGGGTCATCAGAGGCAGTGGTGTAACTAGGAATGGTGGGGCCGATGGCGAACTTTTGACATGGGCTCCCCCCCCCACGCCGAAGATCTCGACCGAGCCCCTCCTACGCATTCCTGCATGCTCTATTATGTCCCATAGTGACCCCTGCACACAATATTATGCCCATAGTGGCCCCTGCACGCAGTATTATGTTCCTTAGTGGCCCCTGAACACAGTATTATGTCCCTTAGAGGCCCCTGAACATAGTATTATGTCCCTCAGTGGCCCCTCCACACAGTATTATCCCCCATAGTGGACCCTGCACACAGTATTATCCCCCATAGTGGCCCCTGCACACAGTATTATGCCCTATAGTGGCCCCTGCACATAGTATTATGTCCCTCAGTGGCCCCTACAGGACTAAATACTGTCACGTCACCCGCTGACCGCTATACCAGGACAATTGTGGATAAAAAGCCTAGTCATGTGTATTACAATTTAGTAACTCCATGTGCCTCATATTAATAGCAGTTAACCCCATCATGTCCCTCACATTAACCCTTGTGTACCTCACATAAGAGTTACTGATATGTGAGAGACATGGAGGTAATAATAAAGTATCTTCATTATTATTACCCCCATATGTCTCACATATTAGTAACTAATTGCTATTAATATGAGGCACATGGAGTTATTAAAACAAAATTAATCACCCAAATGCCTGATATTAATAAGCATAGTAACCCCAGTATGTCTTGTGTACCTGTGTTTTCTTTTTTTAGTTTAGGAGCTTCTTCTGCTCCTTCTCTTGTGTGCAGGACAGCAGGAGCTCGGCAGGGGTCCATTTTCTGTATAGGGATAATCCCCTGTCCTCAGCCCTCTCATTGGTGGGCAGAGGACAGCCAGAGAAAAGGACGAGGGGGGGGGGAGAGAAAAAGCGTCCTGAGAGCGCTGAGTGGAGCCAGACCTTCAGCTCCTGTGTATCACCCGTTGCTGCAGCGTTGGACATATACTTTCCCTATATTAATAGGGAAAGTATTCCACCAACAGGGGGCCCCTGCAAGTGCTGGGGCCCTGGGCAATAGCCAAGTTTGCCCCCCCCCCCTCAACGCCGTCCCTGCTCTACTCTCCCGGGCCGCCGATCATTATACTCAGGGGTCCAAAAAGACCCCCGAGTATAATGATAGCAGCGGTAGCGGCTGTCACCGGGCCCCTAATGTCCCGGGCCCTGTGGCAGCTGCCTCTGCTGCTATGGCGGTAGTTACGCCACTGATCGTAGGGGAGGTCTGTTTGGTAGGTGTACACAAACCCACAACGCTCAACAGCATGCTTACCAATACACTTGAGTGTGGACGTCCATCTCTCCTTCAACCATGCGAAAATGACTGGACTGATCTTTACCAAATTTGTCACACAGATACCTCAAGTGTCCGGGAAGGTTTAAGACGAGACCTCAACTTGCTCAGACATACCATTCCGGAGATAGAGCTTTCCCAAAACCCTGACCCCCCCATTAGCCAATAGAAATCTGCAAGTCTTTCAGCCATATTCCAACTGCAATACACATGGTCACTCCACATACACAATGCAACACTGATATCCAAACTGAGATACACGTATCAGAGGATTAGATACACTGCTCAACACACAGTACTACAAGTTGCAGGATTAGATTTGCGTGTCTGTACCTCACAGTGGAGGATTAGATACGTTGGTCTGCACACAGTTCTATACACCTGAGGATTAAAAACATACGTCTGCACAAAATACCATATGGAAGAGGATTAGATATGAACCTCTGCACACAGTTCCACACGCCAAAAGATTAGATACGCATGTCAGCACACAGTACCACATGTTGGAGGATTGGATACACGTGTCAGGACACAGTACCACACACCGGAGGATTAGATATGCACGTCTGCACACAGTTCCACACACCGCAGGATTAGATACATACATTTACACATAGTTCCACATGCCAGAGAATTAGATACACGTGTCAGGACACAGTACCACATGCCAGAGGATTAGAAATGCGGGTCAGCACACAGTTCCACATGCTGGACAATTAGATACGCGCGTCTGCACCCAGTTCTTAGATGCATACATCTATACACAATACACCAAGCAGGAGGATTAGATATGCATCTTGGCACACAATACCACACGACGGAGGATTAGATACGAACCTCTGCACATAGTACCACACGTCAGAGGATTAGATATGTGCATCTGCACACAGTTCTCCATGTTGGAGGATTAGATACATGCGTCTGCACATAATACAACACAAGCAGGAGGATTAGATATGCACCTCTGCACACAATACCACACGATGGAGGATTACATATGAGCATCTGCACACAGCTCCACACGTTGCAGGATTAGATACGAGCATCTGCACACAGTTCCACACAACGCAGAATTAGATATGGGCATCTTCACACAGTTCCACCCGCTTCAGGATTAGATACGTGCGTCTGCACACATTTTGACATGCCAGAAGATTAGATACGCACGTCAGAAGACAGTACCATACGCCAGAGGATTAGATACGTGAGTCTGTACACAGTACCACACGCCGGAGGATTAGATACGCGCACCTGTTCACAGTTCCACACGGCAGAGGATTAGATACGCATGTCAGTACACAGTACCACATGCCGAAGGATTAGATATGCGCGTCTGCACACAGTATCACACGCTAGAGGAGATTATATACGCACGTCAGAACACAGACATGATGGCGGATTAGATACGTGCATTTGCACACACCGGAGGAATAGATATGTGCATAAGCACACAGTGCCATGCGTTGGAGGATTAGATACACGCATCTGCACACAGTACCGCATGCTGGAGGATTAGATACGCGCAATTTGCACACAGTTCTACACATCTAAGGATTAGATATATGCTTCTGCAGAAAATACCACACGGTGAAGGATTAGATACAAACCTCTGAACACAGTACCATACATCAGAGGATTAGATACGCATATCTGCACACAGTTCCACACACTGGAGGATTAGAAACGCGCGTTTGCACCAAGTTTCACATGCCGGAGGATTAGATATGCGCATCAGCACACAGTTTTACACGCTGGTGGTTTAGATACACACGTATGCACACAGTACCACACGCCAGAGGATTAGATATGCAGGTCTGCACACAGTACCACACCTCGGAGGATTAGATATGCATGTCTGCACACAGTTCCACACGTCGGTGGATTGGATACACGCATCTGCACATAGCACCTCAAGCTGAAGGAATAGATGTGCGTGCCTGCACACAGTTCCACATGTCGGAGGATTAGATATGCACGTCTGCACACTCTACCACATACTGGAGAATTAGATACATGGGTCTGCACACAGTACCATATGCTGGAGGATTAGATACGCACGTCAGCACACTACCACAATTTGGATGATTAGATACGCACGTCAGGACACAGTACCACACACCGAAGGATTAGATATGCAGCACTGCACACAGCTTTACGCCAGGATTTCATTGCAACCCAGCCATTTTTCTTCAATGCTGTATGTCAGCTTTAAAGGGGGCAGAGAGCTGTGGATGACAGTTTCATAAAGTCTCCATAACAACCGATGGCAGGTTTTTCACTGATATAAAAACTAAGATACACATGATCACATGATGCTTATGGAAACACACAAACGACATACAAAATACACCAGTGCAAAACTGGGTAATTCGTATGAGGCCACTACACAAACAAAAAATGAAATATACCCGTGTGAAGCCGCATCCTCCTGAGTCTTATATAAAAAAAGAGTTTTGGTCTGTCTGTTCTTTATGCATGACAAAACGACTGGACCGATCCTCACCACATTTGACAAACAGGTACATCAGTTTCAGACTGGGTCTCAGATCAAAACAATGACCCGCAATAGTCAATACAAACCTGCAAGTCTTTCATTCTTATTCCAACTACCATACACACGGTCAATCCACTTGGGCAATCCAACACTGATATCCAAACTGAGATACACACAGAGAATTAGATACACAGCTCAGCACACACTAACAAATATTAGAGGATTAGAAACACAGCTCAGCACACAATATCACACATCAGAGGATTAGATACACAGCTCAGAACACACTATTACACATCAGAGGATTAGATACATAGTGTCAGGACTTGAACCCAGGGACTTTAGTGTCCCAGGCTGCAGCTCTTCTGCTATTCAGTTTCCTCGACAGCTCCTATGCTTATCTGAAGCCTGGCTCCCGGGGCCTCGAAGTTTCAGTTCCAGCCTCGCTGGTTTGCTCCACCCTGTTCTCTAATTGAACTTCCTATTTAAACCTAGCCTTGCACTTCCTGCCTTGTGAGGTTATTGTGCTCTGCCTGTAATGTAGCTGCTCTCTCCTGCTCTGCTGCAAACACTGATGCTTTTGCGGTGCAAAGACCACTGGCTTGATCCTGACTACGGTATTTGCCTCCTCCTCCTCCAACACTGATGCTCATCTTGTACATTGACTACTGGCTTGTACCTTACTACGGTATTTGTCTCCTCCTCCAACGCTGATGCTCATGTGCATGCTTGTGTATTGACCACTGCCTTCCTCCAGACTACGTTATCAGCCTTGCAAGTAAGTCAGCCCCCAAGTAGTAGCAACTTAAGACTCCGAGCCAGACCCAGGATGTTAGGGAGCCTTCACAAGGAGTAAACACTCGCTCAATTTGTGCTTATTTTGACGGGCGTAGAAATGATTGGGTCGCGTTTACGCCACTTTTTTTACTAGTCGCGTTTATGCCGCGTTTTCGGGCGCGTTTTTGGGTCGTGTAAATGGAACGTTTATGCTATTGTTTTTTTACCGCCGTAAAACAAGGCAACTCATTAAAAACTCAAGCCAGCCCACTGGGCAGGCCAAAAAAGGACATCCCATTATTTAATCAGCACACATCTGAGGATGCTCTCAGGAGATTTTGGTTTAACCTGCAACATACGCCATCACTGAGCTACAAAATATGGCTACAACCCCCACGGCAAACCCAGCTACACAGCCAAACGCTGAAATTCCAGCAGAAAGCCACGACACGGCACTACTGGTGGGCGTACTAGTCAACATGGTTCAGCGACGCAGACTACAAGAGGAGGTACGTTTACAAATACATACTTTGTGATGTTTTAATGATGTTCCAAATACTCTTGCCAATAATATTTTTATTTCAATAGCAGCAGCATGAGGAGGAGCACCAACATGAGGAGGAGGAGGACCAACATGAGCCCCCGAGGCCAAAAAGAAGGTGCTATTGGGTACACCTCATAAACCTATTACGAAGGGGCCACACGGTGGCTCAGTGGTTAGCACTGCAGCCTTGCAGCGCTGGAGTCCTAGTGTTCAAATCCCACCAAGGGCATGAAACCATCTGCAAGGAGTTTGTATGTTCTCCCCGTGTTTGCATGGATTTCCATCCCATATTCCAAAAAAGACATACTGATAGGGAAAAATGTACATTGTGAGCTCTATGTGGGGCTCACAATCTACATAAAAAAAAATAAACCTATTACGGCCATCCCGGGGGGGGTTTCGCACATCTCTACTATGAGTTGAGGCTGTAAGTTACTATTTCTTTTAACAATGTTGTGAACTGATGGCCATGTCTGTAGTTGCAACATTGGGTATTTAACTGTAAAGTGTAAACTGTCACTTTTGGGGACACTCTGCTATTTTATATTGTCTGTTAGGTCCATTTTGGATATTTCACTGTGTGGAGGTGCAAGTGCTCAACATTACACTGTGTGCACTATTTATTGTTTAAATTTTTTGTATTTTAAAAAGGGATTCGACGGTAAGCATGCATGTGTGCAGAAGCCACCGCATTCAAGATCCCTGTACTTCAACTACAAGAAGTACTTTTCAGTGGTCCTGATTGCGGTCGCTGATGCCAGGTACCGTTTTCTTGCTATCGAAGTCGGTGCCTATGGTAGTACTGGGGACTCCCGTGCGCTACTGTCATCAGTTTTGGGCCGCACAGTACTGCTAGATCAGGTGACTTTACCTCCACCAAGACCATTTTTGGGTACCACGCATCCAGTCCAGTTCGTCGTGGTAGGGGATAAGGCATTTCCCTTCTTGGAAAACCTGCTGCGCCCATACCCACGTACGAGACTAGATGCCCGGAAGAGGGTCTTCAACATGAGGCTGAGCCGGGCACGATGCTTCGTGGAGTGCGCCTTCGGGCTCATGAGTAGTAAGTGGAGGGTCTTCACCTGTACAGTACTCTGCAGTTGGCTCCCGATACTGTAGACCTGGTGATCAAAGCTGCCTGTGTGCTTCACAACTTTGTATTGGACTATGCCAGCCCCAACATTGTAGTGGAGCCACAGGCAGCTTTGGGTCACCCACCATTACCATCTAGGCGCTCAGTTCGGCCAGCCAACACAGCTGTACAGGTGAGAAATGCCTTCACGGACTACTTCGAGAGTCCCGAAGGTGCCGTGCCTTGGCAGTTTTCTCGCCTCACGGATGACGAGCCTGACCCGGACTGAAGACCTTGCTCATCGTGGTTTTTTTTTTTTTTTTTTTTTTTTTGGGCTGAGAATTTTGTTCTTTGTTTTTTTGGCCCAGATGGTGAGCCCCACAATGTATATTTGTCACTATCAAGTATGTCAATGTAATGTAATCTGTGATGCAGCCATGTTGTTTGCTATGGTGACGTACTTGACACACAAGTTATTTTATTTTTTGTAAAGAAACCCAAAAAAATTTAAATCTTCTTGTGTCCGTGTTTTTTTTCCAAGCACAAATCCAATTGTTGTAATTTTTTTAAAGTTGATATATTTTCAAGGCTGTGGAACCTCCCAACAAACATACCTCTGTGTTGTCTCCCCTCAGGTTCCCATGCAAGCTACACTGTGGACTAGTTTGCCCACCTTTTGTTTTGTCAAAAACTTAAGCTTGATAGTAGGGAGAGGTTTTAGTTAGTTATGTGTGTATATGGTATATAATAATAAGGGAACCTCCCATTTAACCCAGGAATGTTTGCATGATTTTATAGAAACTACCCATGTAGCCATTTATCAAATTGTGTGTGGCCCAAACAAATTCCTTGATATGTAAATTTCTTAATAATGTATACAAACAGACTCTTCTCTCTCTGCCAACACTTCACAAGATGTATTTAACAAAATTGTCCCAATAGCTGTTCACTAGAGGCACATTTTACTTTACTTTTACTTTTTGGTAGAGTTGGAAGGGACCTCAAGGGCCATCGGGTCCAACCCCCTGCGATTGCAGGTTTTCCTAAATCATCCCAGCTATATGTTTATCCAGATTCCGCTTGAAGATTTCCATTGATGGAGCGCCCACCACCTCCCGTAATGTCAAACAGAACAGTGTGCAGAATTCCGCACACTTTTTTCCTTTCACATTGTGTTCCCCCAACAAAAGCTATTGGTGGGGTTCACATAGCTGTTTGCTGCGTCATCAGAAGGCTGTTCATTGACAGTGTGAGGGCAACCCCCTTTTCACAGTACATTGCAAATAAAAAACAGAAAAAAAAAAATGTGACGAAGGGTCACACTCCTACACTATCAACAAACACCCTTTTTTTTTTCCACAATGAACACATATTTTAGAGGTTACAGCCACCCATACCTCTTCAGTATAGGGCATGGATATGAAAAAATTAAACAATTAAAAAGGCTTTTAAGGGAGCCTTCACACGGAGTTAACGCTGCGCTCATTCTGATCATCAAAACACGTTCAGAATGAGCACATAAAAAGCAGCTCCCATTGATTTCAATGGGTAGCACGCGTATACCGGCACCCATGGAAATCAATGGGAGCTGCTTTTTACGTGCTCATTCTGAACGTGTTTTGACGTTCAGAATGAGCACAGCGTTAACTTAGTGTGAAGGCTCCCTTAAAAGAGGACCTTTTCTTCGGTTTGACAACAGACATTTCAATGGGTTACTCGGGTCCATGGATATTAGCCCCTAAATAATTAGCCCCAGTGCTCTTGTCAGCGTCTAATCACTCATGTTGGTGGGCTGTAGTGCAGATCTGATGGGAATAATGTATTTGGACATAAAGCCTCCTTTCAATTTAAGTGCCAGGTTCATTCATATACGTGTGGTGCACTTGTACAGTAAAATCGTTGTATTGCACCATTTTTAGGTTTAATACAGACCATATGGTAGCGGATGATAGGGTTCATAATTATTGACATGGTGGACTGGGTATTGGAGAGTGCAGAGTCAGCAACTTGGGTGTTGTTCACACTTGATCCATTTTAGTGCAGTTTTCACACTGACTCTGTATGAATGGCTAAATATCTTATAATGCATTGGGCATTTGCACATCTAGACCCAGCACCTCTGTCATTGTTCATACTGTATTAACTGCAGTGCAGGTTCTGTGTCGATTCTGCAACAATAGGTCAATCACACATCTGAATATAGGGGCCCTTTTACTATCTGGGCAGTAACCGACAACGTGAGCTGTATGTTTTGCCCCAGGCAGAGTTAACCCCAATGCTCTCATATGGAGTGGTCTGTTGCGGTACACTTTACCTGCTGTGAAACACTTGGGCGTGGTTCACACTTGATTCATTCTAGTGCGGTGTTCACATTTGATCCATTTCAGTGCAGTTTTTACACTGATTATGTATGAATGGCTAAATATCTTATAATGCATTGGGCATTTGCACATCTAGACCCAGCACCTCTGTCACTGTTCATACTATACTAACTGCGATGTGGTTTTTGTGTCGATTCTGCAACAATAGGTCAACCACACATCTGAATATAGGGGCCCTTTTTTTTATTATCTGGGCAGTGAGTGACGACGTGAGCTGCATGTTTTGCCCCAGGCAGAGCTTACCCCGATGCTCTCATATGGAGCGGTCTGTTGCAGTACACATTACCTGCTGTGAAACACAAGTAGATGTAAAGGCACGTTTAGACGGGGGTGATCTATATTTTAACTTATCCCCTTCTTGGTTCAGAGCCTGATCTGGTGTTGAATATTACTTCTATTACATATTTACCTTGCTTGGAGTCCCTCGTTGGTCTTTCCGGGCTGTGTTACTATTGTGTTGTTATGATGCCGCCTCACGACCACGCCCATTCTGATTAAATCGGCCTGAAACAGATTGGCCGAAAAGAGGTGGGTTCGGCCGGGGGGCGGGCCTGGACCAGACTGAGGTCCATTTAAACGCCGCTGAAACAGTGAACAGTGTTGGACTCACTAGTACTGCGACCTACCATCTTGGCTACAGGAACTGCAGTTCTTACTGCAATCCTTTTTTCTTTTTGGATATTTCAAAACTATACTTCTCACGCTCCTGATGAGGTAATGCTGAAACGCGTTGAGAAACCATAATATAGGGGTATTGGTATCCATAAGGGTACTCTTACATAGGAATGAGTTTATCACGGGTTTATATGCTGTTTAGTTGCTGTGGACTGAATCTATCAGCCCTGGTGACTATAAAAGGACCTGTGTAGAACCGACCCACAGGTGTCACTATTGGGTTTGGCTTCCTAATCAGTTTCACTAAAGCAGCAGTCTATTCACATTGGCGTTTTATTGTATCTACTCGTGGACTCACCTAGTTATACTATCTATAGTGTGTGAAATATCAAGGGTGGGGGAATGGAAGTTGTAGCCCTCTCCAGCTGAAATTGGCCTATGTAGTTATTTATGTGGGGCGTCAACCCAGCTGTGTATTAGGGGCTCTCCACCCACTACATCAGTTACAAACATTATAATAGGTCTAGTTGTATTTATAGAGTCCTATTGCTTGGTTTTTATGGTGGGGACACGAAAAGGAATAAAAAAAATTTAATAGAAAGAAATAAGTCACTTTTTAGCGTTATGACTTTTTTTTTTTTTTTTTTTTAAATGTAGATTGTGAGCCCCACATAGAGCTCACAATGTACATTTTTCCCTATCAGTAGGTCTTTGGAATATGGGATGGAAATCCATGCAAACATGGGGAGAACATACAAACTCCTTGCAGATTTTTTTTTTTTTTTTTTGCCCTTGGTGGGATTTGAACACCAGGACTCCAAGGCTGTAGTGCTAACCACTGAGCCACCATGTGACCCCTATGTTTTAGTGTTATCACTTTGACAAAGGGGTACCCTTTTTGATTTCAGTTTATTCATGGTACAACCAACCCAGTGTGTACAAGCCCTTCCCAAATATTACATCAAAGTCAAGATATCTTTAGAAAGAAAAGTGTAAACAATATAAAAACAATAACAATTTTTCAAAAATAGAAAAAAGGGGTTGGGGGAAAGGAACAGGAGGCTAGCGATTTATAAAGGGGTATAAAGGGAGTGGAGGAATGGGCCGGGGAACTGAAGGAGGATCAACATTGGGAGGAGAATCCACATTGGAAGCACGACTTTCAGAAGGTGGGGCATCTGTCACTTCCGTGCTTTGCTCTTGAGGAGAGGGCACATAGTACTGGGCACGGGATAACGTCCCTGTGGATGCGGCAACACACTGCTGTCGGAACTGGCTTCCCATGTAAGCCAGATCCAGCGGCTCAGGAGCAGATAGGAAGTCCACCGCCACAGCCTGGACATAGCCTTTAAACAGTTGCTGCCTGTGAGACGGCAGCTGGGGGCAGATAGCTGCCACATCATTTCCAAAGAAGTGAAATTTGTCCAGGCTGTTCACCCTCTGGATAAAGGACAGGGCCTGACTTTCCAAGTCCAGTTGCCTGTCCGTTATCCAGAGGGCACTCCCTGTCTGCTCCTGGGTGGAAGGTGTGGGTTGACGAGGGGCAAGGGGACAGGGGAATGCCGGTGAAGCCACCCTGGAGGAGTAAGGGACAGGGGAATGAGTTAGGCCTCTCTCCAGTTCATGAGAGGTTTCGACAGGAGGACTTGTTGGGACGCTCTCCCCTTGCTGCAGCTCCTCTTGTGATGCTTCAGCAGGCTCACGGGAACCACTGGCAATGGTATTGCTGGAACATCTGTGAATGAAAAGAGAAAGAAAATATAAATCTACATTTCCAATATATATATATTTTTTAAAAGGCAGTAAACTTACTCCCGAGAGACACTGCCACTCAAGAGGAACTGTAGATCGGTTTCAAAAGCGATTTTTGGAGAGGCCCCACTGTGTTCCACCTGCCTCATATCTCTCATGAACCGTTCCCGCACACTCTTCCACCGTGTGCGCACATCATGTTCTGTAAACAGCAAAGAATAAACAAGACCGAGCACAAAGGGTTAAGTCATAAATTCAACACAACCAACAAGAAAATCTTCCAAAAATATAAATATATATACTCACCAATCTGGGTTTTCTGTTTGGCACTGAAGCTGGACCACTCCTGTTGGTATAGCTGGCCACATAGGTTCACATAGAGCTGAAAAAAGCCTTGAATGGGGGGGGGGCTTTAAAAATAGTCAGAATCCGTAGCAGTGACTAGTTCATATAGAGCTGAAAAAAGCCTTGAATTTTGGGGATCCTGAAAAATAGCAGCAATCCACTGCATTTACAAGTTCATATAGCTGATAAAAACCTTGAATTTTGGGGTGTCCTGAAATCTAGCAGCAATCCACTGCATTTACATGTTCATATAGCTGAAAAAACCTTGAATTTTGGGGTTTCTTTTAAAATTGCAGCAATCCACTGCATGTAACATCTCTGCCTGTTTGGGTTACTGCACCACTCTCTGCTCGCATGCGGCGTTGCAGGAGGCAGGTGCAGTTTGGTTCTTGGCTTAAAGTTTTTGGTTGCACTGTGTGAACACGGCTCTAGTTCTGTGATTGTATTTGCACCACACCCGTCTTCTGCCCTTGTTTGCCTCTGTTCATGAAGTGTTAATTCGTGTGATTGACAGCCTGCCTTCCTGTCAACTCCAAGGGAGGGTTCTTCTTCCCTATTTAGTCTTGACTCTCATTCACACTTATGCTTGCTATTGCCTTGTGCATACTTGCTACTTGTGTCACTATTTTTGCTTGCATTCTTATCCTTGACCTTTGGCTTTCCCTACTGACTATTCTTTGGATTTCAATTTGGCACTGCATCGCTCAACTGTTACTGACCCTTGACTAGCTGACCTCTCTTCGTTGTTGTCCGTCTTGTCTCCGTTTTGTGTCTCACATATCCAGGAAGGGACTGTCTTCGTTGTTGCCGCCTATTACGTAGGATAGGGCAAGGCAATAGGAAGGGTCAGTTGGGGGCTTCAGCTTAGGGCTCACTGTCTCTTGTGTCCCATCCCAGGGTTCAACAGCTACCAGGGAATCGCTGTCCTAGCAATTCCCTAACACTGCATTTACAAGTTTATATGGCTGGAAAAAAAACTAGAATTTTGGAGTTTCTCGAAAAATAGCACCAATCCACTGCATTTACAAGTTCATATAGCTGAAAAAAAACTTTGCATTTTGGGGTTTCTTGAAAAATAGCAGCAGTCCACTGCATTTACAAGTTCATATCTCTCTATATTATAAAAATGAATTCTTGTCTGTCTGTCCATCTGTCTGTCTGTTCTCTAATGCAAACCAAACGACTGGACCGATCTTCACCAAATTTGGTACAGAGATTCTTCAGGTATCAGGGAAGGTTTAAGATGAGACTCCAACTCGCTTGGACGTACGGTTGCCGAGATACAGCATTCCAAACACAATGCCCCCCCCCCCTTAGCCAATACAAACCTGCAAGTCTTTCACTCATATTCCAACTGCAATACACACGGTCACTCCACATGCACAATACAACACTGATATCCAAACTGAGATACATGCATCAGAGGATTAGATACACAGATCAGCACACAGTATCACTTGCTAGAGGTTTAGATACACACATTTGCACAAAGTCCCACACACCAGAGGATTAAATACGTGCTTCTGCACACAGTTCCACACACTGAAGGATTAGATACATGCATCTGCACACGGTTCCACATGCCGAAGGATTAGATACACACATCTGCACACAGTACCACACGCCGGGGGATTGGATACATTCGTCTGCACACAGTACCACATGCCAAAGGATTGGATACACGCATCTGCACACAGTTCCACACACCAGAGCATAAGATATGCACGTCTGCACACAGTACCACATGCCATAGGATTTGATACGCGCGTCTACACACAGTTCCACACTCCAGAGGATTAGATATGTGCGTCTGCACACAGTTGTACACGCCATAGGATTAGATACACGCGTCTGCACACAGTACCACATGCTGTAGGATTAGATACGCATGTCTACACACAGTTCCACACGCCGTAGGATTAGATACGCGCCTCTTCACACAATACCACACAGGGGAGGATTAGATACGTGTGTCTGCACACAGTACCACACTTTGGAGGATTAGTTAGATGCCTCTGCACACAGGACCACAAGCCAGAGAATTAGATATGTGTCTCATCACACAGTACCACACGGAGGAGTATTAGATACGCACATCTTCACACAGTTCAAAACATCGGAGGATTAGATACGCATGTCTTCAAATAGTACCACCGTCAGAGGATTAGATACGCGCATCTACACACGATACCACATGGGGAGGATTAGATACACACATCTGCACACAGTACCACAGGCCAGAGGATTTTATATGCACATCTGCACACAGTTCCATATGCCAGAGGATTAGAAACGCACGTCTGCACACAGTACCACATGCCGTAGTGTTAGATACGTTCGTCTGCACACAGTTTCACATGCCGGAAGATTAGATACGCGCGTCTGCACACAGTGCCATACGCCGGGGGATTGGATACATGTGTCTGCACACAATAACACATGCCAGAGGATTGCATATGCACATCTGCATGCAGTTCCACACACCAGAGGATTAGATAAGCATGTCTGCACATAGTACCACATGCCGTAGGATTAGATACGTGTTTCTACACACAATTCTGCATGCCGTAGGATTAGATACACGCCTCTTCATACAATACCACACAGGGGAGGATTAGATACGTGCGTCTGAACACAGCACCACACTTTGGAGGATTAGATACATGCCTCTGCACACAGTACCACATGCCAGAGAATTAGATATGCGTCTGAGCACACAGTACCACACGGGGGAGGATTAGATACGCGCATGTGCACACAGTACCACACACCAGAAGATTAGATATGCACATCTGCACACAGTTCTATATGCCAGGGGATTAGATACATGCGTCTTCACACAATACCACACACCGGAGGATTAGATACATGCCACTGCATACAGTACCACACTGGAGAGGATTAGATATGTGCCTCTGCACACAGTACCACATACCAGAGTATTAGATACGCTCCTCTCCACACAATACCACATGCCAGAGGATTAGATATGCGCCACTGCACACAATACCACATAAGTGAGGATTAGATGCCTGCGTCTGCACACAGTACCACATGGGGCAGGATTAGATACATGCCGCTGCACAATACCACAAGCAAGAGAATTATATACGCATCTCAGCACACAGTACCACACAGGGGAGGATTAGATACACGCATCTGCACACAGTACCATACGCCAGAGGATTAGCACTGTACTTTAAAGGCTCTACTCACTCCAAAGGCCAAAAACACTGCTTTTTAAAGGCTCTGCTCACACCAAGGGCCAAAAGCACTGCATTTTAAAAGCTCTACTCACTCCAAGGGCCAAAAGCACTGCTTTTTAAAGGCTCTACTCACTTCAAGGGCCTAAAGCACTGCTTTTTAAAGGCTCTACTCACTCCAAGGGCCAAAAACACTGCCTTTTAAAGGCTCTACTAACACCAAGGGCCAAAAGCACTGTATTTTAAAGGCTCTACTCACTCCAAGGGCCAAAAACACTGCCTTTTAAAGGCTCTACTAACACCAAGGGCCAAAAGCACTGTATTTTAAAGGCTCTACTCACTCCAAGGGCCAAAAACACTGCCTTTTAAAGGCTCTACTAACACCAAGGGCCAAAAGCACTGTATTTTAAAGGCTCTACTCACTCCAAGGGCCAAAAACACTGCTTTTTAACCCCTTCCCGGCATGCGCCGTAATAGTACGGTGCTGCAGGGAAGGGCTTCCCGCAAACCGCCGTACTATTACTGCGGATGCATGGTGCGCACACAGAAACTGGGGGGGTGCCGGGGTTTCGGAGGGTGCCGGTGTTCGTAGGGGGCAGCCCGGGGTCTGATCAGTGACCCCGGGTCTGCCACTTCACTTACCCCCTCCTCGCGCCTGGCTGATCCTGCCGTAAATGAAGCTGTCAGCCTATGCATCCACACAGGCTGACAGCTTCCTGTGCTCTGCAATACACGTGTAACACGTGTATTGCAGCGTATATGTATTGAAGCAGTGATCAGCCGATCACTGCTTCAATCCCCCATGGGGACAGAAAAAAAAAGTGAAAAATAAAAAGTAAAAATAAAAAAAGTTTAAATAAGTTTAAAATAAATTAGAAATAAATAAAGCCCCCAAAATCCCTTTTTCCCCATATAAAATGTTTTATTATGTAAAATAAAGAAAAAGAGAAAAAAACATTACATATTTGGTATTGCCGCGTCCGTAATAACCTGAACAATAAAATTAAAACATTATTTAACCCGAACGGCGTAAAAAAAAAATGTAGAAAAACGCACAAAATAATGATTATTCACCACCTTTCACTTACAAAATGTTCAATAAAAAGTAATCAAATGGTTAGATGAAAACCAAAATGGTACCAATAAAAAGAAGAGGTCTTCCCGCAAAAAATAAGCCCTCAACCAGCTCTGTCTAGCGAAAAATAAAAATGTTATGCCTTTCAGAAGATGGCGATGCAAAAATAGATTTTTTTTCCCTAAATTGAATTTTATTCTGCACAAATAGCATCGCATTAAAAATAATATAAATGAGGTATCCCCGTAACCGTACCGACCTGCAGAATAAAGGTCACATGTTACTTATGCTGTATGCTGCACGGGAAAAAAAATAAATGCTAAAAATTAATGCCAGAATTGATGTTTCCTTTTACATCCCACCCAGAAAGAGTTAATAAAATGTAGTCAATAAGTTACAGGCCCCAAAATGGTGGCATTCAAAAGCACATCTAATACCGCAAACACCAAGCCCTCATATGGCCACATTGCCAGAAAATAAAAATAAAAATCTAGCTTGTATAATGTGAAGACAAAAACCCCAAAAGTCGCCAAATCATTAGGACATAAGTGGCTGCGACTAGAAGGAAATGTGTAAGCTGTGCGAGCCTTTTCAGGGGACCCCCCCCCCCATATTTAGAGCTTATGAGAGATAATACACCAGCGCTGACCCCCCAGAATGCCCCTCTTCCCCGTCCGTATCATAGGAGCTAGTGGGAAAATAGAATGGGATTTGGTGACCCAATTTACTCCGCACAGCTTACATATTCACTTTGGGGTTACTAATGCTCACTACATCACTTGATAAATTCTTTGAGGGGTGCGGTTTTCAAAATGGGGTCACTTTCTAGAGGTTTCCACCGTTTTGACACCTCAAGGGCTTTGTAAAAGCGACATGGCTCCTGAAACTGATCACAGCCAGATCTGCCCTCTAAAAGCTCCTTGGCGCGCCTTCCCTTCTGTGTCTCGCTGTGCGTCCATATATTAGTTTACACCCACAAGTGTGGTACTATGGTAGTCGGGAGAACTTGCCTAACAAATTGTGGGATGCGTTTTCTCCTTTAACCCCTTGTGAATGTGCAAATTCTAGGGCTAAACGAAAATATTAGTAAAATAAAATCAAATTTGAAAATTTCACCTCCATTTTGTATTAATTCCTGTTAAGCACTTATAGGGTTAAATTACTAGGTATATGTTGTTTTGGCTTATTTAAGGGGTGCAGTTTTGAAAATGGGGTGATTTATGGGGGGGTTTAATACAAGGGTCTTTCAAAACCCCTTCATAACTGGATTAGTCCTTTAAAAAATGGGTTTTGGAAATTTCTTGAAAATTTTGAATATTGTTGTTTCACTTGTAAATCTTCTAATGTCCGTAAAAAATAAAAGGGTGACTAAAGTTTGATGCCGACATAAAGCAGAGATCTGGGACATAAGATTTAGGATATAATTGTGGCGGTCTGACTATCTGTATGTAATGCACATCATTTCAAATTTTATAAAATGCATATTTTTCAAAATTTCCACCAAATTTCCTATTTTTTCATAATTAAACACAAAACATATCAACCAAAATTTACCACTAACATGAAGTACAATGTGTTACGAAAAAACAATCTCAAAATTACTTTGGTAAGTTAAAGCGTTCCAAAGTTATTGCCACATAAAGTGACACATGTCCGTTTTGAAAAATCGAGCTTGGTCAGGAAGTCAAAAAGTGCCATCGGCGGGAAGGGGTTAAAGGCTCTACTCAATCCAAGGGTCAAAAGCACTGTATTTTAAAGGCTCTACTCACTCCAAGGGCCAAAAGCACTGTATTTTAAAGGCTCTACTCACTCCAAGGGCCAAAACCACTGCTTTTTAACCGATTCCCGCCGATGGCATTTTTTGATTTTCGTTTTTTACTCCCCTCCCTCTAAACCTCATACCTTTTTTATTTCTCCGCTCTCAGAGCCATATGAGGTCTTATTTTTTGCGGGACAAATTTTTCTTCATGATGCAACCATTAATTATTCTATATAATGTACTGGGAAGCAGGAAAAAAAAGTCAGAATGGGGTGGATTTGAAGAAAAAACGCATTTCTGCGACTTTCTTACGGGCTTTGGTTTTACGGCATTCACTGTGCAGCCACAATGACCTATCCCCTGTATTCTGTGTTTTGGTACGGTTCCAGGGATACCAAATTTATATGGTTTTATTTACATTTTGACCTCTTAAAAAAAAAATCCAAAACTGTGTTAAAAAAATTTTTTTCTAAAAGTTGCCATATTCCGACGGCCGTAACTTTTTTTTATACTTCCGTGTACGGGGATGCATAGGGCGTATTTTTTTGCGGGGCCGGGTGAAATTTTATTGCTTTGATCACTTTTTATTCAAATTTTTATCAGAATCAAAACTGAAAAAACGGCGGTTTGGCACATTTGACTATTTTTCCCGCTACGGCATTTACCGAACAGGAAAAATATTTTTATAGATATTTTAAAGTCTCTACTCAGCCCAAGGGCCACAAGCACTGCTTTTTAAAAGCTCTACTCACACCAAGGGCCAAAAGCGCTGTATTTTAAAGGCTATACTCACTCCAAGGGCCAAAAGCACTGTATTTTAAAGGCTCTACTCACACCAAGGGTCAAAAACACTGCTTTTTAAAGGCTGTACTCACACCAAGGGCCAAAAGCACTGTATTTTAATTGCATAACAAAAGAAATTTCCAGCAACCAAAATTATAAAACTTAACTTTTACTTAAAAAACATATAAAATATGGGAATCACATCACCATTTGAAGAACTTGAACACGAACATAGTTGATAGCTGACGCGTTTCAGGACAAGTTTTTTAACGTCCCTTACTCATAGCTCAAACTATAAAAATGATCTAACAGGATATATAGTGTTGAATAGATGGAACCACACCCAACAATTAACCTTAACTCTATAAACACCAGGTTAAATTCAAAGACCACATTCAATCCCAGTACACACACATATAAGCTCAAAAACCGCAGACCTATTATATTCATGTAAAGAAACGCAGGAAATGTACAAAAGTCGATGATCAATTCCATTGTAAATGTACATGAGTTCAGAAAAGTAGAAAACCCTTTGTATTCACATAAAAGTGCCACCAAAAATACAAAGTATTACATATACAAAGGGTACCGTTATTCAAAAAACAGGATCCATTATATTGCTTTCAAAAGAAAAATGACATAGATATATATGTTTTGAGGACCCCTTAAGAATCAAAAATGCATATATGATCCTAACAAGAACTTACCCTGGCCAGTAGTAATACTTATCCATGGGCCAAAATTCCCCACTTGACTTCCGGTATTACCAGTGTTGTGATCGGATCATATTGATACATCACATGACCAGACTGACATTTAAATCTATGTAGCTATTCATTGAACTATTCATTGCATTCAAGCAACAAGATCAATAAGCTATATTACTTTCTAGGCAGAATCACATAAAAATATATACACCCCATGAACTGCATGAGAACATATATGATCCTGACAGGAACTTTCCCTAACCAGCAATAATACTAGTCCATAATTCAATGGTACCCATGATTCCCCGCTTGACTTCCTATATTGACAATCTTGTGATGAAATCACATGATACATCACATGACCGGACTATTGTTTAATCACATTTAGCGATTCATTAGTATCTATTGATATTGTATTGATACAAAATACATGGGATAGTATTTGGATGTTTAATTATTGTAACCTTTCAATAAATAAAAGTCAAATCTTGTCTTTATTGAGTCCATGGGGCACTCTAGTATTAAGGTTCCATATCCATTGTGCTTCACGTTTAAAGGGGTATTCCCACCTCACATACTCATCAGTCTTTACTGCTGTAAAATCTTCTTTCTTCCTGGTTTTTTGCATCATTTGGTGGGCGGGGTTTCACATGCAACCTGCCGTTTAGCCCCGCCCCCAAATTAGTGTGTCGCTCCGCCCACCCATATTGGACTATGACGTACAGGCAGCAGCAACTCCATTCTGTGTTATATACAGAGACTGCTTGTCTCTGCCATAATGAACACAACTGAATTAGCTAGCCTGATAACTGGGAGGACAGAAGAAATGAAAGCAGCTCCTCTCCTCTATCTGCTAACAGGAAGCTAGGTCACGTGGTGTAGACACAGGAATAGCTAGAAACACAGGCTCGTTCCTGTGCACTTAGCCCCTCCTCCCTCCCCCCTGAGAGCAGCAGATACATCACTTGACTCATGAGCAGCTAAGTCAGGGCTGTGGCCACAAAGAATTGAATAAAGTAAGATGGTGGACAAACAAAGCAGTTTTGCTGAAGCATTGTATTTAGGAAAAGTCTTACATCCACATTAACAAGCAGTATAGATAGGATCCTTGTGATGGGACAACCCCTTTAAGAAGCACAGCTCGTCTGTTATCCCCCACGTACTGGACATGGAACCTGATCAATCACAAAATATTTGAACGTGGAAACATTCCCATTATGGCACGAAGAAAAGTGTCTGGAGGCATTAGACATATTATTAGTAGGTGTCCGCTCCATGTCAGCTAGATGTTCTGAAATTCGTGTTTTAACAGCACGTATGGTACAGCCTACATACTGTACATAAGTGCACAAGAAGTGCATTCTATAATATAGACAATATATGTGCTGTTACAGTTATAATAATTCAAAATTTTATATGTTTTAGTACCTCCTGATGTATTGAATGTAGTAGTGTACATTTACAATGGAATTGATCATCGACTTTTGTACATTTCCTGCGTTTCTTTACATGAATATAATAGGTCTGCGGTTTTTGAGCTTATATGTATGTGTACTGGGATTGAATGTTGTCTTTGAATTTAACCTGGTGTTTATAGAGTTAAGGTTAACCCCTTAGTGACCTTTGACGTACTATTACCTCATGGGCGCTAGGTACTTAGCGTACCATGAGGTAATAGTACGTCATGGTAATTCCGCCCGCTCACTAGCTGAGCGAGCGGAATCGGAAGCGGGTGATAGTTGTTACAGACAGCTATCACCCTCTTCCTTAACCTCCGATCGATAAAAGCTTAGATCGGCGGTTTTAACCCTTTGATTGTGGTGGTCAAACATGACCACCGCAAACAAAGGGTTTTGCGGTGTTTGCCGACCCCCCCCCCCCCCCCCCGGCACCCCCCGTGGCGAGATCAGGGGGTGCCGGTATCTGTAATATGCAGCCTGGGGTCTGGTTAGTGGCCCAAGGCTATCAGGAGCCCCCACTTACCTGTTCAGCTTGCCGGCGTCTTCTGGAAGTGAGCTTCCTGTTTGCAGAGTGAGAGGTGCAGCCTGTGTCTCACTCTGTATGAAAGAGGATCATCACTAATCCAAGTGTCCCATAGGCACATGAAAAAGTAAAAAAAAAGTGGAAAAAAATAAAGTGTTTTAAAACAATTAATAAAGTTATAAAGCCCCAAAAATCCCTTTTTTCTATAGAAAATAAATTATATAAAAAAAAAACCCTAAACATTAAAAACACCACATATTTGGTATTGCCGCGTCCGTAACAATCTGTACAATAAAACTGTAACAATATTTAATGTACACGGTGAATGACAAAAAAAACCCGGAAAAACCCCGCCGGAAGTAGTGATTTTTCGCCATCTCACCTTACAAAATATGCTATAAAAAGTGATTAAAAATTCAAATGCACCTCACAATAGTACTCACATTGTCCCGCAAAAAAATAAGCCCCTAACCAACACTACTACATTAGCTAACAGGCCAACTACCTCATAGAAAAGAGATATTTTTCTTAAAATTGTATAAATTTATTGAAAAAGATCTATTCTATATAAATAATTACATAAATACAGAGATAAATGGTGCAACCACATTAAGTGCAGTAAGATACACACTAGTAGGCTTACGCTAGGTTCACACCTACGTTCTTCTTTCCGTTCTGTGCTTTCCGTCTTCTGCATGCCAGAAGACGGAAAGCACAGACCGGGTCCGGCCGTGAGCGGCGGTGAGCGTTTTATGCTCTCCGCCGCGAAACCGGATTTTTTTATCCGGACACAGAGTACTGCATGTCCAACTCTGTGTCCGGATTATAAAACCCGGGTCGCGGCGGAGAGCATAAAACGCTCACCGCCGCTCACGGCCGGACATCTCTCACCCATTCAAATGAATGGGTGACAGAGACTCCTGCAGGTTTCCATCTCCTGCTTCTGTTTTAGGCAGGAAACGGAAACCTGCATAACGGAGTTCACAACGCTGATGTGAACGAGCCCTTACATGGTATAATATGCACTATAATGAGTCAATGCAAGATTCAGTGACAGAAGACTCTCCATGAACTGAAAGAAGGCAATTAACAATATATGTAGCAATACATGGAGAGGCTCTGAGTGACTAGGAATTGTAACTAAGGAAAAATGTTTTTTAACATTGCAGACACATAAGATAGCATATGAAGTAATAGATCATTACTAGAGATGAGCGAACACTAAAATGTTCGAGGTTCGAAATTCGATTCGAACAGCCGCTCAATGTTCGTGTGTTCGAACGGGTTTCGAACCCCATTATAGTCTATGGGGAACAGATATTCGTTAAGGGGGAAACCCAAATCCGTGTCTGGAGGGTCACCAAGTCCACTATGACACCCCAGGAAATGATGCCAACACCTCTGAAATGACACTGGGACAGCAGGGGAAGCATGTCTGGGGGCATCTAACACACCAAAAACCCTCTATTACCCCAACATCACAGCCTAACAACTACACACTTTCCACATTCAAAAAAACCTCTATCAAAGTGGGAAAATACCTGGAAACCTTCTTTACTCCCCAAATGGATGGACACAAACCCCAATTTAAGCTCAACAAACAGTAACAACCACCCCTTTAAATCACGTTCCCCATGACAACCACAAATGGAATAGGCAATGGGAATTCCAAAAGCCCTCACCCTTAACTGTCATTTTGAGTGTGTGTGTGTGTGTGTGTGATGTGGTAAGACCTTCCAAAATTCAC
Source organism: Leptodactylus fuscus (assembly GCF_031893055.1). Lineage (NCBI taxonomy): Eukaryota > Metazoa > Chordata > Amphibia > Anura > Leptodactylidae > Leptodactylus > Leptodactylus fuscus. The sequence goes on from NC_134267.1 coordinate 75,782,771, forward strand.
TTTTCTAGCACTTAACATGAGCCCTTCCAAACAAAGTTACAGGACCTTAAGCTGAGCTACCAGCAGAGATTATGGCCCTTGGCATGAGTAGAGCCTTGCACCAGCAGTGTTTTTGGCACTTAGGGTGAGTTGAGCCTTGTACCAGCGTGTGTCCCTTAACATCAGGCGGGCCCTAAGTTCTGCGCTTTGCACAAAAGTTCCACATTAACTAGGCTGAATGGTACAAAGATTAGTAGGCCTGAGAACCAGGAACAGGTCTTGCAATGGCTGTCGGATAACGCTTAAAGCACATTGTCCACCAGCCAGTCAGCCTCTACCTCCTCTTACCCAACAGTCTTGTCCTCCTTCCACCCAAAATTCCCAATCTTCCCAGAACAATAACCCCAACTGTCCCTGCTCCCCAGAGCTGTTCTCCCTTCCTTTGACTGTACCGCAACCTGCCCCTCCATTTCGCGATTCCACGGACCTAACAGACGAGTATCTGTGTCCAGATGCTCAAACACTAGAGTCTCCTCCATTCCATCTCCGGTCGATTTGGTGGCGGATGACCAGCAACCCACCCTCATCGACGACGATGAGACGCAGTTGCTGTCAGGGCAGCCAGTTGACATGCGCATTGTGCAGGAGGAGGAGGCGAGACAGGAGTTGGAAGAGGAGGTGGTGGACGACGAGGACACCGACCCCACCTGGACAAGGCGGATGTCAAGCTGGGAAAGTAGTGTGGATGTTGAGGCAGGTGCAGCACCAAAAAGGGTAGCTAGAGGCAGAGACATGTCCAGAGGCAGAGGTCAGCTGCTTTGCCGAAGCCAGGCCAGACCCGGAATGTCCAAAGATGTTCCCTTTTGTACCCAGCCCAGAAAAACTCCCCCATCGAGGGCACGTTTCTTGAAGGTGTAGAGTTTTTTCAAGGAATGCGCCGAGGACAGATATAGTGTCGTCTACACAATTTGCCTCTCGAAATCAAGTAGGGGCCCTGAGAAGAGCAACCTGTCCACCACTTCAATGCACCGTCATTTGGAATCCAAGCAATGGAATCAGTGGCAGGCAGCAACGGCAGGACAAACGTCGCCTGCCGTTCATGCCACTGCCTCTGCTCACAGTGCTGGCGATGCACTCCAGAGGACGAGACAGGACATCACTTCATCTGCCTCCGCCACTTTGTTGACTTCTCCCTCATCCTCCCCTGTTTCTGTCTTATCTCCTTCTCCTGCACCATCAAAGGCACCATCAGGCGCTTCTTTACAACAACCCACCATCTCTCAGACATTGGAGCGCCGGCAGAAATACACCGCTAACCACCCACCCACGCAAGCCTAGAACGCCAACATCGCTAAACTGCTGGCCCAGGAGAGGTTGGCGTTCCGGCTTGTTGAAACTCCCGCCTTCCCGGACCTGATGGCAACTGTGGCACCTCACTATGCCGTCCCTAGCCGTCACAACTTCTCCCGGTGTGGCGTCCCCGCCTTGCACCAGCACGTGTCACTCAACATCAGGTGGGCCCTTAGTTCCGCGCTTTGCTGCAAGGTCCACTTGACCACCGACACTTGGACAAGCGCCTGTGGTCAGGGATGCTGCTTATCTTTAAGGACAGGCAGGGTGAATGTGGTGGAGTCTGGTCCCGGGGTGCAAACTGAGGTACCCTATCTCCTCTCCCAGGCCAAAATTCATGGCAGGAGTAGACTGAAACCCTACGACGCTGCAACCTCCACCCCAGCTACTAGCAGCAAACGCTAAAACACTGGTGTGGGGAGACGTCAGCAGGCGGTGCTGAAGCTCATCAGCTTGGGGGACAGACAGCACAGTGCCTCCGAGGTCAGGGATGCCATCCTGGCTGAGATGGCATTTTTTTTTCCCTGCTACACCTGGGGCCTGGCATTTTTACGCCTGTGATAATGGCTGGAACCTGGTAGCGGCTCTGGAGCTTGCCAGCCTCCAACACGTTCCATGTTTGGCCCACGTCTAACCTAGTGGTGCAAAGTTTTTTGAAAACATACCCAAATGTACCGAAGCTACTGTTGAAAATGCGGCGCTTGTGCGCCCACTTTTGCAAGTGCACAGGAGTCGCTGCTAGCCTAAAAACACTCTAGCACGGCCTACATCTGTCCAAACACAGGCTGTTGTCCGTCATTCACACACGCTGAAACCCTACAATACCATATCTTGAGCAGGGTGTGTGAGCTGCACAGACCTTTGATGGAGTTCCATCTACAAAACCCAAGGGTTCCTCAAAGTCAGCTCCCAAAGTTTCTGCACCATGAGTTTCCAGGGGTGGCAGAGTTATGGCTAGGGGAAGAGGCATGGATAGGGATGATGTCTAGGGGCAAAAGCAGTGTGGATGTGGAGGCAAGCTAAGCAGGAAAAACTGGGGGTACAAGCTAAGGCATGGACTGGGGTGATGTCTAGGGGCAAAAGCAGTGTGGATGTGGAGGCAAGCAAAGCAGGGAAAATGGTGGCTAGAGGCAAAGGGATGTCCATAGGCAGCAAGGGCAAAGATGCAAAACTCTCCCCTGTTTCAAGAATTTTCCTGACTTGTCTCCCCACAAAACATTCCGGGGAGGAGGGCTGAAACACCACCCTCCTCCTCCTCCGCTGTTAGATTGACCCCAGCTACGAGCTGAAAACGCTGCAACACTGGTGTGGGGAGACGTCAGCAGGCTGGGCTGAAGCTCATCAGCTTGGGAGACGGACAGCACACTGCCTCTGAGGTCAGGGATGCCATCCTGGATGAGATGGCAATTTGTTTATCCCCGCTGCCCCTGGGGCCAGGCTTTTTTGTCTTGTTGGAGGGCTCTGGAGCTTGCCAGCCTCCAACACGTTCCATGCCTGGCCCACGTGTTCAATGTAGTGGTGCAATGATTTTTAAAAACATACCCCAAATTAGCTGAGCTAAGGGTGAAAGTGTGGCACTTGGACACCCACTTTCCCAAGTCTACAGTACCTGGAGCTAGCCGCAATACACTCCAGCAAGGCCTACATCTGCCTGAAGCACCTACTGTTGTGTGAGGTCACCACACGCTCTAACCCTAGATACCGTATGTTCAGCAGGGTGTGTGAGCAGCAGAGACCTTTGATGGAGTACCAGCTACAAAACCCAAGGGTTCCTCAGAGTCAGCTCCCTCACTTTCTGCACCATGAGTTTCCATGGGTGGCAGACTTATAGCTAGAGGCACAGGCATGGATAGGGGTGATGTGTAGGGGCAAAAGCAGTGTGGATGTGGAGGCAAGCTAAGCAGCAAAAACTGGGGGTACAAGCAGCCGGTGGCATCATCACTGACAAGCACAGCTGTCTGTCAGCTGACAGGCTGACTTTCACCAAAATGAACAGACAATGGATAGACTCATCATATACATGTCAGTTACATGACAAATTTAGTGCAATTTGCAAGTCCAAGATGGGTTGGAGATCTGCAGAGAGGAATCTCACCACCTCTTGCGGGTGCCATCATTTGGAAGGCAAGCCCTGGGCTCAGTGGGTGAGAGCAAGCGCAGGATAATCGTCGTTTGGCCTGGCGGCCACTGCCTCTCCCACTGTTGACAGGGCTGGCGCTGCAGTCCAGACCAGCAGCCAGGACACCTCCACATCTGCCTCTGACACTTTGGGGAGTTCACCCTCATCCTCACCTTTTCCTGCCATTTCTCCTTTTGCCCGCGCCATCATGCGCCTCTTCCCAGCAACTCCCCATCTCCCAAGCCTTTCATTTCATGCTAAAGTACAGCGCAACCCACCCACATGCCCAAGGCTTCAACGGCCTCATCTCAAGAAATCTGGCCCAGGAGATGTTGGAATCCCGGCTGGGGGACACTCTGCCCTTTTTGGGCAGAGTGTCTACTGCGCCACCGCACTGTGCCGTCCACACCAGCACTTTCCCCCAAACATGAGGCGGTCCCTAAATTCAGCGCTTAGCCCTAAAGTTCCACGTGACCAGTTACGAATGGACAAGTGCATGCGGACAGGGACGCTACCTTTCAATTTTGGCACAGTGGTTGAATGTAGTTGAGGCGTGGACCGGGTCGCAAAATGTGTTGGCCTGACTTGTCTCCCCACACAACATTCCTGGGAGGAGGGCTGAAACACCACCCTCCTCCGCTGTTAAATTGACCCCAGCTACAAGCTGGAAAAGCTGCAACACTGGTGTGGGGAGACGTCAGCGGGCCGTGCTGAAGCTCATCAGCTTGGGGGCCAGACAGCACACTGCCTACAAATTGAGTCATGCCATCCTCGATGAGACGGCAATGTGGTTTTTGCCACTGCACCTGGGCCCAGGCATGTTGTCATGTGTGATAATGGCCGTAACCTGGGATCGGCTCTGTAGCTTGGCAGCCTGCAACATATTCCATGCCTGGGCCACGTTTTTAACTCATTGCTGCTAACCTTTTGAAAAAGGTACCCCAATGTTCCTGAGCTACTGGTGAAAGTGTGGCGCTTGTGCGGATAGGTTTTTAAAGTCTATAGTTGCCACTGCTAGCCTCTATGCACTCCTACAACGCCTGTACCTGCTGGAACAACGGCTGTTGTGCGACGTCTCCACACTGCTGGCACTAAACATATCATGTGTTGAGCAGAGTGTGTGAGCAGCACAGACCTTTGATGTAGTTCCAACTCCAAAACCCTCGGGTTCGTCAAAGTCAACTCCCTCAGTTGCTCAACCATGAGTGGCCATGGGTGGCAGACTTATGTGAAATCCCATCCCATCCATTGCACTGGACACAAAACATTAGCATGCGCTCAGCACAACTTCGGATATGGTAGCTGCGTTAAGCAGGGTGCAGGGTACAACACAGACCAGGCCCGTGCACCAGGAACAGGTGTTAGAAATACTGCAGCATCCGCCATTTCCTTCCAATTTTGGGGTTTTGGACCCGCCACTGACTTGTCTGGACCTAAGTGGGGATCATGAGACACAGTTGCCATCAGGGCAAGCTGTGGTCATGTGCGGTTTGCAGTAAGGGGGCAGTGCGCAATTGGAAGAGGAGTTGGTGGATGACGAGGCCACCAACCCCACATGGACAGGGGTGATGTCTAGGGGCTAAAGCAGTGTAGATGTGGAGGGAAGCTAATTCAACAAAAAAAAAAAACAGGGTAGAAGCAAAGGCATAAACTGGGGTGATGTTTAGGGGCTAAAGCAGTGTAGATGTGGAGGGAAGCTAATTCAACAAAAAAAAACAGGGTAGAAGCAAAGGCATAAACTGGGGTGATGTTTAGGGGCTAAAGCAGTGTAGATGTGGAGGGAAGCTAATTCAACAAAAAAAACAGGGTAGAAACAAAGGCATAAACTGGGGTGATGTTTAGGGGTGAAAGCAGTGTAGATGTGGAGGGAAGCTAAGCAGCAAAAACAGTGGGTAGAAGCAAAGGCATGCAAAACTCTACCCTGTTGGAAGACTTATTCCTAGGTCTGGAACACGTTAATGGCCCCCCTGGACAAATTACTGCCACTCAGGGGCCTAGTGTCACCAGGAGGGACAAGTATAGGCGCATGTTGTGGGAATACCTGACCGACACCAGCTCTGTCCTCTCCGATCCCTCTGTGCTCTACAGCCTACACTTATTTTCTCATCTTTTTTTCTGCACTGCACATCTCTTGCCTGCTTCCTTTGGGATCTTACAAGTGGTGGTCCACTTCCAAAGATGGTAATTTCACTAGACAGTGTAACGGGAGTAGCTGAGGGATCGCTGTCTTAAACACTTTTTGGCACAAAATTAACTTCCAAAGCCAAATATGGTGCAAGTATATGATGCAAGGACACCTACACACCTATCTCTGACACATTGGGGAGTTCACCCTCATGCGCCCTTTTGGCCTGCACCATCATGCGCCTCTTCCCAGCCACTCCACATTTCCCAAGCTTTTCATTGCAGGCAGAAGTACAACACAACCCACCCCCATGCCCAAGCCTTTAACAGCCTCATCGATAAACTGCTGGCCCTGGAGATGTTGGTGTTTGTTTATGCTTCTGGAGACCCAGGCCTTCCGTCAGCAGATGGCAGCTGGGGCACCTCCCTATGCTGGGCCTAGCTGTTACTACTTCTCTTGGTGTGCTGTCCCTGCCTTGCGCCTGCATGTGTCCCATAACATCAGTCGGGCCCAGAGCTCTGCGCTTTGCTGCAAGGTCCACTTGACCACCGACACATGGACAAGCGCCTGTGGTCAGGGATGCTGCAGTGCTTATCTTTAATGACAGGCAGGGTGAATGTGATGGAGTCTGGTCCCCGGGTGCAAACTGGGGTGGCCTATCTCCTCTCCCAGGCCAAAATTCATGGCAGGAGTAGACTGAAACCCTACGATGCTGCAACCTCCACCCCAGCTACTAGCGGAAAACACTGTAACACTGGCGTGGGGAGATGTCAGCAGGCCGTGCTGAAACTGATCAGCTTGGGGGACAGACAGCACAGTGCCTCCGAGGTCAGGGATGCCATCCTGGCTGAGATGGCATTTTTTTTTCCCTGCTACACCTGGGGCCTGGCATTTTTGCGCCTGTGATAATGGCTGGAACCTGGTAGCAGATCTGGAGCTTGCCAGACTCAAACACGGTCCACGCATGGCCCACGTTTTCCAACTTGTTGGTGCCATGTTTCTTTGAAACCTACACCATTGTGCCTGATATACAGGTCAAAGTGGGGCCATTTTCGTAAGTGAGAACTAGCCTCTGCTAGGCAAAAAACATTCAGAACACACTCCTCTCAACTTCGCACCGTTGGCTGGCGGAGGAAGACGAGGGGGTTGGAGTGGCATCTGATGTCCCTGTCCCACACGAGGCTAGAGGGTGCACTTCAGTGCATCCCATTGCTTCACCACAAATGGTGTGAAGGGGAGTGGAAAATGGAGGAAATGGAGACTGACCCTTACAGTTGGGGCCAGCAAAGGCATGCCAAGTAACACACTGGCACACATGGCTGACTTCATCTTGGGTTGCTTTTCAACACATATTTCACATCATGAAGAACAAATAATACTGGATTTTTACAAGCCTCGAACCCCGGTCTAGGTCTAATGTCTGTTCCTTTCTTATATTAGGGGAGAGGGAAAAAAATTACTTCAGTGATACGTTTAGCGTACATAGACTGACTATTAATGTGTATCCCACTTAGTGTTGTTAGGGTTACACACCGTCACAACCTGGCTAAAGCTTCTATAGCTGTTAATAAAGTCAACATAACTTTACGGTATCCAAAAAGACAGCTGGTACCGACAGAGAGCAAGACAAATGTCAACCAAAGCTGTGAGCTCTGAACACCCACAGTGACTTTGGCGTCATCATCATTATAAGGGAGCGGGTGGTAATAAATAACTTGGCAGTGCCTAAAACCCAAAAAGCTTATACAACTATATTTACATTAAGATACACAAATGACACTTTTCAGTAGCATGTCATGAGACAAGCTGATAAGCTCTTCCATTGTGCAGTGCTATTTGAAAGTTAAACGCTGCCTTTATTTTAATTCTGGAGAAGGTGCAGACATTAGATTTAGAACATGTTGTCTTCATTGTCCAAATCCTCTATATAGGTAACGTGTTTTTCGGGCCGAGCTGTCTGGGAACGAGCTGGTGCAGCACTGACAACCTGGGTGAATATGGCAAGAGCCTGAGATGTAGGGTGAATGAATCCCCAAATTATTTGTGGAATTCCCAGTGAGACAATGGCACTATATACCAGTAGCAAAAATTGTGGGTGCACGTAACCCCCATATATTCTTTGAATTCCCAGTGAGACAATGGCACTATATACCAGTAGCAAAAATTGTGGGTGCACGTAACCCCCATATATTCTTTGAATTCCCAGTCAGAAACTGGCACTATATAGCAGTAGCAAAAATTGTGGGTGCACGTAACCCCCATATATTCTTTGAATTCCCAGTCAGACAATGGCACTATATACCAGTAGCAAAAATTGTGGGTGCACATAACCCCCATATATTCTTTGAATTCCCAGTCAGACAATGGCACTATATACCAGTAGCAAAAATTGTGGGTGCACGTAACCCCAATATATTCTTTGAATTACCAGTCAGAAACTGGAACTATATAGCAGTAGCAAAAATTGTGGGTGCACATAACCCCCATATATTCTTTGAATTCCCAGTGAGACAATGGCACTATATACCAGTAGCAAAAATTGTGGGTGCACGTAACCCCATATATTCTTTGAATTCCCAGTCAGAAACTGGCACTATATACCAGTAGCAAAAATTGTGGGTGCACGTAACCCCCATATATTCTTTGAATTCCCAGTCAGACAATGGCACTATATACCAGTAGCAAAAATTGTGGGTGCACATAACCCCCACATATTCTTTGAATTCCCAGTGAGACAATGGCACTATATACCAGTAGCAAAAATTGTGGGTGCACGTAATCCCCATATATTCTTTGAATTCCCAGTCAGAAACTGGCACTATATAGTAGTAGCAAAAATTGTGGGTGCACGAAACTCCCATATATTCTTTGAATTCCCAGTCAGACAATGGCACTATATACCAGTAGCAAAAATTGTGGGTGCACGTAACCCCAATATATTCTTTGAATTCCCAGTGAGACAATGGCACTATATACCAGTAGCAAAAATTGTGGGTGCACGTAACCCCCATATATTCTTTGAATTCCCAGTCAGAAACTGGCACTATATAGTAGTAGCAAAAATTGTGGGTGCACGAAACTCCCATATATTCTTTGAATTCCCAGTCAGACAATGGCACTATATACCAGTAGCAAAAATTGTGGGTGCACGTAACCCCAATATATTCTTTGAATTCCCAGTGAGACAATGGCACTATATACCAGTAGCAAAAATTGTGGGTGCACGTAACCCCAATATATTCTTTGAAATACCAGTCAGAAACTGGAACTATATAGCAGTAGCAAAAATTGTGGGTGCACATAACCCCCATATATTCTTTGAATTCCCAGTGAGACAATGGCACTATATACCAGTAGCAAAAATTGTGGGTGCACGTAACCCCATATATGCTTTGAATTCCCAGTCAGAAACTGGCACTATATACCAGTAGCAAAAATTGTGGGTGCACGTAACCCCCATATATTCTTTGAATTCCCAGTCAGACAATGGCACTATATACCAGTAGCAAAAATTGTGGGTGCACATAACCCCCATATATTCTTTGAATTCCCAGTGAGACAATGGCACTATATACCAGTAGCAAAAATTGTGGGTGCACGTAACCCCATATATTCTTTGAATTCCCAGTCAGAAACTGGCACTATATACCAGTAGCAAAAATTGTGGGTGCATGTAACCCCCATATATTCTTTGAATTCCCAGTCAGACAATGGCACTATATACCAGTAGCAAAAATTGTGGGTGCACATAACCCCCATATATTCTTTGAATTCCCAGTGAGACAATGGCACTATATACCAGTAGCAAAAATTGTGGGTGCACGTAATCCCCATATATTCTTTGAATTCCCAGTCAGAAACTGGCACTATATAGTAGTAGCAAAAATTGTGGGTGCACGAAACTCCCATATATTCTTTGAATTCCCAGTCAGACAATGGCACTATATACCAGTAGCAAAAATTGTGGGTGCACGTAACCCCAATATATTCTTTGAATTCCCAGTGAGACAATGGCACTATATACCAGTAGCAAAAATTGTGGGTGCACGTAACCCCCATATATTCTTTGAATTCCCAGTCAGAAACTGGCACTATATAGTAGTAGCAAAAATTGTGGGTGCACGAAACTCCCATATATTCTTTGAATTCCCAGTCAGACAATGGCACTATATACCAGTAGCAAAAATTGTGGGTGCACGTAACCCCAATATATTCTTTGAATTCCCAGTGAGACAATGGCACTATATACCAGTAGCAAAAATTGTGGGTGCACGTAACCCCAATATATTCTTTGAAATACCAGTCAGAAACTGGAACTATATAGCAGTAGCAAAAATTGTGGGTGCACATAACCCCCATATATTCTTTGAATTCCCAGTGAGACAATGGCACTATATACCAGTAGCAAAAATTGTGGGTGCACGTAACCCCATATATTCTTTGAATTCCCAGTCAGAAACTGCCACTATATACCAGTAGCAAAAATTGTGGGTGCACGTAACCCCCATATATTCTTTGAATTCCCAGTCAGACAATGGCACTATATAGCAGTAGCAAAAATTGTGGGTGCACATAACCCCCATATATTCTTTGAATTCCCAGTGAGACAATGGCACTATATACCAGTAGCAAAAATTGTGGGTGCACGTAACCCCATATATTCTTTGAATTCCCAGTCAGAAACTGGCACTATATACCAGTAGCAAAAATTGTGGGTGCACATAACCCCCATATATTCTTTGAATTCCCAGTGAGACAATGGCACTATATACCAGTAGCAAAAATTGTGGGTGCACGTAATCCCCATATATTCTTTGAATTCCCAGTCAGAATCTGGCACTATATAGTAGTAGCAAAAATTGTGGGTGCACGAAACTCCCATATATTCTTTGAATTCCCAGTCAGACAATGGCACTATATACCAGTAGCAAAAATTGTGGGTGCACGTAACCCCAATATATTCTTTGAATTCCCAGTGAGACAATGGCACTATATACCAGTAGCAAAAATTGTGGGTGCACGTAACCCCCATATATTCTTTGAATTCCCAGTCAGAAACTGGCACTATATAGTAGTAGCAAAAATTGTGGGTGCACGAAACTCCCATATATTCTTTGAATTCCCAGTCAGACAATGGCACTATATACCAGTAGCAAAAATTGTGGGTGCACGTAACCCCAATATATTCTTTGAATTCCCAGTGAGACAATGGCACTATATACCAGTAGCAAAAATTGTGGGTGCACGTAACCCCCATATATTCTTTGAATTCCCAGTGAGACAATGGCACTATATAGCAGTAGCAAAAATTGTGGGTGTACGTAACCCCCATATATTCTTTGAATTCCCAGTCAGAAACTGGCACTATACAGCAGTAGCAAAAATTGTGGGTGCACGTAACCCCCATATATTCTTTGAATTCCCACTCAGACAATGGCACTATATACCAGTAGCAAAAATTGTGGGTGCACGTAACCCCCATATATTCTTTGAATTCCCAGTGAGACAATGGCACTATATACCAGTAGCAAAAATTGTGGGTGCACGTAACCCCAATATATTCTTTGAATTACCAGTCAGAAACTGGAACTATATAGCAGTAGCAAAAATTGTGGGTGCACATAACCCCCATATATTCTTTGAATTCCCAGTGAGACAATGGCAATATATACCAGTAGCAAAAATTGTGGGTGCACGTAACCCCAATATATTCTTTGAATTTCCAGTGAGACAATGGAACTATATACCAGTAGCAAAAATTGTGGGTGCACGTAACCCCCATATATTCTTTGAATTCCCAGTGAGACAATGGCACTATATAGCAGTAGCAAAAATTGTGGGTGCACGTAACCCCCATATATTCTTTGAATTCCCAGTCAGAAACTGGCACTATATAGGAGTAGCAAAAATTGTGGGTGCACGTAACCCCAATATATTCTTTGAATTCCCAGTGAGACAATGGCACTATATACCAGTAGCAAAAATTGTGGGTGCACGTAACCCCAATATATACTTTGAATTCCCAGTGAGACAATGGCACTATATACCAGTAGCAAAAATTGTGGGTGCACGTAACCCCAATATATTCTTTGAATTCCTAGTGAGACAATGGCACTATATACCAGTAGCAAAAATTGTGGGTGCACGTAACCCCCATATATTCTTTGAATTCCCAGTGAGACAATGGCACTATATAGCAGTAGCAAAAATTGTGGGTGCACGTAACCCCCATATATTCTTTGAATTCCCAGTCAGAAACTGGCACTATATACCAGTAGCAAAAATTGTGGGTGCACGTAACCCCAATATATTCTTTGAATTCCCAGTGAGACAATGGCACTATATACCAGTAGCAAAAATTGTGGGTGCACGTAACCCCCATATATTCTTTGAATTCCCAGTCAGAAACTGGCACTATATAGTAGTAGCAAAAATTGTGGGTGCACGAAACTCCCATATATTCTTTGAATTCCCAGTCAGACAATGGCACTATATACCAGTAGCAAAAATTGTGGGTGCACGTAACCCCAATATATTCTTTGAATTCCCAGTGAGACAATGGCACTATATACCAGTAGCAAAAATTGTGGGTGCACGTAACCCCAATATATTCTTTGAATTACCAGTCAGAAACTGGAACTATATAGCAGTAGCAAAAATTGTGGGTGCACATAACCCCCATATATTCTTTGAATTCCCAGTGAGACAATGGCACTATATACCAGTAGCAAAAATTGTGGGTGCACGTAACCCCAATATATTCTTTGAATTCCCAGTCAGACAATGGCACTGTATACCAGTAGCAAAAATTGTGGGTGCACGTAACCCCAATATATCCTTTGAATTACCAGTCAGAAACTGGAACTATATAGCAGTAGCAAAAATTGTGGGTGCACATAACCCCCATATATTCTTTGAATTCCCAGTGAGACAATGGCACTATATACCAGTAGCAATAATTGTGGGTGCACGTAACCCCAATATATTCTTTGAATTTCCAGTGAGACAATGGCACTATATAGCAGTAGCAAAAATTGTGGGTGCACGTAACCCTCATATATTCTTTGAATTCCCAGTCAGAAACTGGCACTATATAGGAGTAGCAAAAATTGTGGGTGCACGTAACCCCAATATATACTTTGAATTCCTAGTGAGACAATGGCACTATATACCATTAGCAAAAATTGTGGGTGCACGTAACCCCAATATATACTTTGAATTCCTAGTGAGACAATGGCACTATATACCAGTAGCAAAAATTGTGGGTGCACGTAACCCCCATATATTCTTTGAATTCCCAGTGAGACAATGGCACTATATAGCAGTAGCAATAATTGTGGGTGCACGTAACCCCCATATATTCTTTGAATTCCCAGTCAGAAACTGGCAATATATAGCAGTAGCAAAAATTGTGGGTGCACGTAACCCCCATATATTCTTTGAATTCCCAGTCAGACAATGGCACTATATACCAGTAGCAAAAATTGTGGGTGCACATAACCCCCATATATTCTTTGAATTCCCAGTGAGACAATGGCACTATATACCAGTAGCAAAAATTGTGGGTGCACGTAACCCCAATATATTCTTTGAATTCCCAGTGAGACAATGGCACTATATACCAGTAGCAAATATTGTGGGTGCACGTAACCCCAATATATTCTTTGAATTCCCAGTGAGACAATGGCACTATATAGCAGTAGCAAAAATTGTGGGTGCACGTAACCCCCATATATTCTTTGAATTCCCAGTGAGACAATGGCACTATATAGCAGTAGCAAAAATTGTGGGTGCACGTAACCCCTATATATTCTTTGAATTCCCAGTGAGACAATGGCACTATATAGCAGTAGAAAAAATTGTGGGTGCACGTAACCCCCATATATTCTTTGAATTCCCAGTCAGAAACTGGCACTATATAGCAGTAGCAAAAATTGTGGGTGCACGTAACCCCCATATATTCTTTGAATTCCCAGTCAGACAATGGCACTATATACCAGTAGCAAAAATTGTGGGTGCACGTAACCCCAATATATTCTTTGAATTCCCAGTGAGACAATGGCACTATATACCAGTAGCAAAAATTGTGGGTGCACGTAACCCCAATATATTCTTTGAATTACCAGTCAGAAACTGGAACTATATAGCAGTAGCAAAAATTGTGGGTGCACATAACCCCCATATATTCTTTGAATTCCCAGTGAGACAATGGCACTATATACCAGTAGCAAAAATTGTGGGTGCACGTAACCCCAATATATTCTTTGAATTCCCAGTGAGACAATGGCACTATATACCAGTAGCAAAAATTGTAGGTGCACGTAACCCCCATATATTCTTTGAATTCCCAGTGAGACAATGGCACTATATAGCAGTAGCAAAAATTGTGGGTGCACGTAACCCCCATATATTCTTTGAATTCCCAGTCAGAAACTGGCACTATATAGGAGTAGCAAAAATTGTGGGTGCACGTAACCCCAATATATTCTTTGAATTCCCAGTCAGACAATGGCACTATATACCAGTAGCAAAAATTGTGGGTGCACGTAACCCCAATATATACTTTGAATTCCCAGTGAGACAATGGCACTATATACCAGTAGCAAAAATTGTGGGTGCACGTAACCCCAATATATTCTTTGAATTCCTAGTGAGACAATGGCACTATATACCAGTAGCAAAAATTGTGGGTGCACGTAACCCCCATATATTCTTTGAATTCCCAGTGAGACAATGGCACTATATAGCAGTAGCAAAAATTGTGGGTGCACGTAACCCCCATATATTCTTTGAATTCCCAGTCAGAAACTGGCACTATATAGCAGTAGCAAAAATTGTGGGTGCACGTAACCCCCATATATTCTTTGAATTCCCAGTCAGACAATGGCACTATATACCAGTAGCAAAAATTGTGGGTGCACATAACCCCCATATATTCTTTGAATTCCCAGTGAGACAATGGCACTATATACCAGTAGCAAAAATTGTGGGTGCACGTAACCCCAATATATTCTTTGAATTCCCAGTGAGACAAAGGCACTATATACCAGTAGCAAAAATTGTGGGTGCACGTAACCCCCATATATTCTTTGAATTCCCAGTCAGACAATGGCACTATATACCAGTAGCAAAAATTGTGGGTGCACGTAACCCCCATATATTCTTTGAATTCCCAGTGAGACAATGGCAATATATACCAGTAGCAAAAATTGTGGGTGCACGTAACCCCCATATATTCTTTGAATTCCCATTTAGACAATGGCACTATATACCAGTAGAAAAAATTGTGGGTGCACGTAACCCCAATATATTCTTTGAATTCCCAGTGAGACAATGGCACTATATACCAGTAGCAAAAATTGTGGGTGCACGTAACCCCAATATATTCTTTGAATTACCAGTCAGAAACTGGAACTATATAGCAGTAGCAAAAATTGTGGGTGCACATAACCCCCCATATATTCTTTGAATTCCCAGTGAGACAATGGCACTATATACCAGTAGCAAAAATTGTGGGTGCACGTAACCCCCATATATTCTTTGAATTCCCAGTGAGACAATGGCACTATATACCAGTAGCAAAAATTGTGGGTGCACGTAACCCCAATATATTCTTTGAATTCCCAGTCAGACAATGGCACTATATACCAGTAGCAAAAATTGTGGGTGCACGTAACCCCCATATATTCTTTGAATTCCCAGTCAGACAATGGCACTATATAGCAGTAGCAAAAATTGTGGGTGCACGTAACTCCAATATATTCTTTGAATTACCAGTCAGAAACTGGAACTATATAGCAGTAGCAAAAATTGTGGGTGCACATAACCCCCATATATTCTTTGAATTCCCAGTGAGACAATGGCACTATATACCAGTAGCAAAAATTGTGGGTGCACGTAACCCCCATATATTCTTTGAATTACCAGTCAGAAACTGGAACTATATAGCAGTAGCAAAAATTGTGGGTGCACATAACCCCCATATATTCTTTGAATTCCCAGTGAGACAATGGCACTATATACCAGTAGCAAAAATTGTGGGTGCACATAACCCCAATATATTCTTTGAATTCCCAGTGAGACAATGGCACTATATACCAGTAGCAAAAATTGTGGGTGCACGTAACCCCCATATATTCTTTGAATTCCCAGTCAGACAATGGCACTATATACCAGTAGCAAAAATTGTGGGTGCACGTAACCCCCATATATTCTTTGAATTCCCAGTCAGACAATGGCACTATATACCAGTATCAAAATTTGTGGGTACACATAACCCCCATATATTCTTTGAATTCCCAGTGAGACAATGGCACTATATACCAGTAGCAAAAATTGTGGGTGCACGTAACCCCCATATATTCTTTGAATTCCCAGTGAGACAATGGCACTATATAGCAGTAGCAAAAATTGTGGTTGCACGTAACCCCCATATATTCTTTGAATTCCCAGTCAGACAATGGCACTATATACCAGTAGCAAAAATTGTGGGTGCACGTAACCCCAATATATTCTTTGAATTACCAGTCAGAAACTGGAACTATATAGCAGTAGCAAAAATTGTGGGTGCACGTAACCCCAATATATTCTTTGAATTACCAGTCAGAAACTGGCACTATATAGCAGTAGCAAAAATTGTGGGTGCACGTAACCCCCATATATTCTTTGAATTCCCAGTCAGACAATGGCACTATATACCAGTAGCAAAAATTGTGGGTGCACGTAACCCCCATATATTCTTTGAATTCCCAGTCAGACAATGGCACTATATACCAGTAGCAAAAATTGTGGGTGCACGTAACCCCAATATATTCTTTGAATTACCAGTCAGAAACTGGAACTATATAGCAGTAGCAAAAATTGTGGGTGCACATAACCCCCATATATTCTTTGAATTCCCAGTGAGACAATGGCACTATATACCAGTAGCAAAAATTGTGGGTGCACGTAACCCCCATATATTCTTTGAATTCCCAGTCAGACAATGGCACTATATACCAGTAGCAAAAATTGTGGGTGCACATAACCCCCATATATTCTTTGAATTCCCAGTGAGACAATGGCACTATATACCAGTAGCAAAAATTGTGGGTGCACGTAACCCCATATATTCTTTGAATTCCCAGTCAGAAACTGGCACTATATACCAGTAGCAAAAATTGTGGGTGCACGTAACCCCCATATATTCTTTGAATTCCCAGTCAGACAATGGCACTATATACCAGTAGCAAAAATTGTGGGTGCACGTAACCCCCATATATTCTTTGAATTCCCAGTGAGACAATGGCACTATATACCAGTAGCAAAAATTGTGGGTGCACGTAATCCCCATATATTCTTTGAATTCCCAGTCAGAAACTGGCACTATATAGTAGTAGCAAAAATTGTGGGTGCACGAAACTCCCATATATTCTTTGAATTCCCAGTCAGACAATGGCACTATATACCAGTAGCAAAAATTGTGGGTGCACGTAACCCCAATATATTCTTTGAATTCCCAGTGAGACAATGGCACTATATACCAGTAGCAAAAATTGTGGGTGCACGTAACCCCCATATATTCTTTGAATTCCCAGTCAGAAACTGGCACTATATAGTAGTAGCAAAAATTGTGGGTGCACGAAACTCCCATATATTCTTTGAATTCCCAGTCAGACAATGGCACTATATACCAGTAGCAAAAATTGTGGGTGCACGTAACCCCAATATATTCTTTGAATTCCCAGTGAGACAATGGCACTATATACCAGTAGCAAAAATTGTGGGTGCACGTAACCCCAATATATTCTTTGAAATACCAGTCAGAAACTGGAACTATATAGCAGTAGCAAAAATTGTGGGTGCACATAACCCCCATATATTCTTTGAATTCCCAGTGAGACAATGGCACTATATACCAGTAGCAAAAATTGTGGGTGCACGTAACCCCATATATTCTTTGAATTCCCAGTCAGAAACTGGCACTATATACCAGTAGCAAAAATTGTGGGTGCACGTAACCCCCATATATTCTTTGAATTCCCAGTCAGACAATGGCACTATATAGCAGTAGCAAAAATTGTGGGTGCACATAACCCCCATATATTCTTTGAATTCCCAGTGAGACAATGGCACTATATACCAGTAGCAAAAATTGTGGGTGCACGTAACCCCATATATTCTTTGAATTCCCAGTCAGAAACTGGCACTATATACCAGTAGCAAAAATTGTGGGTGCACATAACCCCCATATATTCTTTGAATTCCCAGTGAGACAATGGCACTATATACCAGTAGCAAAAATTGTGGGTGCACGTAATCCCCATATATTCTTTGAATTCCCAGTCAGAAACTGGCACTATATAGTAGTAGCAAAAATTGTGGGTGCACGAAACTCCCATATATTCTTTGAATTCCCAGTCAGACAATGGCACTATATACCAGTAGCAAAAATTGTGGGTGCACGTAACCCCAATATATTCTTTGAATTCCCATTGAGACAATGGCACTATATACCAGTAGCAAAAATTGTGGGTGCACGTAACCCCCATATATTCTTTGAATTCCCAGTCAGAAACTGGCACTATATAGTAGTAGCAAAAATTGTGGGTGCACGAAACTCCCATATATTCTTTGAATTCCCAGTCAGACAATGGCACTATATACCAGTAGCAAAAATTGTGGGTGCACGTAACCCCAATATATTCTTTGAATTCCCAGTGAGACAATGGCACTATATACCAGTAGCAAAAATTGTGGGTGCACGTAACCCCCATATATTCTTTGAATTCCCAGTCAGAAACTGGCACTATATAGCAGTAGCAAAAATTGTGGGTGCACGTAACCCCCATATATTCTTTGAATTCCCACTCAGACAATGGCACTATATACCAGTAGCAAAAATTGTGGGTGCACGTAACCCCCATATATTCTTTGAATTCCCAGTGAGACAATGGCACTATATACCAGTAGCAAAAATTGTGGGTGCACGTAACCCCAATATATTCTTTGAATTACCAGTCAGAAACTGGAACTATATAGCAGTAGCAAAAATTGTGGGTGCACATAACCCCCATATATTCTTTGAATTCCCAGTGAGACAATGGCACTATATACCAGTAGCAAAAATTGTGGGTGCACGTAACCCCAATATATTCTTTGAATTTCCAGTGAGACAATGGAACTATATACCAGTAGCAAAAATTGTGGGTGCACGTAACCCCCATATATTCTTTGAATTCCCAGTGAGACAATGGCACTATATAGCAGTAGCAAAAATTGTGGGTGCACGTAACCCCCATATATTCTTTGAATTCCCAGTCAGAAACTGGCACTATATAGGAGTAGCAAAAATTGTGGGTGCACGTAACCCCAATATATTCTTTGAATTCCCAGTGAGACAATGGCACTATATACCAGTAGCAAAAATTGTGGGTGCACGTAACCCCAATATATACTTTGAATTCCCAGTGAGACAATGGCACTATATACCAGTAGCAAAAATTGTGGGTGCACGTAACCCCAATATATTCTTTGAATTCCTAGTGAGACAATGGCACTATATACCAGTAGCAAAAATTGTGGGTGCACGTAACCCCCATATATTCTTTGAATTCCCAGTGAGACAATGGCACTATATAGCAGTAGCAAAAATTGTGGGTGCACGTAACCCCCATATATTCTTTGAATTCCCAGTCAGAAACTGGCACTATATAGCAGTAGCAAAAATTGTGGGTGCACGTAACCCCCATATATTCTTTGAATTCCCAGTCAGACAATGGCACTATATACCAGTAGCAAAAATTGTGGGTGCACATAACCCCCATATATTCTTTGAATTCCCAGTGAGACAATGGCACTATATACCAGTAGCAAAAATTGTGGGTGCACGTAACCCCAATATATTCTTTGAATTCCCAGTGAGACAATGGCACTATATACCAGTAGCAAAAATTGTGGGTGCACGTAACCCCAATATATTCTTTGAATTACCAGTCAGAAACTGGAACTATATAGCAGTAGCAAAAATTGTGGGTGCACATAACCCCCATATATTCTTTGAATTCCCAGTGAGACAATGGCACTATATACCAGTAGCAAAAATTGTGGGTGCACGTAACCCCAATATATTCTTTGAATTCCCAGTCAGACAATGGCACTGTATACCAGTAGCAAAAATTGTGGGTGCACGTAACCCCAATATATCCTTTGAATTACCAGTCAGAAACTGGAACTATATAGCAGTAGCAAAAATTGTGGGTGCACATAACCCCCATATATTCTTTGAATTCCCAGTGAGACAATGGCACTATATACCAGTAGCAATAATTGTGGGTGCACGTAACCCCAATATATTCTTTGAATTTCCAGTGAGACAATGGCACTATATAGCAGTAGCAAAAATTGTGGGTGCACGTAACCCCCATATATTCTTTGAATTCCCAGTCAGAAACTGGCACTATATAGGAGTAGCAAAAATTGTGGGTGCACGTAACCCCAATATATTCTTTGAATTCCCAGTGAGACAATGGCACTATATACCATTAGCAAAAATTGTGGGTGCACGTAACCCCAATATATACTTTGAATTCCCAGTGAGACAATGGCACTATATACCAGTAGCAAAAATTGTGGGTGCACGTAACCCCAATATATTCTTTGAATTCCTAGTGAGACAATGGCACTATATACCAGTAGCAAAAATTGTGGGTGCACGTAACCCCCATATATTCTTTGAATTCCCAGTGAGACAATGGCACTATATAGCAGTAGCAATAATTGTGGGTGCACGTAACCCCCATATATTCTTTGAATTCCCAGTCAGAAACTGGCAATATATAGCAGTAGCAAAAATTGTGGGTGCACGTAACCCCCATATATTCTTTGAATTCCCAGTCAGACAATGGCACTATATACCAGTAGCAAAAATTGTGGGTGCACATAACCCCCATATATTCTTTGAATTCCCAGTGAGACAATGGCACTATATACCAGTAGCAAAAATTGTGGGTGCACGTAACCCCAATATATTCTTTGAATTCCCAGTGAGACAATGGCACTATATACCAGTAGCAAAAATTGTGGGTGCACGTAACCCCAATATATTCTTTGAATTCCCAGTCAGACAATGGCACTATATACCAGTAGCAAAAATTGTGGGTGCACGTAACCCCCATATATTCTTTGAATTCCCAGTGAGACAATGGCACTATATAGCAGTAGCAAAAATTGTGGGTGCACGTAACCCCCATATATTCTTTGAATTCCCAGTGAGACAATGGCACTATATAGCAGTAGAAAAAATTGTGGGTGCACGTAACCCCCATATATTCTTTGAATTCCCAGTCAGAAACTGGCACTATATAGCAGTAGCAAAAATTGTGGGTGCACGTAACCCCCATATATTCTTTGAATTCCCAGTCAGACAATGGCACTATATACCAGTAGCAAAAATTGTGGGTGCACGTAACCCCAATATATTCTTTGAATTCCCAGTGAGACAATGGCACTATATACCAGTAGCAAAAATTGTGGGTGCACGTAACCCCAATATATTCTTTGAATTACCAGTCAGAAACTGGAACTATATAGCAGTAGCAAAAATTGTGGGTGCACATAACCCCCATATATTCTTTGAATTCCCAGTGAGACAATGGCACTATATACCAGTAGCAAAAATTGTGGGTGCACGTAACCCCAATATATTCTTTGAATTCCCAGTGAGACAATGGCACTATATACCAGTAGCAAAAATTGTAGGTGCACGTAACCCCCATATATTCTTTGAATTCCCAGTGAGACAATGGCACTATATAGCAGTAGCAAAAATTGTGGGTGCACGTAACCCCCATATATTCTTTGAATTCCCAGTCAGAAACTGGCACTATATAGGAGTAGCAAAAATTGTGGGTGCACGTAACCCCAATATATTCTTTGAATTCCCAGTCAGACAATGGCACTATATACCAGTAGCAAAAATTGTGGGTGCACGTAACCCCAATATATACTTTGAATTCCCAGTGAGACAATGGCACTATATACCAGTAGCAAAAATTGTGGGTGCACGTAACCCCAATATATTCTTTGAATTCCTAGTGAGACAATGGCACTATATACCAGTAGCAAAAATTGTGGGTGCACGTAACCCCCATATATTCTTTGAATTCCCAGTGAGACAATGGCACTATATAGCAGTAGCAAAAATTGTGGGTGCACGTAACCCCCATATATTCTTTGAATTCCCAGTCAGAAACTGGCACTATATAGCAGTAGCAAAAATTGTGGGTGCACGTAACCCCCATATATTCTTTGAATTCCCAGTCAGACAATGGCACTATATACCAGTAGCAAAAATTGTGGGTGCCCATAACCCCCATATATTCTTTGAATTCCCAGTGAGACAATGGCACTATATATCAGTAGCAAAAATTGTGGGTGCACGTAACCCCAATATATTCTTTGAATTCCCAGTGAGACAAAGGCACTATATACCAGTAGCAAAAATTGTGGGTTCACGTAACCCCCATATATTCTTTGAATTCCCAGTCAGACAATGGCACTATATACCAGTAGCAAAAATTGTGGGTGCACGTAACCCCCATATATTCTTTGAATTCCCAGTGAGACAATGGCAATATATACCAGTAGCAAAAATTGTGGGTGCACGTAACCCCCATATATTCTTTGAATTCCCAGTCAGACAATGGCACTATATACCAGTAGAAAAAATTGTGGGTGCACGTAACCCCAATATATTCTTTGAATTCCCAGTGAGACAATGGCACTATATACCAGTAGCAAAAATTGTGGGTGCACGTAACCCCAATATATTCTTTGAATTACCAGTCAGAAACTGGAACTATATAGCAGTAGCAAAAATTGTGGGTGCACATAACCCCCCATATATTCTTTGAATTCCCAGTGAGACAATGGCACTATATACCAGTAGCAAAAATTGTGGGTGCACGTAACCCCCATATATTCTTTGAATTCCCAGTGAGACAATGGTACTATATACCAGTAGCAAAAATTGTGGGTGCACGTAACCCCAATATATTCTTTGAATTCCCAGTCAGACAATGGCACTATATACCAGTAGCAAAAATTGTGGGTGCACGTAACCCCCATATATTCTTTGAATTCCCAGTCAGACAATGGCACTATATAGCAGTAGCAAAAATTGTGGGTGCACGTAACTCCAATATATTCTTTGAATTACCAGTCAGAAACTGGAACTATATAGCAGTAGCAAAAATTGTGGGTGCACATAACCCCCATATATTCTTTGAATTCCCAGTGAGACAATGGCACTATATTCCAGTAGCAAAAATTGTGGGTGCACGTAACCCCCATATATTCTTTGAATTACCAGTCAGAAACTGGAACTATATAGCAGTAGCAAAAATTGTGGGTGCACATAACCCCCATATATTTTTTGAATTCCCAGTGAGACAATGGCACTATATACCAGTAGCAAAAATTGTGGGTGCACATAACCCCAATATATTCTTTGAATTCCCAGTGAGACAATGGCACTATATACCAGTAGCAAAAATTGTGGGTGCACGTAACCCCCATATATTCTTTGAATTCCCAGTCAGACAATGGCACTATATACCAGTAGCAAAAATTGTGGGTGCACGTAACCCCAATATATTCTTTGAATTCCCAGTGAGACAATGGCACTATATACCAGTAGCAAAAATTGTGGGTGCACGTAACCCCAATATATTCTTTGAATTACCAGTCAGAAACTGGAACTATATAGCAGTAGCAAAAATTGTGGGTGCACATAACCCCCATATATTCTTTGAATTCCCAGTGAGACAATGGCACTATATACCAGTAGCAAAAATTGTGGGTGCACGTAACCCCAATATATTCTTTGAATTCCCAGTGAGACAATGGCACTATATACCAGTAGCAAAAATTGTAGGTGCACGTAACCCCCATATATTCTTTGAATTCCCAGTGAGACAATGGCACTATATAGCAGTAGCAAAAATTGTGGGTGCACGTAACCCCCATATATTCTTTGAATTCCCAGTCAGAAACTGGCACTATATAGGAGTAGCAAAAATTGTGGGTGCACGTAACCCCAATATATTCTTTGAATTCCCAGTCAGACAATGGCACTATATACCAGTAGCAAAAATTGTGGGTGCACGTAACCCCAATATATACTTTGAATTCCCAGTGAGACAATGGCACTATATACCAGTAGCAAAAATTGTGGGTGCACGTAACCCCAATATATTCTTTGAATTCCTAGTGAGACAATGGCACTATATACCAGTAGCAAAAATTGTGGGTGCACGTAACCCCCATATATTCTTTGAATTCCCAGTGAGACAATGGCACTATATAGCAGTAGCAAAAATTGTGGGTGCACGTAACCCCCATATATTCTTTGAATTCCCAGTCAGAAACTGGCACTATATAGCAGTAGCAAAAATTGTGGGTGCACGTAACCCCCATATATTCTTTGAATTCCCAGTCAGACAATGGCACTATATACCAGTAGCAAAAATTGTGGGTGCACATAACCCCCATATATTCTTTGAATTCCCAGTGAGACAATGGCACTATATACCAGTAGCAAAAATTGTGGGTGCACGTAACCCCAATATATTCTTTGAATTCCCAGTGAGACAAAGGCACTATATACCAGTAGCAAAAATTGTGGGTTCACGTAACCCCCATATATTCTTTGAATTCCCAGTCAGACAATGGCACTATATACCAGTAGCAAAAATTGTGGGTGCACGTAACCCCCATATATTCTTTGAATTCCCAGTGAGACAATGGCAATATATACCAGTAGCAAAAATTGTGGGTGCACGTAACCCCCATATATTCTTTGAATTCCCAGTCAGACAATGGCACTATATACCAGTAGAAAAAATTGTGGGTGCACGTAACCCCAATATATTCTTTGAATTCCCAGTGAGACAATGGCACTATATACCAGTAGCAAAAATTGTGGGTGCACGTAACCCCAATATATTCTTTGAATTACCAGTCAGAAACTGGAACTATATAGCAGTAGCAAAAATTGTGGGTGCACATAACCCCCCATATATTCTTTGAATTCCCAGTGAGACAATGGCACTATATACCAGTAGCAAAAATTGTGGGTGCACGTAACCCCCATATATTCTTTGAATTCCCAGTGAGACAATGGCACTATATACCAGTAGCAAAAATTGTGGGTGCACGTAACCCCAATATATTCTTTGAATTCCCAGTCAGACAATGGCACTATATACCAGTAGCAAAAATTGTGGGTGCACGTAACCCCCATATATTCTTTGAATTCCCAGTCAGACAATGGCACTATATAGCAGTAGCAAAAATTGTGGGTGCACGTAACTCCAATATATTCTTTGAATTACCAGTCAGAAACTGGAACTATATAGCAGTAGCAAAAATTGTGGGTGCACATAACCCCCATATATTCTTTGAATTCCCAGTGAGACAATGGCAGTATATACCAGTAGCAAAAATTGTGGGTGCACGTAACCCCCATATATTCTTTGAATTACCAGTCAGAAACTGGAACTATATAGCAGTAGCAAAAATTGTGGGTGCACATAACCCCCATATATTTTTTGAATTCCCAGTGAGACAATGGCACTATATACCAGTAGCAAAAATTGTGGGTGCACATAACCCCAATATATTCTTTGAATTCCCAGTGAGACAATGGCACTATATACCAGTAGCAAAAATTGTGGGTGCACGTAACCCCCATATATTCTTTGAATTCCCAGTCAGACAATGGCACTATATACCAGTATCAAAAATTGTGGGTACACATAACCCCCATATATTCTTTGAATTCCCAGTGAGACAATGGCACTATATACCAGTAGCAAAAATTGTGGGTGCACGTAACCCCCATATATTCTTTGAATTCCCAGTGAGACAATGGCACTATATAGCAGTAGCAAAAATTGTGGTTGCACGTAACCCCCATATATTCTTTGAATTCCCAGTCAGACAATGGCACTATATACCAGTAGCAAAAATTGTGGGTGCACGTAACCCCAATATATTCTTTGAATTACCAGTCAGAAACTGGAACTATATAGCAGTAGCAAAAATTGTGGGTGCACGTAACCCCAATATATTCTTTGAATTACCAGTCAGAAACTGGCACTATATAGCAGTAGCAAAAATTGTGGGTGCACGTAACCCCCATATATTCTTTGAATTCCCAGTCAGACAATGGCACTATATACCAGTAGCAAAAATTGTGGGTGCACGTAACCCCCATATATTCTTTGAATTCCCAGTCAGACAATGGCACTATATACCAGTAGCAAAAATTGTGGGTGCACGTAACCCCAATATATTCTTTGAATTACCAGTCAGAAACTGGAACTATATAGCAGTAGCAAAAATTGTGGGTGCACATAACCCCCATATATTCTTTGAATTCCCAGTGAGACAATGGCACTATATACCAGTAGCAAAAATTGTGGGTGCACGTAACCCCAATATATTCTTTGAATTCCCAGTGAGACAATGGCACTATATACCAGTAGCAAAAATTGTGGGTGCACGTAACCCCAATATATTCTTTGAATTACCAGTCAGAAACTGGAACTATATAGCAGTAGCAAAAATTGTGGGTGCACATAACCCCCATATATTCTTTGAATTCCCAGTGAGACAATGGCACTATATACCAGTAGCAAAAATTGTGGGTGCACGTAACCCCAATATATTCTTTGAATTCCCAGTAAGACAATGGCACTATATAGCAGTAGCAAAAATTGTGGGTGCACGTAACCCCCATATATTCTTTGAATTCCCAGTGAGACAATGGCACTATATACCAGTAGCAAAAATTGTGGGTGCACGTAACCCCAATATATTCTTTGAATTACCAGTCGGAAACTGGAACTATATAGCAGTAGCAAAAATTGTGGGTGCACATAACCCCCATATATTCTTTGAATTCCCAGTGAGACAATGGCACTATATACCAGTAGCAAAAATTGTGGGTGCACATAACCCCAATATATTCTTTGAATTCCCAGTGAGACAATGACACTATATACCAGTAGCAAAAATTGTGGGTGCACGTAACCCCAATATATTCTTTGAATTCCCAGTGAGACAATGGCACTATATACCAGTAGCAAAAATTGTGGGTGCACGTAACCCCCATATATTCTTTGAATTCCCAGTCAGACAATGGGACTATATACCAGTAGCAAAAATTGTGGGTGCACGTAACCCCCATATATTCTTTGAATTCCCAGTCAGACAATGGCACTATATACCAGTAGCAAAAATTGTGGGTGCACGTAACCCCCATATATTCTTTGAATTCCCAGTGAGACAATGGCACTATATACCAGTAGCAAAAATTGTGGGTGCACGTAACCCCAATATATTCTTTGAATTACCAGTCAGAAACTGGAACTATATAGCAGTAGCAAAAATTGTGGGTGCACGTAACCCCAATATATTCTTTGAATTCCCAGTGAGACAATGGCATTATATACCAGTAGCAAAAATTGTGGGTGCACGTAACCCCCATATATTCTTTGAATTCCCAGTCAGACAATGGCACTATATACCAGTAGCAAAAATTGTGGGTGCACGTAACCCCAATATATTCTTTGAATTCCCAGTCAGACAATGGCATTATATACCAGTAGCAAAAATTGTGGGTGTATATAGCCCCAATTCTATTGCTAGGGGACTTGCAGGGTATTTCTGAGGTGAAGGTGGGGGGGGGGCACACCGTTGGAACGGGGATTTGGGGTGTATATATGGGGTATACGGGAATACACTGTCAGTGTGTTCCATTCAGGATCCTGGGAAAGCTGGGTTGCGGCGATTGAGCCCGTCAGTGCCACGTTACACTGACAAGCTTCTCCCTGGAATTGAAGTGATATGTAACCCCAATATATTCTTTGAATTCCCAGTGAGACAATGGCACTATATGGCAGTAGCAAAAATAGTGGGTGTATATAGCCCCAATTCTATTGCTAGGGGACTTGCAGGGTATTTCTGGGGTGAAGGTGGGGGGGCACACCGTTGGAACGGGTATCGGGGGTATATATCGGGTATACGGGAATACACTGTCAGTGTATTCCATTCAGGATCCGCGGAAAGCTGGGTTGCGGCGATTGAGCCCGTCAGTGCCACGTTACACTGACAAGCTTCTCCCTGGAATTTAGCTCTTATAAGAACTGTTGGTTGTCTTCTCCTTCCTATCCTAGCCTGTCCCTGTCTACCCAGAATCTAAGCCCTAGCTAACTGGACGGAAACCTCCGTCCCTGGTGAATTGCAAGCTCAGAATGACGCGAACCTGGGCGTCGCTGTTCTTTTAAATTAGAGGTCACATGTTTTCGGCAGCCAATGGGTTTTGCCTACTTTTTTCAACGTCACCGGTATCGTAGTTCCTGTCCTACCTACCCTGCGCTGTTATTGGAGCAAAAAAGGCGCCAGGGAAGGTGGGAGGGGAATCGAGTAATGGCGCACTTTACCACGCGGTGTTCGATTCGATTCGAACATGCCGAACAGCCTAATATCCGATCGAACATGAGTTCGATAGAACACTGTTCGCTCATCTCTAATCATTACCTTGTGTGTATGTCACGCACCAGTACGTGCCCCGATGCGCGTTTCGCCACACAAGTGGCTTCATCAGCCTACTAGTGTGTATCTCACTGCACTTATTGTGGTTGCACCATTTATCTCTGTATTTATGTAATTATTTGTATAGAATAGATCTTTTTCAATAAATTTATACAATTTTAAGAAAAATATCTCTTTTCTATATGGTAGTTGGCCTGTTGGCTAATGTAGTAGTATTAGTGATACTACCCAAATTGCCCTATATTTTTTGTTTGGGACCCTAACCAACACTGTCAACCAAAAAATAAAAATGTTACGCCTCTCAGAAGATGGCGATGCAAAAAACACTGATTTATGTCCCAAATGTGTTTTTGTTCTGCAGAATTAGTATCACATAAAAAAAATAATATAAATGAGGTATTGCCGTAACCGTACCGACCCGCAGAATAAAGGTCACATGTTATTTATACTGTACACTGCATGGCGAAAAATTTAAAAGGTAAAACGCAATACCGGAATTTTTTTTTTTTTTTTTATCCAGCAAAAAAGAGTTAATAAAATGTATTCAGTAAGTTATAGGCACCCAAGATGGTGTCATTATAAAATGCATCTCATTCCGCAAACAACAAGCCCTTATATGGCCACATCACCAGAAAAAGAAAGAAAATATAACATCTAGTAATGCGAGAACAAAAACCCGCAAAAATCGCCAAATTATTAGAACTCAACTGGCTGTGTCAGGTAGAGAATATACAAGTTGTGCAAGTGGATATCAGGGGACACCCCATATTTACAGCTTATGAGCGAAAAGACACCAGAAGTGACCCCCAGAGTTACTCCCCCAAACATAGGAGCTACTGGGACATAGTAGGGAATTTGATGTTTGCAATGTCCTCCACACCGCTTATATATTCCCTCTTCGCCATCCACAGTGCAGTCACGTCTGGGATACTAATACTCACTACACCCCCTGATAAATTCTTTGAGGGGTGCAGTTTTCAAACTGGGATCACTCCTTTGGGGAATCCACTTTTCCGGTACCCTACAGGCTCTACAAACATGACATGGTTTCCAGATACCAAACATCTGAATCTGCGCTCCAAAAGCCACATAGTGCTCCTTCCCTTCTGCGCCCTGCTATGTGCCAAAACTGCATTTTATGCCCCATGTATGACACTGGTGTACCCAGGATAACATACGTAATGTCATATGTGGTATATACTGATATTATGCCACATGTATGACACTGGTGTACCCGGGATAACGTATGTAATGTGACATGTGGGTATAAACTGATATTGGGGCACAGCCGGATACAGATGGAAAGAAGGGTTATTTGGTTTTTGGATGCCATGTCCCTTTTGCACAGACCCTAAAATTGCCCTTACAAAATGGGGTCACTTCTTGGGGAATTCCAGTTTACTGGCACCTCCAGGGCACTGCAAAAACAACATGGCGCCCAGAAAATCCATCTAAATCTGTACCCCAAAAGCTAAAAAGCGCAGTGCTCCTTCCCTTCTGAGCTCTGCTATATGCCCAAGCAGCAGTTTATACCCACATATATAATTATATAATTTTTTGTCCCTCGGGATGGCCCCTTAATAGTTTTAGGACTGCATGTCTCTGACAACACAAAGTGGGTGCAATGTATAGGGCACCAAAATGGAATATTTCTTTAAAAATTTCAATTTTTGGGAAGCATTGTTAGTCTCAAAATCATAATACCCCTTGATACATTCCTTGATGGGTGTAGTTTCTAAAATGGGGTCACATTTGAGGGGTTTCCATTGTATTGATACCTTAGGGACTCAGCAGATGCGACATGGCACCAGAAAACTATTCCAGCCCACCAAAATCCAAATAGCGCTCTTTCCATTCTGAGCCCCACCATGTTCCCATACAGCAGATTATGACCACATATGGGGTATTGCTGTGTTCAGGAGAAATTGTGTAACAAACTGTGGGGGGATTTTAATTCTTTAACTACTTGCGAATATTTTAAATATGGGGCTAAATGGACAAATTATTGGGGAAAAAAAAAGTAATTTTTCATTTTTACGTCCCAATGTTAATAAAATCTGTGAAACAGCTGTGAGGCCAAAATGCTCACTCTACCCCTACATAAATTCTATGAGGGGTGTAATTTGCAAAATGGGGTCACTTTTAGGGGGTTTCCATGGTATTGGTACTCTAGGGGCTCTGCAAATTCAAAATGACACCTGAAAAATATTCCACCAAAATCCACCCTCCAAAAGCCAAATGGCACTCTTTCCATTCGGAGCCCCGCCATGTTCCCATACAGTAGATTATGGCCACATATGGGGTATTTCCGTGTTCAGGAGAAATTGTTTAACAAACTGGGGGGGTCATTTTCTCCTTTAACCCCAAATGCTGTTTTGAATTATTTGAGGGGTGCAGTTTTTTTTTTTTTTTGTTTCAATGATTTTTATTGAGAATTTTTCAACACAAACAATATACAAATAGAAATATAGACAAGTATACATACATCTAAGTATCCACAGCATTACGTTAGCGGTACAAGATGAGCAGCAGATAAATGTACAGTAACAAGGGAGCCAATAAAAGAAAAAGAAGGAAGGTACAGGTCAAGCAAAACAATCATAAAAATGCAGTCCCAAATATCAGGAACGATACCAGAAATAACAGAATCTCTGGTCAGGAGATGTCTCAAGGTCATACAAAATATTTAGATTTAGACCACGGTTCCCAAATCTGCAAAAAGGAATGATAAGAGTGATTTCCTAATGCAATTATACTTTCATATTTGAATGTGGTATTTACCATATCTACTAAGGCCGAAAGGTTTGGAATCAAATTTGATTTCCATTTCTGAAATATCAAAATTTGTGCCATCGTTAAGAGTTTGCAAAAGAGGCGTTTATATGGTTTGATAGTAATAGGTATATGCAATAGTAATATCCCTAAAGATGGAGTCGGGGTCAATCTGCAGTGGAACAGATCAGAAAGCAGTGTAAACACTGCACGCCAATATAGAAAGATGAGGGGGCATTGCCAAATCATATGAAAAAAAAGTCCCTACATCCCCACATGTTCTCCAGCATGACCCAGACGTTAAAGGGTACATTTTTTGTAAAGTCGATGGAGAGTAATACCAACGTAGGCATACTTTAATTGCAGTTTCAATATGTGAGCTACACATTAGGGAAGAGTGTATCAAACGAAAAGATTGACACCAGTCCTCCGCAGAAAAAGTCTTCTTAAGGTCCCGTTCCCAATATCTAAAAGGGGGCGATTTATGAAATTCCAAGACCTCACCTAATAAATTATACAAAAAGCGTAGGCCCTTCATTTTTTTTTGAAACATAGGTTATTACTCTATTGCAATAAGGTACAGGTGGTACCGGGGTCTTAGTTAAGAAATGGGAGATTTGTATATATTTATAATAATGATGTGGAGGCAAACCAAACTTTCGTTGCAACGCTGGAAAGTGTAATAGGTTGTTACTTTCGTCATATAACTGAGAAAGATAAACAATTCCTAATTTTTCCCATGAGGAGACCTCCAAATCAGTAATTAACCATGACAACGTTGACAGGGGGGTAGTAGATGGAAGCCAATGAACATGAGAGGAGGCCTCCGTATGCATAAGAGACCAAGATTTGAGGGAGGCTATCATAGTAGGAGAAAGTAATTTCGGTGGTAATACATTCCAAAAAGGGAGCATAAGCAGATCTCTAAGTCTGCCGGGATAAATATAAGCCCGTTCAATTTGAATCCAAGGAATAGCATTATCTGCATTCCACCACCCAGAACATTGGGCGGTTAGAGTAGCTAAATAATAGTTACGGATATTAGGAACTCCCAGTCCCCCAGCCAGTTTATGTTTAAACAAAGGACCTCTACATATTCGAGGCCTCCTCCCATTCCATATATAACAGGAAATCACTCTTTGAACAGATTCAAAATATGACTGCGGAATCAATATCGGCAATGTGCGGAACAAATAAAGCAGCTTAGGCAGGAGAAGCATTTTAAACGCAGTCACTCGCTCAATCCAAGATATATCAACTCGAGACATCTTATCACAGCTATCTTTCAATGTTTTAAGCATAGGTAAATAGTTGCAGTGGAAAAGTGAACCAGCAGAGGACGTTATTTGAATACCTAAGTATTGAAGAGATTCCTGCCGCCAATCAAAACCATATCGTGTATGCAAAGCCCGGAGGGGAGCAGGAGAGACATTAAAAGAAAGAGCTTGGGATTTAGAAAGATTAAGTTTGTAAAAGGACAGAGTCCCAAAGTGGTCAATCAATTGCATGAGACGTGAAAGAGAGGTTTGAGGGTCTGTTAAAGTTAAAATAATATCATCTGCATAAAGAGAGATCAAGTGAGATCATCCCTTCACATCAATTCCCTTGATGTTAGGGTCTTCTCTAATAGCCTGAGCCAACGGTTCCATGGAAAGAACAAATATCAAAGGTGACAACGGACACCCTTGACGGGTTCCATTCGTTATATCAAAAGGATCCGAAAAGGTGCCATTGGTAAATACTTTTGCCGATGGCGCCGAGTATAAGGCTCCAATGGGTCTTAATATATCTCCAGAGAAGCCCATCCTGCGCAACACCGAGAAGGCATAAGACCAACAAATGCGGTCGAACGCCTTCTCGGCATCCAGAGCCAACATGACCATTTCCAATTTCCTCATTTCAGTCTGATGAACCAAGTTTAAAACTCTACGGGTATTTTCATATGATTGCCTACCTTTCACAAAACCTACTTGATCATAAGCAATCAGGTCAGGGAGGCAATTCGCGAGTCTAGTAGCTATCAGTTTAGCATAAATTTTTAAATCCACATTCAATAAAGATATAGGTCTGAAGTTCTGAGGAACATAAGGGTCCTTTCCCGGTTTGGGTAGGGTAACAATCAAAGCTTCTTGATTCTCTCTAGGGAAACTCGCAGAGGTTATAGCATGAGTCAAGAAGGACCTCATAGGGGTGCTTAAAATAGAGGAGAACGACTTATAGTATTCATTCGTGAGTCCATCCGGACCTGGTGATTTATGTGAAGGCAAGGTCTTAAAAATCATAGCCAACTCGGTAGGGGTAATAGGAGCATTAAGAGTCTCCAGTTGTTCAGGTGACAGAACAGGTAGTTTAATACTATTGAGGAATGTATCAATTGCATCCTGTGTTGGGGTGCAGTGAGACGTATCATTTGCTAAATTGTAAAGTTCGTCATAAAAATCTTTAAAACGATTAGCAATCCCTTTGGGGTCATATATTTTATCAGAGTTAGTAGTAGAGAATAGAAAGGGAATCCTGGATTTGGTATGTTTAGCTTTAAGTCTAGAGGCCAACAGTTTACCTGCTTTATTGGATTGCGAATAATACGTGGCTTTCATTTTGCGTAGATTTTTCTCATATCGATGTAAAAGACACTCCCTTAGTTGTCTCCGAAGAGACATTAGTTCAGACGCTGCTATAGACGAAGGGGAGCGCTTATTAGCATCTTCACAATGCTTAATTTGTTGTGTCAGACGGTCTATTTCAGCTAGACGAGCCTTCTTTTCGATATGTCCTAAACGTATTAAAGTGCCTCGAATAAACGCCTTATGGGCATTCCAAACAATAGCAGGGTCAGAAACAGAATGGGCATTGATTCGGAAGAATTCCTCTAAGTCGTTTGCAATCAAGGCTTTAGTATGTGGGTTAGATAGCAAATAGTCGCTACATCGCCAAATATAATCTCTATTCCCCCTGTACCGCTCCGCTATAGTGAGTGTAATAGCAGCATGATCTGACCATGTAATTTGAGAGATATCAGCCCTTTGTATCAGAGGAAGCGTATTTTGGTCAGTGAGAAATAGGTCTATACGGGAATAGCTATTGTGCATCGGGGAAAAGAAAGCATAATCCCTTTCTGTGGTATGTAATATACGCCATACATCATACAAGCCATAATGCCACAGGGACTGTGTAAAGTCAGGGTGGCGAGACCCTTTTTGGGAAGAAGTATCTACAATAGGATCTGGAGCTAAATTAAAGTCTCCCATTAACAATACACAACCTTGTTTCCTTTTTTCAATAATTCTCATAAGTTTGTTAAAGAAAGCCCGTTGGTGTTGATTAGGGGCATAAACAGACACCAGCGTATATGTAACATTATTCAGTTGGTATACCACAATAATAAACCGTCCCCTAGGGTCCGCATAAGTATTCAAAGAATGAAAAGCTACCGTGTCTCTAATACCAAGTAAGACTCCTCTACTTTTGGAAGCGTGATGAGCATGAAAAATATGTGGATATAAGGGATTGTTAAGTCGTACAGCATCTTTTGCAAGTAGGTGAGTCTCCTGGATTGCCAGAATATCACAGTGTTGGGCTCGGACTTTTCTCCACAAATAAGCTCGTTTTTGGGGAGAGTTCAACCCTCTGACATTCATAGAAAAAACTTTAAGACCCATTAAACAATGAAATGAAAGCTATACCTGTCTCCGCACATAATACCCTGATTAATAAAAGTGACCGAGACATCTCCTGCCATGTACCTTCATTATCATAAGCAGACCAGTACCTAAACATAGAACAAAAGCAACAGGAAAAAAGAAAAGGGAAAAAACATACTACAACAATATAACCAGTAAGAAAATACCAGACAATGCAAAGCAGTGCCGTATTGCTGATATCTAAAAGTAAGGCAAAATACAGCGGACCAGCAGCTGTAGGACTCAAAAGGGGGAAATAGTCCAACAAAGGCCGCCAGTAGAAAGGACTCGCCATATTGTGAGAAAGCTTAGCCCTTATCCAATGGAATCCGCGGGTGATTTCCTTTGTGACCTGCGCACAACAGTCCATCCATCCGTGACTGGGTGAACTTGAGATTTCTCTGGAGGGATAATAATATCAATCTGCCAACGATTCAGAAGAGACTTCCCTTCCTCCAAAGATTTAATCACATGAGTAATGTTGTCTTTAACAATTACAAGGCGGACCGGGAATCCCCATTTGTACAAGATGTTATGGTGGCGCAAAGTAAATGTGATCAGAAGAAATTGACGTCTCAATTGTAGGGTAGAAGCAGAGAGATCTGAAAAAATGGATATAGCTCCAAAAGGATCAGGTAGAGAGTCCAAATTGCGAGTAGCTAAAAGAACTAATTCTTTAGTGCGGTAAAAATGAATCCTAGCCAGAACATCTCTAGGAACAGAATCCGGTAGATGCGTTGGTCTGGATATCCTATGCGCCCTGTCAATGGTAACATCCACAGGATCTGGACCCGGAATAAGTGTACACATTAATTTTTGCAGATAAGAAGTCAGTTCTTTAGGAGATACAGTTTCAGGAATGCCCCTGAATTTCAAGTTGTTTCTGCGGGATCTGTCCTCTAAGTCTGCCACCTTAGCCTTAAGGAAAACTACCTCCTTCTCCAAACCATAGTGAGCGTCAATCAGCTCGTTGTGTGACGCAGCAAATTCAGCCATTTTGGATTCAACATGAGCAGTACGTTGTTTCATTTCACCCATATCTCGGTCTATTGGAGTAATCATCCGAGACATGTCTGCCTTCAGAGATGTATAAAATGCCGTAAGCATAGACTTCATAGAGGATTCAGTGAGTAGATTAGATGAAACTGGAAAATCAGCCAGTACCTCCTCATGTATATCAACACCAGGAATGTCCTCCTCAGAACCAGAAAACTGAGAGTCAGTAATTTTTGGACGTCTTTTAAGAGGGCTGGTAGAGGGAGAAGTCGCTTGGCCTGCAGTGCAGGAAGACGGAGAGCCGCCATCTTGTGATATCCCATGTTTCTCACTACCATTAGCATTGCGAAGTTGATCATCCGACCCAGGTAAATCAAGCATAGGAGTTGGTGGCAGCGAAGTGTCCGCTGCCGACAGGGTATGTTTAGCAGAGCGTATCGCTTCTAGCTGTTCCGGAGAACGGCTCGCTGGCGAGGAGGCCTTAGAGCCTGAGCTCGAGTGAGAAGCGGCGCCATCTTGACTCACCTCTCCGGTAGGTTTGAAATAAAAGTCCGTCAATTTGCGAGGTTTAGCGCCGGCAGTCTTCCTCTTTGGCATCCTGCTGTACTAGGAGGATATATCCTTCACTGTGAAAGCCAGTCAGCCCGGGGAAATTGCTGTGAAAGTCGCTTTAGTGGGCTAAGTCTGCAGAGCACAGAGCTCACACATCCATTCCTCTCAGCAGCCAAGCTCCGCCCCCGAGGGGTGCTGTTTTGAAAATGGGGTGATCTATGGGGGTTTCTATTATATAGGCCTTTACAATTCCTTTCAGAACTGAAGTGGTCCCAAAAAAATTAGTTTGGGGAATTTTCTTGGAAATCTGGAAAATCGCTGTTACACTTGTAAGCCTTGTGACGTCCAAAATAAATTAAAAGACAATCAAAAGATGATGACAATGTAAAGCAAAGATATGGTAGATAATATTTATTCATGTATTTGGGTGGTATGACTATCTGCCTGAAAAGCAGAGAATTTCACATTTTGAAAATTGCAATTTTTTCCAAATTTCCATCAAATTTCCTATTTTTTTTTATAAATAAATACAAAAATATTGATTAGTGTTTACCACTAACATGAAGTATAATGTGTTACGAGAAAACAATCTCAAAATCACTTGTGTAAGTTAAAACGTCTCAAAGTTATTGCCATTTAAAGTGACATATGTCAATTTTGTAAAAAGAGGCCTGGTCCTTAACCCACTTTTGGACTGTGTCTCTAAGGGGTTAATTGTTGGGTGTGGTTCCATCTATTCAACACTATATATCCTGTTAGATCACTTTTATAGTTTGAGCTATGAGTAAGGGACGTTAAAAAACTTATCCTGAAACACGTCAGCTATCAACTATGTTCGTGTTCAAGTTCTTCAAATGGTGATGTAATTCCTATATTTTATGTTTTTTAAGTAAAAGTTAAGTTTTATAATTTTGGTTACTGGAAATTTCATTTGTTATGCACTTTATATATCACCCCTACACAGTCGGGGATATCCGTGCAATCAAATAGGTCTCAAACTTTTATTGCCTAGTGGAGTTGAGTGGATTGCTTTTCTTGGTGACTACTGTATTTTAATGGCTCTACTCACTCCAAGGGCCAAAACCACTGCTTTTTAAAAGCTCTACTCACACCAAGGTCCAAAAGCACTGTATTTTAAAGGCTCTGCTCACTCCAAGGGCCAAAAACACTGCTTTTTAAAGGCTGTTCTCACACCAAGGGCGAAAAACACTTTATTTTAAAGGCTCCACTCACTCCAAGGGCCAAAAACACTGCATTTTAAAGGCTTTACTCACACCAAGGGCCAAAAGCACTGTATTTCAAAGGCTCTACTCACTCCAAGGACCAAAAACACTGCTTTTTAAAGGCTCTACTCACACCAAAGGCCAAAAACACTGCTAAGGAGGCTCTATCAGCAAAATCATGCTGATGGAGCCCCACATATGTGTGAATAGTCATTAAAAAGGCTATTCAGGCACCGTAAATGTTATATTAAACTACCCCCCCCCCCCCCCCCCGTTTTAAAATAAATCCCTGAAACAAAATGTGATAAACTTACCGAACGTGCACGGTGGGCGGGCATTCAGGGTCTGACGTCTTCTACATCCACGCCTCCTCTTCCTGTGATGTCCTCGGGTCCCGTCTTCCTCCGGCGCTCACGAGCTGACATTGCTAGAAAAAAATGGCCTGGGAGCATGCGCAGTAGCCGTAGTAGAGGCAGCATGCTACTGCGCATGCACCCAGGCCAATTTTTTTAGCAATGTCAGTTCACAAGCGCCGGAGGAGGACGGGACCCGAGGACATCACAGGAAGAGGAGGCGTGGATGAAGAAGATGGCGCACTCTGAATGCCCGCCCACCGTGCACGTTCGGTAAGTTTATCACATTCTGTTTTAGGGTTTTATTTTAAAACTGGGGGGTTGTTTAATATAACATTTACGGTGCCTGTATAGCGTTTTTAAAGACTATTCACGCATATGTGGGGCTCTATCAGCATGATTTTGCTGATAGAGCCCCTTTAAAGGCTCTACTCACGCCAAGGGCCAAAAACACTGCTTTTTAAAGGCTATACTCACACCAAAGGCCAAAAGAACTGTATTTTCAAGGCTCTACTCACTCCAAGGGCCAAAAGCACTGTATTTTACAGGCTCTACTCACGCCAAGGGCCAAAATCACTGCCTTTTAAAGGCTGTACTCACAACAAGGGCCAAAAGCACGGTATTTTAAAGGCTCTAGTCACTCCAAGGGCCAAAAACACTGCTTTTAAAGGCTCTACTCACTCCAAGGGCCAAAAACACTGTATTTTAAAGGCTCTACTCACTCCAAGGGCCAAAAACACTGCTTTTTAAAGGTTCTACTCACACCAAGGGCCTAAAGCACTTTATTTTAAAGGATCTACTCACTCCAAGGGCCAAAAACACTGTATTTTAAAGGCTGTACTCACACCAAGGGCCAAAAGCACTGCTTTTTAAAGGTTCTACTCACACCAAGGGCCTAAAGCACTTTATTTTAAAGGATCTACTCACTCCAAGGGCCAAAAACACTGTATTTTAAAGGCTGTACTCACACCAAGGGCCAAAAGCACTGCTTTTTAAAGGCTGTACTCACACCAAGGGCCAAAAGCACTGTATTTTAAAGGCTCTTCTCACTCCAAGGGCCAAAAACACTGCTTTTAAAGGCTCTACTTACACCAAAGGCCGAAAGCACTGTATTTTAAAATCTCTTCTCACTCCAAGGGCAAAAACACTGCATTTAAAGGCTCTACTCACACCAAGGGCCAAAAGCACTGTATTTTAAAGGCTCTACTGACTCCAAGGGCCAAAAACACTGCATTTAAAGGCTCTACTCACACCAAGGGCCAAAAGCACTGTATTTTAAAGGCTCTACTCACACCAAGGGCCAAAAACACTGCTTTTTAAATACTGTACTCACACCAAGGGCCAAAAGCACTGTATTTTAAAGGCTCTACTCACTCCAAGGGCCAAAAGCACTGTATTTTAAAGGCTCTACTCACTCCAAGGGTCAAAAACACTGCTTTTTAAATACTGTACTCACACCAAGGGCCAAAAGCACTGTATTTTTAAAGGCTCTACTCACTCCAAGGGTCAAAAACACTGCATTTAAAGGCTCAACTCACACCAAGGGCCAAAAGCACTGTATTTTAAAGGCTCTTCTCACTCCAAGGGCAAAAACACTGCATTTAAAGGCTCTACTCACACTAAGGGCCAAAAACACTGTATTTTAAAGGCTCTACTCACACCAAGGGCCAAAAGCACTGTATTTTAAAGGCTCTACTCACACCAAGGGCCAAAAACACTGCTTTTAAAGGCTCTACTCACACCAAGGGCCAAAAGCACTGCTTTTAAAGGCTCTACTCACACCAAAGGCCGAAAGCACTGTATTTTAAAGTCTCTTCTCACTCCAAGGGCAAAACCACTGCATTTAAAGGCTCTACTCACACCAAAGGCCGAAAGCACTGTATTTTAAAGGCTCTACTCGCTCCAAGGGTCAAAAACACTGCTTTTAAAGGCTCTACTCACACCAAAGGCCGAAAGCACTGTATTTTAAAGTCTTTTCTCACTCCAAGGGCAAAACCACTGCATTTAAAGGCTCTACTCACACTAAGGGCCAAAAACACTGCTTTTTAAAGGCTCTACTCACACCAAGGGCCAAAAGCACTGTATTTTAAAGGCTCTACTCACTCCAAGGGCCAAAAACACTGTATTTTAAAGGCTCTACTCACTCCAAGGGCCTAAAGCACTTTATTTTAAAGGATCTACTCACTCCAAGGGCCAAAAACACTGTATTTTAAAGGCTGTACTCACACCAAGGGCCAAAAGCACTGCTTTTTAAAGGTTCTACTCACACCAAGGGCCTAAAGCACTTTATTTTAAAGGATCTACTCACTCCAAGGGCCAAAAACACTGTATTTTAAAGGCTGTACTCACACCAAGGGCCAAAAGCACTGCTTTTTAAAGGCTGTACTCACACCAAGGGCCAAAAGCACTGTATTTTAAAGGCTCTTCTCACTCCAAGGGCCAAAAACACTGCTTTTAAAGGCTCTACTTACACCAAAGGCCGAAAGCACTGTATTTTAAAATCTCTTCTCACTCCAAGGGCAAAAACACTGCATTTAAAGGCTCTACTCACACCAAGGGCCAAAAGCACTGTATTTTAAAGGCTCTACTGACTCCAAGGGCCAAAAACACTGCATTTAAAGGCTCTACTCACACCAAGGGCCAAAAGCACTGTATTTTAAAGGCTCTACTCACACCAAGGGCCAAAAACACTGC
Source organism: Leptodactylus fuscus (assembly GCF_031893055.1). NCBI lineage: Eukaryota > Metazoa > Chordata > Amphibia > Anura > Leptodactylidae > Leptodactylus > Leptodactylus fuscus. Next base: position 75,823,213 of record NC_134267.1, read on the forward strand.
TTTTTAAATACTGTACTCACACCAAGGGCCAAAAGCACTGTATTTTAAAGGCTCTACTCACTCCAAGGGCCAAAAGCACTGTATTTTAAAGGCTCTACTCACTCCAAGGGTCAAAAACACTGCTTTTTAAATACTGTACTCACACCAAGGGCCAAAAGCACTGTATTTTAAAGGCTCTTCTCACTCCAAGGGCAAAAACACTGCATTTAAAGGCTCTACTCACACTAAGGGCCAAAAACACTGTATTTTAAAGGCTCTACTCACACCAAGGGCCAAAAGCACTGTATTTTAAAGGCTCTACTCACACCAAGGGCCAAAAACACTGCTTTTAAAGGCTCTACTCACACCAAGGGCCAAAAGCACTGCTTTTAAAGGCTCTACTCACACCAAAGGCCGAAAGCACTGTATTTTAAAGTCTCTTCTCACTCCAAGGGCAAAACCACTGCATTTAAAGGCTCTACTCACACCAAAGGCCGAAAGCACTGTATTTTAAAGGCTCTACTCGCTCCAAGGGTCAAAAACACTGCTTTTAAAGGCTCTACTCACACCAAAGGCCGAAAGCACTGTATTTTAAAGTCTTTTCTCACTCCAAGGGCAAAACCACTGCATTTAAAGGCTCTACTCACACTAAGGGCCAAAAACACTGCTTTTTAAAGGCTCTACTCACACCAAGGGCCAAAAGCACTGTATTTTAAAGGCTCTACTCACTCCAAGGGCCAAAAACACTGTATTTTAAAGGCTCAACTCAGCCAAAGGGCCAACAAATCTCTGTTGGTTCAAGGCCGAACTAAGTTAATGGGCCTAAAACTCTGCAGGTAAAAGACTGAAGCCACCTAATGGGCCTCAATCGCTGCTGGTAGCTCAGCTTAAGGGCCTGTAACTTAATTTGGAAGGGCTCACCTTAAGGGCCATAAAAGTGAATTTTGGAAGGTCTTACCAAATCACACACACACACACACACACCCACACACACACCCACAATGACAGTTCAAGAATGGACCAAGTTGTCAATTTGTGATTAGAAATCCAGGACAAGGAGGACCTGCGCTAATAGATTTAGGTGAAAAAAACGACTTTATTGGAAAAACACACTACGCGTTTCGGGCATACACTCTGCCCTTCTTCAGGTGCAATGGTTCTAAACAAATAACAATAAATAAAAACCTGGGATTGGAAGCTCATCTGAATATTTCTGGTGCATTCTGGGAAGAGGAGAAGAGTCGCCTTAATCTTATCGATTGCTGGGTCTCGCTGGTTAGAGGACATCGCAAAACCGCGCGCCGTCAGGCGTGCGAGTTTCTACACTTCGTAGACGGCGTCAGAAGAGGAAAAAAACAAAAAAAACATATACAAGATCATTCATCCAAATTTAATGAGCAACATGGAAGAGGAGAAAACCCACATGGTGAGCTGCAACACTTGCTATATGTTTACAGATCTGCCGGACCATAAAGCCAACTTCACCTGTATGAAATGTAAACTAGTGGCCCTTTTAGAAGAAAAAGTGCAGAGGTTGGAAGAAAGAATAGTGACGTTGAGAAGCATCAAAGAAAGTGAGGTCTTCATTGATGAAGCTGAAGCAAGCCTCCAGAACACAGTAGGGGATGAAAGTGCTAGAGAGCCTACAGTTGCAGAGACTGATGCAAGTCCCCCGAATACAGTAAGGGAAGAATACTTGAGAGAACCTACAGAGGCAGAAAACTGGACACATGTGACCAAGAGATGCAAATGGATCACAAGGCCATCACCACTCACACAGCTAAGTAACCGATATGAAACTCTCATGCAGGCAGATGAAAATGACAAAAATAACCTATCAGCAAAAGGAGAAACAAAAGTCACCCAGAGACAATCAGGAGCAACAAGAAATGGTGTTGCAAGGAAGAAAAGAAGAGTAGTGGTTATGGGTGACTCCCTGCTAAGAGGCACAGAGGCAGCTGTCTGCAGGCCAGACTTAACCGCACGAGAAGTATGCTGCCTCCCAGGAGCAAAAATCAAGGATGTGGCCGATAGGATACCAAGCCTCCTCAGCTCCAAGGACGACTACCCATTCCTACTGATACATGTGGGTACAAACGACACGGCAAAAAATGATTTACCAACTATCTATAAAGACTTTGAAAATTTGGGGAAGACAGTAAAGGAACTGGATGTGCAGGTAGTATTCTCATCAATCCTCCCAGTTGATGGTCATGGCATCAGAAGATGGAATAGAATACTAGAGGTAAACACCTGGCTTCGACGGTGGTGCCGAGAGCAAGGATTTGGATTTTTGGACCATGGCGTGAATTACCTCTACGATGGACTCCTTGCTAGAGACGGGATACATCTCACAAAACCTGGGAAAAACATAGTTGGCAGAAAACTTGCCACACTCATCAGAAGGGCTTTAAACTAGAAGAAGAGGGGATGGGAAGAAAAAAGAACGACAAGAACATGCAGCTAAAAGACATACTAAACAAGGTTACTAGATGTGGTAAAGAGGACCCAAGACAGGATACTCAGAAGGAAATTACGAAAAAGGATACAACAGAGCACAATCTGAAATGTTTTTACACAAACACTCAAAGCATGGGAAACAAACAAGTAGAACTAGAGCTGATGATACACAAGGAAAACTGTGACGTCATCGGCATCACAGAAACTTGGTGGAACGACATGCATGATTGGAACATACAGATGGAAGGATACAACTTATTCAAAAAGAATAGAACTAATAAAAGAGGGGGTGGAGTTGCATTGTATGTTAAAAAAGAACACATCTCCACAGAAATTACAGTTTTACAGAATGATAATCTACTGGAAATTATTTGGGTAGTAATTCAAGGGAAAAACAATGATAAGGACATCATACTAGGCGTTTATTACAGACCACCAGGACAGACAGAAGACATGGATGAGATTTTTTCACAGCAAATGACCACGCTCTCAAAGAAACATGAAATAGTGATCATGGGAGACTTCAATTACCCTGACATTCATTGGGAAACCCACACAGCCAAGAGTAAAGGCTCCATCAAATTTTTATCCTCTCTAGCAGACAACTTAATTGCCCAGCTAGTAGAAGAAAACACGAGAGGAATATCCATTTTGGACCTAGTCCTAACCAACAAAGAGCACATGGTTAAGGGACTACGGGTAGCAGGGACACTGGGATTCAGCGATCATGCTATACTTGAGTTTGGGGTTGCAAGAAGAAGAAGACCTGAGAAGACACAGACTTCAAGGCTCGACTTTAGCAGGGCAGACTTCAAGAGCCTGAAGGCAAGGGTTAGCAGAATTCCATGGTGCAAAATTCTTAAGCACAAAAATGCACATGAAGGGTGGGAAATCTTCCGTAGGGAAATCATTAAAGCACAGGAACTAAAAATACCTAGAAGGAAGAAAAATGGGAAGCACCTAAAAAGATCAGGATGGATGACCAAAAAATTACATAACCTGCTAAAAAGGAAACATACAAAAAGTGGAAGATGGGAACTATACCTAAGGAAGAGTACACAGCAGTCTGCAGACTCTGCAAGACAAGCATCAAAGGAGCTAAGGCTGAACACGAATTGAAGCTTGCAAAAGAGGCAAAGAGTAAGGTAAAAGGATTTTGGGGATATGTTAAAAGCAAAAGAAAAGTGAAGGAGACCATTGGAGTCCTGAAGAATGACAAAGGAGAAACAGTTAACATGGTGGAACAGCAGGTGGAGCTACTAAATTCATATTTTGTATCCGTCTTCTCCCAAGAAACTAATGGAAATATCGACATTAATGGTGATGGAGATGAGGGGAAGGAGGACTCCAAGCTGACTATAAGCGAAGGTCTGGTAAGAGAGCACTTAGCCAAGTTACAGGAAACCAAGTCCCCAGGACCAGATGATTTACACCATAGAGTCCTGAAAGAGATAGCAGAGGAAATAACAGAACCCCTTGCTATAATCTTCGGTAAGTCATGGGAAACAGGAGTGGTCCCTTTATATTGGAAAAGGGCAAATGTTGTCCCCATCTACAAAAAGGGGAAAAGGGACGATCCAGGAAATTACAGGCCGGTAAGTCTGACCTCGATAGCAGGAAAAATCTTTGAGCAAATTGTCAAGGAACATTTACTTCGGTACCTGCATGGGAAGGCATTAATTAACCAGAGCCAGCACGGCTTTATGACCAATAAATCTTGTCAGACTAACCTGATTTCCTTCTACAACAAAATCACTGAATGGTTGGACCAAGGGAATGCCGTGGACATAGTATAGCTTGACTTCAGTAAGGCATTTGATAAAGTATCACATAACCTTCTTATTGAAAAAATGATTAAGTATGGCTTTGACAAAAAATCAGTTAGGTGGATTCACAACTGGCTTAATGATCGGGCACAACGAGTAATACTAAATGGCTACACATCGAACTGGAAGAAAGTCAAAAGCGGGGTGCCGCAGGGCTCTGTTCTGGGCCCAGTACTTTTTAATATCTTTATAAATGATCTGGACGATGGAATTATTGGGGAACTCATAAAATTTGCAGATGATACGAAGATAGGAGGAATAGCCAACACTAGAGAGGAGAGAGAGTGTATTCAAAAGGACTTAGACACACTGGAACAATAGGCTGAGGCAAACAAAATGGTATTTAACAGGGACAAATGCAAAGTTCTACATCTGGGTAACAGAACTGTAAAAAACAAATATAGTATGGGAGGAATAGAACTTAGTGATAGCATAGGGGAAAAGGACTTGGGCATAATAGTAGATCACAAATTCAACATGAGCCAACAGTGCGGTGCTGCTGCAAAAAAGGCTAATAAAATTCTGGGATGTATTAAGACAAGCATTGAATCTAGATCAAGAGAGGTCATTATTCCGCTGTACTCTTACATAGAGAGCCGCGTGTGTGTATGCCTGACACAGCAACACACACGCGCAGGTCCTAGTTTCCAGATCCATATGTGCAATCAATCATCTGCACAGGCTTTCTTTTGTGTTGACAAATATATTATTGTATCAATTGTTAGAAACCCATAGGAATGTCTTTTATGTTAATCATAGGGAAAACATCTTTTTCTTTTTTTCTCAGCAGACAATTAGGAGGACATATTCCTTAAAACAGAGAATTGGAAGAACAATATAGAACTACCTTTTGTACAATACACAACTGATTAAAGTTTTATGGTTTGGACAAATACATTATTGTATCAATTGTTAGAAACCCAAGTTCAGAGTCACAATATTGCACTCCGGTTAAATGATGGGTTACTATTAGAACTACTTATTGTCTGAACATTGTGGTAATGTGGAAAACACTTGGAGTTTGCTCCTTCAGAGTTGGCATGTTTTAGTCTCTGTTAGAGACTATTGTTGTGCATAGGATTGTGCTCAATACGACAGACCCTGGTTTTTAAATAGGAACATCTTATTATAAGATGTTACTGCTAATCTTTTTAAATGGCATTTTACCAAAAAGTATTTATATTTGTGTTTTTAGTCATAGAACATCTCTGCCTACTACGTAGGGAATGAACTCCTCTCCCTTTTTTCTATCTTGTTTTATAATGGTCAAAGACATCTGTTGTTTTTATGTGACCACAAAGTATTTTAGGTACATATTTTGCTATATGTTTTTTATTTATTGTTATTTGTTTAGAACCATTGCACCTGAAGAAGGGCAGAGTGTATGCCCGAAACGCGTAGTGTGTTGTTCCAATAAAGTCATTTTTTTCACCTAAATCTATCAGCGCGGGTCCTCCTTGTCCTGGATTTGTAATCACAAATTGACAACTTGGTCCATTCTTGCATTTTCATACACCCACGTGGTGTGAGGTACCTCGCAGCTGTACCCAACTATAGGATCCCTGCCTAGTGATCTTGTTGCTTTGTGAAGTGTTGTGTATCTACACAACTCTTAAAGGTGAGCCTACACTGTTATTTCACCAAATCTTAATTATACAGATCTACACTACGGTTTGCTCGGTGTCTTCTTTTTTTTCTTTTGAGACAATGACAGTTCAGGGTGGGTACTGATGGATTTCCCATTGCCTATTCCATCTGTGGTTGTCATGGGCAACGTGATTTAAAGGGGTGTTTGATAATGTTTGTTGAGCTTAAATTTGGGTTTGTGTCCATCCATTTTGGAAGAAAGAAGGTTTCCAGGTATTTTACAATTTTGATAGAGTTTTTTTTGAGTGTGGAAAGTGTGTAGTTGTTAGGCTGTGATGTTGGGGTAAAACAGTGACTTGGGCTTGTTAGATGCCCCCAGGCATGCTTCCCCTGCTGTCCCAGTTGCATTGCAGAGGTGTTGGCATCATTTGACATGAAAGGTGTGCCTTGGTCGGTCAGTATCTCTTTAGGTATGCCTGTCCTTGAAAACATATAGAATAACTCACGGGCAATACTCTTTGATGTCGTATTACGCAAGGGAACCGCCTCAGGATAGCGAGTAGCGTAATCTTGGTGACCTATAGCTGACTTGACTATTGGACTGACCAAGTCCATACCAATCCTTTCAAAAGGCACTTCAATGATGGGCAGGCAAACCCAGGGACTACAGAAATGTGGGGCTGGGGCATGTACCTGACACATACCTGACACGTAGCACAGGACACACAGTAGTCCTTCACTTCCCTGTACACACCTGGCCAATAAAATCTTTGGAGAATCCTCTCCTGTGTTTTTCCGGCCCTAGGTGTCCCCCAAGCACATGATTATGGGCCATATCAAGTATCATACAACGGTATGGCTTTGGTACAAGAAGCTGCTCCACAATTTCCCCATTACTTTTTGCAAACCGATACAAGAGGTCATTATTCATAGCAAGATGTGGGAATTGGTGGTCAGCATCAGGTTCCTGAGGCACATTGTTAACAACTGTCACATTATCACAAGCATTTGCAAGAGTGGGATCTCTCAACTGTGCAGTACCAAAATTATCCCATGAGACCTCTAATTCAGGTATGTTAGGCTCAGGATCTGGGGAAGAGGCATCATCTTCCTCTCCAGCTAGGACCTGTAACGGAAAGGTGTCGCTCTCCTCATGCACTTTGGGTGTAGGCGGGGTTTCCATATATACACGGTGTATGTGTATGTATATATATGTATATATTTATTATTGTTAATTTATATAGCACCATTAATTCCATGGTGCTTTACATTTGGGGGTTACATACAGTACACAAAATATACATGTAGATATAAAACTAACAGTGACCGACTGGCACAGAGGGGTAGAGGGCCCTGCTCGCTAGGGCTTACAATCTATGAGGGAGAGGGGGAGACTGTTCAGATGGTGGTGTGGTGATAGTGTTATTGGAGGTAGTAGGCCTTCCTGAATAGGTGAGCCTTTTTGAAGTCTGTGTTTGTGGAGGTCAGTCTTATGGGTCTTGGTAAGGAGTATGGGGGATGCACGGGAGAAAACTTGGAGACAGTTGTGTGAGGAGCGGATGAGAGCAGAGCAGAGTAGGAGGTCATTGGAGGATCTGAGGTTACGTGTGGGCAGGTAGCGGGAGATTAGGTTGGAGATATATGGAGGGGACAGGTTGTGTATTGCTTTGAATGTTAATGTTAGTAGCTTGAACTCAATTTGCTGGGTTATGGGTAGCTAGTGGAGGGACTGGCAGAAGGGAGCAGCTGACGAAGATCGGGGGGAGAGGTGAATTAAGCGAGCAGCGCAGTTTAAGGTGGACTGGAGGGGGCGAGGGTGTTGGCTGGGAGTCCATGGAGAAGGGTGTTGCAGTAATCTAGGCGGGAGATTATGAGGGCCTGGACGAGCGTTTTAGTAGTTTCAGGGGTGAGGAAGGAGTGGATTCGGTGGATGTTGTTGAGTTGGAGGCGGGAGGAAGTGTTGAAGGTTTGAACGTACGACTTGAAGGATAGGTCGGGGTCCAGTGTTACCCCAAGGCATTGTGCCCGCGGGACACGGGTAAGTGTGGCTCCATTGACTTAGATAGATGGATCGCGTGGAGGGGCCATATGGGTGGGGCAAAGATGATGAACTCTGTTTTCTCCATATTGAGATTGAGAAAGTGGGAGGAGAAGAAGGAGGCTACAGCCATTAAACAATCTGGAACTCTGGCTAGCAGAGAGGTTATGTCTGGTCCAGAGATGTATATTTGGGTGTCATCAGCATAGCAATGGTACTGGAAACCATGAGATTCTATGAGTTGGCCCAGGCCAAGGGTGTAGATGGAGAACAGGAGGGGTCCTAGGACAGAGCCTTGGGGGACACCTGCAGAGAGAGGGTGTGGTGAGGAGGTGGTGTGCAAGTGGGAGATGCTGAATGTGTGGTCGGTGAGCTATGAGGAGCTCCAGGAAAGGGTCAGGCCTGAGATACCAAGGGATGAGAGAATTTCTAACAGGAGGGAGTGGTCGACTGTGTCAAAGGCAGAGGAGAGGTCAAGGAGGAGGAGGACAGAGTAATGGCGCTTGGCTTTGTCGGTTAGCAGGTCATTAGTGACTTTTTTTAGGGCAGTTTCAGTGGAGTGACGTGGGTCTGATAGGAGAGATGGGAGGAGAGTTTGGAGTGGACCTGTTGCTCAAGCAGTTTTGAGGCATACGGGAGCAGTGAGATGGGACGATAGTTGGCTGGAGAAGACGGGTCGAGGGACGGTTCTTAAGTATGGGCGTGACTGTGGCGTGTTTGAAGGCGGAGGGGAAGGATCCATTGGCTATTGATAGGTTGAAGAGATGGGTTAGGGCTGGAGTAATGACTTCAGTGAGTTTGGGGATGAGATGTGACTGGATCGGGTTAAGTGCGCAGGAGGTGAGGTGGGATTTAGAGATTAGAGAGGAGACTTTTTCGTCAGTTATGGTGAAGAAACAGGTCAGCGATGAGGAGCAGCAAGTAGTTGGGTAGAGGGGTTGTCGGAGGAGTAGGGTGAGACTGTCTCTGATGGTGTAAATTTTAGTTTTGAAGTAAAAGGCGAAGTCGTCAGCTCAGTGACGTCGGAGGGGGCACAGGAGGACGGAGGAGGGAGTTGAAGGTGGTGAATAGCTGTTAGGGATTGCGAGAGAGTGCAGATATCAGTGTGGTGAAGTAGATCTGCTTTGCGGAGGTGAGTGCGTTCTTAAATGCGAGAACTGCCTCTTTGTAACTGAGGAAGTCCTCCTGGGAGTGGCTTTTCTTCCAGAGGCACTCTGCAACCCGCACGGCACGTCTCAGTTTTTTAGTCAGGTCAGTGTGTTAGGGTTGCCTATTGATAGGTCGGGCTCTAGTGGTTGTGAAGGGGGCCACAGAGTCAAGGGCTGAGGTCATGGTGGTATTATAGAAGGCAGCAGCGGCATCTGCGTCCTGGAGTGAGGATATATCAGCAAGTGGTAAAGCGTGTCTTAGAGCGTGTGGATGTCAAGACGGTTTAGGTTCCTGCGGGGGCGTGTTGGTTTAGAGGTTGGGGGGTCTATTGGAGAGGAGAGGGCAGAGAATGTCAGCAGGTTGCGGTCAGAGAGCATGGAAGGAGAGTTAGAAAGGCCGCATATGGAGCAGAGGCGGGTGAATATGAGATCTAGTGTGCCCCCCTTTATGTGGGTGGCAGAGGAGGACCACTGGGAGATACCAAAGGAGGCAGTGAGGGACAGGAGACTTGGAGGGGGGTTGGGGTGGTCTGTGTTAATGGGGATGTTGATGGGGGATGTTATATATATTATAACATATATATATATATATATATATATATATATATATATGAGTCCGATCTGCCAAGTGCCTGTGAGAACCAATACATGGTGTAATTCTTTTTCAATAAAAGGACATTTACGATCATCTACACAAGTTTCTGGACGATTGGATTGTTTTTTCTATAAGGGCTAGTTCACACGGGCTAGTGATCGCCTTATTTTGGTCCTGATTTTTATGCGGGAAGCGGCTTCCGACAGTCCGAGCTTCCTGCTCCGGAGTAGGCCCAAATGAATGGGCCTAGTCCGGAGGGATTGACTTGACGAGCCATGGCAATCTCCACTGCGGCGTCCGCCTCAAGAAAGGGCAGCTTGCTTCTTTTTTCCGCTAGTGGGAACAAACCGCTAGCGGAAAAAAAAATGCTAGAGGACTGCATAGACCTCTATTGTGAGGGGGCGGATTTTGAGGAGGATTCAGAGAAAAATCCGCTCCCTCTTGCCCCGTGTGAACTAACCCTTAGGAACCCTTTTGGCTGGAGAGGGGCTTCTGCTGTGCAATTTATAGAACGCTACCCAGATTTGCTGGTCCTGCTAGATTTTCTTTTTTTTACTATCTATCTATCTATCTATCTATCTATCTATCTATCTATCTATCTATCTATCTATCTATCTATCATGTCCATGAATGTATTTTTCCTCCATTCCTATTGATAACGTTTCAAAACTCTATATATTCATGTCCTTCTTCTCCAGTTGTGACCATACTGCAGTATCCTCCCTATAGAAACTCCACTCTAGATTGTCCTGAAGTGAGGTGACTAGATTGGAGTTTCTGGGGGCAGCTCCTATTTGCAACTCCATTCTAGTTATTTCAGTAATGAACAGGCTACATTGGAGTTGGTTCGAGCAAGTCCTACCCCCAAGCAATTCAAGCCTAGTCAACTCAGTAATGAATTGTCTAAAATGGAGTTGCTCCTGGTAGGTTCGCACTCTAGCAACTCCATTCTAGGCTAGTGAGGTGACTAGATTGGTGTTGCTGAAGGGAGGACCTAGACGCAACCCTTGTCCAGTGCGACACGGGGTTTTACTTATGTACAATTTCTCGATAGGTGTGACAGAATAATTTGAGCACACCTTTCAATTCTTTCACTCTGAGTACCAGCAGATGGCGCTAAATAATACTACTTCCCGCCAACTGCTACTTACATCAGGAAGAAGGAACACAAAGGGTTACAATTTTTTTTTTTTTTTTTTTTTTTTTTTTTTTTTTAAATTCTTCTTCTCCTTCCTCCTTCCTCCTTCTCTCTTTCCTGCCTTAGTCGCTGTCGGGTGAGTTGCGAAAAGCTGCACGAAATTTTATTTTCTGTTGCAGAATATTTGCCGTTTTAAGATTTGCCTTTCCTATTATTCCATTTAATGATTGATGGTGTCCTGTCTTCGGGCAGCGGACCGACGCAACTGGCCATCATGTCTAACGGAGAAAGCACATCCATTAATCCTGCGGCATCGCCGAACAAAGTGACTGTGGTGTTAGGAGCTCAGTGGGGTGATGAAGGTAAAGGCAAAGTGGTGGATTTGTTGGCACAAGACGCTGACATCGTGTGCCGCTGTCAGGTAAGCCAAGGCCTTGTGAAGGGAGGGAGCAGGTTGCACTCATTTTAAAGTGTATAGTGTTGCTTGCATTGCTTAGCTATTGTATGTAATATGTAGTCATTCTATGTCATTATCCAGTAGCCGCTGATCGAGAGCTGTACCCCACTGTGGAGACCTGCGGGGCGCCCTTCGCATTACGCGCCAAACATTATGCATAAGATGGGGCAGCAAGCAAGAACGCATTTTAATGTTGTTGCTGGCCGTGTGCGCCTACGTGTTTCGATTTTGCTTGCTTGCTTTCTCGCTCTATTCGCATAACGGGATGAGTGTTGCAGGCGTCAAACTTCGTGTTAATGGCGTGCTTGCTGTCGTTCTTGTTTCGGCATGCTAATGACTGAAACGTGCTGGAAGCAGATCTAGTGGTGACATTGGACTTTTATTCCTCGGCCTACCACCATGTGTTAAAACTACCGGCAGCATAGTGCACAAGGACACACATCTAATTAACCCGTTTTCATGTCGGAAGAGCCTTCACTATTATGTTTAGAGCGAATTAGTTGCATTTTGTTGGTATCGGAAGGTTTTTAAATATAGCATGGTGTCAATAAAAGCTGGAAACTATTATTAAACGTCATCCAGTCGAACAAAAAAATGATTAACCTTTCATTGCTAAAAGTGGATCTTCATTATCAACTCTTCTGTTTACTCTTACCGCCCCCCTCCCATAGTTTTAATAATGGGGCAGATTGGCGCCAATGTATTTATGTTCAAGTGGCTGACAATGTCTTGAGTCATCTGCAGTTCTACAGTACTGAACTTAAAAGGGTGTTTATTTTTTATTTTTTGGGGATGGGAGAGGTGGGGAAGAAAAATCATGTGTTTCTGTCCTTCGGTGCTCCAGTGTTTCCCAGTGTGATCTGATCAGTGGTCACATGACTGCTGTGGCCAATAAGCGGCCTAAGAAAGGGGACCTTGCCTAATAAAAAAAAAAAAAAATTAAATTTTATTAGATACAGCTAAATATGTCTCCTCAGTGTTTAAAGGGATCCTATCAATAAAACTCTTTTTTTTTTTTTTTCTCACTAACACTGGAATAGCCTTGAGAAAGGCTATTCTCCTATCCTTAGATGTCTTCTCCGTGCTGCCGTTTGGTATTAATCCTGGTTTTTATTGTTATGCTAATGAGTTCTCTTGCAGCACTGGGGGTGTCCCCAATGCTGTGAGAACTCTCCAGCGCCGCCTCCATCTTCAGGAACGTCCTCTTCACGCGTCTTCTTCAAACTTCTAGGCCTCGGTCCTAGGGCAAAGCCAACTGCGCATGTTGCCGGCCACAAGAAAATGGCCCCTTACAGTACTGTGAAAGTGGTCATTTTCTTGTGTCTGGTTGGGATGCGCAGTCTGCTTTGCCTGAGGCCTAGAAGTTTAAAGCCTGCGCCGGAAGAAGATGCAGGGAGTGGCCGTTCTGGAATATGATAGAGGCATCGCTGGAGAGTTCTCTCACAGCATTGAGGATGCCCCCAGGAGGATGCTAGGAGAGAACTCATTTGCATACCGACAAAAACTGGGAATAAAACTGCACCACCGTATACCAAACGATGGTGCAGAGAAGACATCTAAAGGTAGGAGAATAGCCTTTCTTAAGGCTATTCCGACGTGTTAGGGTGCATTCAGACTACGTAACGCCGGGCGTGTATGAGAGCCGTACACGCCGGCATTACGGCAGACTGCCGAACACTTCCCATTCACTTCAATGGGAGCGCTCGTAAACGCCGCTGTTACGAGCGCTCCCATTGAAGTGAATGGGAAGTGTTCGGCAGTCTGCCGTAATGCCGGCGTGTACGGCTCTCATACACGCCCGGCGTTACGTAGTCTGAATGCACCCTTAGTGAGGAAAAAAAAAGTGTTTTAATGATAGGATCCCTTCAAAGAGGACCTTTCATGTCCTCATGCATATGCGGTTTTATAGACTGTCAGCTTTCCTGTTATGAGCCCCGGGGCTAGAGAGTAAGGTGCCGTTAATTTCGGCACCATTCTTTTCCCACTGTCAAAAGGCTTTTCCTGACAGTCTAGCGCAGGGGTAGGCAATTTAATTTTCCCATGGGGCCGCATGAGAAATTGAAACTGTTCTAGAGGGCTATGCGTGCTGTGACAAATTTAGCTCCACCCGCTTCTATGTTTACTCCACCCATTTTCAGTCTTTTTCCATGTGTCCCCCACAAAGTTTAATCCTCCTACAGTTGCTCTAACATTATACACCCCCACATTATAAAGTTCTTCTCCAAATGTCCCTCTCCTGGTGCCCCAGTTTAAACTAGCATAAACTAGAGTGGGTCATTAAACTGGGGCAGCTGGAGGGTGACATTAACCCCTTCCCGACATCTGCTGTAATAGTACGGCGCATGTCGGGTGTGTAACTATGGCGACCGCCGGGTGTCTACTGCTTTAAGCCTACTCAACTCAGTAATGAATTGTCTAAAATGGAGTTGCTCTTGGTAGGTTCGCACTCTAGCAACTCCATTCTAGGCTAGTGAGGTGACTAGATTGGTGTTGCTGAAGGGAGGACCTAGACGCAACCCTTGTCCAGTGCGACACGGGGTTTTACTTATGTACAATTTCTCGATAGGTGTGACAGAATAATTTGAGCATGCCTTTCAATTCTTTCACTCTGAGTACCAGAGTGAAAAAGGCTATTAAAAAAGGCTATTCAGGCACCGTAAATGTTATATTAAACTACCCCTTAAAAAAAAAAATGGCCTGGGCGCATGCGCAGTAGCATGCTGCTTCTACTACGGCTACTGCGCATGCGCCCAGGCCATTTTTTTAAAGCAATGTCCGTTTGCGAGCACCGGAGGAAGACTGGACCCGAGGACAGCGGAGGAAGAGGAGGCGTGGATGAAGAAGATGGCGCACCCTGATGGCGCACCATGCACGTTCGGTAAGTTTATCACATTCTGTTTTAGGGTTTTATTTTAAAACGGGGGGGGGGGGGGGGGGGGTGATAGTTTAATATAACATTTTTTAAAGGCTATTCACGCATATGTGGGGCTCTATCAGCATGATTTTGCTGATAGAGCCCCTTTTAAGGGGTCAAAATGTAAATAAAAACAATGGAATTTGGTATCCCTGGAACTGTACCGAAACACAGAATACAGGGGACATGTCATTTTGGCTGCACAGTGAACGCTGTAAAACCAAAGCCCGTAAGAAAGTCGCTGAAATGCATTTTTTCTTCAAATCCACCCCATTCTGAATTTTTTTTCCTGCTTCCCAGTACATTATATAGAATAATTAATGGTGGCATCATGAAGAAAAATTTGTCCCGCAAAAATTAAGACCTCATATGGCTCTGGGAGTGGAGAAATAAAAAAGCTATGGGGTTTAGAAGGAGGGGAGTCAAAAACGAAAATCAAAAAATGCCATCAGTGGGAAAGGGTTAAAGAGGCTCTATCACTGGGAAAAGTCATTTTTAACTAATCACATCTTTGCATAGCCTTTAGAAATGTTGTTCAGTGCATTTTTTTCAAAATTTTCACCAAATTTCCTATTTGTTCATATTAAAAGACAAAACATATTGACCAAAATGTACCACTGACACGAAGTACAATGTGTCAAGAGAAAACAGTCTCAGAATCACCATGATAAATTAATGCATCTCAAAGTTATTACCGCATAAAGTGACACATGTCAGATTGAAAAATGAGGCCTGGTCATAAAGGTACTTTTAGGCTTGGTCTTAACCCCTTCCCGACATTCGCCGTAATAGTACGGCGCTGCCGGGAAGGGCTTCCCGCAAACCGCCATACTATTAGGGTGCATTCACACTACGGAACGCCAGCGTGTATCTCAGCCGTACACGCCGGCGTTACAGCAGGGCTGCCGGACACTTCCCATTCATTTCTATGGGAGCCGGCATGCGAGCGCTCCCCATAGAAATGAATGGACTGCTTTTTTCCATTCATTTCTATGGGGAGCGCTCGCATGCCGGCTCCCATAGAAATGAATGGGAAGTGTCCAGCAGCCCTGCTGTAACGCCGGCGTGTATGGCTGTGATACACGCTGGCGTTCCGTAGTGTGAATGTACCCTTACTGTGAATGCATGGTGCGCACACAGAAACTGTGTGCGCACCATGCACTGCGGGTGTCAGCCGTAATACACGGCTGACAATGCTCCGTAACACCCGCGGTCGGAACCGGGTCCAATCGCGGGTGTTAACCCCTGATATGCCGGCGGTCAACATGACCGCCGGCACCTCCGGGGTTTCTGTCTGTTATGGTGCCGATCGGCACCCCCCGCGCCGGTTTCGGGGGGTGCCGGTGCTCGTAGGGGGCAGCCCGGGGTCTGATCAGTGACCCCGGGTCTGCCCCATCACTTACCCCCTTCACGTACCTGGTTGATCCTGCCTAAAAAGGAAGCTGTCAGCCTGTGCGTCCACACTTTTCTTATTCTTATGGTAGAGTTGGAAGGGACCTCAAGGGCCATCGGGTCCAACCCCCTGCGAGTGCAGGTTTTCCTAAATCATCCCAGCTATATGTTTATCCAGATTCCGCTTGAAGATTTCCATTGATGGAGTGCCCACCACCTCCCGTGGCAGCCTATTCCACTCTCTCACTACCCTCACTGTCAGAAAGTTTTTCCTAATGTCTAATCTGTATCTCTTTCCCTTTAGTTTCATCCCATTGCTTCTTGTACTTCCTTGTGCTAATGAGAATAGGGTAGATCCCTCTGCACTGTGACTACCTTTCAGATATTTGTAGACTGCTATTAAATCTCCCCTCAGCCTTCTCTTCTGCAAACTAAACAATCCCAATTCTTTTAGCTGCTCCTCATAGGACATGGTTTGCAGACCTTCCACCATTTTGGTTGCTCTTCTCTGGACTTGCTCCAATATATCGATGTCTTTCTTGAATTGAGACGCCCAGAACTGTACACAGTATTCCAGGTGTGGTCTGACCAGGGAAGAGTACAGCGGAATAATGACCTCTCTTGATCTAGATTCAATGCTTGTCTTAATACATCCCAGAATTTTATTAGCCTTTTTTGCAGCAGCACCGCACTGTTGGCTCATGTTGAATTTGTGATCTACTATTATGCCCAAGTCCTTTTCCCCTATGCTATCACTTAGTTCTATTCCTCCCATACTATATGTTTTTTACATTTCTGTTACCCAGATATAGAACTTTGCATTTGTCCCTGTTAAATACCATTTTGTTCGCCTCAGCCCATTGTTCCAGTGTGTCTAAGTCCTTTTGAATACACTCTCTCTCCTCTCTAGTGTTGGCTATTCCTCCTATCTTCGTATCATCTGCAAATTTTATGAGTTCCCCAATAATTCCATCGTCCAGATCATTTATAAAGATATTAAAAAGTACTGGGCCCAGAACAGAGCCCTGCGGCACCCCGCTTTTGACTTTCTTCCAGTTCGATGTGTAGCCATTTAGTATTACTCGTTGTGCCCGATCATTAAGCCAGTTGTGAATCCACCTAACTGATTTTTTGTCAAAGCCATACTTAATCATTTTTTCAATAAGAAGGTTATGTGATACTTTATCAAATGCCTTACTGAAGTCAAGCTATACTATGTCCACGGCATTCCCTTGGTCCAACCATTCAGTGATTTTGTTGTAGAAGGAAATCAGGTTAGTCTGACAAGATTTATTGGTCATAAAGCCGTGCTGGCTCTGGTTAATTAATGCCTTCCCATCCAGGTACCGAAGTAAATGTTCCTTGACAATTTGCTCAAAGATTTTTCCTGCTATCGAGGTCAGACTTACCGGCCTGTAATTTCCTGGATCGTCCCTTTCCCCTTTTTGTAGATGGGGACAACATTTGCCCTTTTCCAATCTAAAGGGACCACTCCTGTTTCCCATGACTTACCGAAGATTATAGCAAGGGGTTCTGTTATTTCCTCTATCTCTTTCCGGACTTTAGGGTGTAAATCATCTGGTCCTGGGGACTTGGTTTCCTGTAACTTGGCTAAGTGCTCTCTTACCAGACCTTCGCTTATAGTCAGCTTGGAGTCCTCCTTCCCCTCATCTCCATCACCATTAATGTTGATATTTCCATTAGTTTCTTGGGAGAAGACGGATACAAAATATGAATTTAGTAGCTCCACCTGCTGTTCCACCATGTTAACTGTTTCTCCTTTGTCATTCTTCAGGACTCCAATGGTCTTCACTTTTCTTTTGCTTTTAACATATCCCCAAAATCCTTTTACCTTACTCTTTGCCTCTTTTGCAAGCTTCAATTCGTGTTCAGCCTTAGCTCCTTTGCTTGTCTTGCAGAGTCTGCAGACTGCTGTGTACTCTTCCTTAGGTATAGTTCCCATCTTCCACTTTTTGTATGTTTCCTTTTTCCTTTTTAGCAGGTTATGTAATTTTTTGGTCATCCATCCTAATATTTTTAGGTGCTTCCCATTTTTCTTCCTTCTAGGTATTGTTAGTTCCTGTGCTTTAATGATTTCCCTACGGAAGATTTCCCACCCTTCATGTGCATTTTTGTGCTTAAGAATTTTGCACCATGGAATTCTGCTAACCCTTGCCTTCAGGCTCTTGAAGTCTGCCCTGCTAAAGTCGAGCCTTGAAGTCTGTGTCTTCTCAGGTCTTCTTCTTCTTCTTGCAACCCCAAACTCAAGTATAGCATGATCGCTGAATCCCAGTGTCCCTGCTACCTGTAGTCCCTTAACCATGTGCTCTTTGTTGGTTAGGACTAGGTCCAAAATGGATGTTCCTCTCGTGTTTTCTTCTACTAGCTGGGCAATGAAGTTGTCCGCTAGAGAGGATAAAAATTTGATGGAGCCTTTACTCTTGGCTGTGTGGGTTTCCCAATGAATGTCAGGGTAATTGAAGTCTCCCATGATCACTATTTCATGTTTCTTTGAGAGCGTGGTCATTTGCTGTGAAAAAAATCTCATCCATGTTTTCTGTCTGTCCTGGTGGTCTGTAATAAACGCCTAGTATGATGTCCTTATCATTGTTTTTCCCTTGAATTACTACCCAAATAATTTCCAGTAGATTATCATTCTGTAAAACTGTAATTTCTGTGGAGATGTGTTCTTTTTTAACATACAATGCAACTCCACCCCCTCTTTTATTAGTTCTATTCTTTTTGAATAAGTTGTATCCTTCCATCTGTATGTTCCAATCATGCATGTCGTTCCACCAGGTTTCTGTGATGCCGATGACGTCATAGTTTTCCTTGTGTATCATCAGCTCTAGTTCACCTTGTTTGTTTCCCATGCTTTGTGCGTTTGTGTAAAAACATTTCAGATTGTGCTCTGTTGCATCCTTTTTCGTAATTTCCTTCTGAATATCCTGTCTTGGGTCCTCTTTACCACATCTATTAACCTTGTTTAGTATGTCTTTTAGCTGCAGGCTGACAGCTTCCTATACAATGCAATACACGTGTAACACGTGTATTGCAGTGTATATGTAGTGAAGCGGTGATCAGCCGGTCACTGCTTCAATCCCCCAAGGGGACAGGAAAAAAAAGTTGGAAAAAAGTTTAAATAAGTTTAAAATAAAATAGAAATAAAGCCCCAAAAATCCCTTTTTCCCCATATAAAATGTTTTAATATGTAAAATAAAGAAAAATGGAAATAAACACATACATACTTAGTTCAGTAATCTGTATAGAAAGACATAAACCCACGTGAAACGTTCATTCCATTGTCCAGCGTCTTGAATAGGGTCATGGGCCTTGTACTCATAAATCAGTCGCTGTTTCCTTGATTTAAAGTTCCCTTTTAAGATCAAGATTTTCATGTCATTGATGATATGATCTTCCTGGCAGAAAAAAAAACATTTCTGCCAGGAAGATCATAACATTATCAATGACATGAAAATCTTGATCTTAAAAGGGAACTTTAAATCAAGGAAACAGCGACTGATTTATGAGTACAAGGCCATGACCCTATTCAAGACGCTGGACAATGGAATTAACGTTTCACGTGGGTTTATGCCTTTCTATACAGATTACTGAACTAAGACAGCCATTAAGATAAGAACCTGGGATCTGGCAATTGATAGTTTGTTTTTATAAGTATATAGTAATAAGCCTCTTCCCCCCCCCCCCCCCCTCCTGTAATCCTACCCCTGTGTCCAGTTATAAATATGCAGCCTCTAGAAAGTGTTTTTAGATATATCTGAAGAAGGAGCTCTGAGGAAGCTTCGAAACGTCATATTCTGTCATCATTATGAGTTAGCCATTAAAAAAAGGTATCACCTACTGAAGACTTGCAAAGTTTTTTTTGTATTTTTTATATTTCAAAAAATCTTGGCACTTGTATATGTTGCTTTAAATACTCTATTTATTTCATCCATATTAATAACCTTTTATGAAACGTTTTGGTCCCACAATTGTATCTTCATCAGTCGTCTCGGTATTTCCTGTATATAATCAGTATACAGTGGCTAGTGGCATGGTGCCCAGCTTCTTTAATAAATCAAGAAAAATATGGCCTGAACACAGTTATGAATACAACCGCTACACAATCTTACCGGATGACTGGTGAATAGAGATGAGCAAGTACTGTTCGGATCAGCCGATCCGAACAGCATGCTCCATAGAAATGAATGGATGCACCTGGTACTTCCGCTTTGACGGCGGCCGGCTGCTTAACCCCCTGCGTGCCGGCTACGTCCATTCATTTCTATGCGAGCGTGCTGTTCGGATCAGCTGATCCGAAAAGTACTCGCTCATCTCTACTGGTGAAGAAGGCGACATAGTTGGGAAACATGGAGTAAGAGGGAGTATGTGATATAAACAATGTGAGCTGACCTTTAACCCCTTCCCGCCAATGGCATTTTTTGATTTTAGTTTTTGACTCTCCTCTTTTTAAACCCCATAACTTTTTTTTATTTCTCTGCTCCCAGAGCCATATGAGGTCTTAATCTTTCTGGGACAAATATTTGTTCATGATGCTGCCATTAATTATTCTGTATAATGTACTGGGAAGCTGGAAAAAAATTCAGAATGGGGTGAATTTGAAGAAAAAGTGCATTTCTGCGAATTTCTTCAGTTTTATGGCGTTCACTGTGCAGCCAAAATGACATGTCCCCTGTATTCTGTGTTTCGTTACGATTCCGGTGATACTAAATTAATATGATTTTATTTACATGTTAACCCTTTAAAAGAAATCCAAAACTGTTAAAAAATTTTTTATGAAAGTCTCCATATTCTGACAGCCGTAACTTTTTTTTTTTTTTTTTATTTTTTTTTTTTGTGGGGCCAGGTATACTTTAAAGTTCTACCATTTTTGGAAAATGCTATTGTTGTGATCGCTTCTTATTCAAATTTTTATCGGAATGAAAACGGCGGTTTGGCACTTTTAGCTATTTTTCCCACTACGGCGTTTACCGTACAGGAAAAATATTTTTATAGATTTGTAGAGTGAGCGATTTCGGACACAGGGATACCTAACATGTATGTGTTTCACAGTATTTAACTACTTTTATATGTGTTCTAGGGAAAGGAGGGTGATTTGAATTTTTATACTCTTTAAATTTTTTTTATTTTATTTTTTTGCATTTATTAGACCCCGCTAGGGGTCTTGAATCCCAGGGGGTCTGATCACTAATGCAATGCATTACAATGCTAATTCATTGCAAAAAATCATTTCTTTTGCAGGCTGCATAGACCAGCCTGCAAAAGAAAGTGAATGTGGACCAGCCGGAGAGCTTTTACAAGGCTATCATGGAAACCTGATGTCGGCCCTGGAGCTTGCTCCAGGCGCTGGTGATCAAGAGGCAAAATGACGGCGCCCATGCGCCGCCGGAAAAAATGGCCACGGTCAAAGGTGCCGGAGGAGTTAATGCCATTGACATTGCAAAAAGCAGTAGATACCTGGCGTCTATGGTGGCCGCCGTAGTTACACATCCGGCATACGCTGCACTATTACGGCAGATGTCAGGAAGGGGTTAAATAGGGCAAAGGGCAACAAGTACTGTCAGACTGGAAGAAACTAATTTACACATTCTATAACGGTAAGTTCCATAGTCTCACCTATATTTTATTTTTCCTATCAATATGTCTTTTGTAGAATGGGAGGAAATCCATGCAAACACGGGGAGAACATGCAAACTCCTTGCAGATGTTGTTCCTGGGGGGATTCGAACCCTGGATTCAAGTGCTGCAAGGCTACAGGGCTAACCACTGAGCCACCGTGTTGCCCCTTAGTCTCACCTATCTTGTAGTAAATGTCTATGTTGCTGGAAAAGTGTAATCTCCTCTAGATGTAAAGGAAACTCCCTACCTTAGACAGGCCGATGTGTAAATAGATCATTAGGCTTTGTCCTTTCATGTATTTGTACATATAAAAAAAACAAAAAACTCTGATAGTCTTCAGTAGTTGATACCTTTTTAATGGCTAACTAATAATGATGACAGATTACAATGTTTCGGTACTCTAGGCTCCTTTCTCAAGTAAATTTAAAGAGGACCTTTCACCATTTTGCCCATAGGCAGTTCTATATAGTGCCGGAAAGCTGACAGTGCGCTGAGTTCAGCGCACTGTCGGCTTTCCCGATCTGGGCCCAGTGTGAAGAGCTTACGGTCCGGTACCGTAGCTCTTCTATGGTCAGAAGGGTGTTTCTGACACTTAGCCAGAGACTCCCTTCTTCACAGCACAGCCAATGACGCTGTGCTGTGAGAGCACACTGCGAGAGCCTGTTAGAGCCGACTGCGCATGCGTCATCCATGAGGCCCAAAGAAGACAGAGACGGAGCTGCGGAAGAAGGCGGGTAGGAGACGGAATAGCCTTTTAAGGCTATTCCGATGTGATCAAGAAGGAAGAAGTTCTTTTAATGGTAGAATCCCTTTAACTCCTCGCGTGCCGAGCGCTTCCATTCATTTCAATGGAAGCGTGCCATTGAAATGAATAGAAGCGGCTGGCACGCAGGGGGTTAAGCGGCCGCCGGCAAATTCTGCCGGCCGCCGCTTTCAATCACATATAAGGCGCACCGGACAGCGCTGCGCCTTATAGTTCGGTGCGCCTTATAGTCCGGTGCGCCTTATATATGGACCTAGGCAGGACTATAAGGCGCTCATGGGTAATGCGCCTTATAGTCCGCAAAATACGGTAAAAATTCTAGGTTCTTATCAGTTCTCAGGTCAGTGATTTCTGTAAATTGACATAAAACCATGTGACCGATTTAGCCCCTTCTCCAGTGTTTGAAGCAGGGTCATAAATTTACACTCATTAATTCCTTGTTCTTTCTTTGATTTGAAATTCCCTTTTAAAACCAAAATTTTCATGTGATCGATATTATGATGCTCATGCAGAAATGTTTTGATATGGAAAGGTCCAGTCTTCGTTCTTTAATTGTATGGCAATGTGAATTCATACGCATTCTAAGCTGCTGTCCGGTCTCTCCAACATACAGATTCTCAGTGGGGCATTTGGTGAACATTATCAAATACACTACATTAGGTGTGCTACAGGTGAATGTACCTGGGGTTTTATATTCCCTGTTAGTCTGGTATCTCTATCCTGTCAGTGGTCAGTATGTGAGGGGCAGGTTTTGCACCTTATCTGTCCGCATGGAAATGATCCTGTGTTAGTTGGGGGTGACTGAGCATCTAACAACCATATTCCTGAGGTTTGATGGCTGTCTGTAGCACAGGAGAGGGGGGTCTGGAAATATGGATTTTAGATGGTGGTCTTTTTGTAGAAGTGGATGTAATTTGCGTTTGATTCCTCTCAGCGTCTCCAGGTGTAGGTTATATGTGACAAACAGGGGCACCTGATTGTTTTCCTGTTTGGTATTGTATTTTAATAAATCCAATCTTGGTATTCTTGTGGCCCTGGTGATTTGGTTATCCATTGTTCTTGGATGGTAGGTGTTCGTCTCTATCTACAGGGTTTGAATATATGCAATGATATCTGATGGCCTGGCTGTATACAATGGAGTTCTTTGTGTTTAGGAATCTAATTTGTTGCAAAATTCTAAAACGACAGCCATGAAGGAAGTCAGAGTTCTCCTCAAGCGGAGCTGAGGGGGATCAGCGCCAACAACACGCTCATCATATGCTGTCCCAACGAGCTGCTGAGATGCCGGAGCTATCGAGGGCACAGGAATGAGTTCAGTGGCAGGCCAGCTTAACAGCTGCTAAAACGCCAGAGCAGGCGCCTCATCAATGCCAACACACTCATTATATGGAGCCCCAGCGAGCTGCTGAGATGCTGGAACAATCACAGGCATGGTATGAGGAACAAGTTCAGCAGCAGGACAGCTTTAAGTGCTGCCGAAATGCCAGGGCAGGCAAACCATCGACGGCAGCAATTTACTGAATATAGGCGGATCAACGCCAACAACACGCAGATGAAGTCACAGGCAGAGACAAACAAACGACATACAAAATACACGAGTGCAAAAAATGAATTATACCCGTGCGTGTATGTGTGTGTGTGTGTATGTATGTGTATATATATGCGACTTCATCTGCGGGTTGGTGTTAGTTAGCCAAGTGCTGTTGATTCGCCTGCTCCTGCTTCTTGGCTGTGCTATAGTGCTACCTAAGCTCTGCTACAGCTGACTATTTGGATTACAGGGGTGTTCTTATGTCAGTGTGTGAGCAGCTTCTGTGTTTGAAATGGCTGAATGGATGTTGCTGAAATTTGCTACAGTTTGATCAGCCTGCTCCTGCATCTTGGATCTGCTACGTTGCGTCTCTGCACTGCTACATATGTGCCGATGCGCAGCATACGTAGCTGTATGGACGTCTCTGCATGTGGGTGCATACTGTGCTGCATCTGTGCCCAAGCTCGGCTACATCCTGCAATTTGGCCATTTACCGCAGCGATCACCACCTGTGGCGGGCGAGATGGCTAAACAGACATTGTGGAACTTTGCAATGGTGACAGTGGATCTCAAAACTGCTATGATGTACCTTTAGGAGATGCTACCATTTATCCAAAAAAGAAGACACATCTTTGAAGACCCTACAGAGAGATGAGTTTAAAATAATCAAGCCTTTAGAGGCAACACGATGGCTCAGTGGTTAGCACTGCAGCCTTGCAGCGCTGGAGTCCCGGGTTAAAATCCCGCCAGGAACAACATATGCAAGGAGTTTGTATGTTCTCCTCGTGTTTGCGTGGATTTCCTCCCATTCTATAAAGACCTACTGATAGGTGAAAAATTTTTTACATTGTGATCCCTATGTGTCCGGAAAGTAGGAACACAATATGAAAGGATGGACTTTAGCCGGTATATGAGGCGTTTTTTTTTTTTTTGTTTTGTTTTTGTTCAATCAACAAGTGACTGTAAATGCACCATTGTGGCGCTGCAGGTAGACTGAGAAGTCGGTTTCCTACCCCTCGCTGCGACATGTGAAAGGAGAAACAAAGAGAGAGCGACATCTTGGTCTACCTGCAGTGCCAAAATAGTGCATTTCTGGGTCATATGTTCATTAATAAAAAAACAAAAAAACCTGCTTCATATACCGGCTAAAGTCCACCCTTTCATTTTGTGTGCTTACTTTCCGGACGACCTGTATATCAAATTGTGCCATGAGATATTGGTGTCAGAATCCTGTATTTTGCTAGTCTACCACTATTGGCCGCTATTCCTCTTACTTGGGGCCGTTTTCAGATTGTCGTAACATGGCTGCTATTTTGCTCACATACTAACGACGCAACCTCTGAAGTTCCTGCTGTTCATCATTACTGGTGTTAGTCATAATTCCATATCTGATGGCCTACTTGAAGTCCAGTTATGGGTGCAAAAACCCTGTGTTACATCCATTTGATAGCTTCCAAAAACTGGTGTTTCATTTTGTTTTCTGACTGACTAGAACTTTTCCGCCTGTCACAGGCTTTTTGATATGTTAAATTTTAGTGATGCTCATTATTTTAAAGAGGACCTTTCACCGATTTGGGCACAGGCAGTTGTATATACTGT
Source organism: Leptodactylus fuscus (assembly GCF_031893055.1). Classification (NCBI taxonomy): domain Eukaryota; kingdom Metazoa; phylum Chordata; class Amphibia; order Anura; family Leptodactylidae; genus Leptodactylus; species Leptodactylus fuscus. The sequence goes on from NC_134267.1 coordinate 75,848,280, forward strand.
TGGAAAGCTGACTTCAGCACACTGTTGGCTTTCCCGATCTGTGCTTGGGGTAAAGAGCTATCGGTCCCGTTACCGTAGCTCTTTACAGTCAGAAGGGAGTTTCTAACAGTCTGTCAGGTACGTCCTTCTTCACAGCAGCGCCTATCGTGCTGTGCTGTGTGAGCAGGGAGGAACGCCCCCTCCCCTTCTGATGGTACTTGTCTATGGACGAGCACTGTGAGCAGAGGGAGGGGGCGTTCCTCCCCGCTCACGCAGCACAGCACGATGGACCCTGCTGTAGAGAAGGACATAACTGACACTGTCAAACGCCCTTCTGACTGTAAAGAGCTACAGTATCGGGACAGATAGATCTTTACCCGGAGCACACATCGGGAAAGCCGGAAAGCTTTCCAGCAGTATATAGAACTGCCTGTGCCCATATCGATGAAAGGTCCTCTTTCGGACATGCTCATTCTTTGGCGAATCGGCCTGAAGACACTCCTTTCTCCTGACTAGGCCCATTCATTGGGCCTAATCCAGAGCGGAGTGCGTGACTGGATGCCAGGTGGCCTCAGGTTCCAGACCGAAAAAAACAGTGTGAACTTACCCTTAATGATATCCTCCCCCTGGAAGTGAAAAAAATTAGTTTTATTAAATATCTATAACTTGTTCACGGTCACATATGGTGGTGAAGTATCTTTTTTAAGATAAAATATCCTGACAAATATATTTTAAAAACCTGTATTCCTTTTCCATCTAGGGAGGAAACAATGCAGGCCACACAGTTGTGGTAGATTCTGTTGAATATGATTTTCATCTTTTGCCAAGTGGAATTATAAACCCTAAAGTTACTGCTTTCATAGGTAAGTCTGCCACTCTTTTAGCTTGTGATTTTTATTAAATCTTTTTGTACTTAATTGATATTTTAAATCATCTGAAAAGCTTGTAGTTTAGCTGCAATTCATTGTATATCTTGATAATATATCATATTTTCCGGTGTATAAGACAAATTTTTAACCCTTGAAAATGCTCAAAAGTTGGGGGTAGTCTTATATGCCAATTGTTGTCTTATAGAATAGGTGTTTTAACTATAACTGCTGCACCAATCTCGGGCATTAACCCTTCTGGCGCCTTGGTCAAAACTGACTGAAGCACCATTTCACCAGTGATCACAGGCTCCCGGAGCAACCTGTGTCCCATTTCTATGACAGTCGGGAGCCTTGTGAAGGCTCTCCAGTCTGTGATTTTATACTTTCTATTGCAGGCTACTCTACTAAGGATTTTTGCATTGCATTAGCATTGTAATGCATTGCATTAGTGATAAGACCCCCTGTGCTTCAAGACCTATGGGGGGGGTCTAATAAATGCAAAAAAAAAAAAGCTAATTAAATTAAAAAAAAAAAGTATTAAAAATGCAAATCACACCCTTTCACTAGAACACATATAAAAGTACTTGGATACTGTGAAACACACAAACATTAGGTATCCCTGTTTCTGAAAACGTCCGGTCTATAAATGTATAAAAATATATTATTTATTCCATTAATTCCATGGTGCTTTACATTTGAGGGTTTACACAAACTATACAAGACAAATATAATACTAACAGTGACCAACTAGCACAGTGGGATAGAGGACCCTGCCTGCAAGGCCTTCTGAGGGAAGAGGGATAGAGACAGAAGGTGAGGGTAGAGACATTTCAGATAGTGGTATGGTGACAGTAGTGTTATTGGATGTTGTAGGCCTTCCTGAATAGGTGAGTGTTAAGGGCCTTCTTGAAGTTTGTGATTTTGGAGTTCAGTCTTGTGTCTTGGTAAGGAGTTTGGGGGATGTACTAGAGATAGCTTGGGGACAGTTGTGTGAGGAGCATATAAGAGCAGAGATAAGATAAATAATCCTTTAATAGTCCCACAGTGGGGAAATTTCAGTATGTTACAGCAGCATAGTAGTACAGATACAGGATAATACACAGTAATATATTACAGAAGTGAACACCCATATGCTGAGAAGAGAAGATATACTGGAGTCTATAGCAGCTAAGGAACAGAGAAAGAAAGAAGGAAGACTTCATAATCCTTATCATTACCGTATTTTCCGGACTATAAGGCGCACATAAAAACCTACGATTTCCTCAGAAATCGTAAGTGCGCCTTATAGTCCGGTGCGCCTTATATATGGATGGAAGCGGCGGCAAAGTCTGCGTGCCGCTTCCATACATACATAAAAGGCACCGTAAGGGTGCATTCACACTACAGAACGCCAGCGTGTATCACAGCCGTACACGCCGGCGTGACAGCAGGGCTGCCGGACACTTTCCATTCATTACTATGGGAGCCGGCATGCGAGCGCTCCCCATAGAAATGAATGGAAAAAAGCAGTCCATTCATTTCTATGGGGATCGCTCGCATGCCGGCTCCCATAGAAATGAATGGAAAAAAGCAGTCCATTCTTTTCTATGGGGAGCGCTCGCATGCCGGCTCCCATAGAAATGAATGGGAAGTGTCCGGCAGCCCTGCTGTCACGCCGGCGTGAAACAGAACCCTGAAACAGAACGTGAAACTTACCGAGCGGTGCAGGGTAGGTGGGCGGGCATTCAGGCCTCCTCTTCCTCCGATGTCCTGACCACTTCCTCCGGCGCTCGCTAACTGATGATGGCCTGGGCGCATGCGCAATATCATAATGCTTCTACTGCGCATGCGCCCAGGCCATTATCAGTTCGCGAGCGCCGGAGGAGGAGGACGGAACATCGGAGGAAGAGGAGGCCTGAATGCCCGCCCACCCTGCACCGCTTGGTAAGTTTCACATTCTGTTTCAGGGTTTTATGTTAAAACGGGGGGGGGGGGTGTGTGTGTTAAGAATAGAAGCGGCTGGCACGCGGGGGGTTAAGTGGCCGCTGGCAAAGTCTGCCTGCCGCCGCTTTCAATAACATATAATGCGCACCGGACTGCGGCTTATAGTCCGGTGCGCCTTATATATGAACCGAGACGGACTATAAGGCGCTCATGGGCAATGCGCCTTATAGTCCAGTGCTCCTTATAGTCCGTTTTCTGTACGGGAGTGATCTTCATTTGGTCTGATGTAGATTATACAGCCTGATCGCAGTTGGAAGGAAGGACTTGCGTTAGTGCTCCTTCTCACATTTGGGGTGAAGCAGACGGTCACTAACAGTGCTGCTAAGTGCCATCAAGGTCTCATACATGGGGTGGGATTTATTCTCCTGCATGGAGCCCTTCTGATCAGCCTGTCAAGTCTATTTCTGTCCCTGCTGTATATACTGCTCCCCCAGCAGGCCACACCAAAAAAGATGGCTGAAGCAACCACAGAATTAAAAAAGGCTAAGAGGCTGCTGGACTCCGAAGGCCCTCCGAAGGAGATTAGGTCAGAGATATATGGAGGGGACAGCTTGTGGATGGCTTTGTGTGTCAGCATTCATATTTTGATCTCTAATCGCTGGGCAATGGTTAACCAGTGAAGAGATTGGCAAAGGGGAGCGTCCGATGAAGAACGGGGGAGAGGTGTATTAAGCGAGCAGAACAGTTTAAGGTAGACTGGAGGGGAGGGGGGGAGGGGCAAGAGTATTTGCAGGGAGGCCATGGAAATGGGTGTTACAGTAGTCTAAGCGGGAGGTTGAGGGTATGAACTAGCATCTCTGTGGTTTCAGGGGTGATTGTAAGCGGCAGGAGGTGTTAAGGTTTTGTGTGTGTGATGTGAAGTATAAGTCAGAGTTCAGGGTTATCCTGAGGTAGCGACCCTGTGGGATAGGGGTAAGTGTGGTTCCATTAACTGTGATAGATGGGTCAGATAGAGGGGATCATATGGGTTGGGGCGAGGATGATGAACTCTATTTTCTCCAGGTTGAATTTGAGAAAGCGGGAGGAGAGAAAGGAGGTTACGGCTGCTAGGCACTTTAAAACTTTGGCCAACAGAGAGGTAGCTTCTGGTACACAGAGAGATATTTGAGTGTCATCAGCGTAGCAATGGTATTGAAAACTGAGATTGTATGAGTTGGCCGAGGGTGTGGATAGAGAACAAAAAGAGGGCGTGACGAGGAGGAGGAGCCGCGTGAGTGGGAGACGCTGAATGTGCGGTATTAGGAGATCCAGGAAAGGCCAGGTCTGAGATGCCAAGGAATGATAGCATTTCTAACAAGAGGGACTGTTGTCCACCACCTTGACCTCTTCTCTGCCTTTGACACAGAGTAGCGACGCATGGCTGTGGCAGTTAGGTCATCAGTGACTTTGGTTAGGGCAGCGTCACAATATGCTCATGGACACTCACACAAACGACATACAAAATACACCAGTGTAAAACTGGACAATTCTAATGGACCCACTACACAAATAAAGCATGAAATCTACCCGTGCAAAGCTGGGCCCTCTCTCTCTCTCTATATATATATATATATATATATATATATATATATATATATATATATATATATATATATATATACACACACACACATATTTGCACTGGTGTATTTTGTATGTGGTTTGTGTGTATGTCCATAAGCGTTATGTGCATCTCATTTTGGATATCAGTGAGAAGCCTGTGATCAGTTATGGATACCTGGAGTAAAGCTGTATCTAATCCTTCCCCGTGTAGTACTGTGTTTAGATGCAAGTATCTAATCTTTGTTGGTGTGGTACTTTGTGCAGATGCACATATCTAATCCTCCCCTGTGTGGTACTGTGTGCAGATGCGTGTATCTAATCCTCCCCATGTGGTATTGTGTGAAGTGATGCGTATCTAATCCTACGGCATGTGGAACTGTGTGTAGAGGAGAGTATCTAATCCTATAGCATGTGGTACTGTATGCAGACGCGTGTATCTAATCCTATGGCGTGTACAACTTTGTGATGACGCGCTTATCTAATCCTCCTGCGTGTGGAACTATAAGCAGACGCGCGTATCTAATCCTACGGCATGTGGTACTGTGTGCAGACGTGCTTATCTAATCCTCTGGTGTGTGGTACTGTGTGCAGATGTGCGTATCCAATCCTCCCCTGTGTGGTACTTTGTGCAGACATGCGTATCTAATCCTTTAGCGTGTGGAACTGTGTGCAGACGCGCATATCTAATCACTCTACATTCTACTGGGAGAAGAAGAGGCAACTGTGGAGATCGCTGCCTAATACGTGTCCAGCTGTCGCCAAACAAGAGGAAGATGAGACTCCACGGACTGTTATATTTATCCCAATACACCCGCCCCACCCCAACCCCACCTCCTCCCCCGTGTGGTACTGTGTTCAGACGCATGTATCTAGTCCTCCCCTGTGTGGTATTGTGTGAAGAGGTGCGTATCTAATCCTTCGGCATGTGGTACTGTGTGCAGAGGTGCATATCTTATGCTCTGGTGTGTGGAACTGTGTGCAGATGCGTGTATCCAATCCTTTGGCATGTGGTACTGTGTTCAGACGCATGTATCTAATCCTTCGGCACGTGGAACCGTGTGCAGACGCACGTATATAAGCCTCTGGTGTGTGGGACTGTGTGCAGACGCGTGTATCTAATCCTATGGCGTGTGATACTGTGTGCTGATCTGTGTATCTAATCCTCTGATGCGTGTATCTCAGTTTGGATACCAGTGTTGTATTGTGCATGTGGAGTGACCGTGTGTATTGCAGTTGGAATATGAGTGAAAAACTTATAGGTTTGTATTGGCTAAGGAAGGGGGGGGGGCATTGTGTTTAGAATGCTGTATCTCAGCAATGGTACGTCCGAGGGGAGTCTCGTCTTAAACCTTCCCGGATACCTGAAGTATCTCTGTACTAAATTTGGTGAAGATCGGTCCAGTTGTTTGGTTTGCGTTAGAGAACAGACAGACGCCGGGTGATTGGATACACGCATCTGCACACAATACCACATGCTGTAAGTTAGATATGTGCGTCTACACACGATTCCACATGCTGTAGGATTAGATACGCGCCTCTGCACACATTACCACTCAGGGGAGTATTAGATACGTGCGACTGAACACAGTACCACACTTTGGAGGATTAGCTACATGCCTCTGCACACAGTACCACACGCCAGAAGATTAGATACGCACGTCTGCACACAGTTTCACTTACCGGAGGATTAGATATGCACCTCTTCACACAAAACCACACGGGGGAGGATTAGATACACGCATCTGCACAGACACCGGAGGATTAGATATGTGCATCTGCACACCGTACCACACCAACAAGGATTACATACTTGCTTCTAAACACAGTACTACATGGGGAAGGATTAGATACAGCTTTACTCCAGGTATCCATAACAGCTGATCCCAGATTTTTCACTGATATCCAAAATGAGATGCACATAATCACATGACACTTATGGACATACAGACAAACCACATACAAAATACACCAGTGCAAAATTGGACAATTCTTATGGGGCCACTACACAAACATAACATGTATTATATCCGTGCAAAGCTGGGTACTCTAGTCTCTAGACTCCTCTAGTCTCTCTATAGTATAAAAATGAATTCTTGTCTGTCTGTTCTCTAATGCAAACCAAACGACGTACTGTTGCGGAGATACAGCATTCCAAACACAATGCCCCCCCACCCTCCTTAGCCAATACAAACCTGCAAGTCTTTCACTCATATTCCAACTGCAATACACGTGGTCACTCCACATGCACAATACAACACTGATATCCAAAAGGATACACGCATCAGAGGATTAGATACACGGATCAGCACACAGTATCACATGCCATAGGATTAGATAAACGCGTCTGCACACAGTCCCACACACCAGAGGATTAAATACGCGCTTATGCACACAGTTCCACACACTGAATGATTAGATATGTGTGTCTGCACAAAGTACCACATGGGAGAGGATTAGATGCGCACCTCTTCACACAGTTCAACACGCTGGAGAATTAGATACGCATGTCTTAACATAGTACCACCGCCAGAGGATTAGATACGTGCATCTACACACAGTACCACACAGAGGAGGCTTAGATATGCGCATCTGCACACAGTACCACACGCCAGATGATTAGAAACGCACGTCTTCACACAGTACCACATGCCATAATATTAGATGTGTGTCTGCATACAGAACCATATGCCAGGGGATTGGATCCGCGCATCTGCACACAGTTCCACACACCAAAGGATTAGATACGCACGTCTACACACAGTACCACATGCCGTAGGATTAGATTCATGCGTCTGCTTACAGTTCCACACGCCAGAGGATTCGATACATGTGTCTGTACACAGTTGCACACGCCGTAGGATTATATATGCGCCTCTTCATACAATACCACATGGGAGGATTAGATACGTGTCTGCACACAGTACCACAAGCCAGAGAATTAGATACGTGTCTCGGCACACAGTACCACACGGAGGAGTATTAGCTACGCACCTCTTCACACAATACCACACGGGAGGATTAGATACGCACATCTGCACACAGTTCAACACGCCTGAGGATTAGATATGCTTGTCTTTACATAGTACCACCACCAGAGGATCAGATATGCACATCTGCACAGAGTACCACACGCCCGAGGATTGGATTTGCACATCTGCACACAGTTCAGTATGCCAGAGGATTAGAAACACACTTCTGCACACAGTACCATACGCCGGGGGATTGGATACATGCGTCTGCACGTGCCGTAGGATTAGATATGCGTGTCTGCCTACAGTTCCACACGCAAGAGGATTAGATGCGCGCGTCTGCACACAGTACCACATGCTATAGCATTAGATACGCGCGTCTACACATAGTTCAACACGCCGTAGGATTTGATGCGCGCGCCTCTTCACACAATACCACACAGGGGAGGATTAGATACGTGCGTCTGAACAAAGTACCACACTTTGGAGGCTCGCATACATGCCTCTGCACACAGTACCACATGCCAGAGAATTAGATATGTGTCTCAGCACACAGTACCACACGGGGGAGGATTAGATACGCACATCTGCACACAGTTCTACACGCCAGAGGATTAGATACATGCGTCTTCACACAATACCACACACCGGAGGATTAGATACAAGCCACTTCACACAATACCTCACGGGGGAGGATTAGATTCTTGCGTCTAAACACAGTACTACACGGGGAAGGATTAGATAAAGCTTTACGCCAGGTATCCATAACAACTGATCACAGTTTTTTCACTGATATCCAAAATGAAATGCACATAATCACATGACGCTTATGGACATACACACAATCCACATACAAAATACACTAGTGCAAAATTAGACAATTGTTATGGGGCCACTACACAAACATAAAATGTAATATACCCGTGCGAAGCCAGGTCCTCCTGCTAGTTATATATAAGTAATAAGTATAGTAATGAGTGAAGGGTGTGGTCTGGGAAGACTGGTATGTCCCAGCCAGGCAGCAAAAGGTTGTTTGGTAAATTCCCACACCAGGGAGGTCAACTGTGTAAGGCCTGATAATAGTCTTTGTGTGAAGACTAGTAGTGTGGCACCATACTGACATAGCCGACCTGTCCAAACTGAATCTCCAAAGCAGATACTGTGCCACCCGTCTTTGCCAAGGTGGCAGTCTGGTAGCCAGGCTTCAGTATAGTCAGGGAACAGTTTTCCTATGTTTAGTGAATATATACACAAGGTTTTTTGATCTTTGTCCTTAGAACAGTGTGCTTCAGCAGTTGTGTATGTTGGGCAAGGTATGTATATATGTTGCCACTATATACAGTAGAGGGTAATTTAAAGCCTATTGGTTAGTCATTATTAAAGTTAAAAACTTTTAATATTTGCAGGTTTTTTTTTTTTTTTTTTTTTTTGCGATTCTGTGTAGACCTCTGATATGCTACAGGCAAGCCTTGTTCTCAAAATCTAGCATTTGCTACCCCTCTTCCTGTTACTGACAAGAAGTAATAGCCAAATGGAACCGCATTTATGACTGGGCTATTTGCACATGACCATGTGCACGCCGGTTGTGATTGATGTCATACCGGTGCCACCTGTGCACTAGCTGTGATTCCGCGGCCCAATTATTTAAATGAATAGGGACCAAGGAAGCACTGGCCTTGAAACCGGACAGGAATAGTATGTAACTTTTTCAGATTGCACAGCACACCGTATATAAAAACATAATTTATTAATTCATATGTACAACCACCTTCATGCAACTTCGCAGCAGAGTTTGCAAGCAAAAATTGCACAAAAATTCTAAATTGTCACTAAAGGACGGCTCATGTAATTTCTTTATGCAAACAAAATGAACTTTCCAAAAAACTGCAATATGTGAGGAGTTCATACATGACACATACACACACACACACACACACACACACACACACACACACACACACACACACACACACACACACACACACACACGTAAATATATATATATATATATATATATATATATATATATATATATATATGTACACACTCACCGGCCACTTTATTAGGTACACCATGCTAGTAACGGGTTGGACCCCCTTTTGCCTTCAGAACTGCCTCAATTCTTCGTGGCATAGATTCAACAAGGTGCTGGAAGCATTCCTCAGAGATTTTGGTCCACATTGACATGATGGCATCACACAGTTGCCGCAGATTTGTCGGCTGCACATCCATGATGCGAATCTCCCGTTCCACCACATCCCAAAGATGCTCTATTGAATTGAGATCTGGTGACTGTGGAGGCCATTGGAATACAGTGAACTCATTGTCATGTTCAAGAAACCAGTCTGAGATGATTCCAGCTTTATGACATGGCGCATTATCCTGCTGAAAGTAGCCATCAGATGTTGGGTACATTGTGGTCATAAAGGGATGGACATGGTCAGCAACACTCAGGTAGGCTTTGGCGTTGCAATGATGCTCAATTGGTACCAAGGGGCCCAAAGAGTGCCAAGAAAATATTCCCCACACCATGACACCACCACCACCAGCCTGAACCGTTGATACAAGGCAGGATGGATCCATGCTTTCATGTTGTTGACGCCAAATTCTGACCCTACCATCCGAATGTCGCAGCAGAAATCGAGACTCATCAGACCAGGCAACGTTTTTCCAATCTTCAATTGTCCAATTTCGATGAGCTTGTGCAAATTGTAGCCTCAGTTTCCTGTTCTTAGCTGAAAGGAGTGGCACCCGGTGTGGTCTTCTGCTGCTGTAGCCCATCTGCCTCAAAGTTTGACGTACTGTGCGTTCAGAGATGCTCTTCTGGCTACCTTGGTTGTAACGGGTGGCTATTTGAGTCACTGTTGCCTTTCTATCAGCTCGAACCAGTCTGGCCATTCTCCTCTGACCTCTGGCATCAACAACGCATTTCCGCCCACAGAACTACCGCTCACTGGATGTTTTTTCTTTTTCGGACCATTCTCTGTAAACCCTAGAGATGGTTGTGCAAATAAATGCTGCTGCACACCGTATGTAGGTGAAAGGTGAAACAGAATTGGACCGCACACTATTAAACAGGGAGTATGGGTGCTAGCAGACAGAGTCCTGCGACTCTTGTACACAGTATAAATAAATGCTGCTGCACACCGTATGCAGGTGAAAGGTGAAACAGAATTCTTTATTGGTACATATACGCCATGAGTTGGTTTGGAAAGCATAAAGAAAGCACTAGATCATTGCAATGGACATAACGTTTCGGTCATTTTGGACCTTCATCAGCAGCAAGCAGAGTGCGCAGAGGAATCATGTGCAGCAGCATTTATTTATACTGTGTACAAGAGTCGCAGGACTCTTTGTCTGCTAGCACCCATACTCCCTGTTTAATAGTGTGCGGTCCATTGCTCTCTATATATTACTATTACTCACCTTGGACCAGCACCTGTATTTGGCCAAATGTCTCATAATATATTCTCCTATAATACTGAGGCAGCCAACAAAATTATAGAGAATGTTTCTTGTCAACACGCCATGATTCCTCTGCGCACTCTGCTTGCTGCTAGATCTTATCTGATGAAGGTCCAAAATGACCGAAACGTTATGTCCATCGCAATGATCTAGTGCTTTCTTTATGCTTTCCAAACCAACAAATATGTACCAATAAAGAATTCTTTCACCTTTCACCTACATACGGTGTGCGGTCCATACTGTTTAATAGTGTGCGGTCCATTGCTCTCTATATATAGAGATGGTTGTGTGTGAAAATCCCAGTAGATCAGCAGTTTCTGAAATACTCAGACTAGCCCTTCTGGCACCAACCATGCCACGTTCAAAGGCACTCAAATCACCTTTCTTCCCCATACTGATGCTCGGTTTGAACTGCAGGAGATTGTCTTGACCATGTCTACATGCCTAAATGCACTGAGTTGCTGCCATGTGATTGGCCGATTAGAAATTAAGTGTTAACGAGCAGTTGGACAGGTGTACCTAATAAAGTGGCCGGTGAGTGTATATATATATTTATATTTACAGGGGCAGGTGTTAAAAAAAATAACAACTAGAGATGAGCGAGTACTGTTCGGATCAGCCGATCCGAACAGCACGCACGCATTGAAATGAATGGAAGCACCTGATACTTCCGCTTTGACGCCGGCCGCTTAACCCCCCGCGTTCCGGCTACGTCCATTCATTTCAATGCGTGCGTGCTGTTCGGATCGGCTGATCCGAACAGTATTCGCTCATCTCTAATAACAACCAAAATCGCAGAAATGCGCCAACCCATTAATTTGTGCATGCAAATTAAATAGGACTTTACATAAAATTTTTATTTTCCATACCCCTATAAAAATTTTAGCAACTTATCCGTTCATCTATAGTGATAAATGTTATTACTTTTATTTTAGCGTGTAATGCATATTGCTAGAGGTGTATTTTACTGTAGAGAGCTCAGGTATGGACTGGACAGGAATTGAGTGAAATGTAAACTTTATTTATGACTTTGTGTATATGTTGTGTAAGCGTCTGGGTCACAGCGCCAATGAACTTATTTTTAGAGGGTATTACTTAAGAATACCCTACTTGTAAGGCTCAGGGGGAAATTACATTCTCCCTCTGAGACAGAGCGCAAAAGTATAGAATGCTCTCTGATTGACAGGAGTTACAGAGACAGAAGCCCCTGCTTCTGCTTTTTATGGGGTCACATACAGGTTAAGCACAGATAATGATCATTCATTATCACTGTGCAGGCTGCAGGGCTCATCTCCTCCCTCTCCTTCCTACTACAGTTCCTAAGATGCTTCCTTAGACAGGAGGGGGGACACTTTAGAGCCCTATATCTCAAGACTGGATGGGGCTATCATGATGGTTTAATTCTCATCTGTAAAATGAATCTTAATCTTCTTTTTAAAATGATTCCAAGGTCTTCATGATGGCACTTAGTTTTGGAGGGATTTGAGATCTGCAATTGGTTCTCTATGCCAAATAGTTAAGATAAGATCCTTTAATAGTCCCACAGTGGGGAAATTTCAGTATGTTACAGCAGCATAGTAATACAGGTACAGGATACACAGTAATATAATACAGACGTAGACACACATTTGCTGAGAAGAGAAGATATACTAGGAGTCCATAGCAGCTAAGGAACGGAAGAGAAAGAAGGAAGACTTCATGGTCATCGTCATAATCATTAGTTCTCTGTGCGGAGTGATCTTCGCTTGGTTTGATGTAGATTATACAGCGATTCACTGTTGAAGACGCTATTTGGCATAGAGAACCAATTGCAGATCTCAATTCCCGACAGCGTTTTCAACAGTGAATCACTCCATAACTAAGTGCTATCATGACGACCTTGGAATCATTTTAGAGGAGATTCTCTTCTTTAAAACGAATCTTAAACCATCAAGATAGCTACATCCAGTCCTGAGATATTGGCTTTAGTAGGGAGGTCATATTAGCTACGTCATCCACTACAGAAGTGGGTTGTTTAACTATAGGGCCACCCGGGAGTCGGGCGGTCGTCATAGCTGCCGGTTGTCTACTGTTGTACACAGTAGACACCCAGCGCTAATGCCTCCGGTAGGTGCACGGACCGATCAGAGGCATTAACCCCTCTGGCGCCTCTGTCAAAGCTGACCGAGGCGCCATTTTGCCAGTGATCGCTGGCGCCTGGAGCATGATATTCTTTTGCAGGCTGCTCTATGCAGTCTGCAAAAGAAATGACGATTTTTTTGCAATGTATTGTAATGCATTACATTAGTGATCAGACCCCTTGGGGTTCAAGACCCCTAGAGGGTCTAATAAATGCGCAAAATAAAAATAGTCAAAAAAAAATATTAAAAAAATTTAAAAGTATTAAAAATTCAAATCACTCCCCTTTCCCTAGAACGCATATAAAAGTAGCTAAATACTGTGAAACGCATACATGTTAGGTACCCTGTGTCCAAAAACGCCCACTCTACAGATCTCTAAAAAAAAATATTTTTCCTGTTTGTTAAACGCCGTAGCAGGAAAGAGTCAAAAGTGCCAAGCCGCCGTTTTTTCACTGTTTTGCTTCTGATAAAAATTTTAATAAAAATTGATAAAAGCAATAGCATTTCCCCAAAGTTGGTATAACTAAAAAGTACACCCGGCCCTGCGAAAACAAAACAAACAAAAAAATCCTCCCTATACATCCCCGTACATGGAAGTAAAAAAAAAAAGTTATGGTTATCAGAATATGGTGACTTTTAGAAAAAATTTGTTACACAATATAAGCAGATGCTATTTGACAAAGAGGGGCACAAAATGCTACCTTTAAACACACGAATTCTAACTAGCATAAAATATAACTTTTATTTTGATCAGCTAAAAATAATATAGCCAGGGCTATTAAAACAAACAAATAACAAACACACCAGCAGGCGTGATTAGGACAACTCCCAATACACTCTTTCAGTATGTGTCCCCACAGACTGCTGGCGCAATTATATTGATTTAAATGAGCATCCAGGGAATAGTAAACTAACTCTCTGGCACATGCTAGTAAACACCACTTTATAGGTTCAAGAATAAGAGGTTGTTACTCTAGCTGCTGCCGTAGCTGTATAGGATAATCATCCCCCCATTACCCTGCTCTGATATCTTGCATAGAGCCCTGGAGCCTATTGACACTCATGCACACTTACACACATGCCACCCTATGTAAGCTAGGTGCGGCTTTTTTACAGATTAAGTGTGCATACCAAATGCTGGTCTTAGTAATTTACTGACATTTATGCTCTTTCACTATGTCCCTGCCTGTTCAAAATAAACTACAGGTATCCAGGTTTAAGATGCGCATAATAAAATCTCTCAACGCGTTTCAAAGTTAAACTTATCATCAGGAGAGGATGTAAATCAAAAAAATAATAAAGATGTAGTTGCGGTTAAAACCGCATTTCCCGGTCCCTGATGGTGGGAGCCGGTACGGAGTGTCTCAGACACTCCGTACCGGCTCCCACCATCAGGGACCGGGAAATGCGGTTTTAACCGCAACTACATCTTTATTATTTTTTTGATTTACATCCTCTCCTGATGATAAGTTTAACTTTGAAACGCGTTGAGAGATTTTATTATGCGCATCTTAAACCTGGATACCTGTAGTTTATTTTGAACAGGCAGGGACATAGTGAAAGAGCATAAATGTCAGTAAATTACTAAGACCAGCATTTGGTATGCACACTTAATCTGTAAAAAAGCCGCACCTAGCTTACATAGGGTGGCATGTGTGTAAGTGTGCATGAGTGTCAATAGGCTCCAGGGCTCTATGCAAGATATCAGAGCAGGGTAATGGGGGGATGATTATCCTATACAGCTACGGCAGCAGCTAGAGTAACAACCTCTTATTCTTGAACCTATAAAGTGGTGTTTACTAGCATGTGCCAGAGAGTTAGTTTACTATTCCCTGGATGCTCATTTAAATCAATATAATTGCGCCAGCAGTCTGTGGGGACACATACTGAAAGAGTGTATTGGGAGTTGTCCTAATCACGCCTGCTGGTGTGTTTGTTATTTGTTTGTTTTAATAGCCCTGGCTATATTATTTTTAGCTGATCAAAATAAAAGTTATATTTTATGCTAGTTAGAATTCGTGACAATATAAGCAGAGGCCCCTAATTTTACCACAAAAAAAAAACTGGGAAAACTTACTCTTAGACTCGAGTATAAGCCGGGGGGGATGGGGGGGGGGGGGGGTCGGGGAATACTGGAAAATTTAAAAAATTAAAATGGTTAGTTTGTGGGTGCTGGGGAGGGGGTGTTTTGGTTGTCTGTCTGCCCCTGACCTTGAGGACTGGGTTTTTCTCCCCACATGAAATTCAGCCTGGCTGAATATAGGGTATCTGCAGTGCTCCTATTATCCCCTTCCCGACGGAACAGAAGCACTGCAGATACCCTATATTCAGTAGATCGAGCACTTTCAGACACGGATACCTAATGTGTTTGTGTTTCACAGTCATTTTCTACTTTTGCATGTATTCTACGAAAAGCAGTGATTTAGAATTTATTTTTTTTTAAAGCTTTTCTTTCTGCCACTATTTTATGGGAGATTCTATACATTGATATTAAGACTGGCCATAATTATTTTTTTTTTTTTTTTTTTTTGCTGACTCGAGTATAAGCCGAGGGGGGCTTTTTCAGCACAAAAACTGTGCTGAAAAATTTGGCTTATACTCGAGTATATACGGTATGTGTTACAAATTATGAATATTATTTTTTATGTTTTTAGGAAATGGGGTTGTAATTCACCTACCTGGTTTATTTGAAGAAGCGGAGAAAAATCTGATAAAAGGGCAAGGTTAGTAAAGCATATTTATGTATTCTTTTGATAACTTATGACAAAAGTTGTCATAATCAATGTGTACTATCACTTTTTACCATAAAGTGTATGACTTGTAAAGGGACAGTATATTGTGTGGGGGCCAATAATAGGGAATTAGGCCATGTATGCATGCCTGTAACGGTGGTTACACAATGTGAGGGTCACTAAACTGGGTATTATCCGAGGGGGCGTGGCTAGCGCTCGAAGTGGGCGGTCGCATTTAGTGGGAGCTCTGTGCCAACTCGACCCTTAATCCTGTACTTCAGCCTGATTACCTGAACCCCGGGTCCCTGCTTTGGTCGGATATTGCCTCAGTCTGCCCTCCTCTCCTACACGGCTCTCTGCTCCGGTCCTCCTGGTGTACGAGCTGCCGGGAGTGCTTGCAGCCTACTCCCCATGTGTGCAGCCGGCGGCCATCTTTGGAGTGTCTCCTCCTGTCCAGCGGCATCCTCCTCTGCCCTGAGTTCCGGCCTGCAGCCTCCGAATACCTTCCTCCCGGCCCTCCTGTGACTTTTGTGTCTCCTAGCTCTGCTGCTGGGATGGGTGAGTGGAGCCTTAGCTACAGCCTGTCCTCTCTGAAGACTTCTCCTGGCCTCTGCACGTGGGTGGCCGCCATTGATCCCCTCTTCCTTACTGCCTGGCCGGCCCTGGAATGGCTCCTACTCTGCTCCTGTGGGATCCCTCCCCTGCTTTTCCTGGACATTCCCTGGAGTGGGCTACCCTGTGTCTGCCCTGTCCTGCTGTGTTTTTGGAACTGTTGTGCCCTGCTTGAGTGACTTCTTCCCATGTGCCTGTGAGTAAAGCTGTTCTGTGCTGTTTATCCTCTGTTTATCCTTTGTCCTGCTGTGGACATTTCGGCGTGTTTGGGCCTCTCCATCCACCTCCATACCTACTCTCACGGCACAGAAGACGGGCGGCAGCGGTCCCTCAAAAATGAGTCGGACCGCCTACGTGGCTTTGCAAGATCCTCTACCCCCCCCGCCCTCCACCACTCCTGCGGCTTGCCCCTCTGATGTGTCTGTGGACGATGCTGAACCCACCTTGAAGCAGGTGACTGCGCAACTGCTGGAGGCGATCCAAGCCGATACGTCTTCCCTAACTGGCAAAATTGAGGAGGTTAAAATTGCTCTCTGCCTGCTTCGTCAAAACTTTCAGGCTTTGCAAGGCAGGGTGGGCGAAGTGGAGGAGCGTGTTTCCTGGGTGGGGGACTCTATTCAACCCCTCCCTGCCAAAATTCAAGAACTGGAACGGGTGGCTGCCTTGTGGTCCCAGAGGGCGGATGATTTGGAGAACCGATTACGCCGCAATAATCTATGTATTTTGTGCATTCCACAACGTGCGGATGGTGCCAACCCTCGATCCTTTATAGAGACATGGCTGCGCAATACTCTGTCGGATGCTCATTTTTCCTCCATATTTGCGGTTGAGAGAGCCCACAGAGTTCCTGCTAAGCCCCCTCCTCAAGGGGCCCCTCCGCGTCCTCTGCTGGCCCGCCTACTGCACAGACCGCGACACTGCACTGCGGGCTGCACGCTGGGTAGGAGAGATCAAGTTTAATGGAGCTACGGCGCTATTTACTGATATTTTTTTCAGCTGCTCTCCAGAAAACTTGAGCATCCTTTGTGGCGGTAAGAGGAAGCTCTGAGAGAAGGAGATTCAGTATTCCATGGTCTACCCAGCCCGGCTTCGTGTCATTGATGGCGACCGTTCTCTCTTCTTCACTACACCTAGAGATGCGTAGGATTGGTTATCTCTTCTGCCCAGATCTCCACAGTGTTGATGGCATATCCTGGTGGTGAGAGGTCCTGCTGGACCATATGCCTGGACCTGTTGTTTTTGTTATTTTGTTTTTTCATCCTGTCTGCTGTGTTCTCCTTCCACATTTATTGCTCTGACGGATTCTATGTTCTTTAGCTGACCCGGTGGCCTAGGGTGTCTTAATTGCTTTGGGTCTACACCCTCGTCTCTACTACATGAACATACCTCACTTATCTGTGCAAATTTGCTGCTTTTGTACAATGTTTGCACCCTCCGTGCATTGTATTGTTGGTGTATTGTTTTGTTATGTTTCTGTTTCCAGTTGGTTAATGTTCTGCCACATGCTGGTTTCCCTTCTAGTCCTGGGATCCCGTCTAATGTCCTGTGTCCCCTGCCCAGAGTTTAGATGCTACAGTTATTGGAAGATGTACCATCATGGCATCACTTAATGTTCTTTCGTGGAATGTGAGGGGTTTGGGTAGTCCGCGTCGCTGTTTTTTCCCAGATTAGACGAGTTCACCCTCATCTTGTCTGGCTTCAGGAGACGCACTTGGTGTCTGAGACTGTTAGATGGCTTCAGAAGCCATGGGTTCAGTGGGCTGCCCACTCTTTGCATACATCCTTTTTTAGAGGGGTGACCCTATTAGAGGCGGGAGTGGTTGAGAGGGACCTTGAGGGACGTTATTTATATTCACAGGCTTGGATAGACTCGACCCTGTATGTGATTTTGGGGATATAATTTGCTGCCTGCATCGGATTTATCTGTACTCCGGGGGGCGGTTCAGTTTGAAGCTAAATTTCCTGGGGCGGTGGTTTTGTGCCTGAGTGATTTTATCCGGGTGATGAATAATGCTTTAGATAGATTCTATGCTGGTACAGGCCCGCTGCCGTCTTCCCATCCCACCCCCATGGCCAGACTGGTCCGGGATTTAGGGTGGCAGGACCTGTGGAGGACTGTTCCCTGACTTTCCGGTCTTTTCCTGCCACTCTGCCCATAGACATGCCCTGTCCCGTATTGACTATGCCTTTGGGAATGTCAAAACTTGTTCTATTTTGCATTCTGTAGATCTGATCACTCCCCCTTGTTAGTTGTTCTGAGTAATGGGGACACGATTAGGTTGTATCAAAGCTGCCGTATACATCCATTCTGGCTTAAATTGTTTGCACCCAATGACAGGATACCTGATCAGCTTCAGGTTTTCCTGACTGTTAATGCCCCTGATACCCCCCCCCCCCCCCCCCCCCCCCACCGTGGGAAACCACCAAGGCATATCTTTGTGGGTGTATTCGTTCCTCTATATCTTTCATTAAACAAGAGTCCTTGTTGTTGGAGACCTCCCTGGCGGCCCAGTGTACCTCTCTGGAAGCTGCTTATGTGGCCAACCCCACGGATAAGTCTAGATCCCAATGGCTGCAGGTGGGTAGACAGTATCTACATACACTTTATGAAAAGGCCCGTAGATCTGTTCTTTAGTAAACAGAAATTTTATGAACTTGGGAATGAATCTAGCAGTTTATTATTCCATCTGGTGCACCAGAACACAAGAGTCCCCGGCTATTCTCCGTATACGTTCGGAGACAGGTGACACCCTCACTAATGGTAATGACATCCAGGTTAGATTCCACTGGTATTATAGTGACTTATATGGTTCCAGACAGATGTCCTGCACCATCCTGTCCCGATTTCTCCTGAAGTATGCCTGTTTGGTGTGCTGGAGGAGGAACTGTGGCAGCACCACGTCCGTATTTTCCTACGGGAATGCTTGTTTTATGCGAGGAAAGGCATCGCTTTGCGATGGATGGCCCCTCGACCCCCATCCGTTCCTCAGTGGCGCAAACTGGTTAACACTGTTCTCCCATTTACTCAGATTATATATAAAGGTAGAGGCTGTCCCCAGAAGTTTGATAAAGTTTGGGGTGCCTGGTGTGACTCCCCCATAACCCAGTACTCTGCCCCTTCAATGCGTTCGGCTATTGATGTCTTCACTCCGTGAGGGGTGGCTCGTGGCGGTTTCATGGCCCCCCTCGGTTATGATAATGTTTCCTTTTCTTTGGTATGATATGTAATGTGTTGCTCTGAACTGTACGGGTGGTGGGAGGGGGTTTGGGGACCGGAGGGGATGATGATGTGGCTCATATTTGTTCGTTTGTGCTTTTTTTTTTTTTTTTTTTTATGATTGATTTGTGCTTCCATTCTGTTTTCTTCTACTGTATTATTTGCACTGTTATGCACTTTTCAATAAAACGAGTTTAAAAAAAACTGGGTATTATCCTGCGGAGGTGGTGAAGAGGGGGTGGGGTTGGGTAGATGGTGGGTGCTGAGACAATAATGTACTATGAAGCCCGGTCTTTTCTATTTACACGTGTATGGGTATTGTTTAACCCACGAAAAGCTATACAGTATCCATGCAGAAATACTGTAATGCCATACTTATCTCACTTATGACTTGCCTAGCTATTCCCAGTAAATGACAGTGGGGCAGATTTATTAAGACAGATGTATCGAATGCCAGTCTTAATCGATGTCCCAACTGGAACAGGGACCAAGAGATTTATGAAGACGCCCTTTAATAAATAGTCAGATGACTATGAGCCAGAAAACTTGTATGAATGTGAGCAGAGCCCAACAGATTCTATAACTCATGCAAGACACAGATTGGGGATTGAGGAAGAAATTTGGCACCAAATGTGCACCGCAATATCATCTCTTTATGCCAGAAAACGAACATACCGGGATTGATGCATTCTCCTCACTGTGCCAAGTCTTCTGGCGTGGAGTGGAATTCCAAGCCAGTTCCTTCTAGGCTTAAGGCCTAGGGCAAGTTGACTGCACATACCCGCCGGCCTCAAGAAAATGGCCACTTACAATACTGTGTAAGCAGCCATTTTTCTCGTGGCCGCAGGCATGTGCAGTCTGCTTTGCCCGAGGCCTAGAAATTTGAAGCCACCGCTGAAAAAAGACGCGGTGAAGACCTCGTTCCAGAAGAAGATGGAGGCGGCGCTGGAGAGTTCTCTGGCAGCATTGGGGAAGCCCCCAGTGCTGTTTGAGTGCTGGGGCCTGCCCCCAGTGCTGCAAGAGAACTCTTTTACATACCGACATAAACTAGATTTTTCAAGCGACGGTAGCGTGGAGAATCCAACGAAAGGTAAAAGAATAGCCTTTCTTAAGGCTATTCCGATGTGTAAATGAGAAAAAAAAATTGTGATTGACAGATTCCTTTAATTTATTGATATGCACTCTGTGCGAGTAGCCATAAATCTCTCCATTTTCAAAACTGAACCCCTTGCATAATTGAAAATGGCAATTGCACAGTTTGACCCCTTTATAGTTCAACAGAAATTAAAACGAAACTGAGTTAAAATTTAGATTTTTCATTATATATATATATATATATATATATATATATATATATCATATTTTTTTTTCTCATGAATCCATTTTGCTGCAATAGTTTTAAAATGCTGTATCTCATTTGCAAAGCCCCTAAAAGTAGCTATATGGGGAGCGCCCTGTTCTGAAGGTGCTAGAAAACATCTGGATTTCTCTCTGATACCTTGATCTTATTTGTAATTGCCAAGTAGTCACCTTGCCTTTACAGGACGTGTGGTGTGGGGATTTTAATCTTTTCCCCAATTCAATGCTGCACTGCTCTTTTAAGACCAAAGTAGAAGTTTGCTACGCACCACAAACGCATAATGTAATGGGACCAAGAGAGTCTATACATTTCCACAGCACATCAACACTATACTACAGGGGTCGGCAACCCTTGGCACGCGTGGCGTATCTGGCTGGCACAGCAGGATCTGCAGCAAATGAACATCCCTTCAGTTCTCTCAGGACACTCTGCCAATGAGAGGAGAGAAATGAACTCAGGGGGCGGAGCTTATCCCTATAGAGATCCAGGTCCCATCTGCAGTGAGAGCTCCTGCCGTGTATCCTGCACACAAGAGACTGAGCAGAGTGAAAGAGAAGCTCGGAGCAAAGTGAAAGTTAAAAAAAAAAAAAAACAAACAAAAAAAACCCAAACATGTACATGCTGTACTATGCCTATTAATGTCAGGCATTTGGGGTTATTAATTTAGTTTTACTAACTCCATGTGTCTCACGTTAATAGCAATTAACCACATCATGTCCCTCACATTAACCCCTGTGTGCTTCACATAAAGGTTACTTCTATGTGAGACATATGGAGGTAATAATAAAGGACCTCAATGATGAAGATACTGAGAAGCTACTTTTTATCCACAATTGTGGCTAATATTGTGGACCAGGGGTAGGGAACCTTCGGCTCTCCAGCTGCTGTGAAACTACAACTCCCAACATGCTCCATTCACTTCCATGGGAGTTCCAAGTACAGCAGAGCAAGTGTGCATGCTGGGAGTTGTAGTTTTGCAACAGCTGGAGAGCTGTACGTTCCCTACCCCTGTTGTGGACTATTAATTTTTAATGGTCCCGTACACACGGCCATTGTTTTTGCAGCCGTGTGTCTGGGCCAAAATTGAAGAGCTGCAAATGATGGTGCAAGTTCTATATGTGTCTGCATTTGAAGCCCTGTCAATTCATTTGTCATGTATAAGTCAGTGAAAACTACAGTGGTGCCATTTTTTGTGCGGAGGCTTAAGAGGTGCAGCACACCACTGTGTTTCACATGTGAAACATGGTCTGTATGTCAGCCAGATTACCGACATGAACTTCATGCTGAGAGTGGGACTCCTGGTAGTACAGTCACCTATGGATACTAGCTTCCACTTCCTTGCTTTCTATTTGTCTCTGCTCATCATATACCCTGTGTTTGGTCAGACCATGTGTTAAAATATGAGTCAACACAGAGCAACGCCTTGTGTGATCCTGTTAAAGAGGACCTTTCACCACTTTTGGGCACATGCAGTGTTATATACTGCTGGAAAGCTGACAGTGCGCTGAATTCAGCGCACTGTCGGCTTTCCCGATCCGTGCCCGGTGTAAAGCGCTATCGGTCCCGGGACCGTAGCGCTTTAGTGACAGAAGGGCGTTTCTGACCATTAGCCAGAGACGTCCTTCTGCCTCGCGGCGCCAATCGCGCTGTACAGTGGAGCGGGGAGGAACGCCCCCTCCCTCTGCTCGCACAGCTCGTCCATAGACGAGTATTATCAGGAGAGGGAGGGGGGAGTTCCTCCCCGCTCCACAGCACAGCGCGATAGGCGCCGCGAGGCAGAAGGACGTCTCTGGCTAATGGTCAGAAACGCCCTTCTGTCACTAAAGCGCTACGGTCCCGGGACCGATAGCGCTTTACACCGGGCACGGATCGGGAAAGCCGACAGTGCGCTGAATTCAGCGCACTGTCAGCTTTCCAGCAGTATATAACACTGCATGTGCCCAAAAGTGGTGAAAGGTCCTCTTTAATACAGTGAGTATAAAATGATTCGAGTCCCACTTTAAGAAGGGCCATTTTCCAGATATCCACAATATCTGAAAAACGATAGCCTTCTGAAGGGTGCCTCCTTCAAGGCGGCTCTCAGTGCGACAATTAGAGACTTCGATCTCAACCATGCTAATGACTCGACTCCTCTCCCGCTACAGTAGGAGGTGCTGAAGTGTTTGATTCTTGGTGTATTGATCAGACACTGAGCGCGCCTATAAAAGGAGCGTGTTGCTTGAGTCCTTACACATCTTGCGCACATTTATTCTCTCGAGCTGACTCTTAAACGGATCCGTTCCCAAGAGGTACTATCTGAACTCCTTAAGGTACTGCGTTCATATCTTAAAGAAATGTACCTACATACTAGAGACTCTGTTAGGAAGCTTTACGGATAAGTGCATCTGCTTCCTTGATCGTCGACTCCACCCCCATGGCAGGTCGGGCAGGTGGTTGGGCAGTATGGTCCATAATCCTATTGATAAAGCTGTGGCATGCCGCTCTTTTTACTGTGACTTGTTAACTTCCGCGATCAGTACGCTGACCTCGCCCCAGATTCTCTCCATGATAAAATTCAGCAGTACATGACTGACATTTCACGCAGGAGGTGGGGGTCACTTATGGTTTCTTTTCCTTTGTAAACTTTAAATTTACGGTGTATCCTGGCACACGCTTGCACCGCTTATGCATTCCCTTCCAGACGCAGCCAGTTATGTTGTAATGATTTCTGGGGTTTTGTTTTCATACTCATATATTATATTATATTTATATTTATTTCTCTCAAATCAACGAAGCTTTATTGGTACGTTCGAATAGATATTTGGCATTGCCAATGAAATGTCAGGGGGTGAATGGGTGATTAGAGGGTATGACAGTCCATGGGGTTTCATCTTCCCCTCATTTGGTGACAGCTGGACACGTAGTGGGCAGCGATCTCCACAGTGGACTCCTCTTCTAGTAAGTTGTAGAGTTTCCTCTTCTCATCTGCAGATGTGAAGTCTGGGATGGGGGCAGAGAGTTTTTGAAGTAGATGGCCCTCACAGCTGAGTATTTGGTGCAGTGTAGCAGCAAGTGGGCCTTGTCTTCTAGGGCCCCCTGATCACAGTGCTGGCACATTCTGTTCTCCTCTGGCTTGTACGTCTGCCTGTGTCGCCCGTCTCATCTCCAGGCTGTGGGTGCTCAGTCTGTACCGGCTCAGGGCCTGTCTTTGTTTGTGGTGGGGTTTTTTTTCCAGGTAGGTTGCATTGGTGTAGTCCTTTTGCAGTGATTGTTTACACAGTGAGTTTCTTGGAGTTATTGCGCTTCTCCATTCCTCGATGTACCGTTCTTTGTCGCTCTCTTTTATTTGAGCCTTGTTCAGGGCATGTTGGGGGTTTTGGCTTGGCAGACTGCTGATGCTTGGTTGGGGGTTGTCTGGTTTGCACAGGACTCTGTGGCTCAGCCAGGCTTGGTGGTTGTAAGAGCCGGGGCTGCTGCCCTGTATGTGTGTCCAGAATGATAGTGTTCTCTTCTGCATGGGGGAGCCTGCCTAGCTCTGCCTGGCATCCCATGTTGGAGGTGTTGCGATGGACATGGAGTAGGTACTTGCAGGTGGAAGGTTTCTATTTGGCTGGAATCCCACTTTGACTGGTCTGGGTGGGTGACTGGGCCCCAAACCTCACTGACATTGAGAAGTATCGGAGCGCCGACTGCATCAAATATCTTCAGCCAGACCCTCACTGGTGGTTTGAGGTGGTACAGTTGCCTTCTGATGGTATAGAAGGTTCTGCAGGCTTTTCCTTTCAGGGTTTCTATTGCTGTGAAGCTCCCTGCTTGGTTGAGCTCCAGCCCCAGGTAGGTGTAGCTGCTGGTTTTCTCCAGTGTGGAGCCATTTAGTGTGACGTGTGGGGGCTTTATTGTGGCCCTTCTGAAATACCATGACTTTGGTCTTCTTGTGGTTGATGGGTAGAGCCCATGTGGTGCTGAATTTTTTTCAGTACTCCCATTCTGTCTTGGAGGCCTCTTTCGGTGGGGGACAGGAGCAGCAGGTCATTGGCGTATAGCAGAAACTTCACCTTACGGTCGTTCAGGGTAATGCCTGCTGTTGGTGAGGCCCTCAGGACTGTAGCTAGTTCATTGATGTATATGTTGAAGAGCGTTGGGCTCAGGCTACAGCCCTGTCTGACACCCCAGGCCTGCTGGAAATATGCTGTCCTTTACCCATTCACCTTCATGCTGCATTGGTTTTCGGTGTAGGAGCTCTTGATGACATCATAAGTTCTGGCCTGGCCGGTACTGCAGGTGTCTTGCCTAGGGGGAGTTAAGGGCCGCGGACGAAGTCACGGGTATTGCGCGCGCGTGTGTGTGTGTGTATATGTATGTGTATATATATATATATATATATATATATATATATATATATATATATATATGTGTATATATATATATGTGTATATAATTACATACACTGTATATCTCCCTATATTATAAAAATGAATTTCTGTCCGTCTGTCTGTTCTCTAATGCGAACCAAACGACTGGACCGATCGTCACCAAATTTGGTACAGAGATACTTCAGATATCCGGGAAGGTTTAAGACGAGACTCCAACTCGCTCGGACGTACCGTTGCTGAGATACAGCATTCCAAACAAGCCCCCCCCCCCCCCCCCCCCCGCCTTAGCCAATACAAACCTATAAGTTTTTCACTCATATTCCAACTGCAATACACACGGTCACTCCACATGCACAATACAACACTGGTATCCAAACTGAGATACACGCATCAGAGGATTAGATACACAGATCAGCACACAGTATCACACGCCACAGGATTAGATACACGGGTCTGCACACAGTCCCAAACACCAGAGGATTAAATACGCACTTCTGCACACAGTTCCACACACTGAAGGATTTCAAACGTGTGTCTGCACACGGTTCCACATGCCGAAGTATTATACAGGCGTCTACACACAATTCCACACTCCAGAGGATTAGATATGCGCGTCTGCACACATTTGTACACACCATAGGATTAGATACACGCGTCTGCACACAGTACCACATGCCGGGGGATTGGATATGCGCGTCTACGCACAGTTCCACATGCCGTAGGATTAGATGCATGTCTCTTCACACAATACCACACACGGGAGGATTAAATACACGTGTCTTCACACAGTTGTACATGCCATAGGATTAGATACACGCGTCTGCACACAGTACCACATGCCGTAGGATTAGATACGCGCCTCCTTAGTTACACGCGTCTAAGCACAGTTCCACACTCCAGAGGATTAGATACGCACATCTGCACACAGTTCTACATGCCCTAGGATTAGATACACGCGTCTGCACACAGTACCACATGCAGTAGGATTACATACGCGCCTCTACACATAGTTCCACACGCCGAAGGATTAGATATGCGCCTCTTCACACAATACGACACAGGGGAGGATTAGATACGTGTGTGTGCACACAGTTTCACACTTTGGAGGATTAGATACATGCCTCTGCACACAGTACTACAAGCCAGAGAATTAGATACGCATCTCAGCACACAATATCACACGGGGGAGGATTAGATACACGCGTCTGCACACAGTTGTACACGCCATAGGATTAGATACACGCGTCTGCACACAGTACCACATGCCGTAGGATTAGATATGCGCCTCTTCACACAATACGACACAGGGGAGGATTAGATACGCGCGTCTGCACACAGTGCCACACGCCACAGTATTAGATAAGCGCGTCTGCACACAGTACCAAATTTCGTAGGATTAGATACCCATGTCTACACACAGTTCCACATGCCGTAGGATTAGATACGCGCCTCTTCACACAATACCACACAGGGGAGGATTAGATACGTGCATCTGCACACAGTACCACTCGACCGAGGGTTAGATGTGCATGTCTGCACACAGTAACACACGCTGAAGGATTAGATACGCACATCTGCACACAGTTCAACACGCTGGAGGATTAGATACGCATTTCTTCACATAGTACCACCGCCAGAGGATGAGATACGTGTTTCTACACACAGTATCACACGGGGAAGGATTGGATATGCACATCTGCACACAGTTCCATACGCCAGAGGATTAGAAACACACGTCTGCACACTGTACCACATGCCATAGTATTAGATACGTGCGTCTGCACACAGTTCCACACTCCAGAGGATTAGATACGTGCATCTGCACACAGTTTCACACGCCGGAGGATTAGATACGCGCGTCTGCACACAGTACCATACGCCGGGGGATTGTATACATGCGTCTGCACACAATACCACATGCCAGAGGATTGGATATGTGCATCTGCACACAGTTCAACACACCAGAGGATTAGATAAACAGGTCTGCACACAGTACCACATGCCGTAGGATTAGATACGTGCGTCTGCTTACAGATCCACACGCCAGAGGAATAAATACACGCATCTTCACACAGTTGTACATGCCATAGGATTAGATACACACATCTGCATACAGTACCACATGCTGTAGGATTAGATACGCGCGTCTACACACAATACCACACGGGAGGATTAGATACGTGCATCTGAACACAGTACCACACTTTGGAGGATTAGATACAGGCCTCTGCACACAGTACCACATGCCAGAGAATTAGATACGCGTCTCAACACACAGTTCCACATGGGGGAGGATTAGATACGCGCATCTGCACACAGTACCACACAGGGAGGATTAGATATGTGCATCTGCACAAAGTACCACACCAACAAGGATTGGATACTTGCATCTAAACACAGTACTACTACACGGGGAAGGATTAGATACAGCTTTACTCCAGGTATCCATAACAACTGATCACAGGTTTTTCACTGACATTCAAAATGAGATACACATAATCACATGACGCTTATGGACATACACACAAACAACATACAAAATACATCAGTGCAAAATTGGACAATTCTTATGGGGCCACTACACAAACATAAAATGTAATATACCCGCGCGAAGCCGGGTCCTCATATATATATATATATATATATATATATATATATATATATATATATATATATATACATACATATACACACTCACCGGCCACTTTATTAGGTACACCTGTCCAACTGCTCGTTAACACTTAATTTCTAATCAGCCAATCACATGGCGGCAACTCAGTGCATTTAGGCATGTAGACATGGTCAAGACAATCTCCTGCAGTTCAAACCGAGCATCAGTATGGGGAAGAAAGGTGATTTGAGTGCCTTTGAACGTGGCATGGTTGGTGCCAGAAGGGCTGGTCTGAGTATTTCAGAAAAGAACACCGGAGGTTATATTATGGCCACCCTGTGTGTATATGCGTATGTCGTGCATGTCGTAAGTCCATTGGGTCTTCCTGCAGTCGTGTGCAGGCTGATCCAATGGATGGAATTACCTGAAAATTTGTATGTGTGCTAATCAAGGCATGGGGAAACGGGCGGCATGAAAAAACAAACAAAAAAATCCAATTCCAGAGTGGAAGTGGATACCAATTGGCCATGGAATATTCTGTGGAGGAACGAAGTGCATTTTTACCTGAATGGAACAATCAACACACAGAACTGTCGCATATGGGCCACCGAAAACCCGCGTGCGCTCGAGGGATTTCCGCTGCATTCGCCCAAGGTGACCGTTTGGTGTGGGTTCACCTCATCGTTCATGATCGGACCGTTATTTTTCGAAGATTTGGGCCCAACTGGGATTGCCACCTATTCCGTCACAGCAGCGAGGTATCGGACAATGCTGTAAACAGTGGTTGTTCCTCAACTCCAACAGTGGCAGTGTCTGCAGACTATCACCTTCATGCAGGATGGAGCCCCTCCTCACATCGCAAATCCTGTGAAGAACGCTCTTCGTGCACATTTTCCCGATTATAGGATTTTGAGCCGCTCATTCCCTACAGCATGGCCACTGTGCTCTCCGGATCTCACTCCTTGTGATTTCTGGTTGTGGGGACACTTGAAGGAGCGTGTTTATCGGGGGAATGTTGAAACCCTGCCTGACCTCAAAGACCGCATCACGTTGGAAGTGCGCAGCATCTCACCAGAGATGTTACACGCAAGCGTCGAGCACGTTCAGCATAGGATGACCATGCTCACCATGCATGATGGCGGCCACATTGAACAGTCATGCTAGTCGGTGGTCCAAATAGGACATCCCCAAGTATCGACAGACTGGTTTTGCTCACTGTACAGTGCCACATTATCCCCTGGTGGGGAGTTTTCGTATAAAAAAATATTTATTTTTTTTTTTTTTTTTCATGCCGTGCGTTTCCCCATGCCTTAATTAGCACACATACAAATTTTCAGGCAATTCCGTCTTTTGGGTCAGCCTGCACACGACTCCAAACACCTGAGGTTATATAAAATTTTATATATATATATATATATATATATATATATATATATATATATATATATAATATATATATGAAGAGCTCAACGGAAAAATGGCCTAAGTCCACATTTTGTCATATTTCAAATTATTACCTAGAAAGCTTCTTTGTACCTCGTTCTATGCATTGGGTTTACAAGGTACCTAGGATTAATGACCTAAGTCCATATATTTCAATGCAGAAGAATTTACATTCAATGGAATAATGGCCTAAGTCCAATACAAACTTACTTCACTCTCGTTGGTCATTTTTTCATTGAAATCGTGACTTCCGGTCTGTTGTTTATATTAGTGTAAAAACTTTGTCTTATTGTTTAAAAGGCTCTAAATCGACTTTTGCACATATTTAGCGCCGAAAAGGGAGGCAGGTAATTATTATTCTTCATCTTTTAATAATTTTTACGGTATATTTGACGATATTAGCATAAGATTGCACTTAAGCCGACTGCTGCGGCAACCATAAAGATACGTGTATATATATTAACGGTGTTCATTAGCTGACTACATTGGATAGATATATTCCACAATAATGCCCGTTTGCTTTAGGCTAAAACTTTAAATTTCGTTTTTCTCACAATATTGATTTTTGGACTTAGGCCATTTTTCCGTTGAGCTCTTCATATACATATATATATATATATATATATATATATATATATATATATATATATATATATATATATATATAAATATGTGTGTGTGTTTATTTTACAGTATGTAAAAAAAAAAAAAATGTGGCCGCGGCCATTTTTATTGTGGCCTATGGGCATGCACAGTAGGCTCTGCCCGAGGCCTACAAGTTTCACCGCCTCTGCCCGAGGCCTACAAGTTTCACCGCCTCTGCCGGAAGAAAACACAGGAAGACGTTGTTTCTGAAGAAGATGGAGGCGGCGCTGGAGTGTTCTCTCACAGTGCTGTTTGGGTGCTGGGGCCCGCCCCCAGTTCTGTGAGAACTCATTTGCATACCAGCAAAAACTGGTATTTCTACGGAACGGCGATGAGGAGAAGACCTCTAAAGGTAGGAGACGAATAGTCTTAAGGCTATTCCGACGTGGTAGGCACAAAAAATGCCATCTGATTGATAGGATCCCTTTAACCCCTGTGTGCTTTACATTAGAGTTTCTGATATGTTGGAGACAGAGGTACTAATTAAGCCTCTTCATTATTGAGGTCTTTTATTAGTACCTCCCTAGGTCTTGCATATTAGTTACCCTAATGTGAAGCACACAGGAGTTAATGTGAGGGGCGTGATGGGGTTAATTGTGAGGCATATAGAGTTGCTAAAACTAAGTTAATAACCCTTAATGTCTGACATTAAAAGGAATAGTAACCCCAGCATGTATCTGTTTACTTTTCACTTTGCTGATGGATCTCTCGTCCCCTTCGTCGGCGTCTTCGTTCTTGTCGGCATTCTCTTCTTCTTGATGCACGTGGCAAGAGCTCATCACTGTAGCAGGCGAGATCCTTATGCTGTACATTGATGAGCTCTGTATCCTGGCTTCCTTCACACCTCTCATTGGTGCTCAGAGAGGGCAGCAAGAGAAAGGGGAGCATCCTATACACCTGCTGTAGAAGAGCACTAAATGGACACTCCCTCTTTTTTTTAATACTTGCAGGTTTCATGCTGGTTACTGTGCCAGCAAAATATGCCACGTGTGCTATAGACCCATGCAGCCCCACCATACTAAACTAAATTAAAAATCAAACATAGAGCAGTTAAAAGCTGCTTCCAAGTAAAATATTCACTCTGTGCATGAAGTTTTTAGTTTGCTACTAGGTCAGTATGCCATTAAATTTTGCACCATTGTTTATGGCTAATCAAATGTCACTGTTGACTACATCATGATTATTGAAAAAAATATATGAATTCAATTTAACAACTCCCCAAAGTATTGTGAATCTAATAAATATCTATTGGTCATGAGAAAATCTAAGGCTTAGTTCACACGTAAATAACGTGTGGCTTATTTTGGCACTGGAAAAAAAAGCTTCCTAATTAGGAAGCGTTTCTTTGACCTTGGCACGCTTTTGTAGAGCGTTTTTTGTAAATCTGCTTGTAGGTGGTTTTCCCATCTTTTAAGAGAATGGGCCACAAAAATCACGTCGCGTTTTTTACTGTGTGGGTTTTTGTAAAAAACAAAAAACAAAGCGATGCGTTTTTGCTAAAAGCCGTGCTGTAAAAAACTCTTCCCATTCACTTCTATTGCTTTCTTCAGGCGAAAAACGAATATTTTATAAGGCGAGTTGGGGGGGATGGGGGAGTGGAGAAAAATCATTACTTTGGTTTTTTTTCCAACTCTCCTTATAAAATATGCTATAAAAAATCACATGTACACCAAGAGAGTACCAACAAAAAGCACCGGTTGTCCCGCAAAAAATAAGCCCTCAACCAACTCTGTAAACTGGAAAATAAAAAAAAATGTTACACATCTCAGAAGATGGCGATGCAAATATCGATTTATGTCCCCTAATAGTGTTTGTTTTTATTTTTGTTTTTTCTGTTGCATTAAGAAAAACAATATAAGGTATTGCCGTAATCGTACTGACCCGCAGAATAAATAGAACTTATGTTGTACACTGCCTGGATAAAAAAAAACTTAAAAGGTAAGGGGGTGTTCACACTACCGTCGGTGTCCGACAGGTAGTGTCCGCTCCTAGTGTTCGCTCAAAATCTGGAGAAATCAGGAGAAATTGTATTACAAACTGAGATGCATTTTCTCCGTTAACCCTTACAGAATGTGTTAATTTTAAGGATAAATGAATGTATTATTGGATAAAAATTAAACATCTAAATTTCACATCCATATTCTAATTCCTGTGAATTGCATCCAGGGTTAACAAACTTCACAAATGCTGTTTTGAATTATTTGAGGGTTGCAGTTTTGAAATGTGTTGATTTTCATGGGGGATGGGGGTTTCTAATATATATGCCTTTATAATCCTCTTCAGAACTGAAGTGGCCTTAAAAAAATTAGTTTGGGAAATTTTCTTTTAACCCCTTAGACACAGCCCAAAAGTGCATTAAGGACCAGGCCTCTTTTTTCAAATCTGACATGTCACTTTAAATGGCAATAACTTTGAGACGCTTTAACTTACACAAGTGATTTTGGGATTGTTTTCTCTCGTAACACATTATACTTCATGTTAGTGGTAAACCCTAATCAATATTTTTGTATTTATTTATGAAAAAAATAGGAAATTTGATGGAAATTTGGAAAAAATAGCAATTTTCAAAATGTGAAATTCTCTGGTTTTCAGGCATAGTCATACCACCCAAATACATGAATAAATATTATCTAACATACAGTGCCTACAAGTAGTATTCACCCCCCTGCAGATTTAGCAGGTTTACACATTCGGAATTAACTTGGCATTGTGACATTTGGACTGTAGATCAGCCTGGAAGTGTGAAATGCACTGCAGCAAAAAAGAATGTTATTTCTTTGTTTAATTTTTTTTTTTTTAAATTGTGAAAAGTTTATTCAGAGGGTCATTTATTATTCAACCCCTCAAACCACCAGAATTCTGTTTGGTTCCCCTAAAGTATTAAGAAGTAGTTCAGGCACAAAGAACAATGAGCTTCACATGTTTGGATTAATTATCTCTTTTTCCAGCCTTTTCTGACTATTTAAGACCCTCCCCAAACTTGTGAACAGCACTCATACATGGTCAACATGGGAAAGACAAAGGAGTATTCCAAGGCTATCAGAGACAAGATCATGGAGGGTCACAAGGCTGGCAAGGGGTACAAAACCCTTTCCAAGGAGTTGGGCCTACCTGTCTCCACTGTTGGGAGCATCATCCGGAGGTGGAAGGCTTATGGAACTACTGTTAGCTTTCCACGGCCTGGACAGCCTTTGAAAGTTTCCTGCCGTGCCGAGGCCAGGCTTCTCCGAAGAGTCAAGGCTAACCCAAGGACAACAAGGAAGGAGCTCCGGGAAGATCTCATGGCAGTGGGGACATTGGTTTCAGTCAATACCATAAGTAACGTACTCCACCACAATGGTCTCCGTTCCAGACGAGCCCGTAAGGTACCTTTACTTTCAAAGCGTCATGTCAAGGCTCGTCTACAGTTTGCTCATGATCACTTGGAGGACTCTGAGACAGACAGACTGGTTCAAGGTTCTCTGGTCTGATGAGACCAAGATCGAGATCTTTGGTGCCAACCACACATGTGACGTTTGGAGACTGGATGGCACTGCATACGACCCCAAGAATACCATCCCTACAGTCAAGCATGGTGGTGGCACAATCATGCTGTGGGGCTGCTTCTCAGCCAAGGGGCCTGACCATCTGGTCCGCATCCATGGGAAGATGGATAGCACGGCCTACCTGGAGATTTTGGCCAAGAACCTCCGCTCCTCCATCAAGGATCTTAAGATGGGTCGTCATTTCATCTTCCAGCAAGACAACGACCCAAAGCACACAGCCAAGAAAACCAAGGCCTGGTTCAAGAGGGAAAAAATCAAGGTGTTGCAGTGGCCTAGTCAGTCTCCTGACCTTAACCCAATTGAAAACTTGTGGAAGGAGCTCAAGATTAAAGTCCACATGAGACACCCAAAGAACCTAGATAACTTGGAGAAGATCTGCATGGAGGAGTGGGCCAAGATAACTCCAGAGACCTGTGCCGGCCTGATCAGGTCTTATAAAAGACGACTATTAGCTGTAATTGCAAACAAGGGTTATTCCACAAAATATTAAACCTAGGGGTTGAATAATAGTTGACCCAGACTTTTATGTTTAAAATTTATTAAAATTTAACTGAGCAACATAACTTTTTGGTTTGTAAGATTTATGCATCTGTTAATAAATCCTGCTCTTGTTTGAAGGCTCTAACTTATTTGCATCATATCAAACCTGCTAAATCTGCAGGGGGTTGAATACTACTTGTAGGCACTGTATCTCAGCTTTATATCAGCATCATCTTTTGATTGTCTTTTAATTCATTTTGGATGTTACAAGGCTTACAAGTGTAACAGCGATTTTCCAGATTTACAAGAAAATTCCCCAAACTAATTTTTTAAGGACCGCTTCAGTTCTGAAAGGAATTGTAAAGGCCTATATAATAGAAACACCCCCAAATCACCCCATTTTCAAAACTACACCCCTCAAATAATTAAAAACAGCATTTGGGATGTTTGTTAACCCTTTAAGCTTTTCATAAGAATTAAAATACTATGGCGGTGAAAATTAGACTTAACTTTTTTTTCACTAATGCATTAATTTAGACCTAAAATTATCACATTCACAAAGGGTTAAAGGAGAAAATGCATCTGACAGTTATCACGCAATTTGTCCCGTGCACAGAAATACCTCATATGTGGGTGTAAACTGAGTTTTGGGCAAACGGCAGTGCACGAAAGGGAAGGAGCGACACTGAGCTTTTGAACAGCAGATTTTGCTAGAATAGCTTTAATGCGCCATGCCTCATTTGCAGAGCCCTTAGTGTACCAAAACAATGGAAACCCCCCAAAAGTGACCCCATTTTATAAGATACACCTCTCGCAGAATTCATCAAGGGGTATAGTCAGCATTTTGACCCTACGGCTGTTTCACAGATTTTACGAACATTGGAATGTATAAATGAAAAGTGACTAAAATGTCCCTTTATCCCCAAAGTTTTCATTTTTACAAGGGGTTAAAGTAGAAAAAGCCCCCCACAGTTTGTTTAAAAAAATTTCTCCTAAACACTGAAATACCCCATATGTGGCCATAATCTGCTGTATGGGAACATGACAGGGCTCAGAATGGAAAGAGCACCATTTTGCTTTTTGAAGGGCAGATTTTGCTGGAATATTTTGCATTTGCAGAGCCCCTAGAGTACCAATACAGCGGAAACCCCTTAAAAGTGACCCCATTTTAGAAACTACACACCTTATAGAATTTATCTAGGGGTAGAGTGAGCATTTTGACCTCACAGCTGTTTCACTGATTTTATTAACATTGGGACGTGAAAATGAAAAATTATTTTTTTTTTTCCCAATAAATCGTCCATTTAGCGCCGTATTTTAAATTTTTGCAAGTAGTTAAAGAATTAAAAGCCCCCCACAGTTTGTTACACAATTTCTCCTGAACACGGCAATACCCCATATGTGGTCATAATCTGCTGTATGGGTACATGGTGGGGCTCAGAATGGAAAGAGCGCCATTTGGTTTTTGATGGGCAGATGTTGCTGGAATAGTTTTGAGGTGCCATGTCTCATTTGCTGAGCCCCTAAAGTATCAATACAATGGAAACCCCTCAAAGGTGACCCCATTTTAGAAACTACACCGTCAAGGAGTGTATCAAGGGGTATTATGATTTTGAGACTAAAAATGCTTCCCAAAAATAGAAAATTAAAATTTTTCAAGAAATATGCCATTTCGGTGCCCAATACATTGCACCCACTTTGTGTTGTCAGAGACCTGCACTTCTAAAACTATTAAGTGGGCCTTCCTGAGGGGCAATAAATTATATATGTGGGTATAAACTGCTGCTTGGGCACACAGCAGAGCTCAGAAGGGAAGGAGCACTGCGCTTTTTAGCTTTTAGGGTACAGATTTAGAGGGACTTTCTGGGTGCCATGTTTTGCAGAGCCCTGGAGGTGCCAGTAAACTGGAATTCCCCAAGAAGTGACCCCATTCTGTAGGGGCAATTTTAGGGTCTCTGCAAAAGTGTCATGGCATCCAAAAACCAAACCATCTAAGTCTGTGCTCCAAAAACCAAATAACCCTTCTTCCCTTTTGTGTCTGGCTGTGCCGTAATATCAGTTTATACCCATGTATGACATTATGTACGTTATCCTGGGTACACCAGTGTCATACATGTGCCCTAATATCAGTATATACCACATATGACATTACTTACGGTATCCCGGGTACACCCGTGTCATACATGTGGCATAAAATGCAGTTTGGGCACACAGCAGGGCGCAGAAGGGAAGTAGAGCAAAGCGGCTTTTGGAGCACAGATTCTGATGTTTGGTATCTGAACGCCATGTCATGTTTGTAGAGCCTGTAAGGTACCAGAAAAGTGGATTCCCCAAATGAGTGACCCCATTTTGAAAACTGCACCCCTCAAAGAATTTATCAGGGGGTGTAGTGAGTATTAGTATCCCAGACGTGACTGCACTGCGGATGGCGAAGAGGGAATATATAAGCGGTGCAGAGGACATTGGGAACACCAAATTCCCTACTATGCCCCAGTAGCTCCTATGATTGGTGGAGTCACTTTGGGGGTCACGTCTGGTGTATTTTCCCTCATAAGCTCTAAATCTGGGGTGTCCCCTGATATCCGCTCGCACAGTTTATATATTCCCTACATGACGCAGCCAGTTGTGTTCTAATAATTTGGCGATTTTGCGGGATTTTGTCTTCACATTGGTAGATGCTAGATTTTCTTTTTTTTTTTTCTGGTGACGCGGCCATATAAGGGCTTGTTGTTTGCGGGATGCGATGTAGTTTGTATTGACACCATCTTGGGGTGCCTATAACTTATTGAATACATTTTATTACCTCTCTTTTGCTGGATTTAAAAAAAAAAAAAAAAAAAAAAAAAAAAAAAAATCTATTCTGGTATTGAGTTTTACCTTTTACATTTTTCGCCATGCAGCGTACAGTATAAGTAACATGTGGCCTTTATTCTGCGGGTCGGTACGGTTACGGCAATCTCATTTATATTATTTTTTTATGCGATACTAATTCTGCAGAATAAAAACACATTGGTGACATAAGTCAATGATTTTTGCATTGCCATCTTCTGAGAGGCGTAACATTTTTATTTTTCGGTCGACAGTGTTATTTGAGGGCTTATTTTTTGCGGGACAACGTGTGCTTTTTATTGGTACTGTTTTGGAGTACTTAGGACTTTTTTGATCACTTTTTATAGCACATTTTGTAAGGAGAGATGGTGAAAAATCACTACTTCCGGCGGTTTTTCCCTTTTTTTTTTTTTCCTGCCGTTCACCATATACATTAAATATTGTTTCAGTTTTGTTGTACAGGTTGTTACGGACGTGGCGATACCAAATATGCATTGTTTTTATTAATTAGATTTTTTTTATATAGATCATTTTCTATAGAAAAAGGGATTTTTGAGGCTTTATAACGTTATTGTTTTCAAACACTTTATTTATTTTTTTTTTACACTTCCTAAAAAGGAAGCTGTCAGCCTGTGCGTCCACACTTTTCTTATTCTTATGGTAGAGTTGGAAGGGACCTCAAGGGCCATCGGGTCCAACCCCCTGCGAGTGCAGGTTTTCCTAAATCATCCCAGCTATATGTTTATCCAGATTCCGCTTGAAGATTTCCATTGATGGAGCGCCCACCACCTCCCGTGGCAGCCTATTCCACTCTCTCACTACCCTCACTGTCAGAAAGTTTTTCCTAATGTCTAATCTGTATCTCTTTCCCTTTAGTTTCATCCCATTGCTTCTTGTACTTCCTTGTGCTAATGAGAATAGGGTAGATCCCTCTGCACTGTGACTACCTTTCAGATATTTGTAGACTGCTATTAAATCTCCCCTCAGCCTTCTCTTCTGCAAACTAAACAATCCCAATTCTTTTAGCTGCTCCTCATAGGACATGGTTTGCAGACCTTCCACCATTTTGGTTGCTCTTCTCTGGACTTGCTCCAATATATCGATGTCTTTCTTGAATTGAGGCGCCCAGAACTGTACACGGTATTCCAGGTGTGGTCTGCTGTGGCCCTTTCTGTGCAGCGCCTCCAGGTGATCAGACCAGTCTAGTTTATTATTGAGGAGCACACCCAGATACTTATAGGTGCTGACTATCTCAATGCATGTCCCCTGGATCTCCACCGGGGTCGGAGCACTCCTCCGTTTCCCAAAGTCCACAACCATCTCTTTGGTCTTCCCAGCATTAATCCTGAGATGGTTCTGCTGGCACCATTCAACAAAATCCCGGTTTAAGTTTATTCCCGGTTTATTCCCTATCGTCGCCATCAGTGATAAGGCCTACTATAGCAGAGTCATTAGAGTACTTCTGTAAGTAACAGCTGGGTGAGTTGTGCCTAAAGTCAGCAGTGTACAGTGTGAAGAGGAATGGGGCAAGAACCTGTACCTTGTGGTGCCCCCGTACTACAGATCAGTGTCGGACACACCGTCCTGGGCTCTCACATACTGAGGGCGGTTTGTCAGGTAGTCTAGTATCCAGTTGGACAGGTGGTGGTCCACACCACCAAGGTTCAGCTTCTCCCTCAGTAGCCCTGGCTGAATGGTGTTGAAAGCACTGGAGAAATCAAAGAACATTATTTTCACAGTGTTCCCGGGTTTCTCCAGGTGAGAGAGAGCTTTGTGAAGAAGGTGGATGATGGCGTCATCTACCCCAATGCCCGGCCGATAGGCAAACTGGAGGGGGTCCAGAGCGGAGCACACTAGAAGGCGTAGGTATGTCAGGACCAGTCTCTCTAGGACCTTCATCAGGTGGGATGTCAGTGCTACAGGTCGGTAGTCATTGTAGCCCATCGGGTTGGGTTTCTTTGGGACTGGCACCACGCAAGATGTTTTCCACAGTTGAGGTACCACTCCCAGCTTTAGACTCATATTGTACATGTGCGTATTAATACCACACAGCTGGTCACTGCACATTTTATGAACTCTTGCGCTTATCCCATTGGGTCCGCCGGCCTTGTCTGCTTCAATCCTCTTGATTTCCCGACACACCAGAGACTCCTTGAGGATCAGACATTCGGATTGCAATTTACTGCCAGTCGGTGGGGGTTGGGTCTTGGTGTGTGAGGGGAGGGGGGTTGCTTGTGAGGGGGGAGTTGGTTTGGAATCGAATCTATTGAAGAATAGATTAAGCTCATTAAGCCACTTCCTGTCACCTTCTGTTGGATGAGCGGCCTTTTGTTTGTGCCCGGATATCACCTTCAGACTGTCCCAGACCTTTGAGACTCTACCCTTCCCCATCTGTAGTTCCATCTTCCACCTGTAGTTGGCTTTCCCTTCTCTGATCAGTTTTCTTAGCTGTTTCTGCACCTCCCCCAGGGCATTTCTGTCCCCAGACCTAAAGATTTTTTTTTCTGCTTGAGGAGAGTTTTAATCTCAGAGTTGATCCATGGTTTATTGGAGAAACACCTCACCTTTCTAGTTTGTACCGTGCTGTCCATGCAGAAATTAATGTAGTCCGTTATGCAGTGTGTGAGCCCCTCAATGTCCTCTGGAAATGAGTCTTGAAACACTTCCCATAAAGTTATATTAAAACAGTCCTTTAGAGACTCGACACTTCCCTCTGACCAAATCTTCACTGTACGGGTAACCGCCGGTTCTCTGCGCACTAGTGGAATGTATGTGGGTCGCAGATGTACCAGGTTGTGATCTGATCTGCCTAGGGGCGGTAGGGCAGATGAATTCTATGCATCCCATACATTGGCAAAGAGCAAGTCCAGTGTTTTTTTTTGTCTCTTGTATGGCAGGATACATACTGGGTGAAGCCTGGTAAAGTGGATGCTGGGGAGACGTGGTTGAAATCTCCCGACACTAGGAGCAGGGCATGGGGGTGAGATGATTGCAGCTCGCTCACAGCAGCATAGAGGGCTTCACAGGCAGCATCAGCTTTAGCAGAGGGGGGAACATATGCAGCTAGTATGATAACATGTGATAGTTCCCTTGGCAGGTAATAAGGTCTCATGCTCACAGCTAGCAGTTCAATATCCTTTCCACACAATTTTTTCTTAACTACAACATGCCCTGGATTACACCATCTCTCATTCACAAATTTTGCGATCCCTCCTCCCTTGCGCTTACCGCTCTCCAGCGTTCTGTCCGCACGAAGAAGTTTGAAGCCCACCAAGGAGGCGAGTGTGTCCGGAGTGATTTCTTTAAGCCAAGTCTCTGTAAAAACCATCATACTGCACTCACGAAACTCCTGTTGATGTCTGGTCAGTGCTGTCAGTTCATCCATCTTATTCACAATTGATTTCACATTCCCCATAATGATAGCCGGAATCACATGCTTGTTGCGATTTTTCTTTGTCTGCTTTGACACACCGGCCCGCCCTCCACCTTTCCTAAATCGCCTGAGTTTTCTTCTTAGCTCATGTGGGATGATGAGACCATGCTTGCTTTCCTATAGCATGTCGGCAGCCATAAGCTGTAACAAAGCCTGCTTTGTGTACACAAGTCTCCCCTGTGTGTGTGAAGGCATTGTCCCACACAAACAAAGGCTCAAAAGATTCCTTTGAAAAAGTATTCTGCCGCAATTTCAGTCCAGCAATATTAGTCCAGCAGATCCAGCATACTAATGTTCCTAATAGTGATAGACAAGGAGTGTAAGATAGGAAAGGAGAGAGAAGATCAGTATAGTTTGTAGCAGCTGAAACAAAGGCAGCCACACATGAGGGCGCCTGGTGATTTCATCACTAATCCTCTATTATAGAGTGAGACACAGGCTGCATGTGTCTCACTCTACAAACAGGAAGTGAGCTGTGCGGACGGCACAGACTCACTTCCAGAAGATCCGGCAGCATGAACAGGTAAGTGGGGGGCTCCGGATGGCCTGGGGTCACTAACCAGACCCCAGGCTACATAGTACAGGTACCGGCACCCCCCGATCTCACCGCGGGGGGTGCCGGAAAGATCGCGGAACTGCTTGTTTGCCGTGATCATGTTTGATCACTGCAATCAAGGGGTTAAAACCTTCGATCAGTGAAAGCACCGACCGAAGGTTATGGAAAAGGGTGAGAGCTGTCAGTACCAGCTCTCACCCGGTTTTGATTCCGCCCGCTCAGCTAGTGAGCAGCTGGAATCACCATGACGTACTATTACCTCATGGTGCGCTAAGTACCTAGCGCCCATGAGGTAATAGTACGTCAAAGGTCGCTAAGGGGTTAAACGATTTAATATTTATGCCAACATAAAGCAGAGATATGGTAGGTAATATTTATTAATTTATTTGGGTGGTATGACTACCTGAAAAACAGAGCATTTCACATTTTGAAAATTGTTTTTTTTTTTTTTTTTTTTTTCTTCCAAATTGCCATCAAATTTCAATATAAAAATTGTGATCGTTTACCACTAACATAAAGTACAATGTGTCATAGTAAAAACTCTCAAAATTACTGTATATGTTTGCGTATAAGCCGACCTGAATATAAGCCGAGAAAACTTATTGACTCGAATATAAGCCGATTGGGGGGGAGGAAGGAATGCAGCAGCTACTGGAAAATTTCAAAAATTAAAATGGCTGGAATTTTTGGGTGTTGGGGAAGGGGAGGGGGTGTTTTGGTTGCCGGTCTGCCCCTTCCCTGAGCTTGAGGACTGGGTTTCCTCCTCCCCCCCCCCCCCCCCCCCCCCCAACTTGGTATTCAGCCTGGCTGAATATAGCGTATCTGCAGTGCACCTATTAACCCCTTCCCGACGGAATAGGAGCACTGCAGATACCCTATATTCAGTGGACCGGAAACTTTCAGACACAGGGATACCTATCATGTTTGTGTTTCACAGTAATTTTCTACTTTGAGGGCAGGTTCACACCAGCGTCCGATCTCCGTTATGCAGGTTGCTGTTTACTGTCTGAGAAACTGGGCAGGAAACTGAGACCAGCAGGCAGTTTGAAAAGTGTACCCCGGTGAGCGTCTTCTGCTCTCCGTGGCGAAACCGTGTGTTTTTTTTTTTTTTTTTTTTTTTTTTTTTTTTATAAATCCGATACAGTCGGCCATGTAGGGCTTTGTGTCCGTTAAAAAAAAAAAAAAAAAACAAAAAAAAAACAAAACCTTTCGGTGCTGAGAGCAGAGGACGCTCTTGGGTGCTCACCGGCGGACAGTGAATGTTGGTTTCCGTCTTCTGCCGACAGAAACCTAAATAACTGAGATCGGGCGCTGGTGTGAACCTGCCCTGATATGTATTCTAGGGAAAGGAGTGATTTGGACCCCCCCCACACACACTATTTTATTAGCACCCCCCAGGGGACTTGAACCTGCAATCATTTGATTGCGTACCATAGATAACAACGCTGTTTTACACTTCAAAGCCTTCTAACACAAGGGTGCGGAGGCTTCATTCTGGACCTGCTAACAGAAGTACCGTAAGTATTTCTGCAGTTTGAAATTCCAGCGGCTGCCCACCTTGACTCAAGTATAAGCTGAGGCGGACTTTTTCAGCACAAAAACTGTGCTGAAAACCTCGGCTTCTACTAGAGTATATATGGTACTTGTGTAAATTATAGTCTCTCAAAGTTATCCTATTAATATTATAAAGGGGAATGTTTGAGTTTGTGTGTTTGGATGTTTGGATGTTCGGATGTTTGTTCCTTAATCACAGCCACACGGCTGAACGGATTTTGGTGAAATTTCACACACACCTACATATTTCCCAGGAAGGTGCAATAGGCTACTTTAAATGTGGGTCACTCACCCCAAATTGCCACAGTTACCCTCCAAAGACCCCTCTGGGCTCGGCTATAGAAGCTGTCATTCTGCCAGCGCTGGTCTGTCCATGCTCCTCCTATTGGTGCATGGCAGGCTGTGGGCGGGCTATAGAGCCAGGGCTCTAGGTTGGTTGGGGGCTGAATGTGGGCGTGCCGATTCAGCAGGGACACACTGAACATCATGGCGGCCGCCCACAGGGTCACTGAGCCGCAGCTATACCAGGCTGTCTACACACATTGTGGAGGCTAAGGAGGTGGCTGCTGCACCCGACTCAACACATACAGGTCAGTGCAGCGGGGGGAGGAGGTGTCCCGGGGGGAAGGAGAGTGGGTGTCAAGGGGGGGGAATGGGGTGTCCCCCGGTCGGTCTCCCCAGCTTCAGGCCCCCTG
Organism: Leptodactylus fuscus; assembly: GCF_031893055.1. NCBI lineage: Eukaryota > Metazoa > Chordata > Amphibia > Anura > Leptodactylidae > Leptodactylus > Leptodactylus fuscus. The sequence goes on from NC_134267.1 coordinate 75,891,271, forward strand.
GGGAGCAACCGGGGGCAGAGATGGGGGTGAATGAAACTGGGGGCAGAGAAGGGGAGACATGAAGCTGGGGGCAGAGATGGAGGGAGAAGAAACTGAGAGCAGAGTTGGGGGGAGACAAGATACTGGGGGCAGAGATGGGGGGGGGTCAAGGTAATGGGGGCAGAGATGGGGGGGGGGGGGAAGAAACTGGAGGCCGGAGAGGGGGGGGACATGAAACTGGGGGGCAGAGATGGGGGGGGGGGGGAAGAAACTGGAGGCCGGAGAGGGGGGGGACATGAAACTGGGGGGCAGAGATGGGGGGGGGGGGAAAGAAACTGGAGGCCGGAGAGGGGGGGGGGGACATGAAACTGGGGGGCAGAGATGGGGGGGAGGGGAGCGCTCGGCGCCACGGCCAAACCGCAGACGAAGTCGCGGGTAACTGCTAGTTGCCAAATAAAGTGATACTTGTCTGTTTTGAAAATTGAGACCTGGTCCTTAAGGGTTTTTTAGACCTGGTCCTTAACCGGTTAAATCCAGTATTTTTAATGCTCAAAATATCTGTTTTAAATTAATACCATGTCTTTTTTTCCCTGCTTTTTTCACCCAAGCCCATATATAGTGAGAATTAGGCTGTATCTCAAAAGACACAATGCCAAGAATAAAGATATGCAGGCTTTCACATAAAGGTGTCAACATTTCAGTATTACTAAATTGTATTAAGTTTCCATAAAAACAAAAAATTGTTGCAAATTGTATTCATGCTTTAATTGATTTTTTAATTTGTTTTATTCCTGTGGCTTTTAAGGCATTTAGAACTCGGCAGTTTTTATATATACAGTGTTTTTTTTTTTTCTTTTTTTCTTTTTTTCCGTGATTTACCTAATTATATCTGTACATGTAAAAGTTATATAAAATGCTTTAGTTCAAATTTGAGCTATACTCACATCATATTATGATATTAATATTTATTTTTTTTCTTCAGGCTTGGCTGGCTGGGAAAACAGGCTTACTATTTCTGACCGAGCACATATTGGTAAGATTTACTTGGTTTTTGAAGATTGCTATCTGTTATGATTAAAACATCCGGAGAATGGGCATATTTTTATTTTTTCATTTAGATCGACCAGTCAATTTTAAATGATTGAGAAATGCAGATAGACTGCGATCACCACTGAAAACCAAATAGAATAGAAATCTGTCCAGTGCACTGTAATAATGCATACCAATGACACTCCTAAGCTCTGAAGTGTAATGGAACGGGTTTCATGGGTGTAAACTTAGTCTGTGTTTTCGGCAGATTTTCAGCGTTATAATTATTTATGATGTCAGAAGTCTCTGCCTCCCAGCGACATGAAACTGTTGTGTGAATCTAGCCTAATACTGTTCATTCATTATTCTTCCTCCATTACAGGGACATAACTAGCAAATACTGGCCCCTACACAGCATAGAGCCCTCTTTCCTGGCTCCCACATGGAATAATGCCCCATTTGTGCACGCTCTAATGTCCCAAAGAGGTCTCCACACAGTATGATGTCCTATAGTGGCCCTTTCATACGCTATAATGTCCTATATCACAATGTATAATGTCTCATAATATTTGGCCCTCAAATCGAATATCACTAAAATATAGTGCAATCGTATCACTATAAATATAAATGGATTAAAAATGTATTGATATATTTTATTGGTACATTATATATTTTATTGGTACATTCACACTATATATTAGTAATATTTGATATAATTTCATATATAAATACATTCACATCCTTATTCATTATGAATTTGTGTGTTTTTTTTTTTTTTTTTGCCATTTATGATTATTAGGTTGTATTAATTTGCTGTGGTTTCCAGCTATATAAGCAAAGATCACTCTGCAGAGAGAACTAAATGATCCTCAGTCTCTTTTCTTTTTAGTTGCTATGACTCCTAGTATCTTTTTTTTTCTATCTACTATGAGTTTGTGTGTGTTCTTTCTTTTAATATATTATATTATCCATGCTGCTGTAACACACTGAAATTCCGCATGGTGGGACTATTAAAGGATTCTTATCCTATATATTATATGCTCTGCTATACGTCTTTACACACATCCTCTTTCGCGCCCTGGTGGTGCATGCGTGTTGGACCATCCTTGTGTGGCACGCTGGTACCACCACAGGTGTGGCAGAGACTGTGTTGTACCCAATTACTATGGGTTTACACACCTTTGGGTTATTGTCTTTTGGTGCTATTTTAGTACTCTTGCACTTGCCGATGCTGGTTAGCTCCTGCTGCGCCATGCCCATTGGACACTCTTGTCCTCTGAACCTACAGGGGTGCTTGTCAGTTACTTTTCTGATATGCTGGCATATCTGTCAGGCTGTGCATACCCTGCTGTTATTTTTTGGTTCAGGTATTTAGTTGTATTATGTCACATAGGGCCGGATGCTTATTGGCTTTTTTATCCCATAAAGGTGTGTTCACACGGTGGAAAATAGGCATTCTCTTCATTTTCCGCTGCCAGCATTTTCACCGTGGTCTAGCAGTGATGGAATGCCAATTCAGTGTGTCAGCATTTCGTCGCATCATCCTGCTCCTGATTAGGCATGAATGAATAGGCCTAATCAGGAGGGAGTCTCTAGCTGCGAAATCCGCGGCAAGATTGAGCAGGGTGCTTCTATTTTCTGTGGCCTTTTGCTATCTCTGCCTCCCATTGAAACCCATGGGAGCCTGAGTCCATGAAGAAATCTGCTCCAGATTCAGGGGCCCCTCCCCCACCCCCAAATCCGCAGCAAATTCTTACGTGTGAACACACCCTATAAGAATGCATGTTGGTCATTTAAGACAGCTCCCCCTCTCTATCCCCTAAACAAATCTCTTGGCGAAACACATCAGGGTAAGTCTTTACTCCTCCAGGTTGTTAGTTAGGGTCTCTTGCTGCATGTATGATGTTGTGCATTTATTTCTTATATGCCTGTTTTTCATTCCTTTACCTTTTGGTAATGAAATGAATGCTGTGCTGGGCGTAGTCCTTATTGCATGATATACTGAGTGTTTTTGTGCTTTAGCATGTTTATCTTTAACTTTATATGTACCTTCTGAGGTGGTTAAATCATTTATGTGGTTCCTCACCTACCTGTAATTTGAGGCTATTATGATATGCTGTAAATATAATTGTATATTTTGCTATACATTTGTGGTTTGACTTCTCTTTTGTTATTTATTGTAGTGAATTTTGGCATGCTCTCCGTTACTTGCTGTATTAGTAGCCCTTTTGTAGTATTGTTTTCTGTGTGGGAATAAGTAAACCATGGGTTTCTGACAAGTACATGAAAGAGCATGGAAAGTTTCTTGTGGCTGTATCCATTGGCAACCTACCAAGACTGTCACCACCATGGTTATTAGAGGAAATGTTTATAACTCTGGAAAAATGTTAAATGTATCAAAACTGTTTAAAGGAAAATGTCCTTTTTAACTAAGCACATATTTGCATAGCCTTTAGAAATACTATTCCACACATACCTTTTGTAAGTAAATCGCCTCAGCAGTTTTTGAATGAGCCCTTTATTCATATGCTAATTACAATTTCTAAAGGCTATGCAAGTATGTGCTTAATTAAAAATGACTTTTTCCAATGATAGAGCCTCTTTTAAAGACTTCCTAAGTATATTGTTTTAGGAATACTGCTTTGTTTGCCTGATACGTGAACTTATTCCTCCCATTGTTTACACAGCATTGCTATAGCTATGGACAGACCTGTGAGATGGGACAAGTGATGTCACTTACTCAGTGCTGACAGGCAGGACGATCAGCTCAGCTAATTGTAGTTTGCTGATAAAGCCCAGTCTGTTATCTCTCTATGTAAACACGCGGATAACATGGAGTCTGGTCTGTACAAGCATGTGCATATTATCTAATCTGCTTAAGTATTGTGATACTGCAGTGTCCCAGTCAGCGATGGGTAGGGGGGGAAATACAGGAAGTACCCCTTTAACTTCTCTACAAATTTGAAGAAAAATAATTCCTTATCAAATGAGACAGTTGGTCCACTGGTGGAGTTTCTTCGACTCCAGGAGCACCGTGCCCTCTGTTGAATGGGTGATGTCATAGCAATTAGAGGATCAATTCTCACTGCATGGGGTGGCACAGTCAGTAGAAGAGTGTTTAAGGCCCTGTTCACATGGAATGGCAAGGGTAGGACAGCAGATTTCAGCAGATTTATTGCCTCATTCTGTGCAGTGGTAGTATCTAATCTAGATAGTTAGCAGTATCAAAAGCTCTGCTACACTCAGAGTAGTAGAGTGTAGCAACTGTGGTTGTGTGTCCTTCAGCAGCATCCTCCCCCTCGCTCAGACTGCTATCTAAAAAGTACCTCAGTCTGTAATATATCTTATTAGAAAAATAAAGTTATCAAAGTTTCTCATGTGTACTGTTCATTTCTGAAAGTTTGTTTTATAATTGGAGGCATAATTTAACGATTAATTAGTTTCAATTGACTCTGAATTGTCTTGAAGTAGTTTCAATTTTTATTCATTTATTTATTTGTTTTTAAGTTTTTGACTTTCACCAAGCTGCTGATGGTATCCAAGAAAAGCAGAGAGAAGAACAAGCTGGAAAAAAGTATGGACACAACACAATGGTTTATTATATAATGTTTATTGTAGAAGGCAAATCTTTGTTACTGTAGACTGCTTAAATTTTCAGAAATAAAAGCAATTTTGTTTCTGAAAAATAAAAATGTAAGGGGGCGTTCACACTACCGTTGGTGTCCGTTATGAAGGAGTCCGTTTAAAAGAAAAAAACGGACACCTATCATAACGGACATTAACTTACACTAAGGGGGCGTTCACACTACCATCTGTGTCCGACAGGTAGTGTCCGCTCCTAGTGTCCGTTCAAAATCTGGCACGCACATTAGGAGCGGACACTAGCTGTCATTTATTTAAATGGCGATCGGGTGCGTTCTTTTGCACTCCGTGCCCTTCCTTCACTGTCCGCATGTAAAGATGTCCGACTTTTCAAGTGGACAGAAAAACCCTACATGTGCATCAGTTAATTTCCGTTACTTTTTGTCCGTTTATTTTCTGCACATGCTCAAAGCATAAACAGCAAAAAAGAAAAAACGGACAGTATATAAAACGGACTGCAACTGATGGCCATCAGATACTGTCCGTTATATGTCTGTTGCCCATAGACCTCAGTGTAAAAAAAAAAAACGACGCTTTCCGTCCGTTTTTTCAAACAGACAAAAAAATCCTGCTTGTGTGATTTTCTCTGTCCACTTGAGACATGGTTGTTAACGGACCCTTAAGAACACAAACGGACAACAGATGAAATCCCATTGAAATTAATGGAAATTGTAATGGACACAGCTAGTGTCCGTTGCTAAAATCTTGAATGGACAGTAGCAACGAACACTGCAGTCGGACACCAACGGTAGTGTGAACGCCCCTTATTCTATTCTCTTTTAAAGAGTAGAAATTCACTGGGAAAAAATGTTGCCAACTCCAACTTCACTTGAAAATGGTTATTTTGAATATTATACAATTTTTCGATCTTGTATTAGATTCCTAGTTTGTATCATATATTTTTAAACTAAATCAAAGTAAGACCCTGTTTCTGAAATTACATTCTTAAGCCCTTAGTGACCTTAGTGACCTGTTTTGGACCTTAATGACCAAGCCACATTTTGGAAATTTGCCCTGTGTGACTTTATCAGTGAATAATTCTGTAACAGTATTCGGTATCTAAGCGATTCTGATATTGTTTTTTCGTGACATGTTGTACTTTACTGAGAAGGTACAATTAGACTGATATAACTTGCGTAAATTTATTAAAAAACTCGCAAATGCTGAAAATTTTGAAAATTTTTCAATGTTTTCCATTTTCAGCTGCGATATCTCACATATGCACAATAATACAGGGCAAAAAAGTTAGTAGTTATATACTTCCAAATGTTCCTTTTGTGTTTCAAGCATATTTGAAATAATTTTAACATATTTGAGTAATTTAGACAATTTAGAAGTTTATCAAGTTTATAAGCAAATTTTGGAAATTTTGAGTTTGTGATTTTTTTTTTTTTCCTGTACCAAGCTATGTTTGCAGACAGGAATAGGTGGCATAATGACAGAACCTCCCATTAAATGACCTAATTTGGAAAACTCGCCCCCTTCAAGTATTCTTTGAGGGGTTTAGTGAGCATTTTGATCAAACAAATATTGTTTTGCAAGAATTATTACAAATGATGAAAAAAATTACATTTTCATTTTCTTCAAATATGTCATTTTAAAGCCAGTTTTTTTGCACACAACACATCAAAAAGAAGAAACACACCCCAAAATATATCACCCCACTTCTCCCGTGTTAAAAAATGTACACATTGTGGCCTTAGTCCTATGTACGCACATACAGGAGGGCCCAAAAGGTAGGGAGGGCCAAATGGATTTCAAAACACAAATTTTGCTTGCAGATATTTTAGGCCCATTGCACATTTCAACAAGATTTGAGTTACCAAAGCAATTGAAAACCCCCATAAATGACCCCATTTTATAAACTAGACCCCTTAAGGTATTCATTGAGGGGTATAGTGAGTACTTTGGCCCCATAAGTTTTGAGAAAATTTGCATCAAACAAAAAAATTTAATATTTTTTACACAAGTGTCATTTTATAGGCAGTTTTTTTGCACATATCACATGAAAATGAAGAAAAACACCCTAAAATAGATGACTCCATTTCTCCTGTGTTCAAAAATGTACACTTTGTGGTTCTTAATTCTATGTACGGACGCACGGTAGGGCCCAAAAAGAAGGGAGCACCAACTGGATTTCAAGACACAATTTTTGCTTCCAAATGTTTCAGGCCCATTGCGTATTCAAACAAGATTTGCATTACCAAAATAATTTAAAACCCCAATAAATGACCCCATTTTATAAACTAGACCCCTTGAGGTATTCATTGAAGGGTATAGTGAGTATTTTGACCCTATAGCCGTTTCACAGATTTTACTAACCTTGGGATGTGTAGGTTAAAAATTACTAAAATGTCCCTTTATTCCCAAAGTTTTAATTTTCACAAGGGGTTAAAAGAGAAAAAGCCCCCACAGTTTGTTAAACAATTTCTCCTGAACACGGCAATACCTCATATGTGGCCATAATCTGCTGTATGGGTACATGGGGCGGATCAGAATGGGAAGAGCGCTATTTGGCTTTTGGAGGGCAGATGTGGCTGGAATAGTTTTCAGGTGCCATGTTGCATTTGTTGAGCCCCTAAAGTATCAATACAATGGAAAATTCTCAAAGGTGACCCCATTTTAAAAACTACACCCATCAAGGAATGTATCAAGGCGTATTATCACTTTGAGCCTAAAAATTCTTCCAAAAAATGAATGTACAAAATGAAAATTGAAATTTTTAAAGAAATATGCCATTTCGGGGCCCAATACATTGCACCCACTTTGTGTTGTCAGAGACCTGCACTCCTAAAACTATTGTGGGCCATCCCGAGGGGGCAAAAAATTATATATGTGGGTGTAAACTGCTGCTTGGGCACACAGCAGGGCTCAGAAGGGAAGGTGCATTGCACTTTTTAGATTTTGGGGTACAGAGTTAGAAGGACCCTCTGGGTGCCATGACATTTTTGCAGAGCCCTGAAGGTGACAGTAAACTGGAATTCCCCAAGAAGTGACCCCATTTCGTAGGGGCAATTTTTGGGTCTTCCCAAATGTGACATGGTGTCCAAAAACGAAGAATCTAAATCTGAACTCCAAAAGCACATATCGCTCCTTCACATCTGCGCCCTGCTGTGTACCCAAATGGCGGTGTATGCCCACATGTATGACACTGGTGTACCCCAGATAACGTACTTAATGCCATATGTGGGTAGAAATGGCTATTTGGGTACAGCTGGGCACAGAAGGGAAGGAGCACTATTTTGGTTTTTGGAGCAGTTTGGTTTTTGGACGTCATGCCACTTTTGCAAAGCCCCTGAAGTGCCAATAAAGTGGAATCTGCAGACATGTCACCCCATTTTGGACACTAGCCCACTGATGGGATTTATCAAGTGGTGTAGCGAGCATTTTAACCCTTGAGTGTTGCATTTATTTAGTTTCCAGAAATGAAATTGTAGCTGATAATGAGAAGTTAAAAATTAATTTTTTCCAGAGATTCGCCATTTCAGTGCCCGATATGTTGTGCCCAACTTATGTCAGCAGAGATATCCAAAAACTGTTAAGTGGGTATCCCGGGCACAACAGCTTTTAGAGCGTTCATCTCTGATACAAGGTGGGCACAACATATTACGCACTGAAATGACGGATTCCTGGAAAAATTGTCATTTTCACCTCTCACCTCGCTTCGTATTCATTTATGGATAATAAGTTATAGCAACACTTGGGGGTTAAAAATGCTCTCTGTACCCCTGGATGAATCCTTCAGGGGTGTAGTTTCCAAAATAAGGTCTCATATCAGGGGATTCCACTTTACTGGTGTTTCAGCTCTGCAAAAGTGTCATGGCATCCAAAAACCAAACAGTCTGCGCTCCAAAAACCCAATAACCCTTCTGTGTCTGGCTGTGCCATAATATCAGTTTATTCCCACATATGACATTACGTCCATTATCCCGGGTACACCAGTATCATACATGTGTCATACATGTGGCATAAACTGCAGTTTGGGTGCACAGCAGGGCGCAGAAAGGAAGGAGCGCTATGCGGCTTTTGGAGTACAGATTCAGATGTTTGGTATCTGGACGCCATGTCATGTTTGTAGAGCCTGTAAAGGTACCAGAAAAGTGGATTCCCCAAAGGAGTGACCCCATTTTGAAAACTGCACCCCTCAAAGAATTTATCAGGGGGTGTAGTGAGTATTAGTATCCCAGACGTGACTGCACAGCGGATGGTGAAGAGGGAATATGTAAGCGGTGCGGAGGACATTGCAGACACCAAATTACCTACTATGTCCCAGTAGCTCCTATGATTGGGGGAGTCACTCTGGGGGTCACTTCTGGTGTCTTTTCGCTCATAAGCTGTAAATCTGGGGTGTCCCCTGATATCCGCTCACACAGCTTATATATTCCCTTCCTGACGCAGCCAGTTGTGTTCTAATAATTTGGCGATTTTGGGGCTTTTTTGCCTTCACATTGCTAGATGCTATATTTTCTTTATTTTTCTGGTGACGTGGCCATATAAGGGCTTGTTTGCGGGATGAGATGCATTATGTAATGACACCATTTTTGGGTGCTTACAACTTATTGAATACATTTTATTAACCCTTTTTTGCTGGATTTAAAAAAGAAAAAATCAATTCTGGCATTGCATTTTACCTTTTTAATTTTGCGCCATGCAGCGTACAGTATAAGTAACATGTGACCTTTATTCTGCGGGTCAGTACGGTTACGGCGATACCTCATTTATATTTTTTTATGTGATACTAATTCTGTAGAATAAAAACACATTTGGGGACATAAATCAGTGATTTTTGCATCGCCATCTTCTGAGAGGCGTAATATTTTTATTTTTCAGTTGACCGTGTTGGTTGGGGGTTTATTTTTTGCGGGACAACCTGCGCTTTTTATTAGTACTGTTGTGGGGTGCATATGACTTTTTCGTCACTTTTTATAGCATATTTTGTAAGGTAAGATTCGAAAAATCACTACTTTCGGCGGGTTTTTTCCTTTTTTTTTTTTTTTTTTTTTTCCCCGACGTGCACCGTGTACATTAAATATTGCTTCAGTTTTATTGTACAGATTGTTACGGACGCGGCGATACCAAATATGCATTATTTTAATTAATTTTTAGGGGTTTTTTTTTTTTTTTTTTTTTATATATATATATATATATATAATTCATTTTCTATAAAAAAAAAAAAAAAAAAGGGCATTTTTGGGGCTTTATAACTATTCATTTTTATTATAAACTTTATTTATTTTTCACTTTTTTTCTCTTACTTGGATTAGTGAAGCTTTGATAAAAGCATCACTAATTCTGTATTAGACGCTGCAGGACACAGCAGTCAGTGTCTTGCAGCGTCTAGAGGAAGTCAGACGCAGGGGCTGCCTGCGTCTGACTTCCTCTTACCCGGGGCAGGATCAACCAGGTATCGGGGGTCTTTAGCAGTCTGGGGTCACTGGCCAGACCCCAGACTGCATGTTGGAGACACTGGCACCCCCCGATCTCGCTGCGGGGGGGTGCTGATCAGACCGGCAGCATCACGGAACTGAAGGGGTTAAAAAATCCCGATCAGAGACCCCTCTGATGGGGGGGGGGGGGGGGGTAATGGAGCAGGGTCTTAGCTGTCAGGTACAGCTAAGATCCGCTCCATTTACGTCGGCACTGACAGGGAATCCTTCCCTGACTGCCCGACGTAATTTTACTATGGGCCGGTCGTTAAGGGGTTAAAGAAATCTCTCGAAATATAGTTGCATTTTGAGTCCAAGAGTGTGCCCCCAAAAAATAACATCCAAAGTACCATAATACCTGCACCCATATTGCATTAACCCCTTCCCGACCCATGTGGTACTATTACCACATGGATGTCTAGTGCTTCACGACCGATGTGGTAATAGTACCACATGGATGTAAACAATCCCCGCAGCGCAGTGCGGGTGTTCTTGGAGCAGGTGTTAGTTGTATCTGACACCTAACATCCTGCTCCATCCCCCTCCATCAGACATGAGTGCTGATTTTGGGTTTTAACCCGTTGATTGCCGTGATCAAACAGATCACGGCAAACAACGGGTTGCCCGATGTTGTAGGGATCCCCGGCACCCCCCGCTGCGAGATCGGGGGGTGCTGGTATCCCTACCATGTAGCCAGGGGTCTGATTAGTCACCCCTGGCAGTCCTGAGTCCCACTTACCTTTGTATCCTGGCCGGCGTCTTCTGGAGCTGTACTGTCCCGTCCGTCTGCACGAGCCGAGCTTCACTTCCTGTTTACAGAGTGATAACGTGCAGGCTCTTACTGAAGCCTGTGACTCACTCTGTAAACAGGATCAGTGATGCAAGCTTCACTCATGCAAGTGTCCCATAGGGACACATGAAAAAGTTAAAAAAAAAAAAAAAAGTGGAAAAAAAAAAAGTGTTTTGAAACAATTAATAAAGTTATCAAGCCCCAAAAACCCTTTTTTTCTATAGAAAATGAATTATAAAAAAAAACAACTAAAAATTAATAAAAACAATACATATTTGGTATCGCCGTGTCCGTAACAATCTGTACAATAAAACTGAAACAATATTTAATGTACACGGTGAATGACGGAAAAAAAAAACGGAAAAAACCCGCCGGAAGTAGTGATTTTTCGCCATCTCACCTTACAGAATGTGCTATAAAAAGTGATCAAAAAGTCAAATGCACCTCACAACAGTACCAATAAAAAGCACACATTGTCCCGCAAAAAATAAGCCCCCAACCAACACTGTCAACCAAAAAATAAAAATGTTACGCCTCTCAGAAGATGGCGATGCAAAAACATTGATTTATGTCTCCAAATGTGTTTTTGTTCTGCAGAATTAGTTACGCATAAAAAAATAATATAAATGAGGTATCGCCGTAACCGTACCGACCCACAGAATAAAGATAATATGTTACTTATACTGTACGCTGCATGGCGAAAAATTTACAAGGTAAAACGCAATACCGGAATTGATTTTTTTTATTTAAATCCAGCAAAAAAAGAGTTAATAAAATGTATTCAGTAAGTTTGTAGGCACCCAAAAATGGTGTCATTACAAAATACATCTCATCCCGCAAACAACAAGCCCTTATATGGCTGCGTCACCAGAAAAGTAAAGAAAATATAGCATCTAGTAATGCAAGAATAAAAACCCGCAAAAATCGCCAAATCATTAGAATACAACTGGCGGCGTCAGGAAGGGAATATATAAGCTGTGCGAGCGAATATCAGGGGACACCCCAGATTTAGAGCTTACGAGGGAAAATATACCGGAAGTGACCCCCAGAGTGACTCCCCCAATTATAGGAGCTACTGGGACCTAGTAGGAAATTCGGTGTTTGCAATGTCCTCCGCACAGCTTATATATTCACTCTTCGCCATCCGCTGTGCAGTCACGTCTGGGATACTAATACTCACTACACCCCCTGATAAATTCTTTGAGGGGTGCAGTTTTCAAACTGGGGTCACACCTTTGGGGAATCCACTTTTCTGGTACCCTACAGGCTCTACAAACATGACATGGCGTCCAGATACCAGACATCTGAATCTGCGCTCCAAAAGCCGCATCGCGCTCCTTCCCTTCTGCGCCCTGCTGTGTGCCCAAACTGCATTGTATGCCACATATATGACACATGTATGATACTGGTGTACCCCGGATAATGCACGTAATGTCATATGTGGGTATAAATTGATATTAGGGCACAGCCAGACACAGAAGGGAAGAAGGGTTATTGGGTTTTTGTAGCACAGACTTAGACGGTTTGTTTGTTTTTTTTTTTTGGATGCCATGACACTTTTGCAGAGACCCTAAAATTGCCCTTACAGAATGGGGTCACTTCTTGGGGAATTCCAGTTCACTGGCACCTCCAGGGCTCTGCAAAAACATCATGGCACCCAGAAAGTCCCTCTAAATCTGTACCCCAAAAGCTAAAAAGCGCAGTGCTCCTTCCCTTCTGAGCCCTGCTATGTGCCCAAGCAGCAGTTTATACCTACATATATAATTTTTTGCCCCTCAGGATGGCCCACTTAATAGTTTTAGGAGTGCAGGTCTCTGACAACACGAAGTGGGTGCAACGTATTGGGCACCGAAATGGCAGATTTCTTTAAAAATTAAAATTTTCATTTTGTACATTAATTTTTGGGAAGCATTTTTAGGCTCAAAATGATAATACCCCTTTATTCATTCCTTGACAGGTGTAGTTTCTAAAATGGGGTCACTTTTGAGGGGTTTCCATTGTATTGGTACTTTAGGGGCTCTGCAAATGCGACATGGCACCAGAAAACTGCCCTCAAAAGCCAAATAGCCCTCTTTCCATTCTGAGCCCCGCCATGTTCCCATACAGCAGATTATGGCCACATATGGGGTATTGCCGTGTTCAGGAGACATTGTGTGACAAACTGGGGGGCTTTTAATTCTCTAACTACTTGTAAAAATTAAAAATATGGCGCTAAATGGACGATTTATTGGAAAAAAGTAATTTTTCATTTTCACATCTCAATGGTAAAAAAAAAATCTGTGAAACACCTGTAGGGTCCAAGTGCTCACTAAACCCCTTGATAAATTCCTTGAGGGGTCTAGTTTTCAAAATGGGGTCATTTGGGGAGGGGGGTTCCACTGTTCTAGCACTTCAGGGGCTCTCCAAATGCAACATGGTGCCTGAAACAGATTTCAGCTAAATTTGCCCTCTAAAATCCCAATAGCGATCCTTCAGCTCTGGACCTTACAGTGTGCCCATACATCACTTTACATCCACATAAGGGGCATTTCTGTAGTTGGGAGAAAATGCTTGACAATTTTTGGGGTGCATTTTCTCTTTTAACCCCTTGTGGAAATGCAAAATTTGGGGTTAAAGCAACATTTTATAGCAAAAAATGTCACTTTTCCTTTTGTTGGGCCAATTCTGTTACACTCCTGTAGGGTCAAAGTGCTCACTATAACCCTTAGTAAATTCTTTGAGGGGTATAGTTTCCAAAATGGGGTCACATTTGGGGGTTTCCACTGTTTTGGCACCTTGGGAGCTCTGCAAACGGGACATGGTGCCTGAAAAGTATTGGTCCAAAATCTGGCCTACGAAATCCAATTAGCGCTCCATCCGCTCTGAGAGCGACCGTGTGCCCGTACATTAGGGTACCAGCACATATTGGGTATTGTCGTGTTCGGGAGAAATTTTGTAACAAAATGTGGGGTGCAATTTTTCCTTTAACCCCTTGTGAAGATGAAAAATTTGGGGCTACAGTGACATTTTATTATAAAAAAAAAAAGTAATTTTTCATTTTCGCATCTCAATGGTAAAAAAATCTGTGAAACACCTGTAGGGTCCAAGGGCTCACTATACCCCTTGATAAATTCCTTGAGGGGTCTAGTTTCCAAAATGGGGTGACATTTTGGGGGTTTCCACTGTTTTGGCACCTTGGGGGCTTTGCAAACGGGACATGGCGCCTGAAAAGTATTGTAGCAAAATCTGGCCTACAAAATCCAATTAGTGCTCCATCCGTTCTGAGAGCGATCGTGTGCCCGTACATTAGGGTACCAGCACATATGGGGTATTATCGTGTTCGGGAGAAATTGTGTAACAAAATGTGGGGTGCAGTTTCTCCTTTAACCCTTAGTAAATGTGTAAATTCTAGGGCTAAATGGATATATTAGTGACAGAAATTGAAAAATGTAAATTTGACCTCCATTTTGTTGTAATTGTTGTGAAATGCTGAAAGGGTTAAGAAACTTTCTAACTGCTGTTTTGGATTCTTTCAAGAGTGCAGTTTTTAGAATGGAGTGATTTTCGGGGGGTTTTATTAGAGAGGCCTTTCAAGTACCCTTCAGAACTGAACTGGTCCCTTGAAAAATGTGTTTTGGAAATTTTCTTGAAAATTTGGAAAATTACTGCTTGACTTGTAAGACTTATAATATCTGAAAAATATGAAAGGGTGATTAAAATTTGATTGCTACATAAATCAGAGACATGGTTAATTATATTTATGAAAAAATTTGGGTAGTATGGATTTCTATTTGAAAGGCTTGCAATTTCAAAGTTTGAAAACTGCATTTTTTTCAAAATTTTCACCAAATTTCCTATTTTTTCATAATGAAAGACAAAACATATTGACAAAAATTTACTACTGACATGAAGTACAATGTGTTACGAAAAAACAATCTCAGAATCACTTGTGTAAGTTAAAGCGTCTCAAAGTTATTGCCATTTAAAGTGACACATGTCAGTTTTGAAAAAAGAGGCCTGGTCCTCAAGTCACTTTTGAGCTGTGTCTCTATAGGGTTAACCTTAGGTTAACCCTTTTTATCCAAATATTTTTTCCTTTGGACACAACAGATATGATAGTACACTGCAGACCCTGGTGGCACAGAGCCAAAGTTTGCTTTGTAATTGACTCTTCTGTGTTTTCCTGGATGCACTGATAAAGGTGTCCTTGAAGCTACTTGTCAGTCAACTAATGCATTGATTTTTCCACTACAGAACAGGAATACAAGAATACAATTCAAGCAGACAACAGCTAATACTGACACCAAAATTACATATTAATATTTTTGTGCAATTTTTGAATATTTTCATGCAAACCCCGTTTTTGTAACTACCACAGGTGTTCATAACCTCTTAAACTATAGGTTGCATTATATAGGTTGCATTACTATAGGTTACTATAGGTTGCATTGAGGGCCAACTGCCAGACTTTAACATTTTCTTTACTAGATTCCAACCAAGTTTGAACCACTGTGAAATATCACTATCTTGATGAAAGGCATAAAAGTCAAATGCTGGCATTGGTAAAAAAAAAAAAAAAGAATGAACATTTCAATTGCAAATTGTACCATATATGCATAATCCTACAAACATCATACCAGTGATGTTACAGTAAATCACTTATATCTGAAATCTTAGTTTCCCATCTTGCCTCATCCTCTCCTCCACCTTCTTGCTAAGCTCTAGCAAAGCATGTATACCTCTGCCGTAGCCATTTTCTTGAATGAACCCTTCATTTTCTTGTCAAAAACTTTCCCAAAATGGTTTACTCAAATAGCCGCCATCAGGAAGGCGAGCTATCCTGGTCAGTTTTCTGCTCTGCTTGGCCACACCTGTTCCTTCAGATTTTCTAATCAACTCATATGGGGTCAACCACACGTTGGATCCAAAAGCCCCCATCTCGACTGGTAGCTAATCAGCCATACAAACTATAGTGTTCCTGGGTAGCGGCAGAAGCCCTATTACTCTACACCAGAAATTACACTTAACTGAAGAATCCCAATTAACGTTAACGATTCAAAGGAGACCAAGGTTTGCCTCCTATTTCTGTATTCTTGGAAATCTTACAACAGATGTAGAGTGCAAGCAGAAGCAGGCAAAGGACTACTATGCTTAAGTACAACACTTGGAGATAAATACCTGACAGCATCTCCCTTTTTAGGTTCTTCTGTCTATATAACAGGCTCGAGAGACTTGTAAAGCTTGTAGCAGACTAACCTTGACAGGGAACACACAGCACAGGAGCTCGGATGCTAGTTTATGGCAAGTCAAGGGCTTACTATACAGCGCTTTTATATATCTGGGGTCCTGGCTGTTCCTCCCAATCGATCGATCCTTGTCAGCCCTTCTATTGGCTACAAGCAATGTCTTTCCTTGAGCCCCACGTTTTAGTGGCGCCAATTTACTGTTGTGGGAATACCCCAGGTGGATGTTGTCTGTTTCCAAATCTGGAGAAGAAAGGTACGAGTGCTTGGAGAACACAGGCACACTTAGTTGCTGTATTGAACATGTTCTAATGCAGGGGTAGGCAACCTTTTTTGTTTGGCGTGCCGATTTAAATTAAAAAATCAAATATGAGGTCCTCGGAGTGCCGGGCAATAATTGTAAAGCTGACGACACCTACACTAAAGTCATATAGCACAAACCACAACATAGGGGTGCTGTCATTCTGTGCTCCCAGCCACATTCAGTTACCACTATTTGCCTGAATACACATGTTCTTTTCCTTTAGAAGCAATGTAAGTACATGCGTAACCCACAATTAGTGGTAATGTATGTGACTGGGAGCAGAGTAAGGTCATACCTGTGGCAGTGGACACTAGCTGTCGGACACCGACGGTAGTGTGAACGCTCCCTAAGTGAAACGCAGATTAATTTCAGTCACTTTTAGTTCCTGGCGGTGCAGTAACAGCAAAACCCCAGCCAGGAATTAATCGGTGTCACACTTTCAACAAAGTGAATGCACTGGTGCCCAGGAACTGGATTTGGCTATAATTGCATCTAGTTACAGTGTCACCATCCAATAGAATCACACTGAGGCTGAGGCCCCACATTACAAAAATGCAGCTTTTTTATTGCAGATTTAGCTGCGTTTTTTTTCCCGCCAAAGCCAAGAATGGCTAGAAAAGGAACGGGAAATATATAGGAAGCTTCTTATATGTCTCCCTCCTGCTCAATCTACTCCTGGTTTCGGCTAAAAAAAAACCCAGCAAAATCTGCAACAAAAAAAAGCTGTTTCTGCAACGTGGGGCTTTAGCCTAAGGCCCCCACGTTGTTGGAACACAGCTTTTTTTGTTACATATTTTGCTGTGTTTTTCTGAGCCTAAGCCAGGAGTGGACTGAGCAGAAGGGAGAAGTATAAGAAGCTCCCTATATATTTCCCATTCCTTCTGTAGCCATTTTTAGCTTTGGTTGAAATAAACCGCATCAAAATCTGCAACAAAAACGCTGCATTTCTGCAATGTGGGGCCTCAGCCTTACGCCTCCTGATACAAATGGCACGGATGTGGTTTTCACTGATCTATATGTTAAAATAAATTGACAGGGCTGCAAATGCAGACAGATATAGAGTAGGTATAGGACAGATATAGGGTACGTATAGGACAGATATAGGACCTGCTCTATAATTTTCAGCTCTTCAATTTGGCCCAGATACACAGCCACAAAAAGAATGGCTGTATATATGGGTCCATTGAAATATTTTGGTCTGTACTTTTATCCACAGTTGTAGATAGAGTCTGGTCATGTATATTACAGGTTACAACTCAATGTGCCTCATATTAATAGCAGTTAACCCCATCATGTCCCTCACATTAACCCCCTGTGTGCTTTACATAAGGGACACTGATATGTGAGACATATGGAGGTAATAAGTGAATATGTTCATTATATAGGTCCCTTATTAGTACCTCCATATGTCTCACACCTCAGTAACCCTTATGTGAGCCACACAGGGGTTAATGTGAGGGACATGATGGGGTTAACTGCTATTAATGTGAGGCACATGGAGTTACTAAAACTAAAGTAATAACCCCAAATGCCTGACATTAATGAGAATAGTTAGTAACACACACGTACCTGGTGTTGTGTTTACTTTCACTTTGCTCCCCGGAGCTTCCTCTCCTCCTCAGGGCTGCAGACGGCAGGAGCTCCTCCTCACGTGTACCAGCAGGTCCAGGGAGCCCTTATCCTGTGCAGTGAGAGGCTCACCTCTGATTGGTGGGCAGTGAGAGAAGGGGGCGTGTCCTACACCGCAGCTCTACCAGAGCACTGAAAGGACGCTCTCTCTCTCAATTAGTGTATGAAAGTTGCAGGCTGGCTGCCGAGCCAGCAAAATATCCCTCGCGTGCCAGTCTTGGCACGCGTGCCAGGGGTTGCCGACCCCTGTTCTAATGTTTATTACAGTCACAAATATTTATAGTCTGTGGTGGATACATGGATCAAGCTGATAAAACGGGTTTAAGACTATGTACATGTGACTGCTAAAGGATTATGTAATTGAGATAAGTTCCAGCTTTCAGTAAACAAAATAAGGACATTGCTGACATGTCTGCTAACACTGAGCCTGCGCAGGGATCCGAAATCCGCAGTGATGTTTGAGAAGGCCGTAATTACTGCACCTGCATGAACAGGAGTCGGTCAGTGAGCTACGTGCATAACATCTTACACTGAAATGGAGTATATAGAACAAAATGGCTGAATGATTTATCCAATGTTTTATCTTATACAGATATTCTGCCCCTCACAATAGTATAACCGGTGGTGGGACAGCAGCTGAATCTCCATCTCCAGGACGTCAGAGTAACAGATGTGAAGGACAAAGTCAAATCAAGGATGGAAATGATGAAGTGATCCGTGCTTGCCCAGTTCGGTGAAACAAATCTTTATTGATAAAGCGGCTAGCATGTGCCTGACATTAAGTGTAAAGTGGACATCAACTTATAAACTTTAATCTTTAAATAGACATCATGAGAATGCTAGGACACACCCAGTGGGCATGTCTGAGCATCTGCACAGTAGAACAGTCAAAAAGCATCAAATATAAATACCAAAATATTTGTAGCTAATTATTAACGTTATCACATATTGGATACAGCAATTAAGTAACTTGGGCAAGTTAAGTGATTCAAACTTAGTTCGAAATAAACCGCCTGAAGCCGTCTTAAAGAAACATGGCGTCTCAGTGCCAATGTGGCGGCACACTGGTGCCAAGTTATGCTATGAATAACACTGTCGCGAGAAGTATAAACTCGGACTCTAAAGTTCAGGCTCTCAAGGCTAACACTGAACCTGCGCAGGGATCCGAAATCCGCAGTAATGTTTGAGAAGGCCGTAATTACTGCACCTGCATGAACAGGAGCAGCCTCTTATGTCGGCCCTTTAAGTACAGTAGCGGCCAGTCAGGATGGATCATTGTGCGCCTGAACTTGGTTCGGCAAAGGCACACAACAAAGATACGAGCCAGGCTGAAGACTGGAAGGGACTGAAGGCTTAGCCACTCTGCTTTGAATCAGAATAATTGTTGATGTGCAGCGCTGCTTATAATAAAACTGGCACAAACCGAGCCATCCCAAATAAAGATCAGATCGTCGATGTAACGCTTGTTATTTATTACGTTTGTTGACCAACATACAGATTTGCATAACTTGGCGCAAATTTTGTTCCCAGTTTCACACTGGCAGCCAGTTGAAATGGATTAAAGTTGACTCAACCTCTGTCCTGTGTCCTTGTGTGTACCACATTGAGCATGGAGAAAAGAAAGAAGACCAAAGAACTGTCTGAGGACTTGAGAAGCAAAATTGTGAGGAAGCATGAGCAATCTCAAGGCTACAAGTCATCTCCAAAGACCTGAATGTTCCTGTGTCTACCGTGCGCAGTGTCATCAAGAAGTTTAAAGCCAATGGCACTGTGGCTAACCTCTTTAGATGTGGACGGTAAAGAAAAATTGACGAGCGATTTCAATGCAAGATTGTTCGGATGGTGGATAAAGAACCTAGACTAACATCCAAACAAGCTCAAGCTGCCCTGCAGTCCGAGGGTACATCAGTGTCAACCCGTACTATCTGTCGGCGTCTGAATGAAAAGGGACTGTATGGTAGGATACCCAGGTAGACCCCACTTCTTACCCAGAGACATAAAAAAAGCCAGGCTGGAGTTTGCCAAAACTTACCTGAGAAAGCCAAAAACGTTTTGGAAGAATGTTCTCTGGTCAGATGAAGACAAAAGTAGAGCTTTTTGGGAAAAGGCATGAACATAGAGTTTACATGAAGAAAAAAAAAAAAAGGCCTTCAAAGAAGAGAGCACGGTCCCTACAGTCAAACATGGCGGAGGTTCCCTGATGTTTTGGGGTTGCTTTGCTGCCTCTTGCACTGGACTGCTTGTCCGTGTGCATGGCATTATGAAGTCTGAAGATTACCAACAAATTTTGCAGCATAATGTAGGGCCCAGTGTGAGAAAGCTGGGTCTCCCTCAGAGGTCATGGGTCTTCCAGCAGGACAATGACCCAAAACACACTTCAAAAAGCACTAGAAAATATTTTGATGGAAAGCACTGGAGACTTCTAAAGTGGCCAGCAATGAGTTCAGACCTGAATCCCATAGAACACCTGTGGAGAGATCTCAAAATGGCAGTTTGAGAAGGCAACCTTCAAATCTCAGGGACCTAGAGCAGTTTGCCAAAGAAGAATGGTCTAAAATTCCAGCAGAGCATTGTGAGAAACTCATTGATGGTTACCGGAGGCGGTTGTTCGCAGTTATTTTGTCTAAAGGTTGTGCTACCAAGTATTAGGATGAGGGTGCCAATACTTTTGTCCGGCCCATTTTTGGAGTTTTGTAAAATGATCAATGATTTGACTTTTATTCATTCTCTTTTGTGTTATTTCATCTCAAGCAAAATAAAGATAATACCGAAGAGTTTGTGCTTGCAATCATTTTCTGGAAGAAAATGAGTATTATCTGACAGAATTGCAGGGTTGTCAATACTTTTGGCCAACACTGTAGTTAATGCCACCATCTGTTAGGTGCCTCAGGTAAGTTACAGGTGCTGTTACACAAATTAGAGAAGCATCACATGATTTTTCAAATAGTGCCAATACTTTTGTCCACCCCCTTTTTTTATGTTTGGTGCGGAATTATATCCAATTTGGCTTTTTGACAATTCTTTTTGTGGTTTTCCATTGAAGACAAATTAAATGAAGATGATAATGCTAAAGAATGTGATTGCAATCATTTTTTGGAAGAAAATTAGTATTATCTGACAGAATTGCTGGGGTGCCAATACTTTTGGCCAACACTGTACCTCTCACAAGACACTTCAATATGGTACCAACATCTGTTAATGCAGATCCACTTGACACACCTTCTACTTCTGATCAGA
This sequence comes from Leptodactylus fuscus, assembly GCF_031893055.1. NCBI lineage: Eukaryota > Metazoa > Chordata > Amphibia > Anura > Leptodactylidae > Leptodactylus > Leptodactylus fuscus. The sequence continues at coordinate 75,912,529 of NC_134267.1, forward strand.
TGGACACTGCAGGTGGAGCCACCTTGAGACTTTTTATGCTTTGGTAGCCACAGAGTTTCGCAGTCTAGGTGGACAGAATCACTTTGACACTAAAAACCTACCTAAAAAAGTAAAGATCATCATTCATTCACTGATGAATAATAGTAACCTAGTGATCCATAAGACACAAGGAATTCCTAGTCTGGGGCATCAAGATTATACTTGAACAAAACGCCTTTGAATTCAAGCACAAGATTTTTTTTGCAGAAACATGGAACTGTAATGGGAACGAAATTTGTGCCAAGTTATCCAAATCTGTTCTTTGGTTTGTTTGAGGATTGTTTTATCTATAAATCAGATTATTGGGCGACAAACTTAATATATTATAAGCGTTACATCAAGATGGCTCATCTGAAACCTTTGAGGACTTCACTCTTTCGCTAAACAACAATGACTGGAACCTATTCTCTTAAAGGATTAATGAATAAGGAAGAGATTGAATATTTAGATCTCATCCTATTGGGAATTTACCTAGAAATTTGCACAACTTGCCTCTTAAATTGTCAGTGTACACCATAGAAAACGGAAAGAGAATGTACTGTACAGTCAATTCAAACTGATTCAATATAAGTGATGTTAATAATACAGCCTACTGGGTTTGTAGGACATGAGGAGGGGGGGGGGTCACAGCATATAGATATAACAGGTAGAAATGTTTTTTGCAGAGGTGGGGGACATAGGCAGCTATCACGATAACGTGGTAGTTCTTTGGTAGGTGGTGAGATCGCCTGCTCACAGCTGATGGTTTGGTATCTTGCATTAGCACTATTGTCCATTAACCCCCCCCCCAAAAAAATAAATAAATAAATAAATAAAATAAATAAAAATGATAGGCAACAGATTGTAGTGCTCACACATAGATTCAAGGATAAACATTATCCACACGGGATAATAGAATGTTAAAGTTAAAAGAACACAATCTTTCACAAACCGATTGACTTTTGCCAAATCGCAATAAAGAGGCCAGAGAATTTAGGCACAACTTTTAACAGTGCCCAAAAGAAGATTAGATCAATTCTAAGCAATTACTGGCACGTTCTCTTGAATGACCCACATCTGACATGTTCTTTCCTGAGTGTTCTGAGATTAACCTATAGACGTGCAAGGACATTTAAGATTATATTAGCCCCCAGCAGATTAAGGAAGAAAGGAGCCACATTAGAAACGACCCCAGACATGAAGAAAGGTAGCTATAGATGTGGTTTTCCATCAGGTCATTCATGTGACAAGTCGTTCAACAATAGAGAGCTTCCCTATCAAAAGCCATCTGGGTTGCTCATCCTCATTTGTGATTTATTTGTTGCCTTGCAAGTTCCAGCACTTGGGTCGTACGACCATGTGTTTGAGGGAAAGGATCAATAAACACAGATCCGACATCGCTAAGGGTTTTTTAACCACTTCAGTACCGGGCCAATTTGTGGTCCAGGACCAGACACATTTTAGGTTTATTATGTATGTGCGGTTTTGAGGTCTGTAAAATTTTTCTCGTATGTCTTAGTCAACTAATTTTTGCGTCTTTTTTCGGGGACACATAGGGCTTTATTTTTGTTATTTTTATTTTCAAATGTGTTTTAATTTTTTTTATATCCAGGAAAATATAAACAAAATAGGAGGGAAATTGTGTCTGGTTTTCAATTTTATATATTTTTTTTTTATTTAATAACACAAAGTGTCACTGAAAAACTTTATAATATAGTTTTTCCTCTCCGTTACGGTAATTTTTATTTTGTATGGTGTCGTCGGGGGTGGGGCTATAACCTTTAATAACGGCGTTTTATTAGCGTATTATTTATTTATTTTTTTTATTTACATTTTTTTAAAACTTTTTTATTATATTTTTATTTTATTTTTTTTCCCAGAGTGTGTACCCATAAGGTGATAAGAGACCTTTGGGGACATCTGATCACTTTTTTTTTGTACTTGAGGCTGATTTCTCCTATAACTGGGGCTGGTACATTTAACCTCAGTTACAGGAGAAATACAGACTCCTGCACACTATATACACAGTATGCAGAGCTGATCTCAGTCCTGTAGGACCCAGAAGCTCTGGCAGGACACTGCTCCCGGCAGATCACGAGGGCAGCTGATTTATGGCTGCGTCCATAGCCGTGTATACAGCACTCATTGAGTGCTGTATACACAGTGATCGAGATAGCAGAGGAGGTAATAAATCTTCCCTGCTATCTCTATGGGAGCTCCGGCTGAAGTTATAGCCGGCTCCTAGTGAAAGCAGCTGCACGATCTTGTGCAGCTGCTGTGTTCTGGTGGACGTACAGGTACGTCCTGGCAGAACTAGACAACCACTATCTGGACGTATATAGTCTATGGGCGGTCCGGAAGTGGTTAAAGCACAGTGTATCGAGACATGCAGCCAAAATACACAACAGCAATTATGCCGGATTTAAAGTCACTCCAATTGACGTACATATTTGTTCCAAACTGTATTTATACACCTAGAGGTCTGAATGAAGTTTTGAGGATATTACTAGAGATGAGCGAACACTAAAATGTTCGAGGTTCGAAATTCGATTCGAACAGCCGCTCACTGTTCGAGTGTTCGAATGGGTTTCGAACCCCATTATAGTCTATGGGGAACATAAACTCGTTAAGGGGGAAACCCAAATTCGTGTCTGGAGGGTCACCAAGTCCACTATGACGCCCCAGGAAATGATACCAACACCCTGGAATGACACTGGGACAGCAGGGGAAGCATGTCTGGGGGCATAAAAGTCACTTTATTTCATGGAAATCCCTGTCAGTTTGCGATTTTTGCAAGCTAACTTTTCCCCATAGAAATGCATTGGCCAGTGCTGATTGGCCAGAGTACGGAACTCGACCAATCAGCGCTGGCTCTGCTGGAGGAGGCGGAGTCTAAGATCGCTCCACACCAGTCTCCATTCAGGTCCGACCTTAGACTCCGCCTCCTCCGGCAGAGCCAGCGCTGATTGGCCGAAGGCTGGCCAATGCATTCCTATGCGAATGCAGAGACTTAGCAGTGCTGAGTCAGTTTTGCTCAACTACACATCTGATGCACACTCGGCACTGCTACATCAGATGTAGCAATCTGATGTAGCAGAGCCGAGGGTGCACTAGAACCCCTGTGCAAACTCAGTTCACGCTAATAGAATGCATTGGCCAGCGCTGATTGGCCAATGCATTCTATTAGCCCGATGAAGTAGAGCTGAATGTGTGTGCTAAGCACACACATTCAGCACTGCTTCATCACGCCAATACAATGCATTAGCCAGTGCTGATTGGCCAGAGTACGGAATTCGACCAATCAGCGCTGGCTCTGCTGGAGGAGGCGGAGTCTAAGGTCGGACCTGAATGGAGACTGGTGTGGAGCGATCTTAGACTCCGCCTCCTCCAGCAGAGCCAGCGCTGATTGGCCGAATTCCGTACTCTGGCCAATCAGTGCTGGCCAATGCATTCTATTAGCTTGATGAAGCAGAGTGTGCACAAGGGTTCAAGCGCACCCTCGGCTCTGATGTAGCAGAGCCGAGGGTGCACAAGGGTTCAAGTGCACCCTCGGCTCTCCTACATCAGAGCCGAGGGTGCGCTTGAACCCTTGTGCAGCCTCAGCTCTGCTACATCAGAGCCGAGGGTGCGCTTGAACCCTTGTGCACACTCTGCTTCATCAAGCTAATAGAATGCATTGGCCAGCACTGATTGGCCAGAGTACGGAATTCGGCCAATCAGCGCTGGCCAATGCATCCCTATGGGAAAAAGTTTATCTCACAAAAATCACAATTACACACCCGATAGAGCCCCAAAAAGTTATTTTTAATAACATTCCCCCCTAAATAAAGGTTATCCCTAGCTATCCCTGCCTGTACAGCTATCCCTGTCTCATAGTCACAAAGTTCACATTCTCATATGACCCGGATTTGAAATCCACTATTCGTCTAAAATGGAGGTCACCTGATTTCGGCAGCCAATGACTTTTTCCAATTTTTTTCAATGCCCCCAGTGTCGTAGTTCCTGTCCCACCTCCCCTGCGCTGTTATTGGTGCAAAAAAGGCGCCAGGGAATGTGGGAGGGGAATCGAATTTTGGCGCACTTTACCACGCGGTGTTCGATTCGATTCGAACATGGCGAACACCCTGATATCCGATCGAACATGTGTTCGATAGAACACTGTTCGCTCATCTCTAGATATTACCCATTGACCTCTTTCTTAGTGCTTACGTTATGGATGTTTGATCACAAATTTTTATTTTATTTTATTTGCATATTTACCAATTATTTTTTCTTGGACAACGTTTGCTTAGTAAATTTGAGTAAATTGTTGTGTGATAACCGCGTGAGAGTACTTTCTTACTCATGTCCGCCCTTTCTTCCTATTAGTATTTAGGAGGTGTATATGAATCTAATTGAATTGTAATTTTTAGTGTTGGACATTCTTGACCCCTTCTTGGCACTGGCGCTGTTGGTTTTATTATTAGTACTGCACATCTACAATTACTCTGATTCAAAGCTAAGCTTTCGGTCCCCTCCCCCCCTACCTCTCCCTTTCTTCAGCCTGGACGTTATCTTCTTTGTTGTGTCTTTGCTGAATCAAGCATAGGCACACAACGATCCATCCTGACTGGCCGCTTTCACTTGACCGGCTGGCAGTAGAGGCTGCTCCGATTCGTGCAAGCGCTGTATTTTCGGCTTCCCATGCAGGTTCAGTGTTAACCTTGGACTTAATCGCGCCTGCTCGAGTTCATACTACTCGCATCTGTGTTTTTTCACAGCATAACTTGGCACCAGTCTGCCGACACATGCACACTGGATGCCACGTGGATGCCATATGTCTATAAGACGTTTTGAGGCGGTTTATTTCAAACAAAGTTTGAATTGTTTATTAATTGCTGTGATAATGTTAATAATTAGCTACACGTATTTTGTTTTTTGACTGTTCTACTGTGCAGATTCTCAGACACGCCCACTTGGTGTGTCCTAGCGTTCTCTTGATGTCTATTTAAAGGTGAATGTAAGTTGAGTTGATGTCCATTTTACACTTGATGAAGAGACTTGCCTGCCTCGAAAAGCCTTGTGTTCCTGACACTTAAAGATTTGTTTGAATTTAATTTTTATTTAGTTTTAATTCCTGTGAAATATTTAGTTAACAAATTTCCGAAATGCTGTTTTGAATTGAGTGATGTATTTTTCTGGCCCCTAGAATGAAATCTGGCGGTGGCGATCCATTTACAACCGGGAGTCTATTAGAGACCGTAGAAGGAAGTTTGAAAGTGAATTTAAAAAAAAAAATAAAAAAAAAATATATTAAGATGTATAAAAAAAAAAAAAAAAAATCAGATCACCCACCCTTCCATAAGAGACATATAAAAGTGGAAAAGTGCATAAATAATGTTAAACACAGACCCATGTGTACAAAAACAAAACAAAAAACAGCTGATCTTAAAATAAAACTGTGTAATAAAGTTGTTTCCCTTACAGTGAATGCTGTAGAGGGAAAAAAAAAAAAAAAAAAAAAAGCTGAACCGATGTTTTTTCGCAGTTATGCTGCTTATAAAAGTTGTACTAAAAAGCAATCAGACTGATGGCATAACTAAAAAGGTCATCTGACCACTGTCAAATAAGACTATGCTTGCTCATACATGGGGAAACATTACAGGTGTCAGAATATGGTGACTCTAAGAATTTTTTACTAAGTTTTGGGTTTTTGTAATGTAGCTAAAATTGGAAAAACTCTATATACATTTATTATGGTAGTCTTACTAAACCATAGAATACATTTGACTCATCCTTTTTTTTTTTTCTCCAGTTCCACACTATTCTTAACCGGTTAAGGACCAGGTCTAAAAGTGCCTTATGGACCGGGCCTCATTTTTCAAAACTGACATATGGCAATTTATATGGCAATATCTTTGAGACACTATAACTTACACAAGTGATTTTGAGTTTTGTTTTTTGTTTTTTTCATGACTTCACGTTGATTAAAATTTTTGTATTTATTTGTAAATAATTTGGAAATTTGGCAAAAGATCAACTTTCAAAATGGGAAATGCTCTACTTTTTAGGTAGTCATACCACCCAAATACATTAATAAATATTAGCCACCATATCTTTGCTTTTATATTAGCATCATCTTTTAATTGCCCTTTAATTAATTTTGGGTGTTATAAGGCTCTGAAGTGTAACAGTTATTTTCTGGATTTACAAAAATATTTCCGAACCTAATTTTTTAGGGACCACTTCAGTTCTGAAGACAATTATAAAGGCCTATATATTTTTAACCCCCCCCCCCCCCCCCCATAAATCATCACATTTTTAAGACTGAACCCCTCAATAATTCAAAACCGCATTTGGGAAGTTTAAACATTTCACGGGAATGAAAACAAAACAATATGGAGGTGAAATTTAGAAATTTCATTTTTATCCAATACTACATTCATTTATCCCTAAAATTAACACATTAACAAAGGGTTAAAGGAGAAAATGCATCTGTTTGTTATGCAATTTCTCCCAAGCACAGAAATGCCTCACATGGGTCTAATATGATTTCTGGGCACTCAGGAGTGCACGTAAGAGGGGAGAGACTTGGTATTTGAAAAGCAAATTTTGGTGGAATAGTTTTCATGTGCCATGTCTCATTTGCAGAGCCTCTAGAGTACCAAAGTGATGGAACCCCCCCCCCCCCCCCCCCAAAAAAAAAAAAAAAAAGTCCTAATTTTGGAAACTACACCCCATGACAAAATTTATCAAGGGGGGGGGGGGGGGTGTATTTAGTGAGCATTTTGACCCCACAGCTGTTTCACAGAATTTATTAATATTGGGATGTGTAAGTGAAAAAATACTGAAATGAAGCTTTATCGCCGAAGTTTTCATTTTCACTAGGGGTTAAAAGGATCCTGTCATTTAATCACTTTTTTTTTCTAGTTGACACGTCGGAATAGCCTTAGGAAAGGCTATTCGTCTCCTACCTTTATCAGTCGCCTCCGGCCCTCTGTTCGGTAGAAATACCGCTTTTTACTGGTAAGCAAATTAGTTATTTTGCAGCACTGGCGGCGGGCCCCAGCGCTCAGACGGCAGTGGGGGCATCTCCAGAGAACTCTCTCCAACGACGACTCCGTCTTCATCAGCAACCGCCTCTTCTGCGTCTTCTTCCGGATGGGGTCACACTTCAGTGCACAGGCCGGCGGCTGTTTATTTTTTTGGAGGCCGCTACGCAAGCATGTGCAGTACGCTCCTGTAGTTCTATGTAGAACAGGAGTGTACTGCGCATGCGTGTATAAGTGGACTCCAAAAAAATGGCCGCCGGCCGGTCTGTGCACTCTGCTTTGCCTGGGTCCTGATGGCAGAGCCGACTGCACAGGCGCACAAGTCTGACCCCTGCTGGAAAAAGATGAAGAGGCGGTTGCTGTTGAAGATGGAGGTGTCGCTGGAGAGAGTTCTCTTGCAGGATTGGTGACGCCCCCAGTGCTGTCTGATTGCTGGGGCCCTCCGCCAGTGCTGCGAAAGAACTAATTTGCATACCAGTAAAAACCGGTATTTCGACCGAACGGCAAGCCGGAGGTGACTGATAAAGGTAGGAGATGAATAGCCTTTCTTAAGGCTATTCCGACGTGTCAACTAGAAAAAAAGTGTTTAAATGATGGGATCCCTTTAAAGGAGAAACAGCCCTCACAGTTTATTAAAGAATTACTCCTGAACATGGCAATACCACATATGTGGTCCTAATCTGCTGTATGGGTACATGGTTGGGCTCAAAATGAAAAGTGCGCTATTTGGCTTTTGAAGGGCAGATTTTGCTAGAATAGTTTTTAGATGCCATGTCGCATTTGCAGAGTCCCTAGAGTACAAATACAATGGAAACCCCCCTAAAAGTGAGTACATGGGTACAACATATTATGTGTTGTAATTACATATTTATGGAAAAATTGGCATTTTCACTTTTCACAGTCAGCTGCGTATTCATTTCAGGAGAATTAATTATGGAAACTCTTGGGTAAATTCCTTTGGGGGTAGTAGTTTCCAAAATGGGGTCACGTCAGGGAATTCCACTTAACTGGCATTTCAGGAGCTCTGAAAAAGCGCCATGACATCCAAAAGCTAAATGGTCTAAATCTGTGCGTCAATAACCAAAACTCGCTTATTCCCTTTTGTTCCCAGCTGTGCCCAAACACCATTTTATACACATATATGACATTAATTCCATTATAGTGTCATACATGTGGACACAAACTGAAGTATATGCACACCGCACGGCGCAGATGTAAAGTAGCGCTATGTTGCTTTTGGAGTGTAGTTTCAGATGTTTGATATCTGATATCATGTGATGTTTGCAGAGCCTTTAGGGTACCAGAAAAGTGGAATCCCCTAAGGAGTGACCCCATTTTGAAAACTGCACCTCTCAAAGAATTTATCAAGGGGTGTTAAAAGCATTTAATATCCCAAGTAAGAATGTATAGTGGATGTGATAAGTGAATACAAAGCTGTGCAGAGCTTCTATGATCGGGGAGGGTCACAATGAGGGTCACTTTTAGTTCATTTTCCTTCGTAAGCTCTAAATATGGGGTGTACCCTGACATCCGCTCGCACAGCTTATACATTCTTTTCCCTCTGCAGCAAGTTGTGTTCTAATGATTTGGCAATTTTGGAGCGCTATTGTCCTTACATTGTGCAAGCTATGTTTTCTTTATTTTTCTAGCGATTTAGCCATATGAGGGCTGATTTTTATTTTATTTTTTTTGGTTTCTGAAGTGCCGGCCGTATTTTTACTATTGGACGGACTTCGTAGACCATGACCGCCAATACTAAATTTACGGCCGGCGGTAGTCAACCAGTTAATTTTCTTCCAAATTCCCAGTACATTGTATGGAATACTAAATGGTACCAATTTGTTTTGAAAACATTAAGTGCATATATGGCTCTGTCAAATGAATTTGGTAAATTGCTGTTAAACTTGTAATAATTCTAAAGTCCAAAATAACCATTCTCAAAATCCCTTGGTTTATTTAGAGTTCCAAAGCTATTACTGTATAAAGTGACACGTCAGAAATCTCTTGTCAGAATGTCCAAAACTGCCTGCGGTGAGAAGGGAACTGAGCTGCAGAGGGCTAGTGAGATTGTGAGTTGTTTAGTTTAGTTGTGTTTTCAGCTATATGCTGAAAGGAATGATGTTTTATGGAGTTTTGAGTAATAAATAAGGGTTTGACTAAATAATTTCAAAATCTTGGTGTCTTGGCTTTGGTGTTTGAAGAAATTTTGAGTCTGGGAACCTCTGTCAGAGAATGCAGCTGGTATGTTTCCGCATGCTTTTTATTTTTTTTATACAGAGACTCAATTAAAAGAAGGTGAAGGAACAGTAACTTCTAGATGATGCTGGGTGCTACTAGATCAGTGCTCCATTGAACTACAATGCTCATATCACAAGTTTTAGCCCAAACACAAAATTGTCACCTTTTATAATGTCTGTAACGTGTATTAAGACCTATTATTTTATATTTTATGTAGATATTTAAAAAAAAAATGTGCAACACTAATTTGAATAGCATGAACAAATGTTGCCTTCAAAGTTTCATATATACACACATATATGTTCTGACAAAATGTCTATAATATATGGCATGATAAAATGATTCAGAGAATTTCCCATTCATGTACTGGTTAAAAATAGCAAAAGCATTGTGTGTGCATTTTTTTTTTTCTTACAGTTTAGGCACAACAAAGAAAGGAATAGGACCAGTGTATTCTTCAAAAGCTGCAAGAAGTGGTCTTCGAATGTGTGATCTTGTTTCAGATTTTAGTGAATTTTCTAAGAGGTTTGTACTACTATAAAGTTTTTAAAATGAAATAGATCAGCAAAACATAACAAATATTTAAATCTGTGTGCTTTATAGTGGGAGTGGACACAGAAAACTGAGGGTACACATTCAAGAGCAGTTATAAGCTCCTTAGTTTGTAATATCTCAGCACAGATTCCCCCCCATTAAGTGTCTCTAACAATCCATCAGTAATTGATAACTATGCTTAGGCATTTACCCACGATCTGACAGTACTTAAGGGTTAAAAGCAGCTTTCTACTATCACAGTGTGTATCATACACCACTATCATACACCTATTATGATAGACACCATGATAGTACTTAAAGGTTAGGGTAGAACCAGAAGATTTAGACTTGCTGGACCCATGGGTAACTGCTCAGGTTGCACTAATGGTATGTCTGCCCCTGTTTTAAAGAATACATGTCTAATTGAGATGTAGCTTGCATATAATCCATTGAATAGCAGATAGCTGCATAATGTCCAGATAACTGAGACATCACATGGGAATTTGGCTGGGTTCACTCAGGGTTGTTGTTGGTGTGTTTTTTTTTTTTTTTTATTTATAAATATCGAATAAGTGAGTGCAGTTTTGTGTACCACATTTCTACTATGCCTGTCAACCAGAGGTTTTCAAATTAAACTTGCCTCATTGTCACCCATTGAATGTATTTAGCCAAACTGTATAGGTCACTTAAAAAAAGGCCCAATGAAATCTTCCTTTCCTTATCATGATTTGAACAGTGTTGCTATGGGATACATCTTATATTTATCTTAACTCAGGATGAGCATACCCTTTTTCTTCCTTGTAATGGTTTACCAGTGCTACAGAACCTTTCGCTACTAATTACCGTATATTCTCGAGTATAAGCCAAATTTTTTTCAGCACAGTTTTTGTGCTGAAAAAGCCCTCCTCGGCTTATACTCGAGTCAGCAAAAAAAAAAAAGGGGGGGGTGTCTATGACCAGCCACAATATCAATATATAGAATCTCCCATAAAATAGTGCAAAAAAAAAATAAAAAAAAATAATATATATATATATATATATATATATATATATATATATATATATATATATATATATAAATTAAAAGTTCTAATTCACTCCTTTTACTAGAATACATACGTAAGTAGAAAATTACTGCAAAACACATACACATTATGCATCCATGTGTCTGAAAGTGCCTGGTGTATTGAATATAGGGTATCTGCAGTGCCCCTGTTCCGTCGGGAAGGGGTTAATAGGAGCACTACAGATACCCTATATTCAGCCAGACTGAATTTCAAGTTGGGGAAGAAAAAACAGTCCTCAAGCTCAGGGAAGGGGCAGACAGACAACCAAAACACCCCCTCCCCTTTCCCAGCATCTACTGCATCCAAAATCTCCGACCATTTTAATTTTTGAAATTTTCCAGTAGCTGTTGCATTTCCCCCCCCCCCACCTAGGCTTATACTCGAGTCAATAAGTTTTCCCAGTTTTTTTTGTGGTAAAATCAAGGGCCTCTGCTTATATTCGGGTCTGCTTATACTCGAGTATATACTGTATATTTTATAGGGAGGAATGTGGCCAGTTTTGGCGTTAAGTAGGCTCACAGAATAGAATACATTTTAGGAAATGGTGCTCTCATGAGTGAAGCAGCCAATCATACAATTGATAGTATGGACAACTTCTTCTGTCCATTGTAACCTGAAAATATAATGGAGTTACAGGGATGTACTTTCTTCATATATCATGTAATATTAAAGCAGTTGTCAGGTTTTTAACCCGTTCTAGACCGATCATAGACTATATGTGTCTAGTTGGTCCACTCTTACCTCTGCAAGGACGTATCTGAATGTCCTTGCAGTGTTAAGCAATGGGAGAACTGGTTGTAACTATTGCTGGAGCTCCTGTAGAGAAGGCAGGAACAGTTTATTAATGTCCCTGCCTTCCCCTTCACTGTGTACACAGTACTAAATCAGCACTGTATACAGAGCTATGGGAGCCGCCATGATGCAGCTCCCTTCTGACCCAGTGGTGATGTCAAATAACAGGAACCAGACAGTAAGAGATACTAGAGGACCCAGATCAGCTCTGCAGTCATTATCAGGAGGCTGTATTATTTCTGAATCGGATGCTAAGATTTCAGCCCCAGTGACATGAGAAATCTGCAAAAGAAAACTATGATTAAGATGCCACCCAAAGGTTAATTATGGCCTCATGGGGACAGAATGTAAAAAGTAAATGGGCAATTGAAGAAAAATTTAAAGTGGCAATAAATATTTTTTATTATTAACATTGCACCCACGTTACAGGTTGTAGCCCTGCTCTCCAGTGACATACACCACATAAAAATCACTATAACAGAGAGGGAAAACTAATTCAAAAAGATTTTATTTTTGGTAGCACTCTTATTAAAAAAAAGAAAAAAAAATGTTTCTGTATATAAAATTGAAAAAAATAAAAATAACATAAATTCAAAGCCCTATATGTCACTGAAATAAATTGCAAAAATTATTTGAATAACCTGAGGAATAAAAGGTTAAAAAAAAAAAAAAAAAAAAAGTTTCCCCTTAAAATCACAATTAATAAAAAAAAAAAAAAATGTCCTGTCCAGGGAAAATTGTCCAATACTTAATTGGTTAAATATGATGCCCACTTAGGAGCTGAGCTTCTGCAATACTTAGAGTCTCGGTGTGGCAATGCCCTGCGTTTGGAAACTTTTAGCCCTCATTTTTCACTTTTAGGGCTAGTTCACACGGGGGGAATGAGACAGATTTTGACAGCAGATTTTTCTTCAGAATCTGCCTCAAATGGTGGTCTACGGAAACTGCTAGCTTTTTTTTTTGTCCTGGTGGCAGTTTTTTGCTGCTAGCAGGAAAAAGAAGCAACATGACCTTTCTTCAGGCTGATTCCACCTAAGGAGAGCAAGAGAAGTGAATGGGAGGCGGAAAATGCCTAGCGTGTTTATTTTTGTTGTTTTTTTTTTTTGCAAAAAAAGCGACCGAAAACGCCTAGTGTTTTTTTTTTTTTTTTTGTGTTTTTTTTACAGTCCATTCACTTTAGGGGAAAGGAAAACCACTTGGTGTTTTCTGAAGCAGTTTTTACCAAGAACTGCTTCAAAAAACGCCTCAAGGTGTAAAAAAAAAAAAAAAAAAAAGCTTCCTAATTAGGAAGCATTTTTTTTCAGGACCACAATAAGCCAGTTTACTTGTAAACTAGCCCTTACTTTCACCCTCCAAACTGCATAACAACTTCACTGGAACTCTTTGTTTGCTGTACCAGTCAGGATCTTTCTAAAGGCTCCCAAGCCTGCCATAGTAAGGCTTCATTCACATGGAGGAACATGGTGAGGGATTTGGTGTTGAATTTCAGTGCTGAAAAAAATGCCTCCCATTGGCAGAAAAGGAACCCATTGAAGTCAATGGGAGGCATTTTTTTCAGCACTGAAATTACACACCATTTTCCTCTGTGTGAATGCACCCTAATATAGAGTCATGAGAGAAACAATTAAGCAAAAGGGAAAATTATGTAGCCCTGATCTAATAAGCAGCTATAGGTAAGTTAAAGAAACAAAACCGGGCGTGCTAGTCCCTTCCGCTATTGTAAAAGTAAATAAAAAACACATCCCCATATCATTAAAATGCCAAGGTTAGTAGCATTTAGGGGGGGGGGGGGATAAAAATATGGGACTGTTACAGGTACCACAAATTTTTCGACGCACTTAGGTTTTAGAGGAGGAAAATAGGGAAAAAAAATTTTGGAGCAAAAAATGGTAAAAATATTTAATATATGGGAGTTGTAGTTTTGCAACAGCTGCAAGGCCACATTGTATCCTAGGGAAAGGAGGTGATTTAGAACTCTTATTTATTTCATCTTTTTTATTATATATTTTTAAAGCTTTTTTTTTTTTTTTTTTTACTATTTTATTAGTTCCTAGGGGGCTTGAACATGCGGTCATTTGATTGCAAGTGCCATAGACGGCAATACAACTGTATTGCCGTCTATGGGACTTTCTGTATATTACTATTACGGCTGGTCATAGACTGGCCACAATGGTAATATAGCAATGACAAGCCTGGGAGCCTTCATTAGGTTCATTAGGGTAGTTTACACCTTGGGTGGGGGGGAAGGGGCCGCCAATACAGACCCGGCATCCACTGTAATAGGCAGATGCCGGGGAGGGTTAGACGCCGGCACATGTGCTGGGGCCGGTGTCTAACCTTGGGGGGGAAAAAAAGTGCGTCTTATAGTCCGAAAAATACGGTGTGTATGTATGTATGTATGTATGTATGCATGCATGTATATGTGTTTATGTATGTATGTAAAAAAAAAAAATATATATATATATATATATATATATATATATATATATATATATATATATACATATATATAGCAAATGAACCGCACTCCAAAAATCAATAAAAAAGTGAGGATTTATTCAATATATATTTTTATTTATTTTTGGAGTGCTGTTCATTTGCTGCATTATCTACATATTGCTACATGTGGTCATATGCCTGATCACTTGGAACTTGTACCCACTGACCGGGTTCTGGTGATGCTCTATATCACTGTGTGTGTGTGTGTGTGTGTGTGTGTGTGTGTGTGTGTGTGTGTGTGTGTGTTTTTGTATATATCATATAGAGATATAACATGATATTGGTTGTTGTTTTTTTCAAAATAGTTGATTGCTTTGTTCTCAGTTTTACTAATTAAAGCTTTGTTTTCCTTTTCTAGATTCGAAGTTCTGGCTAAACAGTATAAATTGATGTACCCCTCCTTAGAAATCAATATTGAAAGTGAACTTGCCAAACTTAAGGTATTTCAGTTATACCTTTGGAAGCAAAATATGTATATGGTTTGGTTATGCCTAATAAGTCAATTATAGTGCCAGGTTTTGCTTCATTGAAAATTTCAGCTGATTATGATAAATCCATTAAAGCTAAGCAGAAATATTATTTAGGATCGTCTATCACATAGAAATAATCAGAAACATGAGATATATATATCTCTGAAAAAAAATGTGAAAAACAAATTGAGTAGAGATGAGCGAGTACTGTTCGGATCAGCCGATCCGAACAGCACGCTCCATAGAAATGAATGGATGCACCTGGTAATTCCACTTTGACGGCGGCCGGCCGCTTAACCCCCCGCGTGCTGGCTACGGCCATTCATTTTTATGCGAGCGTGCTGTTCGGATCGGCTGATCCGAACAGTACTCGCTCATCTCTATTAATGAAGTTTTTTTTACTTTAAAAAAGTAAGTAAAATAATACGCCAATAAAATGCCGTTATTAAAGGTTATAGCCCCACCCCCGACAACACCATACAAAATAAAAATTGCCGTAACGGAGAGGAATAACTATTTTATAAAGTTTTTCAGTGGCACTTTGTGTTTTCACTTCTTTTTTTTTTTAATAACACAATTTTCCTCCTATTTTGTTTATATTTTCCCAGATATAAAAAATTAAAACACATTCGAAAATAAAAACAATATAAAAATAAAGCCCTATGTGTTCCCAAAAAAAGACTCAAAAATTAGTTGAGTGAGACATATGAGAAAAATGTTACAGCCCTCAAAACTGCACATATACAATAAACCTAAAATGTGTCTGGTCCTGGACCTTAAATTGGCCTGTTACTGAAGTGGTTAAAATTCAGATTTTTTTTTTTCCAAAATTTCCACCAAATTTCCTGTTATTTTTTTCATAATTAAGCACAAAACCACGAAGATGAAGTACAGTGTGTGACGAAAAATACATCAAAATCACTTTACATTAAAGTGTACTAAATTTATTACTGCATAAAGTGACATGTCATATTTGAAAAAAAATTAATTGAGCTTTGTCAGGAAGTTAATAACTGGCTTTGGTGGGAAGGTGTTAAATGGGTTGTCCATGATATACAGGATAACGCAAGGAGACTAGGGAAGGTGGAAAAATAAAAGGACTTGTCCCCAAGCGCTTTCTGGTCCAATGGTTCCCCCGGTGCTGCTTCTGGTGGATGTCGTCTCACATGACCGCTGAGGCCAAGCAGCCTAAGGAACGGGCATGGGACTTAACTTGCATACTTCACCCCGGTGCAGTGGAAGCTTAATTTTTCACCTTCCCCGATGAGCTTGTGGGAAACTGTATATCCTGGACAACCCCTTTAACAAGCGACTTGTACTGTCGATCGGTGCTCCCTCTGTTTATGTAATTAACAGGTTGTCTTGTATTCCTGCTTTGTTTCATTAACCCAAAAAGACATCCCACACACACACACAAAGTAAAATATAATAAAGTTTATTAATACTTACTAAAAACCAAGTAACATATGACAAACAATACAAGGGAGGAATGTAAATACATAAAAGTACTAGTGAATAGTATCATATAAATAACCCACAACCATGTACAAAGTGTTAAATAGATATTGAAAGATGTAAAGGTATATACCATATCCTACAAATATATGCTATTAACTCCAAGAAGTCATACATGGTATACATAGTGGTAAACATGCGAGCTAACTCCCATATAGAACACATACCACGCTGTGTGATGGACCCGACGCGCATTTCACCTTTACATTTTTCAATATCTATTTAACACTTTGTACATGGTTGTGGGTTATTTATATGATACTATTCACTATTTGACCATTTTTTGGATATTACCCGCTGTAATGGTACACTAGTACTTTTATGTATTTACATCCCCCCCCCTTGTATTGTTTGTCATATGTTACTTGGTTTTTAGTAAGTATTAATAAACTTTATTATATTTTACTTTCTGTGTGTGTGGGATGTCTTTTTGGGTTATTGAATTCTATTTTCTTTCCACACTTTTGTGATGAATTAGCCTCATTTGTGATTCTAATGCTGCTCTAATTCCTTAGGGATTATAATATCGTTGTGAGTAAGGCCTGGGTCAAATATGTGTTCAGTATTTCGTTCGGGGAGTCTGCATGGGGACCCCCTGAACAGAATCCCGAACTCATTGACGAGCAGTGAAAGCGACTATAGGTCCATGTGTTTTCCGCACAGTGTCCGCACGAGTCATGCTGAGAGGAAGTAGTTTATGAAGTACTTTTCTCTCAGCATGTTCTGTGCAGTCATCACGTGGAAAACGCGTGGACTCCATTATAGTCTATGGGTTCAGTGTGCTTTCATAAGCTTATCGCTTGTCAATGCGTTCAGTATTCCATTCGAAGGGTCTCCCTGCAGACTTCTTGAATGGAATGCCAAACACAGATGTGTACCAGACCTAATCTATTAGCAGTGCACGTAGCAGATTGCCTTAATATATGTATAAAGGTCTGTTCAGCTTTCATCTGCTAATTTACAGGTCCAACAATTTGACTGTTTGTTGAATGGGTTTGAAAAGTGTCCGGCCGTGAGCGCCGGTGAGCATTTTATGCTCTCTCCGCGGCGAAACAGCTTTTTTTTTTTTTTTTTTTTTTTTTTTCTTTTCTTTTCTTTAAACCGGACACAGTTGGACATGCAGTACTCTGTGTCCGGTTTAAAAAAAAACCAAAAACAAACAAAAAAAAACCCTGTTTCGCCGCAGAGAGCATGAAACGCTCACTGGCACTCACGGCCGGACTCTGCATGACAGGTTTCCTTCTTCGGCAAGCAGAAGGCGGAACCCTGATAACCGAGTCCAGACGCTGGTGTGAACCGAGCGATAGTGGATGGGGCGTTGGGAGGAGGTGATAGGGGGGTATTATCACAATCCCGAAGCTTTTGAGAGACCACACTCAAAAGAGGGACTGTGAGTAATCCTCTTCTGCTTCAACATGTGGGCTGTCCAAGAAGGAATTGTTTCTGAGCAGGCTGTTCATAAGCCTGTGACAGTCCTGGATGAAGATGCTCTCTCTTCTGAATGTGACACCATTCTTGGAGAATCCTGCAGCATTCTTGATTGCCTTAACAGCAGAAGTAGTTTGTAAAGTACCAAGTGGTATGAAATGTTGTTCCTGGCACAGAATCCTCGAGTTCATGTTCCACGGTGTCCAACAGGCCCTGTGCAAAATGGCACTCCTAGAAGAGGTACAGATATGTTCTTAGTACGAAGGGGCACCTGGTGCAGTCCAAATGATAATCTGGGAATAATAGCCAAGCCAGTATAAGTAAGTGCAGAGCAGAGTACTAGATAGCTATTTAAGGGTCTGTTCACACGGCGGAAACCTTTTCCGAGGGACTCTTCTATTTGAAATGAATGGGGAGACCTTTTTGCAAATGGATTCAGTGTCAAAATGCGCCTGCTACTTGTGAACTGATCTTAAGCAGTCCAGATGTGGGTCAAAACGGGTACTATGTCTAATTAGGGAGATATAGTACAGAGTTTTAATAGAGACCATACATTCCCTGATAAAGAATTCTGGGTAAGGAATATTTTAGGAGAGTTTCTGTTTTCCATTAATGAAGTTTATCTGCATATTTATTACTATCAGGTGTTAAGTGAATATGATTTTCAGGAGTCCAAAGGAGAATAATCAGCTGTGCAGGCAACTGGGGTGTGGTTGGAGGCAATAGAGAGCCTAAAAGCTGTGCAATATAGATATAAATAAATATATATATATATATATATATATATATATATATATATATATATATATATATATATATGCTACGCATATAGAAAGGGAAAAAAAGAATTTTTTTTTCTTTTTTAAAGGACTATGCTGAAAGAGTAAGACCCATGGTGAAGGATGGCGTTTACTTTATACATGAAGCTCTTCATGGAACTCCAAAGAAAATTTTGGTGGAAGGTGCAAATGCAGCACTTCTGGATATTGACTTTGGTGAGTAGTTTAGTTTATGACGCAGTCAGAAATAAATAGAAAATTCATGAGTAGTTTTAGGCCGGGGCCCCGCTTCTGGATATTGACTTTGGTGAGTAGTTTAGTTTATGACGCAGTTAGAAATAAATAGAAAATTCATGAGAAGTTTTAGGCCGGGGCCCCGCTGGCTGGAAATGCCGTGGTAAACATTGACGTTTTACAGTATTTGCAAAGTGGATGGGATTCATGCGAATCCCATTCCCACTTTGCGGAAAAAATTGCAGCGTGGACACGCTGCGATTTCCAAAACCGCGGTTTTGAAAATTGCAGCATGTCAATTATATCTATGGAAACGTCGGCGGCTTTCCTATAGATGTAATTGTAACAGAAGGTCTGCAGAGGAAAACTGTGAACTTTCTGTTGAATGCACTGTGGGAAGAACCGCAATGTGTTCACACCGCGGTTCTTCCCGCAGAGCTTTAGTGCTGCGTTTCTGCCCAGTGGAGCCTTAGCCTTTAAAGGGTTTACCTTCCAATGCAAATACTCTCCTATCTGCAGAATCGGGGAGATGTTGTGGATGTGTGGGAGCCAAGCCTGAACGCTGCAACTCCCCCTAATAACAGGAATGGGGGTGCCATGCACCCCAACCTAAATTTAAATATAGCAACGATTGTGCAGATGTGCTGCTGCTTCATTTATTTCTATGAAACTGCTGGAGTTAAACAGGCATAATACTTCAGCTTTCTCCAACAGACTTGGAGGAATGAATGAACTGGCCAACCCATCTGCCTGTCTATCTCTCTATTAATACTTGGGTGCAAAGTGCATCTTCATTAGTACATTTCCCAGCCATCTTAACCCCACCTTTCTGCAACTATTCCTTATCCGGTGGATACGAATGAGTTGCATTGACAGACAATCTCTTGAAGGTTTAGGTCTTACCTGGCGTCCCACAGCCAAAAAGTAAAACGGAGAAAGAAAGGTTTTGTTGTGTTTATGTTATAATAAAAGTTGAAGAGCTGTACTCTGCAGTTTTAGCTAGTACTTCCTAGTACCAGCATCGTATGCCAAATGTTTTTGCTATATTGGCGTAGGTCGCCTGCAAAGTATGTGTATATTGTAGTGTACGGTGAATCTAAAATGCAGTATAAGTTAGCATAGCCACAATGCTTACTTATGGTTAAATCGATAAGATATCTATGTTGATACTTATGAACAATATAATTGTTTTTAAATTTAGTTTTTAACCTCTTCCCGTTATCCGCCGTACTATTACGGCAGATGTCGAGTGTTTAACTATGGCGCTCAGGAGCTGGGTGGCCGCCATAACCGCTGGGTGTCTGTTTTAAACAGTAGACACCCAGCGCTAATGCCTACGATCAGTGCCTGCACTGATCGTAGGCATCAACCTCTCTGGTGTCTCGGTCAAAGCTGACTGAGGTGCCATTTTCCCTGCAGCGTGTGGGCTCCACCATTTTCCCTGTGATCACAGGTACCCAGAGTAAGCTCTGGGACTGGTGTCACGTTGCTATGACACCAGTCATAACCTTGTGAAGGCTATCTGGCCTGTCATTCTGTTTGTTCTATTGTAGGCTACTCTATGTAGCCTGCAATAGAAGCCCTTGTATTTTCCAATGCATTAGCTTTGTAATGCATTACATTAGTGATCAGTCCTCCTGTGGTTCAAGATCCCTAGGGGGTCTAACAAATGCAGAAAAAAAAATAAAAAAAAATGTATACTTAAAAAAAAATAAATAAATAAAAATGATAAAAGTTCAAACACCGCCCTTTTCCTAGAACACATGTAAAGGTTGGTTCACACTAGCTGTGTTATGTGGAATGTACGCGCAACTGCAAACGCTGTGCAGTTAACACATAAGCTAATCTGAACTGGGCATCAAAGTACTTAAATACTGTGAAACACATACACCTTGGGTATCCCTGTGTCCTGAAAACACCCGCTCTACAAATCTATAAAAAAAATATTTTTTCCTATATGGTAAATACCGTAGCTGGAAAAAAAAAATCTAAAGTTTTGCCTCTGCTTAAAATTTTTATTAAAAGTGATTAAAGCAATAGCAATTCCCCAAACTGGTACAATTAAAAAAAATCCACCTGGTCCAGCAAAAAAAAAAAAAGGACACCCTATGTATCCTCGTACACAGAAATATAAAACTTACTGGTGTCAGAATATGGTGACTTTTAGAAAAAAAAAAAAAATTAAGTGTGTTTGGATTTTTGTTAAGGGATTAAAATGTAAATAAAACCACATAAATTTGGCATCCTTGGATTCGTACCGAAACATACAGTATTGGTGACATGTTATTTAGCTGCACAGTGAACTTCGTAAAATCGAAGCCCATAAGAAAGTTGCAGAAATGCACTTTTTCTTCAAATCCACTTCAAATCTATTTCAGCTTTCCATTACATTGTACAGAATAATAAATAGTATCACAAAGAGTAAATCTAAAATATAACTTTTAATGATATTTAAGATAAAAAAACAAAAAGAAAACCCCCCAAATGTGTAATAAAAAATGTGAGACAGTGTCCTATCTATCTATCTATCTATCTATCTATCTATCTATCTATCTATCTATCTATCTATCTATCTATCTTTCTATCTATATGCATATGCACCCAGAATGATGGTATCCGGGTGTACTGATGTACTTCTCTCTCACAGTCACCAATGGACAAAATTTAAATCACCCAATATTGGATGATATATCGTGTATGGAGAGGTGGCATGTAACCCACTAGCAAACACTTAGTATATGCTTGGCTAGAGCACCAAGACGTCCTCCCCAATATTGTCAATTCTGGGATATACGGTGTAAAGCACTGCAGTCAAGAGCACACATATGATGTCCAATTGTACAGGAACACACCGTCTATAACTCCCCAATCAAGCTAGCAATGCTCTGTACTGATGGTGTTGTCTGTCTATTTAACAAGCTGGACTTGTATGACTATGTAAATGGCAAAGCCTAGTGTTTGATGTCTGGCATGCCTGCAGACATTACATGCTTATCTGCCTGTCTGCTTATTAAAACTATCCCTGAATTCCTCTGATAGATAAGTTGGAGAGGAACAAAAGGTGCAATAGCGAATGGTCTATGTGATGCTATATCAGTCTACCCCATGCACGAAAAACAACTCCTCTACACGTTTTGCTATGCGATATACATAGCTCCTGAGGAGGAGGATGATAATTATAGAGAACCTATGATGATTGCAGTTACAACTGCACTTCCTGTACCCTTGATGGTAGGGTGCAGTACTAAAAAGCTCTGCCGGCGTGCGTGCCGAAGAGACGGGATTTAAAGGCTAAACCACGCCTCCAATACACTCCCCTCCCGTGACGTGGCGTGTGCTGATAGGGCACACCCTTCTCATAGTCACGTGATGTATGGGGGC
This sequence comes from Leptodactylus fuscus, assembly GCF_031893055.1. NCBI lineage: Eukaryota > Metazoa > Chordata > Amphibia > Anura > Leptodactylidae > Leptodactylus > Leptodactylus fuscus. The sequence continues at coordinate 75,934,515 of NC_134267.1, forward strand.
GTGGCCAAGGTCCATAACTTGCAGACTCAACCTGGCTGGAGAACCACAGGTCCCAGCCAGGTTTTAAATGACTATAGATCAGCCCATCTTGTTCTCCAGCCAGGTTACTTTAGTTTAAAAGCTGTGGACCTTGGCCACGCTCCCATGCATCACGTGACTATGAGAAGGGTGTGCCCTATCAGCACACGCCATGTCAAGGGAGGGGAGTGTACTGGGGGCGTGGCTTAGTCTTTAACAACTTGGACATCAGTACCCATAACATATACCGTATTTTCCGGACTATAAGGCGCACATAGGAACCTACGATTTCCTCAGAAATCGTAAGTGCGCCTTATAGTCTGGTGCGCTTTATATATGGATGGAAGTGGCGGCAAAGTCTGTGTGCCGCTTCCATACATACATAAAAGGCACCGTAAGGGTGCATTCACACTACGGAACGTGTTACAGCAGGGCTGCTGGACACTTCCCATTCATTTCTATGGGAAAAAAGCAGTCCATTCATTTCTATGGGGAGCGCTCGCATGCCGGCTCCCATAGAAATGAATGGGAAGTGTCCGGCAGCCCTGCTGTAACGCCGGCGTGTACGGCTGTGATACACGCTGGCGTTCCGTAGTGTGAATGCACCCTTAAAAGTTATATTAAACTTACCGAACGGTGCAGGGTGGGCAGGCATTCAGGCCTCCTCTTCCTCCGATGTTCCGTCCTCCTCCTCCGGCGCTCGCGAACTGATAATGGCCTGGGCGCATGCGCAGTAGCCGTAGTAGAAGCATTATGATATTGCTGATAGAGCCCCTTTAACTCCTCGCCTGCCGAGCGCTTCCAATAGAAGCGGCTGGCACGCGGGGGGGTTAAGCGGCCGCTGGCAAAGTCTGCGTGACGCCACTTTCAATAACATATAATGCGCACCGGACTGCGCCTTATAGTCCGGTGCGCCTTATATATGAACCGAGACGGACTATAAGGTGCTCATGGGCAATGCGCCTTATAGTCCAGTGTGCCTTATAGTCCGTAAAATACTGTATCTGGCATTATGCCCATAGTAAACCACTACAGTCCACCAATATATGGCTGAAAATGCTCACTGAACAGGATGGCCGGGTGCATACCTGGTCAGAATAGACATCGCAAGATAGGCTGATCTATAGTCATTTAAAACCTGGCTGGGACCTGTGGTTTATGTACCTATTGGTTTAAGAAATTACTTATATGACAGCTGAAACCCTCCCAAATGTTTTTTTTTCTTTTTATTAAGTAAATAAATTGGCTTCACTGGCGAAATATTGATCATTTAATAAACACAGAGAGGTCAGATTTTGGCAAGACAAAAGTTTTGTTGCCTTGTCATATAATGCACCCAGTCCTAGTTTACAGCTTCACCTGTGCTCACTAATTGATCGGTTATTTAATGGGTGTGTATAAAAAGAACTCCAGCACCCATTCACTTGAACTGCAACTTCACCTCTGACATGTTAAAAATCAACCCTGTGTCCAAAGCCTTGATTATCAAGAGTCTAAAGACCAGATCCACTGCAGAGGTGGCTGACATCTTTAATGTGTCCCAGCATCAAGTACAAAGAATTAAAAAAAAAAAATTTGAACAGACTAGAGATGTTTTTCACAAGCACAGGTCCAGCAGACACCGCAAGACAACTGTTCAGGAGGAATGTTTGTTGGTTAGAAAATCAAAAGCTAGCCCCTCTTCCACTGCAGCAGAGCTCCAACAGGCCTGGTCACCTGAAGTCCCTGTGTCAACTAGAACAGCTTGTAGGATTCTGTCTCAAAATGGCCTCCATGGTCGAATTAGTGCCCAGAAGCCAGCACTAAACAAAAGGCAATTAAAAAAAACCTTGTGGCATTTGCCAAGACCCACAGTCTGCTAAACAGATGGATGCTGGAAAAGTGGCAGAAGGCGGATCTCAGATGAATCTTCAAATACTGCAGGAGACCTGCTAGAGCCCATATGGATCCACGATACACCCAGAAAACATCATCATGGTCTGGGGTTACATTCAGTATGAGGGTGTGAAAACATTTGCAAGGTGGAAGGCAATATCAATAGCCAAAAATATCAAGAAGTATTACCGTATACGCCGAGGCCCCTAATTTTACCACAAAAAACTGGGAGAACTTATTAATTCGAGTATAAGCCGAGAGGGGGGAAATGCAGCAGCTACTGGAAAATTTTGAAAATAAAATGGTTGGAATTTTTGGGTGCAGTAGGTGCTGGGAGGGGGTGTTTTGGGTGTCGGTCTGCCCCTTCCCTGAGCTTGAGGACTGGGTGTGTCCCCCCCCCCCCACTTGGAGCTCAGCCTGGCTGAATATAAGGTATCTGCAGTGCTCCTATTAACCCCTTCCCGACGGAATAGGATCACTGCAGATACCCTATATTCAGTAGACCGGGCACTTTCAGACACAGGGATACCTAACGTGTATGTGTTTCACAGTGGTTTTCTACTTTGAGGGTGGGTTCACACCAGCGCCTGATCTCCGTTATGCAGGTTTCCGTTTCTTGCCCGAGAAACTGGGCAGGAGAGTGAATCTGGCAGGTAGTTTTAAAAGCCATTCATGGGTTTGAAAAGTGTTCGCCGGTGAGTGTCTTCTACTCCCCATGGTGAAAGATTTATTTTTTTTTTTTTTTTTTTTTTTTTTTTTTTATTATATATCGGACACAAAGTTGGACATGCAGGACTTTCCATCCGGTAAAAAAAAAAAAAAACAAATAATGGTTTCACCGCGGAGAGAAAAAGACTCTCACCGGCGGGCAGTGAATGTCAGAAAATGGAAACCTGCATAACAGAGATCAGCTAATGACTACCGTAATGACTCAAGTGTAAGCTGAGGCAGACTTTTTCGGTACAAAAACTGAAAAACTCTGCTTATACTCGAGTATATGCGGTATCTTCCTCTTACATTCTCAATCATAAAAGGGGTCAAATTTTGCAGCAGGATGGTGCTCCATCTCATACATCATCTCCACATTAAAGTTCCTCAAGGTAAAGAAGGTCAAGGTGCTCTACGACTGGCTAGCCCAGTGACCAGACATGAACATCATTGAGCATGTTTGGGGTAGGATGAAAGGAAGCTTGGCAGACAAAACCAAAGAATCTTGATGGAGGAGGAGGCATGTAAGACTGCATTCTTTGCTATTCCTGATGACTCCATCAATAAATTGTATGAAACATTGTCGAAACGCATGGATGCAGTCCTTCAAGCTCATGGACGTCATACAAAATATTAAATATGGCTCTAATAGCAGCACAACTTCATTCACTAATGTTATGAAACATATCTTTGTATTTGAACTGAATTATTAGTTTGATTTTCACATTACTTTGTGACAAAACTGACCTTTCTGTGTTCATTAAATGATCAATATTTTAGCAGTGAAGCCAGTTTATTTTCTTAATAAAAAAAAAAACACATTTGAGAGGGTTTCAGCTTTCATACGAATCATTTCTAAAACCAGTGGATGAATGTAAAGTCAGGTTATAAGTAGAGATGAGCGAACACTGTTCGATCGAATAGATATTCAATAGAATATCAGGCCGTTCAGGGTATTAGATTCCAATCGACTACCATGAGGCAAACGCATTAAAAATTCGTATCCCATCCCATCTTCCTTGGCGCTTTTTTTTGTACCAATTACTGTGCATGGGAGGTGGGATGGGAATTACGACAACGGAGGCATCGAAAAAAAATCGGAAAAAGTAATTGGCTGGCTAAGTCAGGTGACCTCCAATTTATACGAATGGTGGATTTAACATTCGGTTAATTTGAGACTGTGAACTATGTCCCTGAGAAAGGGATAGATGTACAGGCAGGGTTAGCTAGGGATTTGCGTTATTTAGGTGGGAGTGTACCTAACCCAGCTCTTTGGGGCTCTATCTCATTGGGATCCCTGTCAGCTTGCGATATGTGCGAGCTGACTTTTTCCCCATAGGAATGCATTGACCAGCGTTGATTGGCCAAATGCCATACAGAGTACAGCATTCCGCCAATCAACGCTGATTCTGCCAGAGGCTTGTCTGTGAGGAGGTGGAGTCTAAGATCGGACCAGAATGGAGACCACTGTGGACCGATTTTAGACTCCACCTCCTCAGACAGAATCAACGTTGATTGGCCGAATGCTGTACTCTGTATGGCATTCGGCCAATCAACACTGGTCATTGCATTCCTATGCCAAGATGTAGCAGTGCTGGCTGTGCACTCAGCTTGGCTACTCCGGAGATGCAGCCAAGCTTAGCACATGGCCAGCGCTGCTACACCGGTGAACGTTGAAGACCCCACCCGCCCACATTCTTGCACACACTATTATACCACATAGTGGCCCCTTCACCCAGCATTATGCCACACTCTGGACACTCATGTTCAATTATTATACTCTGGGGCCTTTTCAGAACCCAGAGCATAATAATCGGAGAACCAGGAGGGATCCAAACATAAAAAAAAAAAAAAAGCAAACACTGGTACTTACCCATACCTCCCAACCATCCCGGATTCCGGTCCCAATCGGAGGTATGTCCCAGTTTCAATTCATCGGCAGAAAAATATTTGAGTGAGACTGCGGAGAGAGCTGCGAGGGAGCGTTGGAAGGGGAGTATACGTGTTTCTTGTGTTAAACATTGAGGGAACATAATGAAACTGGGGGCAGATGAAGGAGGAGGGAGAATGGCATGACACTTTAGCACATAAAGGGATGAGAATGGCATGACACTGGGGTAGATGAAGGGGGCATGAAACTGTGGGCAGAGATAGAGGGGGGACATGAAACTGGGGGCAGATGAAGAGGTTATATGAAACTGGGGAGAGATGGAGGGGGGGACATATAATTTACGGGTGACTGTAGGAGGATTATAATGTGTAGGGACACATGAAAAATAAAGGAGCATGGGCAAAGTCAACATAAAAGTGAGTGGAGCCAAGTTTGCCATGCTGCGCTGCGCACACCACACATTTAGTCCCTCTTTCTGCTCTTCAAAAGTTGGGAGGTATACTTACCTATCCCTGACTTTGCTGTACTTCCTGCTGATGGTGGCCATCTTCAATGACGTCGGGACGTCATGTGACCCAGGGGGCCTGTGTCTTAATGTAAAGGAGGCAGGCCCCAGTCATGTGAAGTCAGGGGCGTCACACAAGTAGGCTCGAAGCCTGCCCGGAGAGGCAAGTAACACAGTTTTTTATGTTCTCCTACCTCTCCTGGGCCTCCAGTCATTATACTTTGGGGGCGGGGGGGGGGGGGGGGATCTCAAGTATAATAATATTGTTTGTGGGGCCCGCGGTGTCACATACTGATCCCGACCGCTGCCAGGATCAGTAAGTAAATAGGGCCTGTTACCGTCAGGAGTATCTCCAGCCAATAGTGGCCAATTAAAATAAAAAAAAATTATTATTTTTTTTTTTTTTAAAAAAAAAGCACGCAGCGGTAGTGGCTGTGGCTGGGCCCCCTAATGTCCCGGGCCCTGTGGCAGCTGCTACCCTGATAGTTACACCCCTGGTGTAAATGTTTTATATGTTTGTATAAGGTGCATAAATTTTAATTTTTGATTAAAAAAAAAAATAGTTCAAAAAGTAGTTGTAATAGTTTATACTACATAATATGTATTGAAAATATAAAATCAATAAAAATGTTGAAATGAAAAAAAAAATTAAAAGTAGTTCACATCAATGTTACAAATTAGTAAAATGCCAAGACAAATTGGCAAAATGCCAAAATAGTAAAAATTTAAAGTGGAAAAAAAGATTTACTGTAGCACTCTCAAAATGTGACACTGAAAATTTTACTTTAGCTAGCATATCTCTATATTATAAAAATGAATTCTCTAATGCAACCCAAACGACTTTACCGTTCTTCACCAAATTTGGAACAGAGATAACTTCAGCTCATCCGGGAAGGTTTAAGATGAGACTCCAACTCACTCAGACATACCGTTGCTGAGATACAGCATTCCAAACACAATGCCCACCGCCTTAGCCAATACAGACCTGCAAGTCTTTCACTCATATTCCAACTGCAATACACACAGTCACTCCACATGCACAGTACAACACTGATATCCAAAATGATACACGCATCAGAGGATTAGATACACAGATCAACACACAGTATCACATGCCAGAGGATTAGATACACGCGTCTGCACACTGTCCCACACACCAGAGGATTAAATATGCTCTTCTGCACACAGTTCCACACACTGAAGGATTAGATATGTGCGTCTTCACATGGTTCACATCTGCACACAGTACCACGTGCTGGGGGATTGGATACATGCATCTGCACATAGTACCACATGCCAAAGGATTGGATACACGCTTCTGCACACAGTTCCACACACACACCAGAGCATAAGATATGCACGTCTGCACAACACAGTACCACATGCCGTAGGATTAGATACGCGCATCTACACACAGTTCCACACAGGGGAGGATCAGATACGCGTGTCTGCACACAGTACCACAAGCCAGAGAATTAGATATGCGTCTCAGCACACAGTACCACATGGGGGAGGATTAGATACGCACGTCTGCACACAGTACCTCATGGGGGAGGATTAGATACGTGCGTCTGCACACAGTTCCACATGCCGTAGGATTAGATATCCGCCTCTTCACACAATTCCACACGGGAGGATTAGATATGTGCGTCTGCACACAGTTTCACACGTCGGAGGATTAGATACTTGCGTTTGCACAGTACCATATGCCGGGGGATTGGATACATGTGTCTGCACACAATACCACATGCCAGAGGATTGGATATGCGCATCTGCACACAGTTCCACACACTAAAGGATTAGATAAGCACGTCTGCACACAGTACCACATGCCGTAGGATTAGATTCGCGGCTCTGCTTACAGTTCCACACGCCAGAGGATTAGATACGCGCGTCTGCACACAGTACCACATTCTGTAGGATTAGATACGCGCGTCTGCACACATTTCCACACGCCGTAGGATTAGATACACGCGTCTGCACACAGTACCACATGCTGTAGGATTAGATATGCGCGTCTGCACACATTTCCACACGCCGTAGGATTAGATACACACCTCTAAAGAATACTACACGGAAGGATTAGATACGTGCGTCTGAACACAGTGCCACACTTTGGAGGATTATATACATGCCTCTGCATACAGTACCACATGTCAGAGAATTAGATACGTGTCTTAGCACACAGTACCACACGGGGTAGGATTAGATACGCGCATCTGCACACAGCACCACACGCCAGAGGATTAGATACACGCCACTGCACACAATTCCACACACCGGCGGATTAGATACATGCCACTGCACACAATACCACATGGATGAGGATTAGATACCTGCATCTGCACACAGTACCACATGGGGAAGGATTAGATAGATGCCTCTGCACACAATACCACACGCCAGAGAATTACATACGCATCTCGGCACATAGTACCACACGGGGGAGGATTAGATATGCGCCTCTGCACACAGTACCCCACGCCAGAGGATTAGATACATGCGTCTGCACACAGTACCACACGCCAGAGGATTAGATATGTGCATCTGCGGGCCAGAAAAACTTATAATGAGATTAAGGCCCCACATTGCGTAAACGTTTTATTTTTTATTTTTTTTATTTTGCTGTGATATTTTGAGCCAAAGACAAGAATGGCTACAAATGGAATGGGAAATATATAGGAAATTCTTATTCTTCTACCTTCTGCTCAATCCACTCCTGGCTTTGGCTCAAAAAACCGCAACAAAATTTGTAACAAAAAAAGCTGTGTTTCCGCAATGTGGGGCTTCAGCCTAAAGGTGTACTTTGAGCACAAGGAACATCAATGTCAGATCGCACCGTCCGTCGACGTTTTATCCAAAGTGGACTTCATAGGAAACGATCAAGGAGGACAACATTGTTGAAAACAAATCATAAAAAAGCCAGACTGGAATTTGCCAACTACATGTTGACAAGCTACAAAGCTTCTGGGAGAATGTCCTATGGACAGATGACACAAAAATCAAACTTTTTGACAAGGCACATCAGCTCTATGTTCCAAACGGAAAAATGAAGCATGTCTGGAAAAGAACACTGTTCCTACTGTGAAATATGGTGGAGGGTCTGTTATGTTCTGGGGCTGCATTGCTTCATCTGCTACAGGGTGTCTTGAATCTTTGCAGGGTACAATGAAATCTTTAGACTATCAAGGGATTCTAGAGAAAAAGCTGCTGCCCAATGTCAGAAAGCTTGGTCTCAGTTGCAGGTCATGGGTCTTGCAACAAGATAATGACACACAGCTGAAAACCACACACCCACAAATGGCTAAAAGTAAAACATTGGACTATTCTGAAGTGGTGTTCTATGAGCCCTGACCTAAATCCTATTGAGCATCTTTGGAAGGAACTGAAACATGCCGTCTGGAAAAGGCACCCTTCAAACCCAAGACAACTGAAGCAGTTTGCTCATGAGGAGTGGGCCAAAATACCTTTTAAGAGGTGCAGAAGTCTCATTGACATTTACAGGAATCGTTTAATTGCAGTGATTCCCTCAAAAGGTTGTGCAACAAAATATTAAGTTAAGGGTACCATCATTTCTGTCCAGGCCTGTTTCATGAGTTTTTATTTATTTATTTAACCCCTTCCCGCCGATGGCATTTTTTGATTTTCGTTTTTCGTTTTTGACTCCCCTACTTCTAAACCCCATAACTTTTTTATTTCTCCGCTCCCAGAGTCATATGAGGTCTTAATTTTTGCTGGACAATTTTTTCTTCATGATGCCACCATTAATTATTCTATATAATGTACTGGGAAGCAGGAAAAAAATTCAGAATGGGGTGGATTTGAAGAAAAAATGCATTTCTGTGACTTTCTTACGGGCTTTGGTTTTACGGCGTTCACTGTGCAGCCAAAATGACATGTCCCCTATATTCTGTGTTTCGGTACGGTTCCAGGGATACCAAATTTATATGGTTTTATTTACATTTTGACCCCTAAAAAAAATTCCAAAACGATGTTAAAAAATTTTTTTTCTAAAAGTCGCCATATTCCGACGGCCGTAACTTTTTTATACGTGCGTGTACGGGGATGTATAGGGCGTCTTTTTTTGCGGGGCCGGATGTACTTTTTAGTTCTACCATTTTCGGGAAATGTTATTGCTTTGATCACTTTTTATTCAAATTTTTATCAGAATTAAAACAGTGAAAAAACGGCGGTTTGGCACTTTTGACTATTTTTCCTGCTACGGCGTTTACCGAACAGGAAAAATATTTTTATAGATTTGTAGAGCGGGCGATTTCGGACGCGGGGATACCTAATATGTATATGTTTCACAGTTTTTAACTACTTTTATATGTGTTCTAGGGAAAGGGGGGTGATTTGAACTTTTAATTCTTTTTATATTTTTTTATATTTTTTTTTTACTTTTTTTTTTTTTTTTTTTTTTTTTTGCATTTATTAGACCCCCTAGGGGTGTTGAACCCCAGGGGGTCTGATCACTAATGCAATGCATTACAATGCTAATGTATTGCAATGCATTGCAAAAAATCATCTCTTTTGCAGGCTGTATACACCAGCCTGCAAAAGAGAGAATTTGCAGACCGGCTGGGAGCCTTTAACAAGGCTCCCGGCTGTCATGGCAACGGGGGGGTCGGCCCTGGAGCATGCTCCAGGAGCCGGCGATCCCTGCCAAAATGGCGGTGCCCATGCGCCGCCGGGAAAATGGCGCCTCCGGCGCCTTTGACAGCAGCGCCGGAGGGGTTAATGCCTCCGATCGGTCCGGGGACCGATCGGAGGCATCAGAGCCGGTTGTCTACTGCTTAAAGCAGTAGACACCCAGCGGCTATGACGGCCTCCCGGGCGGTCGCCATAGTTACAGACCCGACACGCGCCGTACTATTACGGCGCATGTCGGGAAGGGGTTAAACCTGATGAAGCTTGGTTGAAAAGCAATGTCTGACTTTAACTTTTTCATTCTCTCAGTATTTCGCAGGCTTCTCTAAATGTTGTTGGGATAACTTTAACCTCTTCCTGTATATCCCTGTTAATGTACAGCAGAGACGCACTCTGACCTGTCGCAAGTGACCAGTCCCAACCCGCCTTGTATTTTTGCCATTGCAGGCCAGCCTCCACGTGCTGAGATCGTGGGAGTGGACCTGCTTCTATGACAGATGGGAGCCTTATGAAGGCTCCCAGGCTTGTCAGAGGAATATTTCTATTGAGGCTGATTTATGTAGCGAACCTCCCATAGTTGTATTGCAATCCTAGACCTACAATTAGACAATTGCAGGTTCAAGCTCCCTAGAAGGGCTAATACAATAAAGAAAAAAGAAAAGTAAAAAATTAGAAAAAAATATTTAAAAATTAAAATTTCAACACACAAAACCAACATATAATTAATTTATATTTATAAAGTAATTTGATTATTTTAACTTTGAAAATACATGCCTTCCATATAGAAAGTTTGAACCCCCCCCCCCCACACACACACCAATATTCACCAAATTTACTATTGACCATAATGAATCAAATGGTGCTTTCCTCTTCTGTATCTCTGCCTCCATTGCCAAGATATCGCGGTTTCCTTCAATATATGCAATTTTGCTGTTAGTAGCAATAATAGTATTGGCACTTTTTGGAGCAATGAGACCATCCTCATAGCTCAAACAAGCCATGCGCATTTTGGCAGAAACAGCGAATATCTTGGCAGTAGAAGCACTCCCCCCCATCTCACCGAGCGCTTCCCCCCCCATCTCTGCCCCCCAGTCTCATGTCCCCCTGTCTCTGGCCCCATTATCTTGTCCCTCGCATCTCTGCCCCCAGTATCTTGTCCCCCCATCTCTGCCCCCAGTATCTTGTCCCCCAATCTCTGCCCCATCATTTTGTCCCCCCCATCTCTGCCCCCAGTTTCTTGTCCCTCCCATCTCTGCTCTCAGTTTCTTCTCCCTCCATCTCTGCCCCCAGCTTCATGTCTCCCCTTCTCTGCCCCCAGTTCACTTCATCTGCCCCCAGTTTCTTTCCCCCATCTCTGCCCCCCAGTCTAATGTCCCCACATCTCTGCCCCCAGCTTCATGTCCCCCCCCCCTACATCGGCCCCCTGTGTAGTACGACTCACCTTTGTCTTTGACCTCCGCTGCTGTCTGTGCTGGCTGAGTGCACATTTCTCGTGCTGCTGCCTGTGGCGTATATGTAGCAGAGCAGGCCCGGCGTCATAGCAACCTGACGCCGTTGCTCGCTGTGCTTCATGTACAGTGCCTACAAGTAGTATACAACCCCCTGCAGATTTAGCAGGTTTACACATTCTGAATTAACTTGGCATTGTGACATTTGGACTGTAGATCAGCCTGGAAGTGTGAAATGCACTGCAGCAAAAAAGAATGTTATTTCTTTGTTTAATTTTTTTTTAAATTGTGAAAAGTTTATTCAGAGGGTCATTTATTATTCAACCCCTCAAACCACCAGAATTCTGTTTGGTTCCCCTAAAGTATTAAGAAGTAGTTCAGGCACAAAGAACAATGAGCTTCACATGCTTGGATTAATTATCTCTTTTTCCAGCCTTTTCTGACTATTTAAGACCCTCCCCAAACTTGTGAACAGCACTCATACATGGTCAACATGGGAAAGACACAGGAGCATTCCAAGGCCATCAGAGACAAGATCGTGGAGGGTCACAAGGCTGGCAAGGGGTACAAAACCCTTTCCAAGGAGTTGGGCCTACCTGTCTTCACTGTTAGGAGCATCATCCGGAAGTGGAAGGCTTATGGAACTACTGTTAGCCTTCCACGGCCTGGACAGCCTTTGAAAGTTTCCTCCCGTGCCGAGGCCAGGCTTGTCCGAAGAGTCAAGGCTAACCCAAGGACAACAAGGAAGGAGCTCCGGGAAGATCTCATGGCAGTGGGGACATTGGTTTCAGTCAATACCATAAGTAACGTACTCCACCACAATGGTCTCCGTTCCAGACGAGCCCGTAAGGTACCTTTACTTTCAAAGTGTCATGTCAAGGCTCGTCTACAGTTTGCTCATGATCACTTGGAGGACTCTGAGACAGACTGGTTCAAGGTTCTCTGGTCTGATGAGACCAAGATCGAGATCTTTGGTGCCAACCACACACGTGACGTTTGGAGACTGGATGGCACTGCATACGACCCCAAGAATACCATCCCTACAGTCAAGCATGGTGGTGGCAGCATCATGCTGTGGTGCTGCTTCTCAGCCAAGGGGCCTGGCCATCTGGTCCACATCCATGGGAAGATGGATAGCACGGCCTACCTAGAGATTTTGGCCAAGAACCTCCGCTCCTCCATCAAGGATCTTAAGATGGGTCGTCATTTCATCTTCCAACAAGACAACAACCCAAAGCAAACAGCCAAGAAAACCAAGGCCTGGTTCAAGAGGGAAAAAAATCAAGGTGTTGCAGTGGCCTAGTCAGTCTCCTGACCTTAACCCAATTGAAAACTTGTGGAAGGAGCTCAAGATTAAAGTCCACATGAGACACCCAAAGAACCTAGATAACTTGGAGAAGATCTGCATGGAGGAGTGGGCCAAGATAACTCCAGAGACCTGTGCCGGCCTGATCAGGTCTTATAAAAGACGATTATTAGCTGTAATTGCAAACAAAGGTTATTCCACAAAATATTAAACCTAGGGGTTGAATAATAATTGACCCACACTTTTATGTTTAAAATTTATTAAAATTTAACTGAGCAACATACCGTATATACTCGAATATAAGCTGACCCCCCCTAATTTTACCACAAAAAACTGGGAAAACTTATTGACTCGAGTATAAGCCTAGGGGGGAAATGCAGCAGCTGCTGGAAATTTAAAAAATTAAAATGGCCGAGTTCTTGGGTGCAGTAGATACTGGGGAAGGGGAGGGGGTGTTTTGGTTGTCTGTCTGCCCCTTCCCTGAGCTTGAGGACTGGGTTTTTTACCCCCAGTTGGAATTCAGCCTGGCTGAATATAGGGTATCTGCAGTGCTCCTATTAACCCCTTCCCGACGGAATAGGAGCACTGCAGATACCCTATATTCAGTAAACCGGGCACTTTCAGACACAGGGATATCTAATGTGTGTGTGTCACAGTCATTTTCTACTTTGAGGGCAGGTTCACACTAGTGCCCAATCTCCGTTATGCATAATGGTTTCGCCATGGGCAGCAGAAGACGCTCACCAACAGACACTGAATGTCGGTTTCTGTCCTCTCCCGACAGAAAACGGAAACCGGCATAACTGAGATCAGGTGCTGGTGTGAACCCGCCTTTATATGAATTATAGGGAAAGGAGTGATTTAGAACTTTTATTTATTTAATTTTTTATTATATATATATTTTTTTAAACTTTTTATTTATTTATTTTTTTACAATTTTTTTAGCCCCCCCCCCTGGGGGATTTGAACCTGCAGTCATTTGATTGCAAGTCCCATAGACGGCAATACAAGTGTATTGCCGTCTATGGGAGATTCTCTACATTAATATTACGGCTGATCATAGACCAGCCGTAATAGTAATATAGCGATGACAGGCCTGGGAGCCTTCATTAGGCTCCCGGCTGTCGTCGGAACAGGTCGGCTACTGCGAGCTCGCTGCGCAGGAGCCAGCCTGCATCTTTAAATGCATGGGGCAGGCCTAAGGGGGGAGGACATCTCCGGAGGGCACCTCCGCTGTAACGCTTACAGCGGAGATTCCAAAGCTTATGCCTACAATCATAGATCGCAGGCATAAGCTTCAGCATCTCTGTTGTAAGCATTACAGCGGAGGTGCTGGTTTCTATTGAGCAGAGCGGCGCCATTACATTTACATACCCGGCATCCGGACCCCGCATCCAGACGGGGCGGGTGCCGCAGCCCAAAGCATTGCCGCGCTCCTGCTAGGAGCGCGGCGATGCTGTACATTAAGAGCTTCAGAAGTACTTACGGTACTTCTGCTAGCAGGCTAGGAAGTAGCCACACGCCGGGTGCGGACCTGCGCTTACGTGGCCACGTCACCCGGCGTGTGATGGAGTGGTGGTGGGGGGGTGCGGGGTCTGCTATCCTGGCCTGCTAGCAGAAAATTACCGTAATGACCCGAATATAAGCCAAGGAGCACTTTTTCAGCACAAAAACTGTGCTGAAAAACTCGGCTTATACTCGAGTATATACGGTAACTTTTTGGTTTGTAAGATTTATGCATCTGTTAATAAATCCTGCTCTTGTTTGAAGGCTCTAACGTATTTGCATCTTATCAAACCTGCTAAATCTGCAGGGGGTTGAATACTACTTGTAGGCACTGTAGGACACAGGCAGCAGCAGGCCGAGACCTGTGTGCACTCAGCCAGCACACACAGCAGCAGAGGACAAAGACGAAGGCGAGTCGTACTACACAGGGGGCCGATGTAGGGGGGGAACTGAAGCTGGGGAGACCGACCGGGGGACACCCCTCCCCCCCCCCCTTGGACACCAAATTTCACCAAAATCCGTTCAGCCGTTTGGCTGTGATTGAGGAACAAACATCCAAACACACAAATTCACAAAAATTCACCTTTATAATATTGATAGGATTATGTCCAGAATAAACTAAAAAGTTAACCCCTAAACTTAACCCGACCTCCCCCACTTAACTTCAATTTAAAAAATATCTAGAGTACCCATATCCCTTGAGCAGTCATGTGACCGCTCCATGGACACTTTCTGATAATCCCACTGGATTCACCACTTCCGAAACGGAACGTCACCATTACTCTTCCACCTACTCTATCCCCATCAATACTTACCAAGCCTTCGTTTGTCCAAAGAATGGATCCACCCCCTCTTCCTGTCTTCTAGTGGTGGGCAGAATAAGTTAGTGAGGGGGGGGGGGGGGGGGGGAGATGAGATGGGTGTAACTTATTGGGTACTGAAATGGCAAATCTCTGGAAAAATTGCAAAATTGACTTTCCCTTATCAGCTGCGCATTCATTTTTGGAAATCAAGTGAATGCAACGCTCAAGGGTTAAAAATGCTCACTATCCAACTTATTAAATCCCTTCAGTGATGTAGTTTCCAAAATGGGGTGAAATATCTGCAGATTCCATTTCACTGGCAGTTCAGGGGCTCTGCAAAAGTGGAATGATGTCCCAAAACCAAACTGTGCTCCAAAATAGCGCTCCTTCCCTTCTCTGCCCAAACAGAAGTTTATACCCACATATGGCCTTTAACCACTTCTGGACCGCCCATAGACTATAAACTTCCGGAAGGTGGTTGCCTAGTTCTGACAGGACGTACCGGTACGTGCAGCAGAACTTGCTCCACTGCCCACGGGCCGTATCCCGCAGCGATTTGAAGAGAAAGTTCATGGAGTTTTCCTCTGCGGACTTTCTCTTCCCATTATATCTATAGGAAAGCCGCCGCATGAATCCCATCCACTTTGCCAGCACTGTACAACGCCGCAAATTTTCCCGCGGCGTTTCCGGCCCGTGGGGCTCCGGCCTTAGGATGCAGAAACGCAGCGGTTTGCACACCATTCATTTCATTTTAAAATCTATATATTTTTTATTTTTTGAGGCTATCATGTGTATAGATGTAGGAAAAAGCATTTTTTTTTTACACATTTTTTATCCTTTTCCCACTCTTTTTTTTTTTTTTTCTAAAAAGTTACATCTATCACTTTATTTTGTTATAAAACGTGAAAGCCCATTATGTTCTGAGTAAAAGGAGACCAAATACATGTAGGTTGGCAACGTAATAGAAAAACAATTTGCAGTTAAACTGGAACATGACTAAAACCTGAAAATGTCCCTGGTCTGGAAGGGGGGGGGGGGGGGTTGAGGATCTGCTATGGAAGTGGTTAAGGGGCTCTATCATACAGCAGAGAATAGCAGAGGGTGCTTGCTGAGACTTCCAGAGTGCATGCTGGAGGCTAATTAGCATATGAATAAAAATGAGCTCATTCAAAAACTGAGGCGATTTACATACAAAAGGTATGTGTGGAATATCCTTTCTAAACGCTATGCAAATATATGCTTAGTTAAAAATGAATTTTCCCAATGATAGAGCCCCTTTAAGTATGTTGTCCTGGGTACAACAGTGTCATAAATGTGGGGATAAACTGCTGTATGGGCACACAGGAGGGGGCACAGATGTGAAAGTTCGAAATCTCTTTTTGACTGCAGATTTAGTTGATTTTTGTATGCTATGTCACATATGGGGTATGTCACTATGGGGTATTTTTGTGCTCTGGAGAAATTGCATAACAAACTGTGAAACGTATTTTTTTTTACACGTGTAAAAGATTTAATTGAAGTTAATGGGAGTGTTATTTTTACACGTGTATTCTATACACGTGTGTTATGCTAAAATAGGCTCGCGTTAACTCAGTGTGCACGAGCCCTAAAATTGGCTAGTAGTCTGGCAGCTGGAATCTTAGATGGCAGCCCCACCCTCCAGAAAAAGGTAAGGTTAATTTGCATATGTGAAACACTGCATCTGTCACACTAAGGTTTCTTAGTAAAAAGGCTGGTGGCTGACATCCAAGATGGCAACTTCCAGAGAAAATTTAAGTCTTATTGTGACAAACTCCGTGTGTTGCCTATGCAACTCAGTTTTGCTATTATCTGGGGGCTTTCATTTTGTATGTCTTTTGCCAACTTTTCCTGATCAACCTGTGCAATCCACAAAAGTGGCTTTTGGTGTTCACATCACCTGCAATATTGAGATGCTTTTTTTTTTTTTTAAATGTAGATTGTGAGCCCCACATAGAGCTCACAATGTACATTTTTCCCTATCAGTATGTCTTTTTTGGAATATGGGATGGAAATCCATGCAAACACGGGGAGAACATACAAACTCCTTGCAGATGGTTTTTTGTCCTTGGCGGGATTTGAACACCAGGACTCCAGCACTGCAAGGCTGCAGTGCTAACCACTGAGCCACCGTGTGGCCCCATCTTTTTGTGTGTCTTGTCCTTTTCCATCCGCTCTCAACACATACCCTTGACTTCCATTACTAGGATGTGGTATCTACCTTGAGAGAGTGTCCCGAAATGTTGCAGATATGAAGAGAGGGAAAAATTATATACATTTACACCTTGATTTACTATAACATTGCAACATGCTGTCGGAGGGTGCATTCACACTGAGTATACGCTGACTGATTCTGAACCTTAAAACACGTTCAGAATCAATGCGTACAAAGCATTCATTTCAATGAGAGCCGGCATATGTGCGTTCCCATTGAAATGAATGGGCTGCTTTTTTCCCTATTGGTTTCAATGGGATACGCGCGTTTTTTTTTTGTTTTGTTTTTTTTGGGGGGGGGGGGGGTGTCTATGACCAGCCACAATAGTAATGTATAGAATCTCCCATAAAATAGTGGGAAAAAAAGAAGCTTTAAAAACCCTATGTTCAGCCAGGCTGAATTCCACTTTGGGGAAAAAGAAACAGTCCTCAAGCTCAGGGAATGGGCAGACAGACAATCAAAACCCCCTCCTCTTTCCCAGCAACTACTGCACCCAAAAACCATTTAAATTTTTGAAAACTTCCAGTAGCTGCTACATTTCACTCGTACCAATGCAGTTGAGCTTTTGACATGGAGCCCCCCCCCCCCAAAGAGGGGTATTTGGGCGTGCAGGCTGTATGTGAAAAGGAGGGTGATGTGGGGTGCAGGGTATGTATGAGCAAGAGGGGGGAATGGTGGTGCAAACTGTGTGTGAGCAAGGGAACCCCTCATTCTACCACACTCTTTCCCACCCACAGCCTGCACCACCCATTCCCCCTTCTTTCTCACACACAGCCTCCGCCCCACTTCACCCTCTTTGCTCACACACATACGTGTTTTAACGTTCAGAATCAGTCAGCGTATCCGTAGTGTGAATGCACCGTAATACATTCATTTAGACCTAAAATTAACACATTCACAAACAGTTAAAGGAGAAAATTCATCTGACAGTTTATCGTGCAATTTTTTCCAAGCAAAGAAATACCCCACATGTGGGTGTAAACTGATTTATGGGCAGACGGCAGTGCATGGAAGGGAATGAGAGACACTGGGTGTTTGAACAGCAGATTTTCCTGGAATAATTTTAATGTGCCATATCTCATTTGCAGAGTCCTTAGAGTACCAAAACAATGGAAACCCCATTTTAGAAACTACACCCCTCACAGAATTCATCAAGGGGTATAGTGACCTTTTTGACCCTACAGCTGTTTCACAGATTTTACTTACATTGGGATGTGTACATGAAAAATGACTAAAATGTCACTTTATCCCCAAAGTTTTCATTTTCACAAGGGGTTAAAGGAGAAAAAGCCCCCCACAGTTTAAACAATTTCTCCTGAAGATGGCAATACCCCCATATGTGGTCGTAATCTGCTGTATGGGAACATGGTGGGGCTTGGAATGGACAGAGCGCTATTTGCCTTTTAAAGGGCAGATTTTACTGGAATAATTTTCAGGTACCATGTCATATTTGCAGAGCCCCTAGAGTACCAATACCATGGAAACCCCCTAAAAGTGAGTCCATTTTGGAAACTACACCCCACAGAAAATTTATCTAGGAGTTTGGTGAGCATTTTGACCTCACAGCTGTTTCACAGATTTTATTAACATTGGGACGTAAAAATGAAAAATTACTTTTTTCCCCCCAATGAATCGTCCATTTAGCGCCATATTTTTAATTTTTGCAAGTAGTTAAAGAATTAAAAACACACCACAGTTTGTTACACATTTTCTCCTGAACACAGCCATACCCCATATGTGGTCATAATCTGCTGTATGGGTACATGGTGGGGCTCAGAATGGAAAGAGCGCTATTTGGATTTTGGAGGACTGGTAAAGTTTTCAGGTGCCATGTCGCATTTGCAAAGCCCCTAAAGTATCAATACAATGGAAACCCCTCAATAATTACCCCATTGTATAAACTACACCCGTCAAGGAATGTATGAAGGGGTATTATCAATTTGGAACTAAAAATGCTTCCCAAAAATTAATGTACAAAATGAAAATTTAAATTTTTAAAGAAATATGCCATGTCGGTGGCCAATACGTTACACCCACTTTGTGCTGTCAGAGACCTACACTCCTAAAACCGTTAGGTGGGCCATGCTGAAGGGCAAAAAATTATATATGTAGGTGTAAACTGCAGTTTGGGCGCACAGCAGTGCGCAGAAGAGAAGGAGCGTGATGCGTCTTTTTGAATACAGATTCAGATGTTTGGTATCTGGATGCCATGTCATGTTTGTAGAGCCTGTAAGGTACCAGAAAAGTGGATTCCCCAAAGGAGTGACTCCGTTTTGAAAACTGCACCCCTCAAAGAATTTATCAGGGGGTTTAGGGTAATAAATATGCAAATCTATTCTCCAGGATGCAATTAGGAGAGCAGTGCCTCTGTGTGCTGCCCTCTAGGGGCAGCCCCCTTAACATCATGCATGACTCAGTTAATAAGCCTACTGACATGATGCAGGGTTTATTGCCATATTAGTATTTCTATTCCAAAAAGAACTGATTCCCAGCTATGGACAGCGCTGTTTTGGTCTTCTGGACCTCGTCAGGGATACTGATTTGGCAGAGTGAGAGACTATAGACCAGGGTCAGGGGATAATCATACACATTAGGGAGAGTGTGTGCCTACATAGGCGTACGGAGACTTACAAGTCATTCCTGCTCCGCTAGGGATTCTGGGTAAAAAGAGTAGTGAGTATTAGTATCCCAGACGTGACTGCACAGTGGATGGTGAATAGGGAATATGTAAGCTGTGTGGAGTACATTGCCAACACCAAATTCCCTACTATGTCCCAGGAGCTCCTATGATTGGTGGAGTCACTCTGGGGGTCAGTTTGGGTATATTTTCACTCATAATCTGTAAATCTGGGGTGTCCGCTTATATACGCTCGCACAGTTTAAAAACACATTTGGGGAAATAAATCAGTGATTTTGCGTCAACATCTTCTGAGAGGTGTAACGTTTTTATTTTTCAATTGACAGCATTGCTTGAGGGCTTATCTTTTGTGGGACAATGTGTGCTTTTTCTTGGTACTGTTGTGGGGTGCATATGACTTTTTGATCACTTTTTATAGCATATTTTGTAAGGTAAGATGGCGAAAAATCACTACTTCCAGCGGGTTTTTTCCGTTTTTTTTTTTTTCTTTTCCCGTCGTTCACTGTGTGCGTTAAATATAGTTTCACTTTTATTGTACAGATTGTTACGGACGCTGCGATACCAAATATGCATTGTTTTTATTAATTTTTTGGTTTTTTATTTATATAATTCATTTTCTTTAGATAAAAGGGAATTTTGGGGGCCTTATAACTTTATTAATTTTTTCAAACACTTTATTTTTTCACTTTTTAAAAAAATACTTTTTCACTTGTCCCTATGGGACACTTGGATCAATGATGTCTTCATCATTGATCCTGTATTATGCACTAACAGCATCGTACTGCATAACAGGAAGTGAGACTGTGTGCACATACAGCCTTGCTTCCTGTTCACACGGCAGGATCAACGGGGGCATGTAGCAGCCTGGGGTCACTAGCGAGACCCCAGGCTACATGTTTTACACACCGGCACCCCCCCCCACACACACACACCCCCGATCTCGCCACGGGGAGTGCCGGGGACCCCCACAAGATCGGCAAACCCGTTGTTTGCCGCGATCATGTTTGATCGCGGCAATCAACGGATTAAAACCCAAAATCGGCACCCGCTCCAAGAAAGCGCGCACTGAGAAGTGGGGATTGTTAACGAACCATGAGGTAATAGTGCCTCATGGATGTAAAGTACCAGACATCCATGAGGTTATAGCACCTCATGGGTCGTTAAGGGGTTAAAAAGAGAAAACACAGAAGTTTAACAATAAATGGCTTCAACCTATCACTGAGTTGAGAAAAAGTTTTTGTGTTATCATTCATATTCTCTGAAAAAAGGCCAAAAAAAAGTCTGCCGGGGTATGTAAACTTTTTACACAACTGTATATAATTATGTGTAAATCTTGTTTTGGTTTTAAACTGTGAGAAGGGAAGGGCATTAATAAAATTGTCAACTTTTTAAAATTTTTTAATTAAAATTTAGAGTTCTAAAATTGTCTTAAATTTTACAGGCACCTACCCATTCGTGACTTCCTCAAATTGTACTGTTGGAGGGGTTTGTACGGGCCTTGGCATTCCACCTCAAAGCATTGGGGATGTGTATGGAGTGGTTAAAGCTTACACTACTCGAGTTGGTATTGGTGCATTTCCCACTGAACAAAAAAACGTAAGTTTTATATAAAAAGTATTAAGAAGAATATATTTGCTTGGGGGCAAAACTTTGGCTCAGTGGTTAGCACTGCAGCCTTGCAGCGCTTGGAATCCTGGAGTTCGAATCCCGCCAGGATCAACATCTGAGTTTGTATGCTCTCCCCATGTTTGCGTGGCTTTCCTCCCATTCTACAAAGACATACCGATAGGAAAAAAAAAAAAAAAAAAGTACACTGTGATGCCTGATGCCTGTGATGTACAGTGGGGCAAAAAAGTATTTAGTCAGTCACCAATGGTGCAAGTTCCACCACTTAAAAAGATGAGAGGCGTCTGTAATTTACATCATAGGTAGACCTCAACTATGAGAGACAAAATGAGAAAACAAATCCAGAAAATCACATTGTCTGATTTTGTAAGAATTTATTTGCAAATTATGGTGGAAAATAAGTATTTGGTCACCTACAAACAATCAAGATTTCTGGCTCTAACAGACCTGTAACTTCTTCTTTAAGAGTCTCCTCTTTCCTCCATTCATTACCTGTAGTAATGGCGCCTGTTTAAACTTGTTATCAGTATAAAAAGACACCTGTGCACACCCTCAAACAGTCAGACTCCAAACTCCACTATGGTGAAGACCAAAGAGCTGTCAAAGGACACCAGAAACAAAATTGTAGCCCTGCACCAGGCTGGGAAGACTGAATCTGCAATAGGCAACCAGCTTGGATTGAAGAAATCAACTGTGGGAGCAATAATTAGAAAATGGAAGACATACAAGACCACTGATAATCTCCCTCGATCTGGGGCTCCACGCAAAATCTCACCCCGTGGGGTCAAAATGATCACAAGAACGGTGAGCAAAAATCCCAGAACCACGCGGGGGGACCTAGTGAATGAACTGAAGAGAGCTGGGACCAATGTAACAAAGCCTACCATCAGTAACACACTACGCCGCCAGGGACTCAGATCCTGCAGTGCCCACTGCTTAAGCCAGTACATGTCCGGGCCCGTCTGAAGTTTGCTAGAGAGCATTTGGATGATCCAGAAGAGTATTGGGAGAATGTCCTATGGTCTGATGAAACCAAACTGGAACTGTTTGGTAGAAACACAACTTTTCGTGTTTGGAGGAAAAAGAATACTGAGTTGCATCCATCAAACACCATACCTACTGTAAAGCATAGGGGTGGAAACATCATGCTTTGGGGCTGTTTCTCTGAAAAGGGGCCAGGACGACTGATCCGGGTACATGAAAGAATGAATGGGGCCATGTATCGTGAGATTTTGAGTGCAAACCTCCTTCCATCAGCAAGGGCATTGAAGATGAAACGTGGCTGGGTCCTTCAACATGACAATGTTCCAAAGCACACCGCCAGGGCAACGAAGGAGTGGCTTTGTAAGAAGTATTTCAAGGTCCTGGAGTGGCCTAGCCAGTCTCCAGATCTCAACCCTATAGAAAACCTTTGGAGGGAGTTGAAAGTCCGTGTTGCCAAGTGACAGCCCCAAAACATCACTGCTCTAGAGGAGATCTGCATGGAGGAATGGGCCAACATACCAGTAACAGTGTGTGCCAACCTTGTGAAGACTTGCAGAAAACGTTTGACCTCTGTCATTGCCAACAAAGGATATATAACAAAGTATTGAGATGAAATTTTGTTACTGACCAAATACTTATTTTCCACCATAATTTGCAAATAAATTCTTACAAAATCAGACAATGTGATTTTCTGGATTTGTTTACTCATTTTGTCTCTCATAGATGAGGTCTACCTATGATGTAAATTACAGACGCCTCTCATCTTTTTAAGTGGTGGAACTTGCACTATTGGTGACTGACTAAATACTTTTTTGCCCCACTGTATATATATATATATATATATATATTTATATATATGTATTATATATTTATGTTTGCTAAAACCATGGACCATCGTGTGTAGGCGAATACAGATAACTTAATTTACAAATAACTCTGAATTGTTGAGAGTCCACAAGAAATTAAACATTCACATTTTTCTATTTAGGAGATAGGCAATATTCTGCAAACTCGAGGTCATGAATTTGGAGTTACCACTGGAAGGAGGAGAAGATGTGGATGGCTGGATCTGGTTTTACTTAGATTTG